>NC_086323.1:115863423-116503423 GCF_036172605.1 Pelobates fuscus
CACATTCACACACACACACACACACATTCACACACACATTCACACACACATTCACAGACACACACACACACATTCACACACACAGACACACACACATACACAGTCAAAGACACACACACACACACACAAACAGACACACACACACAAACAGACACACACACACACAAACACAGTCACAGACACACACACACAGTCACATTCACACACACACAAATTATTATTTTTTTAATTAAAAAAATGTCCACCCAGTCTCCCTACCTGGAGTGCTGGCGTGGACTTGTCCCTGGGTTCCAGTGGGTCGGTCGGCTCTCTCAATATCAGCCGCGGCGAGGGAGCTGTGTGCTGTCTGCTCCCTCTCGCCGCGCGGGCTGTCTGCTGTAGCTGGGAGCCGGAATATGACGTCATATTCCGGCTCCCAGCATCAGCAAGCAGCGCGCGGCGAGAGGGAGCAGAGAGCACACAGCTCCCTCGCCGCGGCTTATATTGAGAGAGCCGACCGACCCACTGGACCCCAGGGACACACCCCGTGCGCACGCCTATGTGTATGTACTAGCTGGCTGTATGTACTAGCTGGCTGTATGTACTAGCTGGCTGATTGTACTAACTGGCTGATTGTACTAACTGGCTGTTTTACTAGCTGGCTGTTTTTACTAGCTGGCTGTTTTACTAGCTGGCTGTTTTACTAGCTGGCTGTTTTACTAGCTGGCTGTTTGTACCAGCTGGTGTTTTTACTAGCTGGTGTTTTTTTTATTCTTTTTAATTTTTCTTGTGCATAACAGATGGGCCTGTAGCGCCACGACAGCTAGTACAGGCATTTCAATAGCAAACCTTGTCATAGCAGAGTAATACAGCACATTTTTTATGTTTATGAGAGTTAACAGGCTAGGAATAATTGAATAGGACTATAATAGCGTATGCATGCTTGTATATTAGTAATGGAATTAATAGTATTTATAAAAGTTAAACGTGCACATTTTTTAAAACAACAATAAAGCAGGCAGATCTGTATTTCACTTGTAGCATAGAAATAGAGTTCAGTCGAGTTGTTAGGTAAGTCAAGTGAGATTAGCTATGTTTATGTATAAGCAACACAATTGTCACGTGTCTTGTTCTGTAACAGGTTAGATTGTCACATCATCTACAGGCATTATAGGATGTAAAGTACACGATTAATTTGTACCCTAGAGTCTCCTTACTGGTGTGTGTCTAATTGTTGTGTAGGTGGTAAGAGTATTGGCCTGTTCGGGCATTCCTTCACAGTGTCGTGCTGGGTATTTTAAGGTTGCGTGACAGGCTCAGACGAACCGAACCTGCGAGGGTGGGTAGTGCCTGAACGCTGAGCCATAGTGGGCCCGGATTCAGGGTATTGGGAGCTATAGGCAATGTGGGTACAGTATTGTTATGGCTGTTTAATTTACCCCCGCGTTGCGGGGGGGGGCGAGAGGGGGGAGCTCCACTTATGGTGTGCCCTTGGTGGGCTGAGGCTTAGCTCCTTCTAGCTGATAAGGAGGATTACCCCTTCTCGTGTTGTTCGCTTGGGTAAATCTACGGTGTGGTGTGTGTGTAGAACGTAAAAAATTGAAGTAATAACTTAGTAACTTAGTACATGGTGAGCAGTATTGTACTCATGTGTACGCATCATAACAGTTGGGGTGTTGACGGCGTTTTCGGGCTTGCTTGGCGTCAGGTATCCGGGTGAACCTCTCTTCGGTCTCGTGGGACGAAGGGAACCGCATGACTTGGGTCCCAGGTTGGGGTCGTGCGAGTTGCCTCTGTGGGTAGTGCCGGCAGCCCCAGGGCTTGTAAAAAAGCGGGAGCCTCTGTAATATTGGAGAGCCGTGAACAGTTCCTTGGTGAGTCACTATGAGGGACCTTGGGGGGCCGCAGTTGTATGTCACTCCAGAGTCTTTCAAGTGGCTGGTCACTGGCTTGAGGGATCTGCGCCACTGGAGTGTGGATCTAGTGAGGTCATGGTAAAATGTGAGAGGGGAGTTCTCGAAGGAGTAGGGGGTCTTGTCTCGGATTGCCGACATAATGTTTCACTTGTCTTGTAGGGAGGAGCAGCGCACAACTACGTCCCTTGTCACGTTGGGGGATGCATTGGGAGATTTCGGGAGGCGATATGCCCCATCAAGGGTTATCTTTCTTGCCTGTTGCTGAGGTAGTATGGTCGCCATTAGCCGCCTTAGATAGTGTGGTAATTCTTCCAGGAGGATGTTATCAGGTACTCCCCGAATCTTAATGTGTTGTCGTCTATAACGCTCTTCCATGGTTGTTAGTTGTGTGCTGAGTGTCTGTTGGGAGGTCTGGACTTGCCTTATGGTGTCGTGCATTGCGGACATGCCCTTGTGTATATCCAGAATGTCCTCCTCAGAGGCCCGCAACCTGTCTGTCACCGCCCGTACCTCCTCCTTTATTACTGCGTTGTCCGTTTCTAGCCACTTTCGGATCTCCAGCATGAAGGTTTGTATGTCTTGCTTGGTAGCTAGCTCAGGCCCCCCCCTAGGTTGTCAGAGGTGCTGTAGGTGTTGTAAGCTCTGCTCCAGTCATGGGCAGAGGTGCTGGTGCTGCAGTTTCTATGAGCTCTGCTCCCATTGTGGGTATTAGTGTTGATGCTGCTGGTTCTGCAGGGCTGGGTGCAGGAGAGGGGACCTGGTTCTTTGCGGCCGCCATCTTGTGTTGCGGTTGTTGCTGCAGGAGAGTGCAGATGTCTCTAGTGTTGGACACTGTGGCCGGTGCAGGTCTCTGGGATCGGCGTCCCATTATTGTGCTCTCTGCCTGTGAGGTGGGTGACGGTGGTTTGTTTGGCCAGAGGAGGTCGCTTTCCTGATATCCACCGAGGATGTACTCGAGTCTGGGGATGGAGGGCGCGTGGTAGGCCGCAGACCTGCGCTTCGGTCCCTTTGTCCGTGGGGTGTGGAAAAAGGGCATCGGGCACTGTAGCGGGTAACCCGGGTGTGCTGTCCCCGTGTACCTTTATATGCTTTTGTAAATTGCTTGTTTTTAGGGCGATTTTGGTGCGTTTCTTGTGGAGCTCGGTGAGATGGCGTCCGCTCTGCTCGAGTGTTGGCTCCGCCCCCCCTAGCTGGTGTTTTTACTAGCTGGCTGTTTTACTAGCTGGCTGTTTGTACCAGCTGGCTGTTTGTACCAGCTGGCTGTTTTACTAGCTGGTGTTTCTACTAGCTGGTAAATAAATCTGTAGCCAAATATTGGTCTGACTGTTCTACTGGCAGTCGTGACTGGGTTTGTGTGTTAAATTGATTAACTAAAGCTAAGGTCCTATAAGGAAATTGCTAGCAACAAAATACAGCAGCAAAATAAGAGCAAGGGGGGGAAAAAATCACATCAACATGAGATTAATTAAAACTACCCCAAATACTCTCAGTCAAAATAAAATAAAAATCTATTTTTTTCTGGATCAATGACGATAGAGGCAGTTTTGATCACACTATGTCCTCAGATGCAGACTTTGAGGAGCCAGGTGCTTGCTCTGATTAACACACTTCTGAGTACATTGCTTAATTCTGGCCCCTGTGTAGCACATATTAATAGCAAGGGCAGACAGTGCTCTCTCTCCAAAGCTGCATTCCAACTCATACATATGACCAGCATTGCAGTTTGCTTGGGTTCCATATGGAACAGTTTACATATAGCAATTAGAGTTTACCCATGTATAACTACGCTGTTCAACTGAACCTGAGCTTTACAAAATAAAAATCATACAGGAGAGCGCAACTCTATTAAATTAAAACTAGCTATACACAAAATAAAGTTCCTTAAAACCTTTTCATAGATAATATTTGCAAAATGAGTGTCAGCGCTATGTTTGATAACCTTTAACTAGGCGATCAATATAAGTATGCAAACCAACACTTATGACTGTGGATTCATAATATATACATAAAACCATATGCACCACAATAAGTGTGATTACACACAAAAAATATATAGAACTTGCTCAAGAGTCCAAATAGTCATGGGTGAAGGTCTTTAAAGGGTTAGTCTTGTCTTGCAGTTGAGATGTAACATCTATGGATACACTGTAGCAGTAGCACAGTGGAAGTTGTACCTTAACCCTTTAAGGACACATGACATGTGTGACATGTCATTATTCCACATATACACTTAAATGAATCAGAGGCTTTACAGCCATTTACCGTCAACAGTCCTTGCAGTGCCAAATCACGCTCAATCTCAACGCTGATAAGAGTGTTCGTGCAGAAAGGAGACTGAAGATTGGGATCGATGTTTACCAGGCTTTGATTCTCAGACCTCTGACTGTGAATGCCGATTGCACTTCAACGTGTTTCGCCCGCTGTACCGGGCTTTCTCAAGATAGTGTGTCCGGTGTGAGGAGCATTGTTATATACGTTCCTATCCAATCGGATGATGGCAAACTGCTTCAAACCCGAGCTTTGCTTCAAACACACAGGGTTATTCGACAAAGTGAGAATTCATGGTGAATTCCAAAGGTAAGATAGGGGAAATGGAACAATTCTCCAGTTCAGCTATGCTCTCATTTCAGCTAGTTTGGCATTACATTTGACATTCACTTTTAACTCACTTTTAATTCTTACTTTAATGAATACCTTGATAGTGCCAAAACGGTTCCTTCCCTGTCCCTTTGTTACTCAATGTCTTCCTCACCTTTCCTTCTCTCTTTCTACTTGCATATTGTCTGTTTCACTATAGTAGCCTATAGTACTCTTCTATAAAATGCAAAGAGGCCATTCTGTATTACAGTGTATTACTCTGTATGCCTGTTATTGTTGCCTAATGCATTGTACTTACATTTGTTTCCATTTGCTGTTAGAGATGTAACTCTAGCTCCAACAGAGTGATTAGGGTTTCATTACCCATCCTAGAACAAGCATTCCAGGCTGGCTAATCTCAGTTCTGTGCATATAGGGTCACTGATTGGCTAAGAGCACTCAGCCAATCCTCACATCCAATAAACGACCTTCAGTATTGCTATCCAGCTTCTACATGCCCCAACAGGACTTGGGTAAGAGAACAAAATAGGGCAACCAGTGCCATTACCAGGTGATGACTTTATTTTCCCCCTAGAACCATTCCCACTACAATCTAACCAAATGCCCGTGGTCTCGAGCATGGTGGCCATTTTGTCTCCTGAACACAGGCAGCGGTACATGGTCGAACACCTAGAACTCTTTTCAGCCACGCGAGTCCGCTAACACGGGCGGGGTTCGCATAAAAGCCGTGTGTGGCAGAATAAAGTTCAGTGATACTCCCAGAACTGTGTATCGTCCAGTTACTGGGGAGGAAGTGGAATATTAACTTGGCAATATCTTGTTCCTGAGTTCCAGTATTGATGATCCAGCGGAGCAAAGTTCCGTTCAGGACTAGTGCTCCGCTACACTCCTCTTCTCCATTTTTCTTGTTATTTCTCTTTTGATCTCTTCTATTTCCCCATCTGAGCTTACTTTTAAAGCTACCTTTTTCTTTGACAGCCTGGTTTATGAATGATGCTTTTTTATTATTTGGAGGTTTTCCCCGCTTCCCCTATTAATTCTCCTCCCATGATAAATGTATTATTGCAACTTCTCTTGATTTTGATTTGTTCTACTTTTTTATTATGATCTGTATGTTATTATGGGTATTTATTGACATGTATGACAATTTTTATATTTTTTTTTGTGCTTTGTGTTCTCTAACACTGGATCTTTGTTCTTTTTTGATACATTCTGAGGCACTGGCGACCCTAGATGCAACATAAATGTATTTAGCTATGTCACACAGAACATAACATCCAGAAAAAAAAAATGAGAGGGATTGGGGGACTTGGGACCAGGTGAGATAAATCTTCTCTGGGAAAATCGTAGTCAGAGTTGGGGCCTTATGGGATCTGTCTCAAGGTACATCCTTAAAATGCTTGGATGACTTATGTTCATACATGTTATGCGCAAGATCCTGACCATGTAGATGGGATGATGTGTTGACTATGCTTGCAAAATATTTTAAATGTACATTTTGATGCAATGTGTTATTTTTGTTCATTTGTCTTTGCAGTTAAAACATACTCATATTTAATCTACAAATAGAGCAAATAAAGCACATGAAACAAAAATTATTATACTTTGTTTAAAATCAAAGTTCATTTATCGTTGGATTAAAGCATATTCACTGAGTGAAGGGGTTAAGAGATCTTCACTAAATGAAGAGGTTAAGAGAACTTTCGATCGGGGGGCAGGGCCTGACCTCAATGGCGGATACTCGCACTTCACATGAGCTCCTCACTCTTAGGGTATTTATAACTATATATCTGCCCATTATTGCCCCCTGCGCAACTACTAGAGCCTCTTGTGTTCCCCAACCAGAGCGGAATATTGGGACTCAGCTAACTGCCGTCCAGCTTGCCATTTACCGGCATACTTGTCTCAGCACAGTATGGACCAGTGTACATAAAGAGCGGGGGAGACGGCCGATCTCCCGATCTGGAGTGTCCAGAGCCCCTGTGGTGTCCCATTAGTGCCCCATTATCTTCCCCTTACCGGCAGGGGTTATCACGGTCCACCCCTCTGAGGCCTTCTAACTTACCTCAACCTGCGGGCCCTCTCTAAAATGGCGGACGCCACGGGATACACTGTTCCAGTAGTGGAGCAAGACGACTTCATCTCCAGACTCGACAGAATCTTTGCAGCATTGTGGCAGCAGCTCCACCAACGTCTGCAATCTGAAGCCCAGCAGCAAACCCACTCGCCTCCAAGCCTGCCAGGGAAAATCCAGTGCGATGCACCGGTCCCGGTCTCACCCGAGAGCGTCGCAACAAGAGGGCGCTAGCTGGCTCTGGCCTACTGTGGGGCCTTGATCCCAAGGGAAAGGAGAGGAAGCTGGGCCAGTCATTTGGGAAGGCCCCATCATGGCTGCGGAACAAGCAGTGCACTCCATCTGGGTGTGAGGCGGCACAGCTGGATATTCCTACCCGGCCCAAAGCAAAACCACAAGGAAAGTCCAAGGTGCTGTGGGGGACCCTAACGTAGACAGAAGACCAGACCTGCCTAACTGCATCCTGGTGCAGTGCCTTCGGGTATGTCTCCTAGAAGCAGGACTGTGCTCTACCTTTGGAGGGCATAGGATGAATAGGGGTTTTCGGACTGAGCTGGAAGCACAGCTTTTGAGTCCTCATTATCTCTGGCTGCCTACATAGATGCTTTTTTTGCCTACAGAAATTAAATGTTTAACCTAGATCTCCTGGGGGAATCACCTTGTTATATCTTTTAATGTCTCACTCATAATCATCCTTTAACAACAAAAAAAGTGCAGCATTCCTGGACTTCTGTATTTGGCTACTATGATTTACTGTGTTATGCAAGTCTTTGCTTTATTCTGTATGTTACTCTGCACTCCAAAAATAAAGAATAAAAAAAGAGAGAGAATTTAGAATAATTGATAATTGTAAAATATAAAGATAAAATTAAATTTTTTGTTATTTGTTAAACACTCGTATATCTTTAAGTGAGTGCCTTTTTATTGACCATTAGCATGTCATCCAATGATGTACCATTATTTACAATAGATCTCCCTCAAGTATCTTGAGGGAGGCATAGTGGTTGTAATGATATTGATGTTACAAAGTTTTGGAGTCCAGTAGCCAGATCAGCAATGTTTTCTGCCAGAGGTAGCCACTCGTTACCCAGGTGGTTCAGCCCCTGAGCCTTGAGTGGCCGTCTGGTCTCAAGCAGAGATAGGAGACTATAACAGAAAGATGATAATCGTAGGGAGGCAAGCCGAGGTCAGTGGGAAGGAGAAGCAGCACAGTCCAAATTCAGCAACAGGTAGGAGAACCAGGAACAAGCTTGATTAGAGAGTACAGGAACCACAATAATCTGGCAAAGGTACAGAGACAGGAAGTGGCTTTTATAGGCCAAGAACCAGACACCTGACCAGACACAGCTGAAGAGAGTTGTCACTGATACCATTGCATGTAGAGTCAAGATTATTAGATTTCAGGTAAATTTGCAAAAGGCAGGCTGGCGTACTGGTAAGGAAGAGGTTTAGCATCATGAAATCCAGGATTCAAAACCCAGCAGAGTCAGTTCCTCACAGTGGTGAATTCATGCCTGTCAACATTTCATATGGTCAAAAAATAACACATTCATTTTAAGGAGGTTGACTTCAGGTGTGACCAGGGGGCAGGGCAGGTAAGAGGACTATTTATGTAACTGAAAATTTGTATTTAGAATTATTTTAGAAGTGTCTAATATGTACACATTAGTTTGTAAATACATTTATTTAGTGTACATGAATACAAAATATATAAACCACCGATAAATAATAACAATGATCATAGAAAATAAGGACAGAGGAATGATGCATGAAAATAGGGACTTTTCTCTCTAAATAAATTATAAATGGGGGTATATGTGCCATTGCTCAAGAGACAAATTGTCCTAAAATTAAAAATACAAAATAACAATAACAAAAATAAATAGGATATAGCAAACATAACTTTAACTAAATTGAAACCGAACATATTTTTCATGCTTGGTCTATTTTACATATGTTTTTATTTTAGAATGGAACTGAACGTACGAAAGAGGAATGGTGCTTCCCTTTATTTAATGTTTACAACAGCACAACCACAACCAAAACCCCTAACCTGACCATTTTTCAATCTGTCAAAATCTAACAGTCTACAGTCTGGAAACACTTCTTAAATGATCTATTAACACAAGTATTCATTCCACATATCAACACCTGAATATGAGACCAGTGAATTCAGAGAGCATCCTATCAGCTGGGTCTGGTGTCAATGTGAGATATTATAGAGTGTGAATCTGTAGTCCAATGGGGTTTATCTTTCCCTATATTATAAAATGTTGGCACTGCTAAGATAATTTCACATACTTGCATTATATATTAGTGCTGTATAATGCAAGATAATATAGCCCACATGCAGAACTCACACTGAAATCCATCGTAAGTTGATTTGTGCAAATCAATCAAAAATTCTAAATATTTATTTTCTATTCCAAACCTTTTAAATCATATATTTCAGGCTAAAATTAATTAAGCAAGATCATGTTCTATATTAAAGGGACACTATAGTCACCAGTGCAACTACATGTATTCCTGACCCTATAGTGTTAACACGACCATCTAGCCCCCCCTGGGCCCCTCATGCCTCCATAAATATAGTAAAAGTCTTACTGTATTCAAGCCAGAAGCTGTAAATCTGCATGCTGTTAGACTCAGGAAAAACAAGCAGTCTGCTGACATGTGATAGCCTGATCCAATCACAGTGCTTCCCCATAGGATTGGCTTAGACTGACAAGGAGGCAGATCAGGGGCAGAGCCAGCATGATTCAAACACAGCCCTGGCAAATCAGCATCTCCTCATATAGATGAATTGAATCAATGAATTTCTATGAAGAAAGTTCAGTGTCTGCATGCAGTGGGAGGAGATACTGAATCACAGGATGCTGTGCACAGTGCTGCCATGTGCTCTGCTGACAGAAGATCTGAGTGGATGGAGGCATATTATTCCTCCATCAACTCCAAAGTCCCTCTGGTTCACTCTGCGTGACTGCAACTGTAGGTGTTCCTAGCTTTCAATGTAAACACTGTATTTTCTCAGAAAATACAGTGTTTACATGAGAAAGGCTGCAGGGAGCTATAGTTCTCACCTGAACAACCTCATTAAGCTGAAGTTGTTCAGGTGACTATAGTGTCCCTTTAATGGAAATATTTAAGTCGGACTAAAATGCTATAAAATAGTTAAACAATAACAATTACAATCTGTTTTTCAAGAGTGCATAAAATCATCTATCTCAAACAAAATACGTGCATTTGGTTTCATATGATGGCCATACTCCCACTACTACATACACTACATACACTAAACCAGGGGTCAGCAACCTATTGGACGTGTGCCAAGCATGGATCTTGACGGGCCTGTGGATGGCACTCAAGACAAACACAAACTTCAGATATCTGGTAGTGCAAACCGAGTGGTAATTGCCAGTGGTGAGGGGCAATCCTCAATTTACACTTTGCTCCGCACTTGTATAGTAGAGCATCTCACAACAGCTATAGCAGCTCCGGTCCCCACTGAACCCCAGGAAAGCCACCCACACTGTTAGATCTACACAGTCCCCCAGGGCCGTCTTTAATACTGATTGGACCCTGGGCAAGAATTTACTTGGGCCCCCTGGATCCCGCCTTAGCATGCAATCACGCCCTCCACCACACAAAAAAAACACACAACTCGTAGAGTAGTAAACTTTAAAATGTAAACATAAAGAACTGGTTCACAAATAAGTCCTTAGCTTGACCTACTTGCCACCTGTAGCTTCTTTTAACCTCGTCTTATAGTATATTTTTATTAACAGTTTTATGTTGTTGAAAGAACAAGCATCATAACAATATCTTTCAGTAACAGTGCAAATCAACATTATTATGTTTAAATTATAAAATAAATAACCATGTTGGCTAGTAATATCACAAAATCGTCTGTTTTTTCATCCAGGAAAAGAGAAATGAATGACTGAAATTGAATTAGTTCATCACCAAATGTTGTGCCCAGATCATGCTTGTAGAAAGCAGACAACTTTTCTGCTGCAATGTTAATGGAGTCCATCGCTGGAAAGTTTATAGAGAAACCAAATAAATCACACACTTCACTGTAGGCTCCTAGGCGATGTTCCAGACACATTGAAAGTTTGTCAACACGTGGGAGAAAGGCCTTAGCATAAAAGGCTTCTTCACTGCGTCCATAGTCAAGTGGCTGCTGACTGACATTCCGACATTGAAGACGGCGGTGTTCCACAATATACTCCTCAGTATCTGTTAGACGCTTGCCAGCTTCTTCAAATGCATAAAATTTAGTACGCTGTTCATTAATAAAATCTTTTAACGATTTCGGGGGCGGGGCCTGACCGCGGAGCGGAGCGGCCGCATGTCGCTGCAGCTCCCGTGTTTATCCTCACGTATTGCCGATTCTAGACGAACACAAGCGGTGACCCGGCTTATAGTAGCTACCAGATGTCAAGGGACATCGAGACCAGCGAGTGGATACCACACAAGTGGATTGAGACACCGGCGCTGACAGCCCGGCGGTCGCGGCCTACAAGCATGGCGGTGGTGGGGGAGACGGCCGCTCTCCCGCCGCCCCAACACACTTCAAAGCGAAGTCAATACCACCGTTCCCCCCCTATGGACCGGCGGGGGTTATCCCGGTCCCCGCCAATCTGAATGACACAAGCACGCGGGCAGCAGCAGCCCATCCAAGCTTGGGCCTCGGGCGCACCGGGCCCAGCAACATGGCGGACGCAACGCAAATCCCAAAACTCGAACCTACGCGACCACAACCCACAAGCCTGGACTTGATCTTCCAGGATTTCTGGGTCAAACTGGAGCGACTCCTCGCAAGCCCCCCCTCGGCACACGAAGGTACGCTACAGAGGGTGGGGAGGGCGGGGGCCTGTCCCAGGTAACACATCCCCTCCACCCCCAGCAATGAGTACTCACCAGCCACCCGGGAGATTACCTCCGCAGCGGCAATCACACCGCCGAAAACCCGACAGCCGCGGGCGGCGGCAAACCACTGGGGCTTTCCGTTTCGCCCACACGGGGAAACACTGGGCATCCAAGAGCACCCGAGGCTATGGCACACCGCTGCAGACCCCACACAAGGCATGGAGCCAGGAAACTACCTCACCATACCTGCTACACGCTGGCGATATCCAGGCTCCCCTAGCATCAACCTCCACAAAGCCACGTATGGGAGTCGGCTGACGAAAAAGCCCGAATACGGCAGCCAAGCACGTGAACAACCACCGCACCCGGACTGACACCCAGAGAGACTCTCACCGCTCCTGCTGTGCATCCCATAACCCACTCAAGCAGACACTCTCTGAGCCTGAATGACACTCTATTGCTTAGCAACCAACTTGATTACTATTACTATGTAGAGTGTTGCCTGTTCATACCAAACACAAAGTAGTGCTACTTTCTGATCTAAGCAGTTATGGTCTAAACTAGTATGTCTTCTTCTATCTAGCTTCACAATCTCAGCTATTAAGCTCTTAACTAACAGAGTAGTAATTGCTTTATGATTTTTACACGTACGGTTTAAACTAGTATGTCTTCGTTTATATATCTTCACAATGTTGTTTGTCACGCTTTCAAAGACACACAAAAAAAAAAAAGTGTGCTGTTAGAGAATGCCACGATGTTGTATAATATGTCTTATATCGCTAGCTTGTACTCACTATCGTGGCGACACAAGCATGTATGTTACTACTAAACACTGCAAAAATAAAGAATAAAAAAAATTAAAAAAATCTTTTAACGATTTCAAAACACCAACAGCAGCATTTAGGTTCAGCTGAACAGACTGCAGAGTTTTGCTGCTGCTGTTGAAACGCTGCAAAACAGTGTTCCAGAATTCTGCAAAAATCCCTGTCTCAAGTTTGCTTATCTGATCAAATAGTCCTTTTGCGGTATTACGGCACTCAGATTTTTCTTCGATGTCAGTTGCAAATTCAAACAAAATGTCCATTATATTGTCATAGCCATGCTTGACAAGCTAATGCTTGACAAGCATCTGCACGACATGACCAGCGTGTGTCACTTAGCTTTTTTGGCATGGACACAGAGAGGCCTTTCTCATCAAGCTGGTCTTTAAGCTTCTTGTAGCGCCGAGTTGAACCACTAAAGAATGTATAAAAAGCTTGTACAAAATTAAAAAATCTTACAACCTCACTACACGAATTTGCAGCATCCTTTCCGATAAGATTTAATGAGTGTCCAAAACAAGGTATGTACTTAGCATATTTATTCATGTTAAGAATTCTTTTTTATTTTTATTTTTTTTTTTAATTCTTTATTTTTGTTGTGCAGAAAAGTTTGACAGACATGTCTGCAGTGCCATAATAGCAGTAGCAGGCAAGATTAGGCATTCATTCATGGAGAGAACAAAAGATGAAGTTGCACATTTTGCTAAAGTAACATATTAATACGAATTATGTTGTTAGGTGATTAAAACTTAAAAAACAGAATAGAATTACAAACGGTTTTATAACCTAGCGTCTTCGTGGTGTATAGCAATAGAGTCGGAATATTGCTATGTTAAAATAATCAGTCAAGGGTGAAATGGCCAATGTAGTATGAACTAGGGCCATGTCGCTCGTAGTTTAGTTTGGGGGCCGCTCTGGAGTGGAGGGGAGTAGGGACGCTGTTTGGTTTTTCATAGTTAGCGTTTCGTCGTCCTCTGGGGTGTATGTTGGGTCAGTGTGGTTATTAAGGTATGGTTTCCATCTATGTCGCTGTTAGTCATGTCTCTGAGTAAAAGTTGTGGTGAAGACATGGAGGGGCTCTAATGTTTATGGGGGAGCTGTTCGCCTGGTGTGCGGTCCTGTCTGTGTCTCAGCAGCCGCTGAGATATAACGTCTCATCTGCCGGTTCGGATCTCACGGTTGTCACTGAGGACCCCCTATTGGTGCGGTTGTTGCTCTGGGTGGTATCGTGACTGGGAATCCAGTGGGGTAAATAGGAGAGCTCCCGGTAAGTTTGACTGGCCTATGTAATAATCTGGGTTTTGTGTCTCGTGTTTCCCCGTTCCCATGTCCCCCTGTTCCTTGTGCCCCACTTTTCTGTCATACGGCCTTTGTGGTCAGTATCGTCCCTAGGGTGCCATGTGTCTATGTGCAAGGCTTCCTAAACACACACTTAAATCAAATATTTAAACCTAAATTCACATCAAATAACTCAAACAAAGGTCAAAAATGTTAGCTGAAACTTTTGGTCGGCATGGACAGTCATTACGGGTGCAGCTTTACGGCCACCAGACCTCTGGTATGGGCAGTCTCATGGAGGGTTTAGCAGCTTGGGGGTATCCCCTTCCCCCCTCTCTCCAGGTGTATGTGTCTTCGCCTTCACGGCTGCCGGGCGATCGGTCCCTTGTGGTGCCTGGGGAATTGCAGGTGGGGGGGGGGCAATTGGAGTTGCTGCCAAAAACCTGTTGGGTCCTCTGTGGCAGACAGGACGTGGATTTCCTCTCCCTTGGTTACCACTAGCGTTCCCAAGACCCCCCATCAGTACCTGATGCCGTTTGCTCTTAGTAACTTGGTGATGGGCAGGAACCCGCGCCTGGCCAGCAGGACTGAAAATGGTAAGTCTGCATACACTGTTATGGAGCAGGCTTCTACTTGCACGCTGGGGCTTTTCCTGGAGCAGGCCATTATGGCCGACTTCACCGCTGTGTCCCGTGTCACCCCAATTATGTCCCTAGATGAGTCAGCTGGAGCCGTCGGTGCCTTCCGTATTCGAAAGGCTGCCACCAAAAGCGGTGAGTCACCAGTCTCTCTGACCCCCATCGCCTTTAGTACTTTGTGTGCAAAGTCCAGGAGGGCCTCCGGTTGTACGGTTTCTGGAGCTCCGCGGATCCGGATATTCCTCCTGCGGTGTCTGGCTTCTAGTGATGCTACTGTGCGGGTAAGGCTTTGGACGGGCGTTTTTTTTGTGTTTGCGCCCCATAGTATTCTGTGAGGTTGTAGGCACTTCGAGGTCGTTTTTTGGGGGGGGGTTAAAATTCTGGTGCTGATGGCTTTTTCCCAATATTTGGAGCAGGAGCAGCACCCATGCACGTCCGCTGAGTATCTCGGCTGGCCACGCCCCCTCCCTGGCTTGCATTCTATCCCTTCGTGCAGTGATGTTAAGAATTCTTGCTTGCATACCGTTGTAGTGGCCAGACATGTTGCTTTCATTGTCGTAACTTTGTCCCCGGCATTCTTGTATGGTAAGTCCAAAGCTATTAAGAAATGCTAGGAGCGCATCTGCCATTTCTTCTCCTTTATGCCCTGTTGAGGGTAAAAAAGTAACAAAACGCTCCACAGGTCGATTTTCTTCTAAGTATCGAAAAATCACGGTGAGTTGGTCAGTATGAGAAGAATCCTCTGCTGAATCCACAGAAACAGAGTAGTATTTTGCCATTTTAATACGGTTGATGACAACTTCTAAGATCTTATCCCCAGTAATTTGTATGAGTTCCTCACAGACATTTGCTGATAAATAACTTCCAGGAGAAAGGTAAGAGTTTAACCGCTTCCTCCCCTTCAGCCCGGCGAGAGTGGGACCCTGAAGGTGGGGGGGACCTAAAGACGCTATAGTGCTAGGAAAATGAGTTTGTTTTCCTAGCACTATAGTGGTCCTTTAATACAACTTACAGTAATGTGAAGTGTATCAGTGTATCGCACGGCTCCACAGCAATACAACTCACAGTAATGTGTGATGTGCAAGTACATCACAGATCACCTCAGAATAAAATGCATAGAAAAGTGCAGTGTGTGAGTATCACAAGCTCTACAGCAATATAACTCACAGGAACGTACAATTTGTGAGTGTATTACAGATCACCTCTTTAATACAATGCACATGAATGTCACATGTCACATATATGCACATGTATATCATACCCAATCCACTGCTTTCCCATAGAGAAGCATTGGGAGGCTATTTGAATCAATGCATTTCTATGCCATGACTCCGCCTCCGCGTGACGTCACAGTGCGCGGCATACGCAAAGGGCAGGGGAGGTCGGGAGGAGGAGCAACAAGTAAGTCCTTCACTATGCAGCAATGCCACTTGCTCGCATAGTGAAGGTGAAGAATTAGATCGGGAATCGAATTTGTGGGCAGTGGCCAGCGGGGCTCAAGAGGCAGCTGCCTTGGTCCCCCCCAGGAGCAACTGGGCCCGGGGCAGCTGCCCCTTTTGTCCCGCGTTAAAGACGGCCCTGCAGTCCCCACAAGCACAACATCACTGGCAATCGACATACATGCACACAACCCCACAAGCAGCCTCTCAGATGCAGTACCATAAGCAACCCTACATATACACACACCACCAAACACACAATGTGACATATCATACACCTCCCACATTCAGGTATTAACACAATATCACAAACTGCTCATGAACTGATACAATATAACAGACAACAAGTGAACAAATACAATGCTACAAAGCAAGTGCAGCAGCCATAAATAACACAAGCACAATACAGCAACATACACACCTCGATTTAAAAAATAGAGCAAAGCCAAGAGACTTTGAGATCTTGTTTTGGCACAGTACTAATAAATGGTTGCCTACACTTGTGCTGAACTATATGCCTACACTACCTTGGCTTGTTCTTTGTATCCTGCTTAAAATATTGTCAATGAATTGCAGGCTAATGCAGATTCAATTTATTTATTCTCTGTTTTATTTCACTTTTTAAACACAGATCCGGGTCCTTTCAGGTTTTGGAAGGAAAGGGTTAATTTTACCAGGAAAGGGAATGGTCAAAATTTCTGGCATGTGCATGATGGACTGAGCACCCTGCTATTTTTTAGCCCATCTGGGACTTTTATAATTGTGATCTGCAGCAAACTATATTTTATGGTCTTTCTTGAATGAAAGTTTGTTCAAGTTATTTTGTCCAAATACTATGGTCATTACTGGGATACTATATTGTTCTTTCTTTCTTTCTTTCTTTCTTTCTTTCTCTCTCACTCTCTTGTTCTCTTGCGCTCTCTCTCTCTCTTCCTCTCTTACTTTCACTCTTCCTCTTTCTTTAAATATCTCTCTCATTTTAATTCTCATCTTTTCTGTGTGTTACCTGATTTTTTTTTCTTCTTTTAGCAGATATTTTTTATGTTAGAAAGTAAATTTCTCACCATCTCGCAACGTTTCGATCGCGACTCTGAATAACAGCCTGTTTTAGGGTATTCAACCTCTCCACCGCCTGCATAAGCAATGGCATACCTTGAGGTGCACACTAAGAGGCATTCTATGCTGTTCCTACATGTCGCCAAAGCGAAATGACAAAAGCGGCGGTCTGGGGCCTACAGACCACCCACAGGCCTAGAACTGTCTGCACTACTTGACGGCCTAGAGCCCTTCGAGGACTCAGACACGGAGGCTTTCCCATTTGCTCCTCTACCTGATCGGACACCGACCTTGGGGCGACGGACACAGAAGCTGAACCAAGAGCTACCCTCGGGGACCAGAGACATCGGGTCCATGCTTCAGTGGCAGCCACAAACCAAAATGGCGGCGACGGTGGGACTCAAGACCATGCCGGCTGGTACAGGTATAACACAGCCACCAGGTACCTCACCCTGCAGGAGACCCGGAGGGATCAGCCCCGGTCACACAACGTGACTTTCGCAATCTGGTCACAGAGATTAAGGGCCTATTAGCAGCTGATGTGGCAGTAATAAAAGCTGATTTATAATCTGTAACGGACAGAGTAACAGCATCGGAGAGCGACATCACAGACCTTAAGATGGGCCTGTCATCCCTAACGGACGCTGTTTCAACCCTACAAGCTAATCAACAAGCCCTTTCACTCCATTACACAGCTCTTGATCACAGGTCACGGCGCAACCACCTGAATATAAGGGGTATACCTGATCCAATCACGCCTGATGAGCTCCCTCACTATTTGCGGAGACTAGTGGCTTCAGTGCTTCCACCAAGCCAGGCAAATAAGTTCTCCCTGGATGGAATCTATCGACTGCCGATCTCAGGCAGAGCTCAGGCGACAGTGACAGAAGACATCATAGTCCGTTGTTCCACCTCGCAGGACAAACGATCCTTGCTGACAGCACTAACGGGGCAAGACGCCACTAACATTTGAAGGCTCTACACTCTCCTTCTAACAAGATCTTACAAAGTCCACTCTGCAGTGGAGAAGATCCCTGAATCCTGCTACCAGCCAGCTTAGATCGGCAGGAGTGGAATATCACTGGAGATAACCCAGGTTCCTGGTGATGTCACACAAAGGGACTGTACACAAAATATCTATGCCTGCCGAAGCACCAATTTTTTTACAACATCTAGGCTTGACTGTCCCGAAGAATGACCCTGCACAACGAACCAGCTCACAGGAAAGAGACCCAAAGTGAGCTGTCCCCTCCACTTCTGTGGTACTCCCGACCTCCTCACCAGGGACTTGAATACACAGAGGATGATGTTGCTAAGTTGCAGTTCGAACTTTTATGTTTAGTTTAACTATTTTCCCTATTCAGTTTTATTATCTACAAGTTTGACTACTGTTTGGCCATGATACAGTACATGTGTTCAGCCTAGTTCAGCTACTAAACTGGAGCTTAATCACTTATAGATAGATGCTCCGGCTCTCAGATGACAGGGTACTCAACCATACACTATGGGGAGTACTCCCTCACCAATAACCTCACATCCTCCCCCCTACTGCCCCCTTGGTTAGGGGTATACTTAGAAGACAGCCAGACCGTGCACTACCAACTTGGTTACACTTTTGTGCTCTTAAGCAGTGTTGCTGATCTCCCTAAGCCAGGGGTTCTCAACCTTGTCCTCAAGGACCCCCTACCAGTCCAGGGTTTAGGGATTACCTGGGTGTGTCTAATGTGTTTAGAAAAAGAAAAAAAAACACCTTAGAGTCTAAGGTGTTTTCTTTCCCTTTTTCTAAACACCTTAGACACATCCAGGTAATCCCCAAATCCTGGACTGGTAGTGGGTCCTGAGGACTGGGTAACCCCTGCCCTAAGCTATTGTACCATCATGTAACAATGTCAATGTTTGTTTCATTCTTGACCCGTTTGTCATCTTAGGACATAAATTGTCTGCTGTAACAAATTTTATATGCACCATGTCCCTTCTTTATTTCTGTACCAAACCATGCAGATATAACAAAAAAGAAAATTTCAATAAAAATAGATTGTTTTAAAAAAAAAAGAAAAGAAAGTAAATTTCTCTCATTGAACCTTGCGTTTCAATGATCTGTTAAATTATAACCGGATTGAAAGCTTTTCTACCCTTCCATTTCTGTCCGTAATGAAACATATTGCCACAGATTTCCTCACTTTGCTGTATACTGACTCCCCTATAGAAAACAATTCCCACATCCACACATTCCATAGGGCTATGGTGTATGGAGGGACAGTCATTTCACAGATTAACGGAGTCCTAAGAAGCAGGACAATGAAACTGTTAAATCAGTCAAGCCTCTTGGACTCTGGAGAGAGTGAGAGAGATTGAATTAGTCGTCCTATTTGCGCCATACAAATAATGTCACTGCTATGAAAACCTGCGAAGCAAATCGGGATTAGCAGCTTTGATTATCAGTTTGCTAAATGTGATACAATGATGAAGCTGCCATGAGGGACTAGATTGTCGCAGCTTGTCAGAATAATCACCAACTTCAACTCCGGCATCTGGCTTATTACTATTAGACGGTGCTGCCATATATTAACATTTGCCTCATTAAATGCATTCTTTTCTCATCTTTAATCATGTTACTGTATGTAGCTAATCCTCCTCTTTGTTCACTGCTCTCCTTAACTTAACTGGTGCTGTCCTTGTACAGAATACTAATAGCATCATACTTATCTTTGTCAGGCCACGTTTCTCTGATTAAATCATCTGCAACAATTAGCAAATTTCCCATTTTTATTAGGAGCCAATTTTGTCCGTTCGTGCAAGTTCCCTGAATTGTTATTCTGGAAAGTGTTCTTAATTCTACGTTACATCGTCTGTGAAAGATTTATGTTAAATAGCTATAATAATTCATGATATCAACTTATCCACTACATTGCTTTACAGGGCAATTAGTAGGCAATATTGAACTCAATAACTAGGTGCACAATTTATACTATTTTCCTTTCGTAGAATTGACCATCAAAACTTTATCTTCCAGTTTGCATAAGATAGTCACTAATTTTCATTTTGGTTTTTATCATGCGCAGCCCCGTTTTGGATACAAAATCCTCAAGGTACACAACAAGCTGGATTTGACCTTCACCCTCTCCCATTTTTATTTTTTTTTTTTGCCAATCTTCATTAATGGAATTGTGTACATAGAACGAGAGTTATAGAAGATGAATGAAGATTCGGTGACCATCAAGATGAGAATTATGAACGAGTTACATTAATACCAATAGATGCACAGCATGAATATAACAGCAGTCGAAAGACATTCCCAATGCTTTAAGCTATCAGTTGCATTGGTACCATTCTGAGTTAGTAGTCGATTAAATGGTGATGATTAAGCAAAGAGAGAATACCTGTTCAATAGGAGGATGCTAAATTGATGAGGAAAACAGAGAATAACAAGAGAGTTCCAGAACTCTGACTCCCATCCACCTGAGCCACCACTGGACCCCAGGGAAAGTCACCCTCCTGCACCTTAAAGGTAGGAAACAGGAGGGTGACTTAAATATAATGTGTGTGTTTGTTTGTGTATGTGTCTTTGTATGTATGTCTTATGTGTGTGTCTGTATGCATGTCTGTGTGTGTCTGTATGTATGTGTGCCTGTCTGTATGTATGTGTCTTGTGTGTGTGTGTCTGTGTGTATGTGTGCCTGTCTGTGTGTCTTTATGTATGTGTGTGCCTGTCTGTCTGTATATGTGTCTTGTGTGTGTGTGTGTATGTATGTATGTGTGCCTGTCTGTTATAGTGGGCTTTAGTAAGTAATAGTAAGTGGAATACCTAGCTCGGCGTTCCTACTGGGCATCGCTATAAGGAAGGTTAAAAAAATTTAAAAAAAAGTGGGGAGGGGAATTGAGGAGGGAGAGGAGGGGAGCTGACACACAGATGAGAAATCATATTATGCGCAAACAGAGAAGTTGTCTGAATATCACCGAAAGAGGAGACCTTTGTTTGTTCCTTACGAAAATCGAACCAGATATCAAATATTTAGTCTCGCAGCATCAACCTCAAGGATCTCATTAATCACTAGTAAAGGTAATTTCAATTTACTTTATTGTTTTCTCATTAAACTTTATAAAGTTAAAAACATTATAAATATGTATTAAGTAGAAATAAATAGATAAATGTATGTACATTTATTTTTTTTAAAACACCCTCCTTTCTAAAAAATATTCTGCACTTACGTGAAAACTGGTGGGTGGGAAGGACATTTTTTCAACCTCCCGCACGGGCTGTTTGTGTTAGCTGGGAGGAGTGACATGCAGTCACTTCCTCCCAGCGTGTGACTGGGCCCCCTTACAATCCACATCCATCGGGTGGCCCTGACAGCATGGGCCACCCGATGGACCCTTCCATATGCGGTCCTAGTTGCAGGGGTACCGCCGGCTGGCACCCAGCCGCCCGCAAAATTAGGAAATCCCTACCACCCACCTGGAATCCTGAAACGCCCACTAGTGGGCGGTAGCGACCAGGTTGACGACCCATGGCCTATACTGTAACATGTTGTTTTGCAAATTATTACATAATCTCGCAGCATCAACAAAAGTCATGTAGAACACAATTCCAGCACACTTTCTGGTTCCTGCTGGAGCTAATGTAGGCAGAAGATCAGTATGCAATGCAACATTTCCCTCAACTAAATGTCCATGTCCATCTCTGTATTCATTAGTGCTAATCATCTACTTTCCTCACTGTCAAGAAAGTGCTAGTCATCGTCGGCAACATTTAGCACTCAAGATTCTAAAATATATTTGTCTTTTTCTTTCTTAACCCCATAAGGACCAATGCTATTTTAAAATGCGACAAGTTTGTGGCAAGTTTGTTACCCTATAATTATCCATAACACAATACGAAATAGGGATAACATATTACAAAATTGAAAAAAGAAAGAAATTTCAACATGTCTTATAGGTCTAGGATTTCAATTAATTTTTTTAAGTTATAAAACAAATATTTCAAGGAATGAATTACAGTGTAAACGCTAAAACTTTGCAAAAGGTGGCATGCTGTGATTGCAACTTTTATAGTAGTCACAGAATCCCAAACCAGTTGCATGCTATGTAACTAACAGAATTTTGACACTTCATTTAACAATTTTATCACAACCTATGTCAAAATATTTAGTTAATTGGGAGGAGAGGGGGGTTCACAAGTGTTTTGTTTTGGTGAAATTCACAGATCATGCCAACACCCCGTATGTGTATTCTGCTACTGTCCTTGAATGCAGTATTACCCCACATAAATATTTTTCCCCCAAAATCTTGCCCATAAAACAACCCTTAACCCATCACTAATCCTACCTGTAATCCAACCTATAATACAACCCATAATTCAACCTATAATCCAATTTTTAATCCACCCACAATCCTATCTATAATTCAACCCTAATCAAACCTCTAATCCTACCCATAATCCAAACCATATTCCTACTCTTAATACTGTCCCTTAATCCACTTTAGAATGATTCCCTCTGCTGAAGTCAGTACTAACATCAGCAGAGGGATTTCCCTGCTCATACAATACAGAGATCTATGTGAGACCTCTGAACTGTGTGATTACAGCATGACACGGAGATCTCCCTCTCATGCTGTAGTTCCTAAACTGTGATCAGTGCTGGGCAACTGGTAAAGAGTACAAGCAGGGAGACCTCACCTGGGTGTCTCCCTGTTACTGGGGGCCATTTAAAATAACTGCAGCTGAGCGATATATGAACTGTATGTACTCTCACTCAGAACACTGTATATACCTCATCTTACTGCCTGGGTCCACTGATTATGGCTCCCGCTGACAGAAAGGACCCTCAAGTATTGAAAGATATCTGGCACTCCCTGTTTTTATTTCTGGCAGTCTTGTAGCCAGACTCCATAATCCCGCAACTAACCGTGATTTAAAGGGCCATGTTCAGCACATCAACAGGTTAAGCTCATCTGTCAATCAGGGACCTCTAACTTGGCCCCACTGATAGAGGGGACCTTTAGCTATTGAAAAATACCTGGGATAACTTAGTACTTATACTGCATGACAATCTATGCCATCAACCAGCGTAAATGCCCTGCACTGCATGACGGCATAGACCGTCTTCAGGTCATAAAGTGGTTAAAGCTATAACAATGACAACATTCTAATGTATGCAGCCATGATATATATTCTACCATAATGAAAACATGATAGAATTATGTGTGTCCAGAAAACCATTGGGGCTATAGCAACTTTACACATAATTCTACATCTAATACTTCCAGCCTATGATGTCGTTGACAATATCTAAACAGTAAATGCGTGTGACTCCACACTTGCCAATCCACAGTTAGTGTCAAAAAAGTCTCTCATCTTTACTTATTCTAGATCTCTCCAGAATCTAGCGTTCTTTAATTATAATTCCCCACGAATTACATATTAAAAGGAGCAATCATCTAATTTTAAATCTGTCTAATGCAATGTCTTACATAAACATCACCATTGAGGAGGACAAAAAATACGGAAGAGTGTCCTACGGTTTATCGTCTTCACCTCCATTTGTGTCCATTCCTTCTTTCTTCTTTTTTAACTTGCGTGCAGAGTAGATAGACAGTTAAATGAACAGACACACAGTGTGTCAGACAGACAGAACAGACATCCATTAGATTGACATTGCTTACCATTCAGAAAATGTAGATCATGAAAAAAAGTTTTGCAAGTTAATTGTGATCAGGCTGGGGCTGTGTGTGACACACCTGAAGCGTGCTTACATTCTTATTGTGGAATGTTTTTGCAGCTCATCTCATAACAGATTTACACTGCTAACACCATTTGTCCCACAGATTCTACCCGATAGAAGCGAGAGTTGGCCTCAAATAATGTAACAGATCCCTGCTAACATTTTACCCCTGAGATTAGCACAGGTTAAGCAGAGGATACTCCAGCATAGATAGAGATAGAACTTTTTTTTTTTTTTTTAAATGGTCCTTGTCATTGAAGCTGAACACAGGGGGAAAAAATAATGTAACACTATATTTAGCAATGTGGATTTACACAATGTATATGCAAATGTATTTTACAGGAAATAACTGCTGTCAGTGTGCACCATTAACTTTCTACAATCCCTGAAATTTCCATCAATCTACTCACAAAAAACACATTTGCTTCTAGCGCTTTGTAATGCATTGCTGACCCCACTAAATGAATAAAAGACGTTCACACTCAGACTTAGCATGATTTAGCGACTGAGTCCTTTATAATCCTTGGAGGGTAAGAAAGAGTTGACAGGGACAGGCTGTGCTAAAATATTTACAAGCTATCTTTTAACCCTGTGAATTTTTAATTACTGTACAATAGTGGAAACAATCCTTATAGTATATCCTGATAATCAATCCTCTGTCATTACAGGGAGTCTCGGGTATCGCATGCGTTAAAGCTGCATGGAAGAGCAATGCCGATGACTTTTAGAAAATACTATATTTAAATACTTCATTGATGGAAAGGGAAATTAACATAAGGTCCTATTGTGCTTGAGATGACTATACACTGCGCTGCCACCCAGGGGAGGGCTGGCAGCGTTAGGCCTGGGGGGCAAATCCAGTCAAGTGGCCCATCGCACCAAGAGGAGAGTGAAAACACGTTTCCCATGTGATTGAAAAGGGGGGCAGTCACCTAAACAGACACACTCACTGACAGGCACACACACTAACAAACGCACACTCACTGATACTGACTCACACAGCCATACAAATTGACACACACACATACAGGCATACTGGCTAACAGACACAGACAAACTGGCACACACACACAGACATACATACTTGCACACACACACAGACATACATACTTGCACACACACACACAGACATACTTGCACACACAGACCTACTGACAAACACACACAGACCTACTGACAAACACACACAGACCTACTGACACACAGACCTACTGACACACACACACAGACCTACTGACACACACACACAGACACAGACATACTGACACACACACACTTTACACTTTTAAAGACAGTTTCCTACCTTTGCTGGTACCTTTCCTGAGGTCCAGTGTGCTGGCTAGGGTGCTTGGGAGTTGGGGTCTAGCTCTTCTTGCTGTGTATGGGCCACCCGGTGGTCCCCCTTAGTGTGTGGGCCCCAGTTCAACCACAGTACCAGCACCGTGGGCCCATGGAGGGCAACGAGGGGCATAACTGGGGACCACTGGGCCCCTGTGCAAGAATTAAAGTAGGGCCCCCTTGTCACTCTACCTGGTGCATATTTTCACTCCTCGTCACTCCCCACTAAGCAATACACATGGTTGACATGTGTGTGGTTTATTTGTGTGTTTGTACTGTTGCTGAGTGAGTGTTACATGTATGTGTGTAGTTGGATGAGTGTGATTGTGTGGGTGTGAGAGCTGGCTGAGTGTGATTGTATTTGTGGCTGTTTGAGAGAGAGACAAAGAAACAGAGAGGGAGATAGAGAGTGCCAGAGAAGACAGATAGGGAGGGAGAGACCGACAGAGAGCCAAAGGGAGACAGAGCTACACATGTAAAGAGATGGAGAGACAGAGAGTGACACAAGGAAAGGAGAGCCAGAGACAGCTAGAGAGAGACAAAGAGTTACACAAGGAAAGGAGAGACTGAGACAGCTAGAAAACCATAGAGAGACAGAGAGTGACACAAGGAAAGCAGAGCCAGAGATAGCTAGAAAACCATAGAGAGACAGAGAGTGACACAAGGAAAGGAGAGCCAGAGATAGCTAGAAAACCATAGAGAGACAGAGAGTGACACAAGAAAAGGAGAGCCCAAGACAGTTAAAAAACTAGAGAGACAGAAAGGAAGTAAGACACACAGAAAGAAGTAGAGACAGCCTCCTATGTTTGCAGGGAGAGGTGAGGTAGAGTATTTCACTCACCTTGATCCTGTGTGCCACTGCTGCAAGCTGGGACAGGGAATCCTGGGGGCCTTAGATCTTCTGGGCTTGCTCTGTGCTGTATAAGTGCTGGCATCCTGGGAACTGAGGGAGGGGCCCTGCAGGCAGGATATGGAGGCAGCTCTGCCAGAACTCCGCCCAGGAAGAGGTGAGGGTAGGCATTGAGTTCCGGTGTGCCTCCGCGGGACACCCAAACAATGAATACAGCGGGACCTCCATCTGCACCCCACTCTGCCCCTTACTGAGGTTACTGGCCGATCGGCCAATCAGTGAGGTAAGATAATTTCTATTTAGTATATTGCCGAATTAGCAATATACTAAATAGCAGTTTTGCAAGGGGAGCCAGTCCTGCCAGCAGGGGTCTCCAGAGCAGCCAGGCCCCCTGGTGTGATGGGCCTGGACGCAGCTCCGACCCGGTAGTTCAGCCACTAGGGGGAACTTTTTTTATTTTTATTTTGGATGTGGGCAGCCCTGGATTTAGGGCGGCCTGGGGGGCAATTGCCACCCTGCCCCCCGGCCCAGCCCGCCCCTGCTGCCACCGATGTGACAGCAATCAGTATTCTTATCTTTTTTTTCTTTTGTGACTTGCTTTAATACTTGTTCACGGTCTCTTGATTTTATTTTGTTTTAGCATTCGTGAAAATGTTAACAGCGGGTGTGTATGAAATGGAGAGAAGATGCAGGGCCAGGAGGAAACCCTGGAAATCAAATATTAGAAATGATGATGTAAAGCGATACAGGTACTTATTTAGTAGTGAGCTTTTGTGTCCCTATTGTTCATTTTGCTAAATATAAAATCAGTGTTTAAAGAGAGAGAACTATTAGAACAAGAGGCCTTGATGTAAACTGTACCTGTCGTGCGAAAATCAGTTTGTGAAGAATCAAATTCAATCGTTATATTGTGACATTTAAATTGCTAACACATGTACAAATTAAATGTTTTCTAGTATCTGCCTATAACTGTACATTATTGGAGTAGAGATAGATGACTGGAAATATGTCCCCTTGAGCTGTTCTGTCTATTTCCAAATATTATCCTACAATTCATAGAGTTCAGCCATCTTATAAAAAGAAGAGGCATGAGTATATCTATTATTCTGCAAATTTGCCCCAAGAATGGATAAGGTCTTATATTAACATCCTGAGTATATTGCCCTCCAGTTTGGCTGTTTACATGATTGAGATGTCATTCAATCCAGATTTAAAGGAACACAATAGTCACCAAATCAACTTTAGGTTAATAAAGCAGTTATAGTGTATAGATCATGTTCCTGTAGTCTCATTGGCCAATTCTCTGCCATTTAGGAGTAAAATCATTTTGTTTATACAGCCCTAGTCAAATCTCTCTGCAGATAACTAACACAGTCTTCCCAAACACTTCCTGTACAAAGGGATCTAATGTTTACTGAATGTCACATGACACTAGAATGTCTTATCTCCTGCTCTGTTAATAGTTTGCAAGACCCTGCAACAGCCTTCTGTATGTGATTAAAGTTTGATTTACAGAGCTAGGCTGCATGGTCAGAAACAAAAGTGATTTATCTCCTAAATGACAGATCATTGAGTAGTAAGACTTCAGAGACATGTTCTATGCACCATAAATGCTTCATTAAGCTAACATTGTTTTTGTGACCAAATAATTTATTTAAGGTGATCCATACCCTTATATTAAAGGGACACCATAGTCCCCTGAACAACTTCAGCTTAATGAGGTTGTTTAGGTGAAAACTATAGCTCCCTGCAGCCTTTCTCATGTAAACACTGTATTTTCTGAGAAAATACAGTGTTTACATTGAAAGCTAGAAACACCTCTAGTTGCAGTCACTCAGAGTGAACCAGAGGGACTTCGGAGTTGATGGAGGCATAATTTGCCTCCATCCACTCAGATCTGCTGTCAGCAGAGCACAGGGCAGCACTGTGCACAGTATCCTGTGATTCAGTATCTCCTCCCTCTGCATGCAGACACTGAACTTTCCTCATAGAGATTCATTGCTGGGTGAATTTTTTTTACCTGGGGTCCAGTGGGTCTTTTTGCAGGGATGGAGGCAGGCATGCAGACGGTTGTGAGGCTAACTAAAAATCCAGACGGGAGGGCGCGCCGTAGAGTGATGCCGAAAGCCAGAATATGACGTCATAATCTGGCTCCAGACATCACTGTGCTGCGCGCAGAGAGCTCACTAATCAGTGCTGACTCGCCAGCGCCACCCGCCTGATTAGTTAGCCGCCGCCAGGCTAACAAGGTATTTGCCTGGGCATTTGGGGGTGGCGTTTTTTGCCGCCCCCTGGAAAGTGCCGCCCAAGGCAAATGCCTTGTTTGCCTCGCAGCAAATACGTCCCTGTCTATCTATCTACCTATCTATCTATTTCTATCTACCTATCTACCTTGGTGTAAATTTTTTTGCAGTTCTGTTATCCACCAAAACCCACTGTTTGGTGGATAAACCCTTCTTTGTAACTGATAAAATTGTACAAGCCTATAAGACCTGAGGCAGCACATTTTCAAAGTTTGGCGGGGAGATCTGAAGCTCCAAGCAGCCCATTATTACGCATTTATGTCTTTTTTTATGGGGACATTTACAGAACATATGAGAATCCATTCCAAATGGATTTTGGGTTTTATTCCTTACTGTTTCTTTCTTTTCTCTTTTATTTTAAAATAATGGTGAGAACATCAAACGCCTACATCTGAGAGACTTAAATGATGATTATTTCTTGGCAAATAATTAGTTTTAGCCTACATGTTTTATTAGTCCTTCATTTAAAGAGTCAAGTAAACAAGATTTTTTTTTTTTTTTTAAATCCCATGTGTACAGTGTTGTGCTACAAATTTAAGTGATGAAGATCCAAGAGCATTTATCTTAATTCACTAGCAGGGTTGTTTACTAAAATAAAGATTTCAAGTATATTCAAAGTGAATTTCAAAGTTAAGGCCAAAGTAGCCAAACTGACAGCATCGCTGACTTGGAGAATAGCTCCATTTCAACTATCTTGACCTTAAATTTTAAATTCACTTTGAATTCTCCCTTTAATGAATAACTCGGTAAGTTGTTAATTTTGCAGAATGAACAAGAGAACTACAAAACTGCAATACAGCTATTTTACAGACTTTTGGTATGGTATGTGCAATTCCTTTGGTGGTTTTCTTTTCTTTCTTCTTTTTTTTGACACAAGAGTGCTGTAACCCTTTTACCGCAAGTACAAACATGCAGCCCAGGATTTATGGTACAGGATGAATAAAAAGGACACAATAGACCTGGGGTAGTCAACCTGGTCCCTACCGCCCACTAGTGGGCGGTTTGGGATTTCAGGTGGGCGGTGATGGGTTCTGAAGAAAACCCTCAGTGGGCCTCAATGCAGAGCCAGCCTTGCTGTAAGCCCTCTCAGGCTGGTGACGAAATTAAAGTTCCAGCAGAGGGAGAGAAGGGCTTGGGAGGCTCGGTCTTCCTCCCGCGAGCAGGCTGGTCGGAGCATTGCTGCACGTTCCAATACAACTCTGATACAGTGCTGTGCTTGCAGGAGTAACATGCCTCCACTGGACCACCAGGGCTTGCAGCATTATGTACCTCCTCCCAGGTAAAAGCTAAGAAGAAGGTAGGGGGAGACATTAAGATAGATTATTCACATCTCACCCACCTACACAAAGCATAGACCCTATGCACACTTCACACACACTGCCCCCCTCAACACACTACACCCCTCACACACACTACACCCCTCACAGACACACAGACTGCCCCTCTCACACACACACACACATTGCTCACCTCACAAAGAATGCTCCCTCACACACATACTGCCCCCCTTACACACACACTCCACCACTAACACACTGCCCCTCACACATGCACTGCCCCCTTCACACACACCCCAAAAAAAACCTCCTTTCTAAATTAAAACAAAAAACATTGCGCTATGAAATTAGTTACTGCGGCACTGGTGGGCGGTAAAGAAATTTTACCATCAACAAAGATACAAAAGTGGGCGGTAGGTATTAAAAGGTTGACTACCCATGCAACAGATAGCCAGAAGGAGTACAGAGTGGATAAAATGGCACAGTCAAGAACAGGATTTCAACAATATATCCAGCATATGCAAGCAAAGAAAACAAAATAGAAAATATAAACAAACGAAAAAAATACCTTATACTAACCCTTCTCTTAAGGAAACCCTCTGCTAATATGAGTATATCAGCAGATGGGTTTCCTAGCTAAAACAGTAGAAAGCGATTTACTGGCTGTTTTCAGTAATACAGCGAGATTTCTGAAACCAAGCATACTTTCCCAGCCAATGACTCTGTGATATGGTCACTATCAGTTTGAGGACATGCAGGTAGACCATGCCTGGATCAGACCTTGAGGTTTTCCATTCAGTAACTGAAATCCAAGAATCTCTGTGGCTGAGCATGTTCTCAAAGAATTTAAAGGGCTGCATGTAGCATTCCCTCTGAGCTACATACAGCTAACTAATTGTTCAGTCTAGAGGGGAGCTCTACTTATCAATTGATACCTGGGTCTCCATAATGTGAGGATAAATTAAACACACTCACACCAAATTTTCCAGCCCATTTAAATGGGTATATGCAGCGCTCTGCGTTTAGATTTAGGGCTCCCTCCTTAAATCTTAAAAGAAAATGGAGAAAAGGCTTTTAATCACCTTTTTTCCCCAACTCTGAGATCCACCTCCTGTGATGTCACATGGACTCTTCTTCTCATCCAATTGCATGAAAAGCACATGTACAGTCAGTGCTGCACTCTTCCAATCAAACGGAGGTTAACTGTGAGAACCGGGTTTGAAACAGTTCTCACAGTGGAAGCACTTCTAGTGGCAATCAGCAAGACAGCATGTTTAACCCTGCAATTGTAAGCATTACCATATCTACCAAATGACAATGCTTTACCTTGTAGAGTTAAAACTAAAGGACCACTGCACCCACACCATTTCATTAAATGTAGTGGCTTGGGTGCCTTTAGTGTTTTGGTTTTTTTTTAAGGCCAATATAGCCATACTAGAAGCAAAGCTGAATTTTTCCAGCTTGGGTATTTTGGCCTTTAATTTAAAATTATTTTTCAATTCACTGGAAATTCAAGACAATAACCCTTTCAGGTATGTTCCCTTGTGTCTTGCAATGTGAGCACATCATTAGATGCACTGTGCCTAATGGCAGTGTCCCTAGGACCATCCAAATAGTGCTGGAGTAGTGTTATTTGCATGGAACAAGAGTTCCGTGCTGGTTAATGGCATGTGCAAATTGGACATATGTTATCAGTATGCGCACCATGCTGGCAACAGATGTCCATTAGCTGTATGCCCACTCTGTCGTCCCTTCAGCCTATCCGTGGTGACATCCCTCCCCCTACGAAGGGGAGTGACATCAGCTATGGAGGATCGGGTAGCAGGGAGAACTTGACCTTGGTGCTGGATTAGAGGTAAGTTGTTGCTTTATTTTTATTTTATTATTTTTTAACTTTTATTAAAGTATCGTTATGTTGGTTGGATTAACTCTTTAAGCAAGTTAAAGTGATGTGTCCCTTTAAGCAAATAGACATATTTTCACTAACATGGCTTCTGATCAACTGCTCTGATCTAGCAAAAAAAGTGGGTTTGCAATGTACTATTCTTGGCTAGTAAAGCAGGTCACACTGCAATGCATAAAAAAATATTGCTTTATAATTTGTTATGATGTGAAATTGGTACCTAATTTGTATAGTACCATTGTTTAAATGCTTGCACAAATTCAGCCCAAACAGCTGAAGGATACATATACACAATATAGTTACTTAGTTCAATTTATGTCTTGCATCGTATGGCCAGAGATGCTTCTGGGCACATCACATATCTGAGTTCATAGAGTGTGACATGAAGATACTTTATTTATCAGACATTTTAAAATGTATATTAAAAATAAAAAAAATAAAGGTCTGGTGATGACTAAGGACCTGAAAACACAAACCAAATAAACTCTCAGGTTTTTGTGAACAGAATCGGGTTGTAGCCATATTCATTATGAGTATATAAAATAATTACAATAAAGGCTTGCATTAGAAAGAAAACTGCATGATGGGCTAACTGATCACGCTCATGGCTATATTTCTCTCATGTCCATTAACAAACAATAATCCCTTTGTTTTGTGTCCTCTGAATCATCTTTTTTAAAACTCAACGACTAAACCCAGAAACCCAGGAGCTTTTGGTTCTTTTCTTTTAGATATCCTTAAAACAAATCCACACTCATCGCCGTAGGATACCTTGTGGAGCATCCATTTAAATGTCCTTTGAGGCATACTTAATTTTAACCGTTTAGGGTAAATAAAGTCATAAATGAATTCAATATAATTGGAACCTGAACGATGGGAGTTGAAAACAAATAATACTGACTGATTTATAATAGCTTTGATTTTTATTTTCCCCCCGAAAAAAAAAAAGAAAACTAAAATTTTAGCTACATAAGACGAACATGTTCCACTTACGCTGTAAAGAAATGGGAAACATGCTGGTTTCTGTTAAGTGACATAACCTCCTTTGTGTTCAGCTTTTCAAAATTCTTCTACCTACTCGGTTGTAACACAAAAGAAACTGATTATTGCTTCAGTATTTCCCAACTAATAAGAATATCACTGTGTGGGTAGAATACTGCTGTTAGTACCATAGACCTTTAAAACCCACAAGTCAATAGACATTAGCGCCAATTTATAAATAGAACGCCATAAGAGACTGAGCATTATAATGCACCCCTGTCCTTAAAAGCATTCAATCTAATTCCGTACTAAATCATTCTAGAAGAAAGAACTGAATTTTGTGTTTCAGTCCACTTCTTTTCACCCAAACATACGGAAAAAAAATTGATGCTTTCTTATGTTTGATTGTAACTAGCATATAGCATTCCGGTAAGATCCCAAAAGCAAATGACAGCTCTCTTGTACAATTCATTTGCGGCCTGTCATCCTTTAACATAAAAAGCATTGCCAGTAGCAGTAATAAATGTCAAAAGTAAAATAACGTACAACCCATATATTATTTTATAGAAATAAATAGTTATTGATATCACAATTGGGTGGAGGATATGGGAAAGAATGCATTTGCTCATTAATGTCCATATCAGCCATTTGTAGAAAACTGAGATTAGCTACCTGTTACTATGCTAAATGAGAAAACCAGATCTTACCCATTGACAACATTGGGCATCCTTGGGCATGTGTAGAATTGGCAATACAAATATGTTATATATGTATAGGACAGGGGTAGGCAACCTTCGGCTCTACAGATGTTGTGGACTACATCTCCCTTGATGCTTTGCCAGCAATATGGCTGTAAAAGCATTATGGGAGATGTAGTCCAAAACATCTGTAGAGCCGAAGGTTGCCTACCCCTGGTATAGGAGAAGCAAAGAAGGAGTAGGGGGGGGGGAATAATTTTCCCCATTAATAAGATCTTTTAACAAATAATATATAGAAGTGAAAAGGAGATGGATCATTTTTCTTTCGCAGAATAGTTTAATTTTACTCAGATTGTAAGGGGATGCAATGGACAAAAAATGGACAAAAAACTGAGTTCATTTTTCTTCCAACAATTTATGGGCCCAGTAACGGTAAAACGAAGCCTATAATAGAGGATAGTGCTTATTCAATAAGATCTCTGGCAACCCATCTTCCTTCACCTACATCATTAATAGACGACAACAGCTATTTTATCTAGCTTGTACTGCATTGCAAATGATATATATATATATATATATATATATATATATATATATGATGTTTCGCATTGCTTCATATGTACTTAAAAGGAACCTATTATCCTAAAAATAAAAATACTTTTTATTTTTAGATGTAGGGAAGCAGCGCAGGGGATGTAGGGAAGCAGCGCTTAACAAATAAAATCCTTGTGTGGAATTCAATAGAGTCAATATAAAAGAGAAAACAAAATGGCACAGATATACTAATATACTGTAGTATGTCTATAAAAGCAGAGGCAGAATATAAGGAAAAAAAATATTGCACTCACACTTTTCTGAAACTCAAGATCAGTTACATCCCCCGCTCTATTTATATCAACAACCAGAAAGAAGAGACTCTGGTTTGGGAAATATTTAGCTGATGTACATATAAGGAACAAGCGCCAGAAATCTCACTTGCTGCAATATCTGGAACTTTGGTGTTTCTTCGAGACGTCTTGGGCTGCTTGAGTATTCACAGACTTTTTTATTGTTTTTATTTTATTTTATTGTTTCCATGTTACTTTCTATATTGATTTAAATGTTTTTAATGAAAATAATATAATAGAGTATCCAGAACATACTCCCCAGAGAGAATCACAAAGAGTAAGGTTTACAAAACTGGAAAAAACTATCAGTAAATAAATAAAACTAAAATGGGAAATAGATACTTTAAAAAAATATATAGATGAAAATATCCCTCCTATGGGGCCTAAGATTATTTAAAATGCCCACCTCAGATCATGAAGACCAAGAATTCATGGAAGAATGGTTTGGCCAACAATCAAGACAACTAATTGTCCTAGACAAATAAATGAATTTGTTAAAAGAAACATTATCTCCTTTCAGAGTGGGTCAAGAATACAAACAAAACTCAACTCTAATACAAAGTAAAATTGAAAAAGTGGAAATTGAAACAAAACATATCAAAATAAAAAATATATATCTGAGCTAAACAGGACTAAATGGAAAACAAGTAAGAAGAACCTACCATTCAAAAAAAGAGATGATTCAACAAGCTCCCCTACAAGAGGTTCTAACGAGTAGACCCTAGAACATAACTTGGATATCTGAAGAGATTGGTCTAAATACGATATAATGAAAATAAAAAATAACTTTATTGAATAAACAAACTCCTAACTACTAATTAAACACATAAAAGTGAATCCCAGAGGGGAGCTGAAAGAAAGCTCAAATTGCCAAAATAGACCTGTGGAGCCATGAACAGTGGAAAGTATATGCCTAAGAAAGCTTGTGGCTCATCCCATCTAGAGGGTATCAAACCCTTCTAATAAGTCATAACTACAAAGTTGCAGAATATCTGCTAAACAGGGTAACAAGGTATAGCCAGTATAACAACTTTAGCGCTTGCATAAGGATTGCAACAATTGCAAAAAAGAGAAAAAAACGCTCAAAATAAATGAAGGACTGGACTTGTGAATTGTGTACCCTGGTAGGGGTGTACATTGAGGATATACCAGATGAAATCTAGCTAAGCAAGCAAAATAGTGAAATCCTCAGATAGAAATGACTTCATTAGGCTAGTGCTGCAGAAACCCCAACTTGTGGGTGTTATAGATCTCAAAAAAAATAGAGGTGCCCCTTACTCAATCCTGCAGGTGCTATAAGGAGATTCTAGCACTAAATGGAAGTCCCCCCCCAAAACAGTAGCAGACTGCGACCTAGAGGCTCTCGATCGGAGCAGGCAAAACCCCCATAAATAAAGACCAAAAGCTTAACTAAATCGTGCTGGGTGAGATTAAAACGGCATAATGCCTAGAGCATTTCTCTATGTACCCATTGGCATCCACTTCTTTAAAATAATTTTATTTTAAAGAAGTGGATGCCAATGGGTACATAGAGAAATCGAGCTGTCACCACAGACTTTGGTTAAATAATGCACCAAAAGGTCAATTTCTTAGAATCAGGCGGAATTGTACCAATGAGGATGACTATATGACACAGGCAGGAAGAATAAAAGCACAGTTTGAAGAAAAAGGTTATGAGAGAAAAACATTGGAGAAAGATATAGAGGACGTTAAAACAATAACGAGAAAATAACTTTTTTTTTTTTTTTTTAATTCTTTATTTTTGGTGCAAAGCATTTTACAGGCAGGCCCATGTAGCCACTACAGCAGACACAGGCAGGTTCATGCAGACATGTTCGTGACATTTGACATTTGCACATTTTTGTTAATAGGAACTATAACAGGCTAGGAAACATTGCTTATATGGTATAATATGCTGGAGTATTCAGGCATAAGAACAGTTAAGTGAAAGATTGATAATCTTCTTTGTCCATTTGGTTTCATTCTAACAGGCTAATACCAGACGGGTGCTCATTAAGGGTTAAACAGGCTTAATGATTAATTGTAAGATTATAAAATTACAGGCTTTTGCACAATAGTAGTCAGGTGAGACATTCTACTCTAGACATGCTTATATAAGATGATACGTCTTTCTGGGTATAGATTCAGAAATGAGTGAAGTCACTGTAAGCAAGCCTACTGAAATGTTAAACGGTCTATTAAAGGATTAGCAGTTGACTGTGCATTATCATATAAAAAAAAAAACAAGATATGCTAGGCTTATTGACTACATTGCCATGTTTGGCCTTAATAACTGAAGATGCAGGTGCGTTAAGTTATCTAGGGGAAGTACTACATGAGGAAGTTTACAGTCCACTGGTACCTGCTTCACTCTGCTGAGGTAAGTAAGGTTGGTATTTGAGTAGTAGGGTGGGGAGCACCTCAATGAGTGATGCAGGTTTGCAAAACAAAAAGAAAAAGAAAAGGAAACTGAGTCCTCGGCAGTCCAGTGGTGCACCTGACCACCTTGTAGGTAGGAGCAGCAAGTATCCCTGCGAAGTGACAGGTAGGTATGGGATACATGTGGCTAGTCCGCCTTAGGCCCTCAGCCTACGCCAGTCCTTGAGGCCCGTCGCCCGGCAGCAAGAATCCGCTTGGCAATATGCTGTGGCCAAACGGTCTTGATGGGGTGTCGCGGGGGGCATTGGAGCCGGACAGATTTGGTGGTGTGAGGCTGTGCCGTTCCCCGATTTGCCATGCGGGTCTGCATATGCCAGGTTGCGCTGTGGTGGTCGGAGGGGTCAGGTTCCTCTGAGTGGGGAGTGGGTCGGGTGGGTTCGCTTGTGTCGGTCTGTTGGTCGTAGGACCGTCTGCTAGCTTCGGGGTGAGAGGTCGTCCGCACTAGCCGCTTCGGTCCCCGGTTCTTTTTCTGACCTGAGAACGCTCCAGTGGCTGGGGGTAAGTATCTGCCTAGTTGGCGCCGGGTTGCTGGTCGTATCCATACCGCCAATGCACCTATAGCTGAGTGGAGGTGCCGGCCTCTGATATGGAGTTCGGTCCAGAGGTGATTGCTGATCCGTTCAAGGAATACCCCGATGCTTTCAGGTGGCTTAGTGAGGGAGCGTTGTGGCGCCGCTCGTGCTTTGGCCGCCATCTTGACTGGACCTTTGTAGTCCTGGTTAGCCTCGTGTTTCGTCGCTTTTTGGTGCTGTGAAGGGGGGTAATCGTCCCCTGCGAGGACCGGGATAACCCCCGCCGGTCCAGAGGGGGGGGCAGCAGGGCAGTCGTCAGGTTGCGTTTGGGAGCAGGTCCTAAGCCGGGGGATCGGCCACCTCCCCCAGGCCTCGGGCCTCGCTCCAGTTTAGGCCGCATGGTCGGAGCTTGTGCTCGCAGTGTGAAGCGGTGCAAGTCGGGTGTCATTCTGTTCCCGGTAAGGTCCTGGACCTGTTTTTGGATCCCGTGTGGTGCTGGCATCGTTATTGTAGCCGGGATTGCCAAGATTCTGCCCGTTTTTGCTGGAGCTCTCATAGAGCACGTCCTGCCATGTTGGCTGTCAGGCCCCGCCCCCTCGAAAAGAACTTTTAACATATAAACCAAAATCCAATCAACAAATGCACTCTAAAGAAATTCCTTTTATTTGCAATTTTAATGGCAATCATAGAGGTATAAATAAAGTTATAAATAAGTATTGGCACGTTCTACAAGAAGATCCCATTTTAAAAAAACATTTTACCTACTCGACCAAATATAATTTATAGGGGCGCGACAAATTTTAAAAGAACCCTGGTTCACAGTAGTGATGGTCCAATCACGAGCACACATTTTTTAAATCAAAATAAAGGCTTTTATGGATGTGGAACATGTTTGGCATGCAGGAGCACTAAATGTAAGAAAAGACACCTAATTAACCTGAAAGAGTATATTAATAAGGATTTTAATATTAGGGATCAATTAACATGTTTCTCAAAGGGAGTGATCTATGTATTGAAATGCCCCAGTAACTTACTATATATATAGCGAGAACTATAAGATGCCTGCACACAAGAATCTCAGAACACATATGAAATATTAAAAACGGAATAGAAACACACAGTGTGTCCAATAATTTTAAGAGATATCATCAAAAAAATCCCGATAATTTGTTTTTCTGTCCGCTGAAAACAGTTAAAAGAGATTGGAGGGGGGGGCGATTTTAATCAAAAAATAGGGAAAGAAGAGATGCAATTTATATACAATTTTAATACTCTTGCACCCCACGGTTTAAATTCTGATTTTGAGGTGTGTCACTTTTTTTAGATGCATGAAAAAATTTGTTTTTTATTGCATGCTGCTATGAGCTTTTCTATAATGTAAGGGTTGGAAATTATTGCTCCTCCAAAATGAATATCAGTAAGTTGACTTTATTGCTCTTTTTAATAAATGCCAGTAGGAAGATTTGATTATCATCTATCATTAAGGTTTGTTATATAACTTGAGAGATCTAAATTTTTACATTAATTTCATTTACCTATTGACTACATAGTGTTAATATATTGATTTTGGAGGGCGGGGCCGGACCACCATGCTGAGCGGTCGCACGATAGTGCAGCTCCTGCAAAATCTCCCAGTTTTAACACAAAAACTGCACTTTATACTTACCTGGCAACGACCGGCAACAGCGAATCAGCACAAGTAGCCACCCTGGTTTCGAGGAGAGGCTTGCTGCAAAGTTTTAGTCCCTTGGAGGGGCGCTCTCTGTCATCCTCGATGGAGGCCGCTCGGGCGGTGAGCGGGGTGGACGGCCGCTGCCCAGCTATCCTGCCCACCAGCGGTGTGAGCGAAGCGCGGGGTTAGGAGGGTCCGGCCCTGTTCCCCCCCCCCCTCTGGGCCGGTGGGGGTGATCCCGGTCCCCACCCTGGGCCTACCAGCGTGCAGAGGTAATATCGCTCCAGGCTGCGGCAGAGCTACCCCATATCGCCAAAATGGTGGAGACCGCATGGTGAGTCACCCAAGCACGAAGGAAGGCGGACGCTGTCAGCGAGCTGGTATGAGAGGCAGGGCAACCGGCAGGCACCTGGTGAGACCAGCTAAACCCGGGGCCACATTGAACACCCGCAGGCAGCAATATAAGCGGCTGGCAGAGGTCAGCACCCGCAAGCTACCACCCAAACACAACCAAATGCACTCACGGAATAGGCCCCGGCGACAAAATCATACACGCTGATACTCTCAGCCGCTCAGACACCGAGATTCATGGACCGACAGCCCGAGGCAGTGAGACCACACTGGGGAGACAAGGTGGCTGCGGTACTGGACTGAATCGCAGGTACAACAGCGGGAATATTACCCTGCCACTCAACTGGACTGCAACTATCATGAAAGTCACCAGGCCTTTATCCCTCTGCCGACAAAATATCACCTAGGCAGGGCTCATGCCACACAGTCCTGGACTTTCATCTTGCTGGTGTAGGGTGGGCCTGGGGTGGAAAACCTTACGTATTTCTGATGCTCATATTTCTTGTTGCATTAATTTAAGCGGAATGACCTTTTATTTTGTTGGATTACATTTATTTCAGTTAACGCCTATTTGCAGGGGTCATAGACCTGGTCAGCTCTAGAAGCAGCATGATAGCACTTTTGTTTAGCTAACTAAGAGATAACACTCGATACTGCAATCAGGGCCTAGATATGTTACCACAGCATGTAGACCATAGAGACCACAGGGCTTGTCAGAATCTAGACTACTAAATAATGTGACATATAAACTATTCATACTGTTTTACCTAGTTAGTGATGCACACTAGATTACTATGCGATTTTACATACAGCTTACCAACCATAACTAGTTTTATGTATTGCACTGGTATTTTTAGATTTAGCGATAACTATATTAAAGCGAGTGATAACAGTACTAAAGCGAGATATAACAGAATTACAGCGTGAGATAACAGTATTAAAGCTAGAGATAACAGTACTAAAGCGAGAGATAACCGTATTAAAGCGAGAGATAACCGTATTAAAGCGAGAGATAACTGTATTAAAGCGAGAGATAACCGTATTAAAGCGAGAGATAACCGTATTAAAGCGAGAGACAACAGTATTTAGCCATAGCATGCTACTATATATAAAATGAGGTTGATAATCATAGGAGACTTGTCAATATGTTATGTCGACCCTATCCTGTACAACCCTTGAACGTCTCCCTCTCTTTTTTCTGTACCCCTATAATCACATGCCTCAACAAAAATAAAGAATTAAAAAAATATATATATTGATTTTGCACATCCTACTGGCCATTTATTACACATTTTGTGGCCATCCACTCTCTTTATACTCCGGTGAAATAGAAAAGGAGTGCACTTTTTGGGGATGTATTATTAATGTGAACTGTCTGTTTATTTGAGGCTACAAAGAGACTAATTTCTTCATACTATAAAAAGAGACTGGTTTTTATATGGTGAAATATACGAAGTGCTGTGAATGATCGGCATCTGAGGCCAGGAAGTGATATAGAGGACGAAGTGGAACGCAACGATGCGTTCCAAACTAAAGAAATCGTGAACCCGGAAGTGATTTGGAATGCATAGTGCGTTCCACAATGGAATCCGACGGAACCCGGAAGTAAAAGGACGAAATTTGAGAAAAAGCCGCCAGAGAGGAGATCTGACTTTTTTACCAATAAAGCCCCACACAGGGGCAAAACGCGTTTCGGACTACTTATTAGCCATTTGGTTGCACTCTTATATAGCAGTTATAGCTAGAATTTTTTTTATCATTTTATTTGCTACTTTTAAACACCTAGTGTTTTTATATTTTATTTTTAAAAAGTATTTTCCCAATAAATTCGTTGGCTATTTATGCCACTCTAAATATTCCGTATTGAAGAGCTTTATTTTCCTGAAAAACTGGGTACATCCATCCATCTCGGAACCGTCTGAAAATCGAGTGGGACCAGTGATCCAGTTAGGAGAGGGACATCCTTCCAAAAACGTCCCAAGGCGATATCAGTGAGAGCCACATATACTGGCTCCACGTTTGTGAGTACCTCATTTGAAAATTCTGCACTGTCCAGTTACATAAACTGTATTACACTATTGTGTGTGTTATATATATTTTTTACAGATATATTCAGAAGTGTGATTTACCATCTATTGTATGTATTCATTTATGTTATATTGAGTGGTGTGAGGGGTTTCCCACTCAGGTGGTTTGTAGCACTTTAGCTACCACACTTGCTTGCATTGTTCATATTGTATACACTCTTTATTTTCATTATGCCGTTTTAATCTCACCCAGCACGATTTATTTAAGCACGTCTTTTTGGTCTTTATTTATGGGGGTTTTGCCTGCTCGGATCGAGAGCCTCTAGGTCGCAGTCTGCTACTGTTTTGGGGGGGACTTCCATTTAGTGCTAGAATCTCCTTATAGCACCTGCAGGATTGAGTAAGAGGCACCTCTATTTTAGTGCTACCATCTCTTTTGTTATAGGGTCCGTTTTTTGAGATCTATAACACCCACAAGTTGGGGTTTCTGCAGCACTAGCCTAATGAAGTCATTTCTATCTGAGGATTTCGCTATTTTGCTTACTTAGCTAGATTTCATCTGGTATATCCTCAGTGTACACCCCTACCAGGGTACACAATTCACAAGTCCAGTCCTTCATTTATTTTGAGCGTTTTTTTCTCTTTTTTGCAATTGTTGCAATCCTTATGCAAGCGCTAAAGTTGTTATACTGGCTATACCTTGTTACCCTGTTTAGCAGATATTCTGCAACTTAGTATTTATGCCTTATTAGAAGGGTTTGATACCCTCTAGATGGGATGAACCACAAGCTTTCTTAGGCATATACTTTCCACTGTTCATGGCTCCACAGGTCTATTTTGGCAATTTGAGCTTTCTTTCAGCTCCCCTCTGGGATTCACTTTTATGTGTTTAATTAGTAGTTAGGAGTTTGTTTATTCAATAAAGTTATTTTTTATTTTCATTATATCGTATTTAGACCAATCTCTACAGATATCCAAGCTATGTTCTAGGGTCTACTTGTTAGAACCTTAGTACATCCTTTTTTTCTTTTCACAAGTTTATCAGGGTTACCCCCTATTTTGGATATCTGGTAGACACCACACATTCACCTTTATCAGGAGTTTGTGATTTTTTGTTTTCTAATACCAGAAATATCCTCAGTACCAACACTCAACATCACGTTCACGTCCCTGTAGGAGACACATACAGGTTCACTCACCTAGAAAACTCCAAAGGTCCTATCAAATAGGATAGCCTGCACATTAATGTTACTCAACCAACACTTATCAACCACAAAAATCGTCCATCTCACCGAAATACTAGTCTCCAAAAAACTCACCAAATCACAACATTCGAACTGATTCTAATCATGCGCACATTTAAAATTATATTTCACCACAACCACAAAGAAAAAACCTACCACCACTCATTTATTAAAACCAAAAACCTCTAATAGACAGATTCTAAAAGTTCCCATATCACCAAATGAACTTATTCAGAGAAACAGATTTAATACTCTATCATCAGACTACACAGACATGATGATCATTTTTTAGAAATAGGGACATCACAGCGCACTACACACACTGTAGAAGAGAAAAGAAGAAAAATACGTGTAACACCAGGAGAAGCAGAGGGGGGCGAAGAGTACAAAAAGGAAGGAGGGAGTAACGTATACAAAAGAAAAACAAGCCAATTCGGATTCTGGAATTTTTAATCTATCTCAAAGAGCCTTAAATGCAACTGAACTAGCCCTTTTAAGGAAAGGTTTGAAATACTCCCCCACTCGGAAATGTAACCCCTTCTCAACTTTCACAAACATCAATAAATTTGTAAGAAGAGCTGCCCTCAAAAGATTTTATGCCAGCAACACTAATAAAAATGCTGAGACTGTTACAATACCTTCCGAGTATAAGTATACCGATCTAAAACCCTCTTCCACTTTTTATCCCTCCCACTTCAAATCCAGTCATCTGGATACTTTCGAAAAATTAGTCACTAAAGATTTAAAAAAATATCAGGACTAATAAATGTGATCATTTCAATTTTACCAAGAAAGAAAAAGAAGCTGTAGAAACTCTAAAATATGATGAAAGTATCATTATAAAACCTGCCGATAAGGGAGGAGGGCTAGTCATGCTCCCCATCGATATGTATATGAATGAAGCCCTTTCTCAATTAAGCGACACTTGTGTAATCAAAAAACTTTAATCTGATCCAACCAATAATGTTAAAAACATTTTAATAGATTTTTTAAATAAAAGTCTTAACACAAATATAATAAATAAAAAGGAATACACGTATATGAACATTAAACACCCCACCATACCAGTCATTTACTTTTTTATCTAAAATTCATAAAAATGAGAAAAATCCTCCTGGGCGCCCTATAGTATCTGGCATTAACTCTGTTTTATCCAATCTATCTAAATATTTGGACATTCGTCTTCAACGCTACATATCAAAAATGCGCTCATATCTAAAAGATAGTATGGGCTTTTTAAAAATTTTAAATGATTCTAAATGGCAAAAAATATATATTTTAGTCACCAGTGATGTTCAGTCCCTCTATACCATCATTTCACACAGCCAAGGTTGTGATGCTATAAAAAAAATATTGAAAAAGACAATAGCAACCCTCAAACTCTTATTCATTTTATTCTAGAGGGCCTGGACATTATCTTAAACAATAACTATTTTTGTTTTTTGACTGCTTTTATCTACAGCAAAAGGGCGCCACTACGGACACAAGGGTAGCGCCCAGTTACGCCAACCTCTTTATGGCGGACTGGGAAGATTCATATATTTGGTCAAACTCTAAATGGCATTCACATCTTGTTTTATACCAACGTTATATAGATGACCTATTTTTTATTTGGGAGGGCACAAAAGAAAGTCTAAATAATTTTTTACCTTTTTTAAATGAAAATAATAAAGGGATTAAACTAAATACAGAAGTCAGCACCACAAAAGTTCAATTCCTAGACCTGGAAGTCTATGTGGAAGATAACGAGTTTCACACTCAAACTTTTTTTAAAAAGATTCATACAAACACCTTTATTGATTCCACAAGCTGCCATCATCCCTCATGGTTGAAAGGTATTCCTAAAAGCCAACTCATAAGGCTAAAACGTAACTGTTCTAAAAATGAAGTATTCCGAGAACAAGCATATGGCCTTAAAGAAAAGTTTTTAAAAAAACAATACAAGAAGAATGACATTGATATCTTTGATCACTGAATTAAAAAACTACAACAGAATTCAGCTATTGCAATATCACAATTCTAACTCAAATCACGATATATATCTACCTATTGTTTTAGATTTTAATAAAAAGCGTTTTAAAATAAAAAAAAATCATTAAGAAACATTGGGATTTTTTAAAGGAAGTCCCTTTTTTTAAAAAAAAAAAAACATTTTACCGGATAAACCGGTAAAAATAAATAGTTTTAAGAGGAGCCCCCAACCTAAAAAGGTGTTTGACACAGGATTATACAAAGAAAACAATTCCTAAACCTTTTTCTTTTAATCAACAGAAAGGTTTTTATAAATGTAAAATGTTTAGCATGTAGGAATACTGATAATAAAGACACAAAAATCTTTCATTTTAAATCTGCATACTCACCTCAGAGATATAATATCAATAGCTTTATTACGTGTCATTGAAACATGTTATATATCTCTTAGAGTGCCCTTGCAAATTACAGTATGTCGGGATGACCACCAGATGTTTAAAAACCCGTATAGCTATCCAGAGGCAGGAGGCACAAAATGGCCGCAGGCCGAAAAATGGCGCCATGCCACGTCCAGCACCCGCCACAAAGGGCATCAGCCTACCTGGGCAGGGAGTCATAAACAGACCGGCTCCCCGACAGCGCCCGCGCAAACAGAGCAAATTACCTGAAAGGAGAAGTAGGATCACAACCCAACCTTGTTCCATGGAAAGGCAGAACGTGGGCTACGCTAGGTCCCCACTCCGCACAGTGAGGCGGCCCTGGACATGGGGCTGGGACCAGGGAAATTCCTTGACTCTTCTCCACCCAGCAGAGAGACATGGAGCCCTCAGACGCTAGATCCACCGCGCACATCTCACAGCGGACCTGGACAGAGACTGCATAAAGTGGCCCACCAGAGGCAACGGATGACTCTCTAACCCTCCAGGACTGGCGCTCCCTACCTGTTGACGAACCCTCCACCATCGCCGACCAACCATACCACTCCTGCGGAAACTCTCCGGGCCAGCAAACCAGAGACTCAGGCTGTGGTTATGGATCACTGGGACTTTCACTAGCCAAGGAGGATGGAAGAAGAGACTGGGGATAGGGTGAACATTTCAGTTACAGTCTTGCATTTATTTTATTTTACGCATATTATTTTATTTGACCGATCAGCAAGCCCTGCCTGGATTGCTGGCACTATGTTTTCTATGCATTAAACTACCTATGCCGTGCTGATGGCATCTGGAGGTCAGGGCGATAGGTCCTAGCATAAATAATATCTATACTCCTCTCATAAATAACACTGTCTTACTTCACCTATTAGATTAATGCTCAAAAAGGAACTTCATGTATTATCTTTAGTCTCATACTGAGTTTAGGCTTTTCTATCAGACCTCAGCAGCGTTAACTCTCCAAATGCCATTGCAGAGTGCACCAACTGTTTATAAATCTCTAGTTTCTACGCATTGTTCCTTAAGCTAACAAAAAAAATAAACCCGTATAGCAGAGCGCTGTAGGAATATATCAAATGTTTTTTTAAATCATTCAGTGTCAAAACATTTTTAAATTCATAACAAAGACCCTAAAATGTTTTATGCTATAGAAAAAGTATCTCCCCCATGGAGAGGGGGGAATATTTCTAAAATTTTAGGGAGTACTGAAATGAGCTGGGTTTTTAAACTTGATACCATGGCCCTTAAAGGGCTTAACCCTTTGCGGACACAACTTCTGGAATAAAAGGGAATCATGATGGAATATTTCGGTCATGTGTCCTTAAAGGGTTAATGTTGATTTCGATTTGTTTAATTTTTTTTTATTAAAAGTTTTTGCTCCTCTTTTATCTGTATTAGATTATTTCGTTTTTATGTGCCCTCCTAATATAGCCCTCTTTATTTTATCTTTTTCCTTTGTTATTGTCTGTTATTCCATATATATGTTATTTAATCTTTTGTTCCCTTATCTGAGCTATTACTATTCCTTTTATGTATTTTCATTCTAAGTTCCAGACTACTATGTCTGGAACTACATTTCCCAGCACTCCCTTTTAGCTTGGGAGTATGTGCAGGCAGCATTTACTCTGTAGTAATGCTGGGTAGCTATGGCAACGCGGTCCGTGCCGATCATGTGGTACGGACCGCGGCACCATATTTGTTTTCTTTACTTGCACATTAGGATTGACAGGTTTAACCCCTTAAGACCGCAGGTCGTACTATGCCGTCCTTATTTGGGCGGCTCTAAACGCCGCAGGACGGCATAGTACGTCCTGGGCGGTCTTACCCCCCACGTGGCCGGCGGCACATGGCCGCTGCAGATCGCGGTCGGGGGGCATGCCTGGCCCCCCAGGCAGCCCCCCTGTGCCTGGGGACCGCGGTCTGCAGCTTCCGATCGCAGTGACAGGCTGTCACTGCGATCGGTATTTACCATGTGTCAGCCGATTTTAAAATCGGCTGACACATGGAGCCGCGGCATTTTTAATCTGCAGATCGCGGTCGGGGGACATGCCTGGCCCCCCAGGCAGTCCCCCTGCGGTCAGTGACCGCGATCTGCAGAGTCTGATCGCAGGGAGAGGCTGTCTCTGCGATCTGAATGCAGAGACAGCCTCTCCCTGCGATCTGATCGCAGTGACAGCCTGTCACTGCGATCAGAGTTACTATGTGTCAGCCTATTGGCTGACCCATAGTAACTCCAGGCAGGATCCCCCTGCAGATCACGGTGGGGGGCATGCCTGGCCACCCAGGCACTCCCCCTGTGGCCAATTACCGTGATCTGCAGGAGGTGATCACAGTGACAGCCTGTCACTGTGATCACTGATCCTGTGTGTCAGCCAGTGATGTAAAATCACTGGCTGACACTGTCTCTGCCCCTCTCCTGTAATAAAAATAAAATATTAGTTAAAAAAATAAATAAATTACAGTTACACATCAAATATACTTAGATCATTTATATATATATATTATATATATGATCTAAGTATATATATATATATATATATATATATATATATACACACACACTAAGTGTATTTTAATATTTATATATATATATATATAATTATATATATATTAATATCAAAATACACGTAGAAGGATATTGATTAAATATATACATAATTATAATTATATATATTTTATAATAAAAAATATATAAATACGTTAAAAAAAATAAATTAAAAAATTAAAAAAATAATTAAAAATATATATATGTGTGTAATTTCGTTCTAACTGTATTTTGATATTAATATATATATATTGATATCAAAATACACGTAGAACGAAATAATATATATGTATATACCTAAGTATATACGTATACATCACTATATGTATACCTATATATAAATAAAAATAATTGTAAAAATATTATATACATATATATATACATATATATATCCACACACGTGGATATATAATAATTTTACATATATATTTATGTAATAATTTTACATAATTAGGTATCCTAATTAATTACAATTAGCGGGACCTGCCTAACAACCCAGGCCGAAAGTATAGGGAATTTAATTTGCTAGCACTATATTTAACCCTATAACTTTCCAAGACACTATAAAACCTGTACATGGGGGGTACTGTTTTACTCGGGAGACATCGCTGAACACAAATATTTGTGTTTCAAACCCGTAAAATGTATTACAACAATGATATCGTCAGGGAAAGTGAAATTAATTGCATTTTTCGCACACAAACGGCACTTACACTGACGATATTTTTGCTGTAATACTTTTTACTGTTTTGAAACACAAATATTTGTGTTCAGCAAAGTCTCCTGAGTATAACATTACCCCTCGTGTACAGGTTTTAGGGTGTTTTCAAAAGTTACAGAGTCAAACATAAGGCTTGCGTTTCAGTTTTTTCACAATGAAATTCGCCAGATTGGTTACGTTGGCTTTGAGACCGTTTAGTAGCCCAGAAATAAGAATTACCTCCATAATGGCATACCATTTGCAAAAGTAGACAACCCAAGGTATTGGAAATGGGGTATGTTCAGTCTTTTTTAGTAGCCACTTAGTCACAAACACTGGCCAAAATTGGCTTTCAAATTCGTTTTTTGCATTTTTCACACACAAACAAATATTAACGTTAACTTTGGCTAGTGTTTGTGACCAAGTGGCTACTAAAAAAGACTGGACATACCCCATTTGCAATACCTTGGGTTGTCTACTTTTGCAAATGGTATGCCATCATGGGGGTAATTCTCATTCCTGGGCTACCATACAGTCTCAAAGGCAACGTAACCAAACTGGCAAATTTCAATGTGAAAAAACTGAAAAGTGTAACATGCTTTATTTGATCCTGTAACTTCCCAAAACACCATAAAACCTGTACATAGGGGGTACTGTTTTACACGTGAGACATCGCTGAATACAAATATGTGTATTTTATTGCAGTAAAAGCAAACAGTATTTTGACATTCACAGTTAGAATGTCACATAGAACTAAGAAAATTTTTAAAAATCTTATTTTCTCTCATTTTTTTATATTGTATTCATATTAAGTTATGTTCCATACCTAAATATTTGATGTTAAATGAAAGCCCTGTTTCCCCTGAATAAAATGATATATAATAAGTGTGGGTGCATTTAATATGAAAGAGGTGAATTACGGTTGGACAGACATATAGCGCAAATGCCAGGTTTTGTTTACGTTTTTTTTGGATCACAACTTGTACATTTGGCTGCGGTCTTAAGGGGTTAAGGCACTTATGCCCACTAAAAAAAAAACTGTTTTTTGTTTTTACTGAATCCTCCTCATTCCCTATTCTAACTAGACTAAGGTTTAAGTGCATTATTTGTAATTCTTTACAAGAATTTGTAATATTTGTAATAGTGCTCAATTTAGAATTCTGATGCTTGCTTTCAAATCTCTGCATAATACTGCTCCTACCTACCTATCTTGCCTAATACACAAGTATGTCCCATCTAGGCCTCTGCTGAAGACCTACGTCTATCCTCTTTCCGTACTCCTCTGATGCTCACCTTCAAGACTTCTCTAGGGCTGCACCGTTCCTGTGGAACTTCCTTCCCCATCTCTGTTAGTTGCTCACCAGTCTCCACTCCTTCAAAAATCATTAAAACTAACTTCTTCACGAAAGCATATTAAACTGTTAATAGCTCCCAATTGATTCCTCTCCTGCATTAAGAAACACAGTAAGTCTTCAGTGAATACTATTCTACCAATCTACTTCTCTATTACTACCCTTACCTTTTGTGCCACTTTACCCCACACCTTCTAGCATTTAAGCTCATTGAGCAGGGCCCTCAACCATTATGTTCCTGTACGTCCAACTTTTCTGGTTATAATGACACATTTGTTAGTCCACCCATTGTAAAGCACTGTGGAATTTGTTGGTGCTATATAAATAATAATAATAATTTAGTTATTTTTATATAGACTCTCTACAAAACATGTAAGCACAAGGACATAGTTAAAGAATATGTTAACTGTATTCTGACTAAAAATAAGAAGTCAAATCAAATTTTACTAAGCATTTCTTGAAGTTCCATTCTAATAACCCTAAATGGCCTTTTCAGCAGGTTTGTGATATATTATTACCAAAAACAAAAAGGAAAGTTATTGATTGGTTCCTTTCCCAGAAACCTTTTTCTGAATCTTTACAGGGTTGTAAATCATAAACACTAAATAGCCATTATGTTATCAAAACATAGTTTGTTTACAGAGATAGAATTGTGGAGACAACCAATATCTTCTTATTTAAGAATACATTATGTTGGGGCGGAGCCTGACTACAGAGCAGACCAGACGTGTGCTGCATGAGCTCCTGTGTCTGGCACACCAAACTCGACGGAAAAAACGATTTAAAAACCTGCAGAGCTGCAAAACCTTACCCAGCTTGTTCCTGACATGCCGGCGGTCTCGGGGATACCTCTCGCGGGCCTCTCCTCCGCTGGCAAACCCAACTCGAGGCTTTGCGGCCTACCAGTAACTGGGCCAAGGAGAGACGGCCGCTCTCCCACAGCCCTAACTGGAGGTGACACTCGACTAAAGAGCCCCCCCCCCTTTGGACCAGTGGGGGGTCATCCCGGTCCTACCCGGCAAGTGCGGAGTACGCAGGCGGTGGACAACTACCACATGGAACAACAGGCTGACTCAGACCACCAGCAGCCAGGATCCCACGGGGTGCCCAAGATGGCGGACACACACGCCTCGCACACAGCAACGAGCCAAGTGGAGCGAACACTCCAACGCATTGACAAGCTATTTGCCCGGTTTTGGGCCCAGCTGGAGAAGCGAGCACAACTCACACAGCGACCAAGTCAAGGGGGAACCCAGAGGGGCCCAAGCACTAACACTGAAGGCTCCCAAACGGGTGCAAATCCTACCCTGCAAACCACCAAGTCCAGGACTGGCCCACGCAAGCCGAGGACCACAGGGGTGCATACCCCGCAGCGAACATCAAGAGGGTGTAAAAAAATCCGCCGCAAGCGACGAACATGCAACAGATCCCTCCACCACCCACGTGGCAAACAGGACTCGGACCTTCTGGGACATAGGGCCTGGAGCCCGAAGTCGCCAGTCCTTTACCCGGCCCGCAGTCAACAAGAGGGTGAGTGCTGCCCCTACCGCACCTCGACCCTGGAGAAGCCAAAAGCCTGCAGCAAAAGCATACCTGAAATGGGCATCGGCTAAATCAAACACCGGACTGCTTACTTGGGGCGGATGGCCGCCGGCTGGACTGGACACTGAGAGCCACACAGCGCCTATAGAACTCAGTGATCGCCCCCCCTTTTTTGCCTCCTATGTGCTGTGCAGTATGCCAACAACCCTTTACTGTCTTGCTTACATGTGTATTAACGGTTAGTCAGCCACACTGCAACCTTAGGCATCTTCCCACGTATTGTTGCAGCCTCAGAATATACGCCTAGACCCACTGTTTAGCATTTTGCAAATAAGCACTTGCCTCTTATAACAGATACCCTAGCAAAAGTATTTTAGCATGGTTAGACATCGCCTGTATAAATGCACCCTGACAACATAACTATCTGGTATAGCTTGCTGTATAAATAATGAAAAATTTACCCTCCTAGCCTGTTAATTTGATAGGAAGACGTACCAACCCAACATGTTACTAGTCATGTCAATTCACTCATTGTACTCATGATTTTTGCTATTGTGTGTCGCTTTAATTAACAACCTGACATAATCTACATTATATTAACATATAAAAATGTGCCGACAATCCTACTGCTTCAATTGTTACGCTTGAAAATGTGCTTGAGGAATGCTGTTGGGGCACCAAGAGCTTGTATGTTATGCTATTCAAAGCACAATAAAAATACAGAATAAAAAAAAAAAAAAAAGAATATATTATGTTTAATTAGTTTTTATTAAAGATAAACTATGGTAGCATCATTAAACATAGTTTATTACAATTCATTTTTTTATTAAATCAATTATGATTACAAGTCTCTTCTTGTAGAGATTGTATTACATGTTGTGGTTTATAAATTATGTTCTAACTTGTGGATATAATTCATAGTAATTGGAAATAGACGAGTTAGCTGTTTATTTACCTTTTTTGTTGTTCATTTTTTTGTTTTTCTTTACATATATTGTACACCTTGTTAAATTTAAAGGACCAGTTTAGGCACTATTACCACTACAGTTTGCTATAGTAGTTTTGATGCTACACCCCTGGTAAGAGTCAAACTGTTTTCAAACATGTACTTTGGTACCCACTGCCCCCACAGTCTGGCCATCTTCTCTGATATATCTAAAGCTGCTGTACTTCCTCAACAGAGTTCATCCCTATCTGGACTTAATTTATTGACTAAACGTTTCAGCTAATGCTCTCAGACAATGATTTACATCCAAACAAGGATGGAATTGATGTCACTAATGCAGAAGTAGGAACTTCAACATCCAAGATTTCTGAAAAGATCACACTTTAAGCAAATATATGAGTGTATTCAAAATATATAGGTAAATCATTTGCTAGTTAAAGATGAAGGAGCTAAATTGTGCCTATACATAAAGATATACAAATAGCAAATGATTAAAAGAAAACATAGGAGAGCTACTAGTAACAGTAAAGTAATTTGTTAGCAAACATTTTAAACTTAAAACTAATTAATTATATTTTTTACTTTATTCGGCACCTGATGTTTAGTGTGCTGACATATTAAAGGACCACTCTAGGCACCCAGACCACTTCAGCTTAATGAGGTGGTCTGGGTGCCAGGTCCTTCTAGGGTTAACCCATTTTTTCATAAACATAGCAGTTTCAGAGAAACTGCTATGTTTATGAATGGGTTAAGCCTTCCCCCTATGTCCTCTAGTGGCTGTCTCACTGACAGCCGCTAGAGGCGCTTGCGTGATTCTCACTGTGAAAATCACAGTGAGAGCACGCAAGCGTCCATAGGAAAGCATTATGAATGCTTTCCTATGTGACCGCTGAATGCGCGCGCAGCTCTTGCCGCGCGTGCGCATTCAGCCGACGGGGAGGAGAAGAGGAGGATCGGAGGAGGAGAGCAGGAGGAGATCTCTCCGCCCAGCGCTGGAAAAAGGTAAGATTTAAACCCTTTCCCCTTTCCAGAGCCGGGCGGGAGGGGGTCCCTGAGGGTGGGGGCACCCTCAGGGCACTCTAGTGCCAGGAAAACGAGTATGTTTTCCTGGCACTAGAGTGGTCCTTTAAGCCTATATATGATCGTAAGCAGTGGATAAAGATATAAACTTGCCATATTTTTGGAATTGGTTTCCAATCTTCCCTGACATTTCTTTTATTAAAACAGTCTCGGCTTCTGCAATTTCTTTAAAGGAAAACTCCAGTGCCAGGAAACCAATCCGTTTTCCTGGCACTGCAGGTTCCCTCTCCCTTCCACCCCCCAATCCCCAGTTGCTGAAGGGGTAAAGACTGATCCCGCCCACCGGCCAAGGAGACCTAATGCGCATGCGCGGCAGATTTTCAATGCTTTCCTATGGGGAATTGAGCGACGCTGGAGGTCCTCACACAGTGTGAGGACGTCCAGCGATGCTCTAGAAAAATCTTTGCTATGAGTCAGGAAGTTCCCTCTATTGGCTGTCAGATAGACAGCCACTAGAGGTGGAGTTAGCCCTGCAAGGTAATTATTGCAGTTTATAAAAAACTGCAATAATTACACTTGCAGGGTTGAGAGTAGTGGGAGTTGGCACCCAGACCACTCCAATGGGCAGAAGTGGTCTGGGTGCCTGGAGTGTCCCTTTAAGATTATCCTATATCACAGACTGCATGTCCAGTGAGATTGTAAATGTCAGAATTGTATACCCTAACACACAAACCTGATACAGAACAAAAGAGATGATAAATCGAATCATCAGTCCTTAAGGGACACTCCAGGCACCCAGACCACTTCTGCCCATTGGAGTGGTCTGGGTGCCAACTCTCACCACCCTTAACAACTGCAAGTGTAATTATTGCAGTTTTTACAAAACTGCAATAATTACCTTGCAGGGTTAAGTACTCCTCTAGTGGCTGTCTATCAGACAGCCACTGGAGGGACTTACGTGTTCTTAGAACACGAAAAGTGTTTTAAACAACGCTGGACATTGTTGCAACGGCATTCTCATGTGGTAATGGGAATGCCTCCGATCACTCACCTCCTCCTGCGACGCCTACTGGCCTCACTGACAGGCACTCCTGCCCTCACACAGTGGCCGGTCTGTAATCATTAGAGACACTGGCCGCTCCTAATAAGAACCTTTTAAATTTCTTAATTAACCCTTTTAGTGCCTAACTACTGGGAATGTGTGTGTGATGTCACAAACACACGTTCACTGTCACATTTCTGGTATTGTTTCTTGTGTATTTTGACCTTGGCTTTCTTACTGACTATTCTGATCTCTGTGTCCCTTAAACTTTGCCTTGGCTCCTGACTATTCTGACTTCTATATTCCTTGGCCCTTGGCTTACCTACCGTTTACATATACTCTGTATTCCTGACCTCAGCCTGTCTTGTACTTTTCTTTTTATACGTTAAATCTGGACGTTCTAAGGCCTATTAATACGCCTTAGGGTTTTCTTTATTTTTACTTAAGTTGGGCATATTAGTGTATCCTGACAGCCCGAATGTATGCGGACGAAAAAAACATTTGTTTTTATCTGAACTGAATTTTGTCCATTGACTCGTCTGTTTTGAGATTAAATTCGGACATTATTTTTGTTTCGTAGAACCCATTTGGTCATTCGGCTCACTCTCCCATCCCATGCCCCTATGCTGAAAAAATATATTAAAAAAAAAAGTCAAATACTTAATTTGAATTCACGAATGGCTCATTAGTTTGGTGCTTGAACTGTCATTTGGTTTACTGCCTTCATACCTGTAATAATAAATATATGAGAGTGAGCAGTACTAATGAATGAGCACCGAACAATGGAGCCATTTGTGCATTCAGATGACTAATTTGGCAGTTTGTAAGGCATACAGTAACAGACAGTACACTGTCTGTCTGTAATTCAAAAGGCCGGTGCGCATTTGTTAGTTCGGCTTACTCCCATCAGTTATGATGGCAGTGAGCATAAAAGAACAAAGGAGCACCGAAAGAATTAGCCATTCGGACATTCGGATGACGTACATGGCCTTTTGCATTACAGGCAGTGTAATAGAAAAAGCCAAACGCAGCTTGCAAATAAACAACAAAACAAATAAGCAAATGGCACATGGAAGAATTTCATTCAGCACCCGTTTGCTTGTTTGTTCAACTCGATATTCGGTTATTCATATTTGGACTAATGGACAAAAATGCAGATTTTCGTTCGAAAATCAATTTGCACAAATACAAATGCCCAAGTATAATATTTATTAAAAGGAATAACATATAAATAAACAAACAATAGAATAGTTCTACACATTATCCCCTATGTAGGGTTTCTTCAGGGACTGCTATTTAAAAAGACACATTTAATAAATAATTCAAAAAAAGTGCCATCTACCAGTTAAGTATATATTGATTGGTGGCTGGTTTAACATTATATGATATTTGTTTATGTATCTATATACTTTTGTAGTATTTTTTCCCCCAGTGTTTGTATCCAGTTTTGTGGATAATATTGTGTATTAGTAAAAGGAATATCTTAGACAGACTAGACAAGGTCTGGAGTATAGAGAGACAACAAAGTGAGGAAACAGAGCCAAGGTTGGGATAATAAATAATCAGAGTAGTCAGGATAAGCCAAAGTCAAAACCAGATATGCAAACAAAGCAAGGACGCACTCTCAAGAACTACAGTCACAACAGGACGTTGCAGCAAGGGAGAAGGGGGATTTTTTCAGGTACAAGACACTCCCTATTGCACGGTGTCACTTTCCAGCCCCAAAACATATGGAAATTAACACTGGAATGACGCAATAGAAACCAACATGCTAGAGTGATGCAGGGCACCCACTTCTTTAAAGGTATTGCAGTGTTAGCAACCAGCACCAGAATTTATGCAGAAATTATGCATAGTAGAGGCTTAATTTTTAGAGTTGAATCTTGCATCAATCGATGCAGGTAGGATGCACGGCCAGAGAATGAGAACACCAAGGGGGTGCCACTGGGACAGGTACTGTGACAGTACTGAGTGCTCTTCCTGTTGTCCTGGGGACCCAGTAGCTGGCCATGATTTAAAGAAGGGATGCTCGAAAGGTAGAGCCCTAGCTGTTGCAGAACTACAACTCCCATTATGCTCTAGAAGTGTTAAGGCAGTCAGAGAATCATTGAAGTTGTAGCGCTGAGATCTACCATTTTGGCACCCAAGATTTAACCTTATTCTTACCTGTGCACAATTGTGTCTGTGAAATAGCCTAACTAACCTGTGCTAAAGCAGGAATATCATGAAACTCTCTCCTTATAACTCCTGGGGATTTAAAAAACCATCTCAAATAAATTGTGTTTGTATTGACTAAGAAAGAAGGCAGCTTTCAGCCACCTGACAATAACAATACAAATAATAATCATCATAATAATCTATTTTTATCACATATCTCTAGCGAGGGACCCTATTCAATTTCATGTGGTACTCTGGAACAAATTACCCAGGTTTTTTAAAAAGGTACATATTTTCACTTTATCACAGTTTTTTCACATTTATGGTGCGTTAGGATATGGATATTTAGTATCATGTATTATTATTTTTCCTTTTCCCCTTTTTTTTCCATAATAAAGGTTCTTACCATGTTTATGTAACTTTTACATTAGGAAGTATTTGTGAATGAGAGTGGGTCCCACCCACCGCTAGTGAGTGGGTCTCCACCCCATTCTTTCATTTGTTCCATATATGTACTTTGGGGTTAAGCCCCTAAACCCCTGTAACCTTTCTGAGGTACTGGTGTCGGCCTGTCCAGCACCACAACCTCTTCATTTGTTTCCAATTTTAAGGTATCAGCATTACCCAGCTAAATTATTTAAATTTAATTTTTAAAACTTAAGATCAAAATCCCTAGGTGCCTAAGGTAGAACAGGTACTGTCGGTTGGTGTGTTAACCCACTAAACTATCTCTATCTTTACATAACAAGCATTGTAATTAGCGTCATTAAGAGGTTAAACTGTTATTATTGTTTAAAATAAAATAAATTACAAAATCACTACATATAGTGTATGGCGATATGTCTTAGTAGGTTAGATACAGTAATGTCCCAGAAATCAGTTCACACTCGTGGTGACTTAATTTGGTATTCAAAAAAATCCATATTCTCTAATGATGTAACCAGCAAAAGAACCCTCCAGATAGGTCTGTCCAAAACTGGATTCCACATACAACTGCGGTATAATATTACTGTATTCATGATGCATCAATATGACTGATTCCATAATTCATGCAATAAAGTTTATTATAGATTTTGCTCTCCTGTTCAGATAATTACATTTATTTCAGCTCTTAGCATTTTACAGAAAGTCAATAAATACGCGAAATCACATTTATTTTAAAACAAGCAAACAAACATGAGAGTAAATTAACTGCAGACAGAGAGAGGGCAATGCTGGCGTTGACGTTGCCACCCTATCAAAGAAAGCCGTTTCACAGTCCTATGATTTTTTTTATTATTACAGTTTCAAATTGTGCCAGTTTAACTACTGTAAAATGATTAAAAGGACTCCAAGCATGCACAAGTTAGCATTTAATTATAAAACTCAGACAAAAATCTATAAAAACAAGTCAATCAGGCATCGTTCAACATTTGCTTGTATAAGACTGGTATCATTTCTCTTTCAATAAGTACATTAAGAAATCTGCCGCATGCTGTGTTAGAGGAAGAAAATTATATTTGTTTAGCAGATGAAAGCGATGCTGAGTACAGGAAATTGAGTTTTAGGAAATATGTATGTCAGAGACTATTTTCCAACTACTCCGTAGATCAATTAGTTTTAAATAGGGGGTGCTGGATTCCTGCTTTAACTTTCAAAGGGGTCAAAGGTGTTGGTGCATGCGCAGTTAACCCCAGAAATCGGGTCGTCGGGACTTTCTTTCTAACCTGCATAGTTAAGTTGAAGGAAAACTTCTGTTTCTTAGAGAGATTTCAGTGCATGGCTTGTATGGATGTAGCGGGGAATGTGATGTGAATAAGAATAACGGAGCTTACCCCAAATACTCCCAATAACGACAGACACCGAAATTGGATGAAACAGGCCACAACATTTATTAAAACATAAAACTGTAGGACTCATCCAACATTTATTAAACTTTATCATTCAATTATAACCAGAAATACCTACATAAATAATCCATAACTTAACAGATAATTATTAGTACCTAGTGCTCTACAGACTTTAGCTTACATAAACGTCCTTGCCAATGAAAGGGACCACGTGCCTATGCACCAACTTGCCTACAGGGTTCTATTCCTTTCAATGCTTACCACCAGCTGGCTTCTAGCTCAGTGGGCACGTCCAAGTCGATAACTTAAAAGTTTACCCTACAGAGCAGGGGAGGTTGAGACCTAACCCTGTCTATATCCTGACACTCAATGTAATAGCCCCCAAAACCTATTGGCAGGGACACGCCCCCTGCTAGCTGTGACATGAACTAACAACAAACAGAAAAGAGGGTGGATGGTAGAGAAGTTGTTTGCTGGCCCGACTCCCAAGAGGCACGGAGGTAAGATGATCCATACACCACTCCCACGCACATAGCTACTCCCATACACACATACAACCAATCACAAGCATCCATCCCCACACTCATACATGTGCCCTTGTCCGCTTAGCTGTGCAATCTCCCCAGGGCCTTAACATGCAGTGTTATTCACTAAAGTAAGAATTCAAAGTTAATTTCAAATTAAAAAGCCAGAGTAGCCGTACTAAAGGAATAGCTCACTTAGATAATGTTTCCAGATCAGCTACATTGACCTTAAATTTGAAACTCATTTTACTGAATAAACATGACTGTGTTATATAGACCTCCCATGCGCTTGCATAGAATACATCATGTCTTATAAATGCTTGTCATATTGCACCATTGTTTAAATACAGCATTTGTGGGGTTAATAAAGTTAAATATCTTCTGTTTCTGTGAATAAATTTAGATGTAATCAGGGAACTTTATATAAGACCTGTGTAATGCAATATGATTTTTTTTACTAAACCTTTAGCAGTTTAAGCAATATATCCAAGACTTTAAAAAAACGAAAAAGAATGTAGCCCCATGTAGCTAGAGCGCAGCTAAGCAGAAAAAGGCCTTGACAGGGGTTAGGAGGCGGGCTTAGGAGGAAGTAAGCGAGGGTTGGAATTATGGGTAAGTGGGATTGGCTATTTAAATGAGCAGCCATTTTAGGTGAGTCATTCTAACTTCCTACCTGGTCGAGTTTGTGTTCGCCTCGGGGAGCGCGGACTTTGCTTGGTCGGATTTCTTTTGTCTCCTCTGCAGGAACAATGGACGACGTGGAGCGTTTGCTGGAAGGGATCAGGTCGGCAGCACGGCATCAAGGTGTGGACTGGCTACGGGCACAGCTTGGCCCTGCCCTGGCGGAGGCGGCGGATCGGGACGGCGATGGCGGGAGACCGGTCCGGGCCCGGAGGCCCCCGAGGAGGCTAAGCCCGGGCGCGGGGCCCGGTGAAGTGGTACCCGGTAGCAGTGGAGTTCCAGTTCCGACCGGCAGCAGGCCCGGGAGCCGCGTGGTCGAGGCCTTGCCTCCCCGTGTGCGGACGGAGCCTCGGATGTGCACTAGGCGGCAAAGGGATATCGTGGACGGGGGCGCGGCTGCTAGCAGGTCGGAGGCGGCCGGGCGGCCCCCTGGTGCTTCGAGACCCACGGAGGGGAGGCCCAGGAGGGCTTCCCCCCCTTCGGACAGCGGAGACGATGAGGAGGCTGGATCCGGGAGACCGCATGGCAGGCATCAGGCAAGTGCAGAGGGCTCAGGTCGGGGCCCTCTTGGCGGGAAGGTTGTTCGGGGGAGCTCTGCCACTGGGGGGGGCGGGAGTAAGCCGGTTGGGGGTACACAGGCCTTAGTGGGAAAGGGGGAGGGCCCTGGGGCCCCGAAGAGAAAATGTGGCTCTAAAGGAGTAAGTTCTAAGGGTGGTAGGGGTTCCCGGGAGGGGGCCAGGTCAGACAGAGGGTCTCCCGTAGGGGTGGTGGGTAGTTCGGGGCCATCGGGGTCTGGCAAGCAAGGGGTCAGAGGTAAGGGGGTGGGGGAGGGGGTTTCGGAGGTAGCTAGGCAAGGGCGTAGGGTAGGCCGGGAGTCGGGTCTTTCCGTAGTGGAGGGGCGCAGGGGGGGCCCGGGTTCCAGGAGTAGTAGTGACAGTCCCTCGCCCGTTAGATCTCTGGGGTCCCGGGATGCTCGGGGGCGGTCGGGTCGGCACTGCTCCCCCTCGGATAGCTCAGCAGGGGAAGGTGCGGCAGCCCCTCGGTATGGACAGCAGGGGCGGCTTGCTGGTAGAGACGGGAGGAGTCGTAGCCCCAGGGGTTCCCGGGTGCCACGTGGTGGTAGAGGTCAGCGGGAGGCTTCGGTGCAGAGCAGGCGCTCCCGGGGTCGGGACGGGAGGGGAGTGGATGTTCGTTACCCCCTACCCAGGACTTCTTCTCCTTGTCCTAGATTTCGGAGCCGTTCTGCTTCCTCACAGGCTGGGCACCGGGTGGGCTCCCCGGTCGGCGTGATGGCGGCGGAAGTTCCTCTTCCCGGACGTCAGGCGATCTGTACTGCAGCCCCCACCGCTCCGGTGTCGGGGGGCTTGGCCGGTGAGTCCAGTGGGTCACTACACTCTAGCGCACTAGTTACCACACTTCAGGCACTACTCCACTCATTGGGGGCGGGGGGTGACACTAGCGGCGTTGGTCAGGTGTGGGCTCCGGGTGCAGCGGCTTCAGGTTCTCGGATCCGGGATTCCGCGGGGCCTAGTTCGGGCGGGGATTTGGTGGTGCCGCAGGACGTAGGGGAGGTTGGGAGCGAAAGGGCTGAGTTGTCCGGGGGTATCCCCGACGCGGCTAGGCAGCACGCGTACGTATCTTTTGCGGGCCCACTGGAGGTCCATTTGAAACAGGACGTGAAGGATAAGATTTCGAAGGGCGAGTTCTGTGAGATTTTCTCCCTCCTCCCGTTAGAGGACTTCATTGACCTCAAGGAGGAGGATAAGAAGGATGAGAAAAAGGAGGAGGAGGAGAAGAGGAAGCGGTACCGCAAGATACCGAAGTCCTTCGGTAATTGGTTGCGGGCTTTTTGTGTGCTGGCTAGCGTGCTCGGCGAGAAATCGCCGGGGTTGTGCTCGTCTTTGTTCTGCTATTTGGATGGCATTTGGGAGGCGTACCGGACTTACGGGGGGTTGGCCTGGTGGAGGTACGACGAGCAGTTTCGGCAGCGGCTGGCGGCTAACCCGGGTATGCGGTGGGACCAAATGGACCTGCCGCTCTGGATGAAGCTAATGATGGCGCAAAAAGCGCAGCCCTTTCAGAGCTCGGCCGGCGCCAGGGGGCAGTCCGCCTCGTCGGCCACCTTACAAAAGGGCTTATGCTGGCTCTATAACGAGGGCCAATGCAAATGGGGAGCCTCCTGTCTTTTCAAGCATGAGTGCTCCGGCTGCGGGGGAGCTCATGGGCTCAACCGCTGCTTTAAGAAGGGTAAGTCCGGAGGCGCCGGCGCGGCTGTCGCGCCGGGGGGAGGGGGTGCATCCGCTTCCCCTGGGCCTAACCCCAGTGAAGCTAAGCGCGATGGAGCCGTGGCTAGGCCGCTACGGTAACAGGGCGGACGCTGCGGTGCTCCTGGCGGGGTTTGCGGTGGGGTTCTTTATTCCGTTTCAGGAGCGACGAGGGGGTCAAGGGAGGCTGCGCAACCTGAAGTCTGTGGCGGACTTCCCGGATGTGGTTAGGGAAAAGCTGGGCAAAGAAGTCGGACTGGGCCGCATGGCAGGCCCGTTTGTAGTGCCTCCGCTGGAGGGCCTGCGGGTTTCCCCACTTGGGGTGGTCCCCAAGAAGGAGCCGGGTAAATTTAGACTCATTCACCATCTCTCATACCCGAAAGGGGAGTCGGTGAATGACGGTATTCATAAGGAATTGTGCTCGGTGTCATATGCATCTTTCGACCGGGCGGTCGATTTGGTCCGGCGGGCCGGGCATGGGGCCCTGATGGCTAAGGTGGACATCGAGGCCGCGTTCCGGCTGCTACCGGTCCACCGGGACTGTCATCACCTGCTGGGGTGTTTCTTTGAAGGGGCCTACTTCGTGGACTTGTGTCTGCCTATGGGCTGTTCCATTTCGTGCTCCTATTTTGAGAAATTCAGCACTTTTCTCGAATGGGTGATACGGGTGGAAGCGGGGAGTCGTCTTATTGTACATTATCTAGATGATTTTCTGTGTGTGGGACCGGCCGGTTCCCTGGATTGCCTGCGCCTGCTGCGGACGGTTGAGTGGGTGGCGGGCCAATTCGGGGTTCCGCTGGCGGCGGATAAGACCGAGGGCCCGACCACGTGTCTGAGTTTTCTAGGTCTGGAGATTGACTCTGGGAGGGGAGAATGTCGGCTGCCCCAGGATAAGCTGGCAAGGCTTCGGGGGGCGGTGGCTGCCGTTGCTGGGGCACGCAAGGTGACTCTGGTGCAGCTACAGTCTTTGATTGGGTTGCTCAATTTTGCGTGTCGGGTCATCCCGATGGGAAGGGTGTTTAGTCGCAGCTTGTCGGCCGCTACCGCGGGGGTTAGATCCCCGCACCATTTCGTACGGGTGTCGGCGGCCATGCGAGCGGACTTGGGCATCTGGGATGCCTTCTTGCGGGATTTTAATGGGACGGTGTTGTTCCGGCAGGAGGGCCAGTCGTCGGCTGAGCTGGAGCTTTTTACGATGCTTCGGGCAGTATAGGCTTTGGGGCATATTTCGGGGGCTCCTGGTGTGCGGAGCGGTGGCCGGACTCTTGGGGTTCGAGCCCTCTTATGCGCAACTTGGCTTTCTTGGAGTTGTTCCCGTTGGTCGTTGCAGTAGCGTTATGGGGTGACAGGCTGCGTGATCGGAAAGTGGTATTTTTCTCGGATAACATGGCGGTGGTTCACGCGGTGAATCGCCAGTCGGCGGCCTCAAAGCCGGTGGTTCAGCTGCTTAGGCGACTGGTATTGCTGTGTATGTCCCGAAATGTTGTTTTTCGCGCGCGCCATGTTCCCGGCTATTTGAATGAGGTGGCTGATGCTCTATCTCGTTTTCAGTGGTCCCGTTTCTGGCTGGCGGCGCCGGGGGCATCGAAGGAAGGGCTGGCTTGCCCGGACGAGATTTGGCAGCTGGGGGCGTCCTGCTTGGAGGACTCGTGAAGGCTTCTCTGGCACCGGCCACTTGGGCCTCGTACAGTAAGGTTTGGGGCTTGTGGGAACGGTCACTGGAGGGGTTGGCCATGGACAGCGGGGAGGCCCTGCGGGACGCTTTCTTGTGGTACACCTGTCAGTTGCTGACAAAAGGGCCGTCCCCTGCCGTGGTGGACAGATCCATGGCGGCTATGGCGTTTTGGTTTCGGTGGCATGGGAAGGAGGACTTTACCAAGACCTTCGTCATCAGGCAAGCCCTGAAGGGTTATCGCAAGGGGCGCAGGGCGCCGGATACCAGGCGCCCGGTGTCGGTGCGGCTGCTGGGGGACTTGGTGGGTATATTGCATGAGGTTTGTTTTGATGGGTTTGAGGCTTTACTGTTCAAAGTAGCGTTTGTTTTGGCGTTTTTTGGGGCATTCCGAGTAGGGGAATTGGTGAGTGCTAGTAAACTGGCGCAGGGGGGCCTGCAATTGTCGGGGGTCCGTATCCTGGATAGGAAGGTGGTGGTGCACCTTGGCAGGTCCAAAACGGACGTCCGCGGCGTGGGCCGGGACGTGACACTGGGGGCCTTGCCAGGCTCGGCTTTGTGCCCGGTGGCTGCTACGGTGGAGTATCTGGCGCGGAGGCCAGCGGTGGGGGGCTCCTTATTGGTGCATGCTGACGGATCGTCCCTTTCTCGGTTCCAGTTCACGAAAGTTTTTCGGTTGGGCTTGGGCAGGTTGGGGCTTCAAGCTGCACGATTTGGGACGCACTCGTTCCGTATTGGGGCGGCCACGGAGGCCGCACGGTTGGGATTGGGGGACGAGGTGGTGAAGAGGATCGGGAGGTGGGAATCGATAAGATTCCGCTCCTATGTCCGGTTGGGTCTATTGGATTAATGGCAGGGGACTGTTTCGTATTTCAAAAAAAAAAAAAAAAAAAAATGTGTAGAGCCATCAAATTCGAAAGGTTTTGTGTTATGATGTGAGGGGTAATGGCTATGTTGGGATGTTTCGCTGTGTTGGTTGGGGATGGGGTAGGGGTCTCTGTTGGACTTCCCTCATCATTTGTTTTCTCCCCCCAGGGCGTGTGGCATGGATCGTGGGCCATTCGTTTGTCTTCTGGGCCGAGAGGAGGGCCGCAGCTCGAGCGCAAGGCCAGCAGCTGGGTTTTCTGAGAGGCCAGTTGGCAGTTCGTTGGTTTGGGTATCGGGGTTTTTGCTGGGGGGATGTTTGTGGGAAACTGTTTGGGATGCTGGCAGCAGGGTACTCGCCAGACGTGCTGGTATTACATGTGGGGGGAAATGACCTGGGCCTTACGCCGCAGCGCCGGCTGGTGAAGTGGATGAAGCAGGACATTAATAAGTTAAGGGGCCTGCTTCCGGGGGTAATGTTGGTCTGGTCTGAGATTGTCCCGCGGCGCCGGTGGCGGCACGCTCGGGACCCGGGGGCTATGGAGAGGTGCAGGAAGAAGGTGAATAGCTTGATGGCAAGCTTTGTGCGGAAAGTAGGGGGTGTAGTGGTACGGCACCTGGAGTTGGAGGAAGGGTTGCCAGGATACCACCGCTCGGATGGTGTTCACCTCTCGGATGTGGGTTTGGACCTGCTCAACTTGGGTTGGCAGGATGGTATAAGGATGGCTCTGTTTCTTCGGGGTGGCGGAGCTCAGACAGCTTAAGGGGTCAAGGTCTGAGCTTGTGGCGGGACGGGGAGCTGAAGGAGAGGAAATAGGCTCCCCTGGATGAACGTGAGGTGGAATAAACAGATTGTGGTCATCGGTGGTTGAGAGGTTTCGAGTCCTGGAGGTGGCTCAGAACCTGGTGGGGCAGGGGTATCCGGGTATACCCCTGCCGTGGTTAATGGTGGTTGGCACTTTGATATAAAGTTGGTGTATGTTATAATTATGTATATATGTGTTATTATATGGGGGTCATTGCCTTTTGTATGGTAGCCGAAGGAACAGGATGCGAGGGGGCGGAGTATGGGGGGCAATGACCCATGTTTACCTGTTAATTTATTATCGATATTATTATTATTATTATTATTATTATTATTATTATAATTATTGGTTAATAAAGCTGTGGACAAATTTCCCCATACTACTTAGTGTCTGTGTATTATTGGGTTAGGTTATGGGGGTGGTTTGTCCTGGATTCCGACTGCCCAAATGGCGACTATAGACCTGTCATGTAGCCCCATGTAGCTAGAGTGCAGCTAAGCGGAAAAAGGCCTTGACAGGGGTTAGGAGGCGGGCTTAGGAGGAAGTAAGCGAGGGTTGGAATTATGGGTAAGTGGGATTGGCTATTTAAATGAGCAGCCATTTTAGGTGAGTCATTCTAACTTCCTACCTGGTCGAGTTTGTCCCACCCACCCTCCCTTTGTTTGTTTTGTGTTTCTTTAACCCGTTTCTTTCACAGCGGCGGGACGGGGAGCTGAAGGAGAGGAAATAGGCTCCCCTGGATGAACGTGAGGTGGAATAAACAGATTGTGGTCATCGGTGGTTGAGAGGTTTCGAGTCCTGGAGGTGGCTCAGAACCTGGTGGGGCAGGGGTATCCGGGTATACCCCTGCCGTGGTTAATGGTGGTTGGCACTTTGATATAAAGTTGGTGTATGTTATAATTATGTATATATGTGTTATTATATGGGGGTCATTGCCTTTTGTATGGTAGCCGAAGGAACAGGATGCGAGGGGGCGGAGTATGGGGGGCAATGACCCATGTTTACCTGTTAATTTATTATCGATATTATTATTATTATTATTATTATTATTATTATAATTATTGGTTAATAAAGCTGTGGACAAATTTCCCCATACTACTTAGTGTCTGTGTATTATTGGGTTAGGTTATGGGGGTGGTTTGTCCTGGATTCCGACTGCCCAAATGGCGACTATAGACCTGTCATGGAGATTATCAAAACTAAAGACAAAAGTTGAGTTGAGAACAGTTCCGGTACAGCTATAAAATCCGCAATTTTGCAGGTTGTCCCTTTAAATCTGGACACAATACGCCTTGGTTTCTAGGTCCTTTGGCCCTGATCCAGCACTTGCTCCTTCTGCAATGTTAAAGGGAAACTCCAGTGCCAGGAAAACGATCCGTTTTCCTGGCACTGGAGGGTCCCTCTCCCTCCCACCCCCCAATCCCCAGTTGCTGAAGGGGTGAAAACCCCTTCAGTGACTTACCAGAGGCAGCGACATGTCCCACGTCGCTGCTTCCTCCTCCCCCGCCGCTCCTCCTTCTGCTTACGTCGGCCGGTGGGCGAGACTGATCTCGCCCGCCGGCCGAGGAGACCTAATGCACAGCCATTGGTGGTAGTGATTGGCGAAGATTGTCAACTGTCCACTTTCAGTCTATCACTGCTGTTAGTTTTTTGTATTGTTACAGTTAAGGAAGTATGTAATTTCTCCCTTAGCCATACCTTCATCCAGTGTGGGCTGAGCTGTGGGTGGCCAGGGACCATCAATTATTTTTACTGCTTGAAAATGACTTAACTCTTAAAGAAGGATGGTGTCATGCCAAAAGCATGAGTTCTTGTTTGATGTGTGTTTATATATGTTAAGAGTTGTTTTTTTGTAAACCTTGGGATGGCATTTATTGTGGTCTTTGATCTTGCACCAGGCCTAGACCATAAAACATCTAGATAGCCATCACCAGAGCTGGACACAAGGAATTTCATAGAGTGGGCAATAGACTGCCAGACCAACCCCCTCTGATTCCCCCAGGGGTCTGCCCACTGAGAAATAACTAGTTTAGCTATATGATGAGGGTGCTGGACTATCCAGAGGTCAGTTTTTCATTTTTCTTTTGGCAGTAACTTCTAGGAGATCAATACCAACTAAGACTCCCACAAGAATTCTATATGGGGTAAATATATGTAAGGAATCTCTTGTGTTTTCTCCTATTTTATTTTATGTACTGTTTTGCAATTTGTTATCTGTATGTCATTTATTTCTGTATTTTGTACTCAGCACTGTGAATCTTTTTTGTCAGATTAAATGTTTAATTAATCAGCTTGTGTCTCTGTTTTCTACGAGCTTTACTCTCCAGAGAGCTCAGGTAAACACGTTACCAAAAAGGGTTAATTATAAGTGTTTGATTAGTAAAAGTAGAACTGTGATCCTATAATTCTCCTGTGTGTGGGGTAACCTAACACGCCCGGGTTTAAAAGTCTTGGTGGTGGCAGTAAAGTGTGTACTAGGGGGTTAGTGTAGAAGGGATTGCAGGGGTTAATTGAGTGGTTGCTGGGACTAGCAACAGGTAACCAGGGGTCTGGTGTCATTAACCCTGTCACTTCCGCACTCTCCCCACTGTCTCGGCTGGGCCTATAGCCCACGCTCGTGACAGATGGTGCAAAGGAACTCTTGGATATATAACCAAATTCAATGAGATTAAATTGTTATAGCTTTTTTTTTTCTTTTGTTTTTATTGTATGCATTGGGGTTGATGTGTACTATGGTTGTTGCTACCGCCCAAGAGTAGTGAGAGTTTGAGCACAGGACTTATTTTTGTGTATTTGTATTCACTTTTGTCAGGGGTCAAGTCCTGGGGAATAAAGTGTGGGAACTCACCCAAGATCCACCCCCACCCCCCAAAATAATATACACTTGTACATATATATATATTACATATATATATATATATATGTGTGTGTGTGCACACACACACTGTCAGGTGCACACACACAACCACATTCACAGACACAGACACACACACACACACTCCGAGACACACACTTAGACACACACACTCACAGACACACACACACACAAATTATTATTATTTTTTTAAATTTAAAAATGTCAACCCAGCCTCCTTACCTGGAGAGGACGTGGACCTGTCCCTGGGGTCCAGTGAGGCTTCAGTGCGGTGGGCGGCTGTCTCCCTGTCAGACGCGGCGAGGGAGCTGTGTTCTGTCTGCTCCCTGTGTTCTGTCTGCCGTGCGGGATGTCTACTGATGCCAGGAGCCGGAATATGACGTCATATTCCGGCTCCCAGCATCAGCAAATGGCACGCGAGGGAGCAGAGCAGAGAGGACACAGGGAGACAGGCGCCCGGCGGGGGGGGGGGGGGGGTCCATCAGGTGGCCTTCAGGCCACCTATTGGGCCCCCTCATGAACACAAGGGGCATTTGGGTGCAGCATTTTTTGCCACCACCTGAGTGCCTGCAGGGACAACGGGAATGGCGTTCCTGCTGTAAAAAAACGTGCAGGAACGCCGTTCTCACGCGTTCCTGCAAGACTCGAGCCCTGGACTTTTGTATCACACAGCTATGCTGCAATGCTGCCGCCCCTTAATCCATATTAAGGGTTAAAAAGCATGTAGGGGTGTATATAAAAAAATACTCTTTTCTGTCTCATTAGAGATATCTTTGCCATAAGCTCAAGGAAGCAAGGTGAATGGTCAGTATAGGACCCACCTCAGAGGTATGCCTTGACGTGGCAGGTGGGCTTCCACATAATGGCCATTGGAGTAACTAAATACCCTCCATTTGTTTAAATATACATAGAGATTTGGAAAGAGCGCAGGTAACTTTTTTTTTGGTTGGTTTTTACTGTAGAAATTGTTATAGTGCCTACAGTGTCCCTTTGTTGGCACAAACTCCCTCTAGTACGGACCTTCTTCACCCCAGCAGTTTTGACAGTTTTGTTTTTATTGTCTAAACTTTGTAATTCCATTGTCTGAAAATGTGGATGCATAACTATCCAACTGATGATACCAGTACAATTATTAAATACAGTATACTAGGACAGAATGATCAATGCGGCTGAGAAGGGGGCAGCCACTAGGTGCTGCAGAGAGCCCTGGGATTTTTTTTAAGGACACTTCCAAACAGTTTGACACAAAACAAGATGTCCAGAGACTATTTGCATCATAACTACTACACTACACTGTGCTGTAGTGGTTATGGTGCACAGGGAGCCCCTTTAATGTTTTTTTACATCTTAAATTTTATATTTTCCCATTAACATCCAGAAATCCAAAAGCTGATAAACAAGTGCAAAATATCCCTCAAAAGAAACGGCATCATAAAAAGAATATATATTGGCATGCATTTTAAAAGCATGAGCTCAGCTAACTTGCTAGAATAGTTTTGTTCGTCAGGCAGAAAGCGATATATTGCTCCAAGGATCGCAAAGTTAAAAGTTTTTAAAGCAAATCAAAATATTTCTATAATAGTTTTGTTAAATCAAAAAAAAAAAAAAAAGAATATGTTACCATGCTGCTACTGCAATGCAGTGTGCATTATGCAGACAGACTTACACGTGGGCATTCATAAGGTACATCACTGAACAACAAATCTCTCACGTCTCATTTACTACCTATAAGGCGATCCAGTAAGCAATCAATCACTTTACAGTGTGAAGGTAATTATGGTTAACTTCCTTTCCAAATGTAAACGGAAGAAAGGGAAATAGCCCTTAAATAAAATTATTTATTGTTATTATCAGCTGCAAATTGTGTCATGGAATACATAGTTACTTTGATGAAATCTGATGGAAGCCTTTAGTGTTTCAGCAATTAAATAACTTTGCAGTCTCCTTCTGCTTCAATAAAACAGACGGTAAAAGTGTTCCTAATAAAAGTAGAGACTTATATTTTAGAATATTTATCCTGTTCACAACTGCATCAATTAACGCCTGTAATAGCATTAGAACAAACACAGTGGAATCCACAGAACATTTTCTAGAAGGGACTTAGGACAAGGTGCTGGGATATTCTGGGGGGGGGGGGGGGAGGGGGTGGAGAGGGCAGTTGCCCCCTTTTGCCCTCTCCTGCAGATATCCATTGGCAAAGGGTTTTTTCCAATGTGTTTTTGTGTTTGAGTATGATTCATTATTTTGTTATTCTAGAATTGCAATTTGTATATCGCAGTGTGCATTCCTGACGTATGCGTTTTAAATGTGTATCCTATTTCTCTATTATAAGATTTTATTTAAAAAAAAATGTGTTTAAATGGCAGATTAAAATTGGTAGGTCCATCCAGCTTTTATAGTAATTAATGTTTTCTCTCAGTTTGCCATGAAGATAAGGGAGGATGGCTGCCAACCAGAAACACGCTGTCATACATTCATTGCCAGCAAAGCCTATGGATCAGGGAGTCCAGCACAGACATTTCAGTCCAGCACAGACGTTTCTGTGATATCATCATGAGATTTGAACAGCAGGGATTTCACCGGGTAGACACACAATTCAGTTTTCCAAAGAACTCCAAAAACATTAAAAGAATTTTGAGATTTGCCCTTCTAGTCCAGATTGGTTAAATGCGTGGTATCCATGGTCTGGAATGACCTGAATGTGGTGCTACTTGGAAAGACAGATCCTCCAGTGTCCAACCCATCTGTCGAAGTGTCTTCATCCATTTTGTAAGAAACATCATTCACAGCAATGACTGCAGAGAGTGCCAAAAATTTAATTCATAGACAATGTGTTGTTATGCAAAACACTCTGGATAAAGGCTTATTCGAGAACAACTATTAACTAGAAAAACAAATGAATTTTCTAGCGCTTGTGTATGGACTGAAAATGTCCTGATTTTAACTATACGTGTACCACGAGCACGGTTGAAAACTTTCCCTCAGTTCTCCCGGTGACAAGGCCAGGCAGCCAAGTGTTCAGGACAGAGGACGTCTCCTGGGACTCACTGTGCTGCTGTGTGACTTGGAAGGTCTGGGATAGTAATGGGCAGAGATAAAACCTTTGTTTGACACAGGTTCAGACTGGCTTGTTTGCAGTTGGCATAAATAATACAGACTTCTCCCTTGAACTACTAGCTGGGGAATATCAATATGCTTTGGTCAGCATATACAATGTATACACTGCAGGGCAGTACTTTAAATAGGTCAGTTAGCAGTGTGTGATATATGGAAATAATAAAATGGCGCATTTTGGCATGCATATACATATTCATAAACATTACCAATGTACTCTACACACATTCAGCTCATTTTACTAAAGCTCATTGATTTTTATTTATTTTTTAGTTATTTTTAGCATTGCAAAGTTACTCCAACATTTAAGACCCAGGATTCTATAGACAGGACACTCCAGTCCATGTCTGCCCAGACTAGTGCAAGACTTTACAAAGGGCCACAAAACAAGACCAACGTGATTCAATGTGCATGTTTGGCGGTCCTTCACTGAAGAAAGAAGAAAATGCTGCAAACTCCCAAATATACTGTAGCCCCATGTAGCCAAAGCGCAGCTAAGCGAAAAAGGCCTTGACAGGGGTTAGGAGGCGAGCATAGGAGGAAGCAAGGAAGGAATGGAGTTATGGGTAAGTAGGCTTGGCTATTTAAATCGGCAGCCATTTTAAATCATTCACTTTTAATTACTACCTTGCCGAGTTTGTGTGCACTCCTGTGTCCACGGATTTGGCTTGGTGGGCCTTTTGTTTTTCTCTCCTTCTGCAGGGTCGATGGATGACATGATGAAGCTGTTGGAGGGGATCCGATCGGCGGCTCGAGGACGTGGTGTGGACTGGCTGCGGGCCCAACTTGGACCGGCCCTGGCGGGAGCTGCGGATCCTGAGGGCGGCCTGTGCGGGCCCAGAGGCCGCCAAGACGGCTGAGCATGGGCGCGGAGTCCAGTGGGGACGGAACCAGTAGCCGCGTGGTGGCGGGACCAGGCCGCAAAGGACCCAGTAGCCGCATGGTTGAGGCCCCGCCTCCCGGCGCGCTACCGGGATGTCGGAGGAGCTGTAGCCGGTGGGCGGCTACCCGGGGGGCGCAGAAGACATCGGGCGGCCCCCTGGAACCGGAGATGGTGCTGGATTGCGGCCCGGGAGGGCGTCCCCTCCACCCATGACGGGGAATGGCGGGGCCGGTTCGGGAGGAGCGCATGGACCGAACAGGCAAGTGCAGGGGGCTCCAGCAGGGGCCCCCTTGGCGTGGATAAGCACCTGAGTACTGGGCCCGGGGTCCAGAGGCCTGGGAGGGGGTGGTGAGGGGTTAGGCCCCTACTGGATCGGGTTGAGAGGGGCCTGGGGGGGTGCGCAAGGCAGTACAGGGACAGTAGTTGAGGGGCGAGGGCCTGTAGCTGGGGGGTAGGTGGGCTAGGGGGGTCCTTGGGCCAGGTCGGGGTAGGGGGTGGGTTGCCGTCGGGTGTGGGCAGGAGGTATAGTTGCGCTGGGCGGTCAGGGCAGGTTAGGGGTGAGGGGTCTGCAGCGGGGTCAGGTGCCGGTCTGGAGGTACCGAGGGGGGGTTCTTCTAGCCGGGGGGTCCGCTGGGGTGGGGGGTGGGGATCATCCCGCGCTGGTGAGCAGTTAGGTAGGCGTAGTCCTGGGGGGGCTCAGGGTCAGGGTCTAGTGGTAGTAGCCCGTCACCTGTTAGGGCCCAGGGGTCCGGGGGGGGGGGGTTAAGGGTAGGGCTAAGTGCGCTAGGTCCTCATCTGGTAGCTCAGGAGGGGACAGGGTCATGACCCCCAGGCTTGGAAAATGGGGGCGGGCCTCTGGTAGAAACGGGAGGAGTCGTAGTCCCAGAGGCGGGGCCGCTCGGGCCTTAGGTTGGCTGAAAGGAGAAGTCGCGCAACGGGAGGTTTTGGTGTCCAGCGGGCGCTCCCAGGGTCGGGACGGGGGGGCTGCTCAGGATCAGTATGCTTTGCCCAGGACTTCTTCTCCTCGTTACAGATCTCGGAGCCGCTCCGCCTCTGCAGTGGCCAGGCACCGGGTTGGCTCCCTGGTTGGAGGGTCGTTGATGGATGTCGCTCATCCTGGTCTGGGTGAGTCCTGTGCTTCTCTGCAATCCAGTACGCTAGTTCACACACTTCAAGCGCTTCTCCACTCACTGGGAGCGGGGGGTGACACAAGGGGCGGTGTGGGTCAGGTGTGGGCACAGGGGGCTGGGGTAGCGGGCCCTAGTGAGATTCCTTCCGCAGAGCAGAGTTCGGGTGGGGACACTGCAACGACGGTTACCGGGGCGGACGCGACGAGCGAGTGGGCTGAGTTGGCTGTGGGGGTGGTTCCTGATGCGGCCAGACAACACGCATATGTGTCGTTTGCGGGTCCGCTGGGGATTCACCTCAAACAGGAGGTGAAGGATAAAATCTGGAAGGGCGAATTCTGCGAGATCTTTTCTCTTCTCCCATTGGAGGATTTTATCGACCTCAAGGAGGACGATAAAAAAGAAGGAGGAGGAGGAGAAAAAGAAGCGGTATCGTAAGATACCCAAGTCTTTCGGTAACTGGTTGAGGGTGTTTTGCATGTTGGCTAATTTTCTGGGCGAGAAATCGCCGGGCTGGTGCTCCTCCCTGTTTTGTTATTTGGACGGTATTTGGGAGGCGTACCGCACCTATGGCGGACTGGCATGGTGGCGGTACGACTAGCAGTTCAGGCAGCGTTTGGCGGCTAATTCGGGTATGAGGTGGGATCAAATGGACCTGCCTTTCTGGATGAAGCTGATGATGGCGCAGAAGGCGCAGCCCTTTTAGCCCACGGCCGGCGCAAAGGGGCAGTCCGCCTCATCGGCCACCTTGCACAAGGGCTTCTGCTGGCTCTTTAACGAGGGCCAGTGCAAATGGGGAAACACCTGTCGCTTTAAGCACGAGTGTTCGGGCTGTGGATGCGCCCATGGGCTCAACCGGTACTTCAAGAAAGAGAAGTCGGGGCACGCCGGGGAACATGGGAAGTTCCGGCTCATTCACCACCTCTCCTACCCGAAGGGGGAGTCGGTGAATGATGACATTGACAGGGACCTGTGCTCGGTCTCCTACGCATCATTCGACAGGGCGGTCGAGCTGGTAAGTAGGGCCGGGCATGGGGCACTAATGGCTAAGGTGGATATTGAGGCGGCATTTAGGCTGTTTCCGGTCCACCCAGCGTGTCATCACCTGCTGGGGTGTTTCTTCGAAGGGGAGTACTTCGTGGATTTGTGCCTCCCAATGGGTTGTTCTATCTCATGCTCCTACTTTGAGAAATTTAGTACGTTTCTTAATTGGGTGGTTAGGGTTGAGAGTGGAGCAGTGGTGCACTATCTGGACGATTTTCTCTGTGTGGGGCCGGCGGACTCCCCCGCCTGCCTACTCTTGCTGAGAAAGGTCAAGTGGGTGGCTGGCCATTTCGGGGTCCCGCTGGCGGCAGACAAAACGGAAGGGCCGGCTACGTACCTTAGTTTTCTTGGGCTGGAGATAGACGCAGTGCAAGGGGAGTGTCGGCTGCCGTTGGAAAAGCTGCAGAGGCTGAAAGGGGAGGTGGCAGCGGTGGCACAAGCCCGCAAGGTTACCCTGCGACAGCTGCAGTCGTTGATCGGGATGCTGAATTTTGCATGCAGGGTGATCCCAATGGGCAGGGTGTTCAGCCGTAGTTTGTCGGCAGCGAAGGCGGGGGTGTGATCTCCGCGTCACTTCATTCGGGTATCGCCGGCCATGAGGGCCGACTTGGCCATATGGGAGGCCTTCCTGCGGGAGTTCAATGGGACGGTGTTTTTTTAGGCAGGAGGGCGTGTTGGCGGCGGAACTGGAGCTGTTCACTGACGCGTCTGGTAGCGTAGGCTTCGGGGCCTACTTTGGGGGAAGTTGGTGTGCGGAGCGATGGCCGGGGGAGTGGCGAACAAGCTGGCCGTGGCGTTGGCGCTGTGGGGGGATAGGCTGCGGGACCGGAAGGTGGTCTTTTTCTCGGACAACATGGCCGTGGTGCACGCAGTGAAAAATCAATCGGCGGCGTCGAAACCCATGGTCAGGTTGCTACGGCGTTTCGTTTTGTTGTGCATGTCGCTAAATGTTGTTTTTCGCGCGTGCCATATGCCTGGGTTCATGAATGATGTGGCTGATGCTCTGTCTCGTTTTCAGTGGTCCCGATTCCGGACGGTGGCGCTGGAAGCGCAGGAGGTGGGGCAGGTATGCCCGGACGAGATTTGGCGGCTAGGTGCGACCTGCTTGGGGGACTTGTGAAGGCTTCGCTGGTGCCGGCCACGTGGGCCGCATACAGTAAGGTCTGGGAATCGTGGGAAAGGTCATGGGATGGTTTGGACCTGTACACCTGTCAATTTCTGGCGAGCTGGGTGTCCCCAGCGGTGGTTGACAGGTCCATGGCGGCGATGGCTTTCTGGTTTAAGCTACACGGGAAAGAGGATCTTACTAAGGCCTTTGTCATCAGGCAGGCACTGAAGGGGTACCAGCAGGGCTGCAGGCTGCCTGACACTCGGCGCCCCGTATCGGTGCAAGTGTTGGGGGTTCTGGTCGGATTGTTACCTAAAATTTGTTTCGACAGGTTCGAAACATCATTGTTCCAGGCGTCGTTTCTGTTGGCCTTTTTTGGAGCTTTTCGGGTAGGGGAGTTGTAGTAAAGTAAGGGCCACTTGGTAAGGGCCACTTGGGCAGCGGCCGGGGGCGTACAGGTGTTGGGGGTCCGAGTGCTGGAGGGGAAGATGTTGTACACCTGGCAAAATCCAAGACGGACATGAAAGGCAGGGGCCGGGGGCGTGGCTTGGCACCGGACGAGAATGGCCGCCTAATCCTCGCGCTCCGCTCCTGCCTGCTCTCAAGCACCGCTAAAGCTGCACGAACCGGCACCCATGGGACGCACAAGACGGTCCCAAATGACCCCCTCCACACCAAGAACCCAGGGGACCAGCTCCCACCCCTTAATTAGGAGTTACCTCCAAACGCCGGGCGATTTACTCCCGCGGGATGAGGACTCCAATATGGCGCCCTCCTCGCCGAGCTCTGAGATGTCGGACAACGGTCCCAACACACGGGGCAGCATACCGGCACCACAAACGCCGGACTGGTATGCCCTCTTTACATCCCTGCCGAAGAAGGAAGATTTCCAGACCCTCCTGGAGGAAGTCAGATCCACGCTGCGCACAGAAATCTCGGCCCTTGGCACCTCCCTCACAGCACTGGAGGCAAGGGTGCAGGCCCTTGAATCCCAGGGCCCAGACCAGCACTGTCCTGCACTCCCAGCCATCACAGCACAAACCAGACAACTGCAGGACCTGCGCCTCCACGTTGAGGACCTGGACAACCGTGGCAGAAGACACAACATCAGGGTAAGAGGCTGCAGGGAATCAGAGGCCCCAGAGGATACCAGGGCCCTCCTAATACCACTATTTAATCGCATCCTAGGCCGGCCCAGGGAAGCCCGCATCCCTATAGACAGGGCGCACAGGGCACTGAGGCCCAAACCACCCCCGGGTGCCCCCCCCAGAGACATAATTTGCCACATCCCTGACTTCCAACTAAAGGAAGACATTATGCGGAAAGCCCGCACAGAACGCTCCTGGAGGCACGAGGGGCAAGTGGTCGAGCTATACAACGACCTCTCCCACCTAACCCTGCAAGCCCGGAGGGCATTACGGCCCATAACCGCCGCGCTACAAGAGGCCCAGATCCGGTATAGATGGCAATTCCCCTTTGCCCTCACGGCCCGACGGGGCACCACAGAAGCTACAATTCGCACGCCACAAGACACCCAGGCATTTCAAGAGGCGCTTGGCCTCCCACGAATCCCCATCCCGGATTGGACTGGCTACCCGATGAACGAACGCTCCGCAGGAAGACCGACCCACCGCATCATACACCAAGGCCCAGACACCGACTTCACTTCCCCCCTGCAAGCAGCACCTGAGGAATAAAGGGGGCACTACCCATCCCCCCTCCACTCAAGACCCATGTCTGAACTACACCTCAATGGGCACTACCCACCTACTCTCGACAGGCTTCAAGATACCCTCCCCCAACCTGAAACTCTCTCGTTTTTATCGGCCCCTCTCTCACCTTCTCGGCAAGACCCCCTGGACGCTGCTCACCAACCAAGAGACAACGTGCACCTGCACACCGCAGCTTCACACAGCTGGACTTCCCCCTGCCCCCCAACCTATCTGGATGGCCCCGTAGATCCCCATACAGGCCATATGGGCCCTACAACGTAGACATCTGACATTCCACTCCGATTGCCTTGGGTCGACCCACTACCCGATCTACCTTTTACCTGAAACTGCCCACGCTCCCCATGATAGACTGGGGCACATCCGACCAGAGACTACACCCCATCCTCACGCTGATGCTCCTGCCTGGTGATTTTCTGATCCTTTGGGGATTACTTTGGGGATTACTGACCCAGAGACGCTCTGAACACTCTCTCGGAGACCACTGGGGGAAATGTGCCCAGCTCTGCAAGTATACTGCAGGGGAACACAGACACTACAGACACACCGCAAACCGCATCCACCCCAAGAGATAACACACACAGAAAATACAAACATCTCACTCTTAACTACATAGGCCTACACCTGCATGACAAAACCCTACTCATCACACCTTTACACACACATTCAGGCACTGATAACGGGGGGACAGACCACCGAAGCACTACCTAATGATGGTCACAATGTTACATAGATGTACCACCCATGTCAATGTTGTTTATCTTTATTTTAATCCATGTAATGTCTTTAAAATGTCATATTTGCCTTTACAACAGCAAGGGGATGGTACAACACGACGGGAAGCCTGACCCTCCCTGACGAACCCCCCGAAGGCCCGAAACATCACCACATAGTGCCGATAGACGACTGGACTGACACCAGAAAGAGTGGACTGAGCACACAGGAACACACAGGGGCACATATCGACGTGTGTACGCACACTTAGACGCAGGTATACGACCACACTACAAACGCCCACGAGCTACAGGTACGCCGATAGTACACATAACCCTACCCACGTAAGACAACCTGAACTAACGAAACACCAAGACGGAAACTCAAAGGGTAATGACAAAAACTTGGGATGCTTACCTTGCTCAACAGGTTTAACTGGTTCAATTTGTCTAAAACGTCTAAAACGTGAAATGTTTGACTTGTTTAAAATGTTACCTACGATCTTCCATGCTGCAAAGTTGTACCGCTCATGTCAAGGTTGTTTATCTTTATCTTACTCCATGTAATCTTTAAAATGTCACATTTGCCTTTACAACAGCAATGGGGTGGTACAACACGACGGGAAGACTGACCCTCCCGGACGAGCCCCCCGAAGGCCCGAAACACTACCACATAGTGCCGATAGACGACTGAGCTGATACCAGAAAGGGTGGACTGAGCACACAGGGGCACATACCGTCGTGAGTACGCACACTTAGCCGCAGGTACTCGACCACACTACAAACGCCCACGAGATACAGGTACGCCGATGTTACCCATAACCCGTCCCACGTGAGACAACCTGAACTCACACAACACCGAGACGGAAACTCAAAGGGTAATGACAAACTCGCATACGCTCCCCCCCACCTCGATTCCACCAACCCCCCCCATCCCTGACTGGTCACCCCTCGAACAGACGTGCACCCCACGACGCACACTCCCACCGACAGATGACTGAGTGCCATCACACCACTGCACATCACCCTACATGGGCATGTTTGAGATGTTTACCTTGCTCAACTGGTTTAACCTGTTCAATATGTTTAAAACGTCTGAAATGTTTGACTTGTTTAAAATGTTACCTAAGATCTTCCTGTGCATGCTACTGTTTAAAGATATAGGTTATACGAATGTATCAGAAAATCCCTCCCTCACCCCGCTCCATTCCCGCAACGCTCAACTCACGAACACACCACTGCGGGGCCGAAGCGGACACCCGCTTCCACACTACACAGACCGCTCTCGCTCCCCTTTTACGACTCTACCCTCCATGGGTGCCACTTCAACCTCCACCACAGAGCTAATGGGCAGCAGGAGACGGATGAGGGCCGACTGGGACTCACCACTCACCGGGAAGTCATCAGTGGGTGACCATCCCTCCCCCGACACTACCAACCCCACGGGGGTACTGCCAACAACCTGTGAGGTGGACCCACAGGACTTCATCCCTGGACCTCCGCCTCCCAGCGGCACATTACCCCTACTTACTGTCGCCTCTGCGACCTGATCACACCTCCCACACCCCACACCCCTCCCCACTACCCCTCCCCCTCCCCTCCTTACACCTCCCACTCAGGGCCGGAAGGTGACCCGGTGGCATGGGTTCGCCCCCCCCCGCTCCCCACGCCCCTGGCACGGGCAGAAGCGGTGGCAACTCCATCAACCTCTACACGATAAACGCAAGGGGCCTCAACTCACCACACAAACGAACCAGAACCCTGCGAGAGATTAGGGCACTGGGGATATCGGTGGCTTTCTTCCAGAAAACCGACTTCCACGCTCCCCAGGCCCCTAGATTCTCCAACAGATACTATCCCACGGGATACTTCGCCCACAACCCCCTGAACAAATCCAAGGGAGTGGCCATTCTGCTCTCAGCAGACATCCAATTCAAATTCGAAGCGGAGATACAGGACGCGGAAGGCAGGTACCTTTTCATCAAAGGGAATATAGGCAACTCCAAAATCACTCTGGCAAATTTATACCTCCCGAACAAGGGCCAGAAACAATTCCTGTCCTCCGCCCTACGAACCCTGGAAACATTTGGAGAGGGCACCGTCATAATTGGAAGGGACTTCAACGCCCCCCTGGACCCCAGAGTCGACACGTCGAAAGGCGTCTCCACGATTCCGGACCATGTCCTCCGAGGCATGAGATCCCTTCTCTCCGAGCATCTACTAGCGGACTGCTGGCGCATTCTCCACAATACGGAAAGGGACTACACATACTACTCAGCACCACACAGCTCCTATTCGAGATTAGACTACTTCTTCATACAACACAGGAACCTAGACACGCTGAGATCTGCCCGCATTGCACCCATAACCTGGTCCGATCACGCACCACTAATCCTCGCCATCGATAACCCCAGACCCTACAAACCGCAATGGACGTGGAAGCTAAACGAATCCCTCCTGGAAGACCCAATCGTCCAAACGGAAATACGCACCGCTTTGGAACACTACTTCCTCACCAACAAACCACCTGACTGTACACTACCCATCATCTGGGAAGCGCATAAATGCGTCATCAGAGGCATTCTCATCAAGCACGGCACCCGCCTGAAGCGACAACGCGCACAAGAAATTTCGCACCTCATCGACCGAGTGACCCAACTTGAAACACGACACAAACGCTCCCTTGACGACGCTACCTACAAACAACTCCTGGACGCCAAAGCAGATCTAAACACGCGCCTCACATCTAAGATTACATTCCAGTTTCAGCTCACGAAGAAAACATTCTATGAATATGGGAACAAGAGCGGCAAACTGCTAGCCAGAGCACTGAGAGCAAGGAGGCAAAAGAGCCATGTCCAACGGATCGCACTGAGGGGACAATCACTGCTCACGCCGAAAACAATCGCGGAGGGGTTCAGACAATATTACTCCTCACTATACAACCTGCCCGCAAACCCCTCACGCCAGACCGAAACGGCGAAGACCTTCGAGGCTCGCCAGAAGGCATATATCACACAACACATGACAACTAAGCTCCCACCCGAAACCGTCGCTGCCCTGGATGAAGACATCACGAGCGCAGAAGTATGCTTGGCCATCAAAAAAGCCAAGCAGGGAAAGAGTCCTGGCCCGGACGGTTATACGGCAAAATATTACAAGATGTTCGCGGACGTTCTTACCCCACACTTGCTCAACCTCTTCAACTCCATTCAAAACGGAGGCTCATTAGACCCCGCCTCGCTCCGAGCCCACATAGTGGTAATACCAAAAGAAGGGAAGGACCCGTCCTCCTGTGCCAGTTACCGCCCGATCTCCTTGCTGAACACCGACCTCAAATTGTTCGCCAAGATTCTGTCTCTTCGCCTCCAACCGCTACTGCCAGACCTAATCCACCCTGACCAGGTGGGATTCGTGGAGGGCAGAGAGGCCAGAGACAACACCACCAAGGCACTCAACCTGATCCACGCAGCAAAGCAGGGTCCCTTGCCCGCCCTACTGATCTCAACGGACGCGGAGAAGGCCTTCGACAGGGTCGATTGGTCCTTCCTGCGGTCCACACTGGCACACCTCGGATTAGGACAGCACATGATGGCCTGGATATCGGCCCTGTACACCAACCCAACAGCCAGGGTACAGGTGAACGGACTCCTCTCAGACCCGTTTGAGATCAAAAACGGCACGAGACAAGGCTGTCCATTATCACCGTTGCTCTTTGTCCCCTGGAGCCGTTCCTCAACGCCATTAGAGCTCACCCTGGCATCTCCGGAATTGGAGGCAGATGGGGAGTCAGCAAAGTCTCCGCATATGCGGATGACCTCCTGTTTACAATCACCAACCCACGGCACTCTCTCAGAGAACTGCTGCAGCAATTCGACACGTATGGTACCTTGTCAAACCTAAAAATCAACTACACTAAATCTGAGATTCTCAATGTGGGATGCCCCCAAGCGCTGGTTACCAGCTTACAGAACGACTTCCCCTTCCGCTGGTGCACAGAGGCGATCAAATACCTGGGGACATGGCTATCGGCGGACCCTACGGACACCTTTCGCATTAACTTCCCCCCCCTCCTGGAACGAATCACAAAAGACCTGAATGCCTGGCACCTCAGTGTACTCAAGATGAATATTCTCCCACGTCTCCTGTACCTCCTACAGACCCTACCAGTCCATATCCCCAAATCCTTTTTTGCACAAGTCCGAAAAACAATGACAGAATACGTGTGGCACCGTAAAAAAGCGAGACTGAACTTTGCCACTCTCACCAAACCCAAACTGCATGGGGGCCTAGGCTTACCAGACCTGACAAAATACCGACAGGCGATACACCTCCAACGACTGATTGAATGGACACACAACCCAAAAGACAAACTGTGGATCCCGATAGAGGCGAGCTTCTCGCAAACTCCCCTCCCTCTCCTCCCGTGGCTACCGAAAGCAACGCAAGGCGAATTGCCAAAACAACATCCAATGCTGAACGTCACAATGACCATCTGGAGGAGACTGGCCCTACAAAAGGACATGGCTCCGGAGCTCTCACCTCTCTGCCCTGTATCGCACAACCCACGACTCCCTCCGGTGGAGGATCCCCGCTACATTACAGCGCTGGGACTACCAACCCCCTGCAGGTTGAAGGACGTGTACAAACAGGGCACAATCACAACCCTGAGAGAACTGGTCCCGAACAACCCACACACCTGGTCGCTCCTCTTCAAATACCATCAACTGAAGAGGTTCCTGCAGACCACGCCGGGACTGGACTCAGCGACCCGAGCACTCACCGCCTTTGAGATGATGTGCACGAACCCCCCGAGCCCACCGCACGCAATATCGTTACTATACCGCACACAGATTACACCATCCACCGATGCACCTCTCCCTTATTTCACTAAATACTGGGAAAGGGATCTAGGACACACACTCCCTGCGGAACAATGGACCACAGTGTTCACGCTCATACATAAAGCATCCATAGCCACCAAATTCCAGGAAACAGGATATAAAATGCTCTCGCACTGGTACAGGACACCCGAGAAACTACCCATAATAACAGATGCCTGCGAACACGAATGCTGGAGGTGCGGGAGGGAACTGGGATCCCTCTTCCATATTTGGTGGACCTGCCCACACATCAAACCCTATTGGTCGGCGATTCACGCTGTCATGGTGACCATAACGGACGCAAACATACAACTCACACCGGAAACCTACCTACTCCAACTAACCTCAATCCCCACACCTAAATTCAAGAGATCAGTGATACCACATCTCCTAAACGCGGCGCGTAGTCTTATCCCGACACACTGGAAACAACCCACGGCCCCGACGCTGAGAGAGTGGCTAGCCAGAGTGGAGGACATCAGACAGATCGAGGAGCTGATCCTCTCAGCGGCCGGACGTATACAGCGCTACCACGACACCTGGTACCACTGGCTAAGATGGCTCGCCTCCCCCACCGGGACCGGAGGAGACACGCAACCCCCGGGATCATACACGAGGCCCCCCTGCAGGAGGGCCCAGACAGGAGCGACGGAAAGACGGATCCGAAATGAGCGCGCCGATGCCGGACCCAGGGACGGGGGGAGCTGGGACGCGGGCACAGGCCCGGGAGCCCGAAGCCCACACCCCACCTCTCACACCCAGGCACACCCAAACTAATTCCTGGTCACCCCCGCCATCACTACCTCCCCTTCACTCCCCCCTACTACCCCTGACCGCACGTCACCCCCTGCCAGAGTGACAACGCCGAGCACGAGAACCACCTGTGACACCTGACACACAAGACTCCCTCACACACCTGACTGAGGCCGACACAAGCCACACGCCAGGTAACGAACGGGGGTCCTGTCAGGGACGCAAAGCAAACACACACTACAGAACCCCGGCGACAGACCCCTTACCACACACCACGGACCAACCTGCTACCTGAGGTCCCCAGTACCCATGACCCCACGCTACAGGCGACTGTAACTGAAGGGATACCTCGACCCACATCTCACTGCTGCCCACAGGCCGCCCTCCCTCCTCCAGAGCAGACCCTGTGTTCCAAACACGGAACATCAGAACACCACATACCCCACCTTATGGGGCATCACCCACCGCAACAAACCTCTACCACACACCGTACCACACCAATACCCACTCCTACGCAGATGACATCCTCACCACAAACAGTCAGAGGCAAACAGACGTCGGACACTATACATACACTGCGAGGTGACATACTATTGTAAAACCTCAAACGAGCGTCAGCCCCGAATGTCACAGACATAGTAATACCCTCTGTATGACTCGCTGTAACATGCAATTGTAAAGTCTACTGCTATTTGGGAGGCACATGATTGCCTTCATTAATGTATGTACAACTTACGCAAAAACAGGCATCGCTCCTCATTATACGTAATTGCTACAAGCTCACTAGATAATAAGCTTCTGGTCCTTATCCTTATCCTCGCTACTCTCAAGCTAAACTCATCAATGTTTCTATGAACCAAGCAACTCACTAAACGATGTACAAGTTTCTTTCCTACCACAAATATGCTCGTACACTTGTAACCAATGCGCTTGTTAAGGCTGTTGTGGCCATACAAGAAATGTTGTGATCTTTCATGCACTATAAAAATAAAAATGTGGTTATTCTACACAAAAAAAAAAAAGAAAAAAAAGAAAGGCAGGGGCCGGGACGTGACGCTGCGGGCCCTGCTGGGCTCCACTCTGTGCCCGGTGGCCGCGGTGGCGGGGTACATGGCACGGAGGCCGGGGGTTAGGGGATCGCTACTGGTACACGCGGACGGGTCTTCCCTCTCCCGGTTCCAATTCACCAAGGTTTTTCGGTCAGGCATGGGGAAGCTGGGATTGAGGGCGGATAAGTTTGGTACACACTCCTTTCGCATTGGGGCGGCCATGGAGGCAACACGGTTGGGTCTGGAGGATGACATAGTGAAGCGAATTGGGAGATGGGAATCGGTACGGTTCCGTTCGTATGTGCGCTTGGGTTTATTGGATTAGTATGGTGGGGGGCCTTCGAGGATCCCAGGGGGCTGGATACAAAAGGGGGTTTTCTTCTATTCCCCAGGCCGTGTCGCATGGATCGTGGGCCATTCATTTGTCTTCTGGGCCGAAAGGAGGGCTGCAGCTCGAGCTCAGGGCCACCAGCTGGGCTTTCATAGGGACCAGTTGGCAGTGCAATGGTTTGGGTACAGGGGTTTTTGTTGGGGGGAGGTCTGCGGGATTGTGTTCCGGATGGTGGCAGGCGGGCAAAGGCCGGACCTGCTGGTACTCCATGCGGGGGGCAACGACTTAGGCCTCACACCGCAGCGGCGGCTGGTGAAGTGGATTAAGCAGGACCTTAACAGTTTAAGGGACCTGCTTCCTGGGGTGATGTTTGTCTGGTCGGAAATTGTCCCGAGGAGGCGATGGCGGCACGCTAGGGACCCGGAGGCTATTGACAGGTGCAGGAAGAAAGTGAATAGCTTGATGGCAAGCTTTGTGCGGAAACTAGGGGGTGTGGTGGTACGGCACGGCGAGTTGGAAGGTGGGTTGCCGGGGTACTACCGCTCGGATGGTGTCCATCTCTCGGCAGTTGGTTGGGATCTGTTGACCCTGGGCTGGCATGATGGAATAACCAAGGCACTTTTTCTTTGGGGTAGCGGAGCTCAGACAGCTTAAGGAGTCAAAGTCTGAGCTTGTGGCGGGATAGGGAGCTGAAGGAGAAGAAATAGGCTCCCTAGGATGAACGTCATGGAGACGTAAAACTGTGGTCATTGGTGGCTGGTAGGTTCCGAGTCCTGTCGGTGGCTCAGAACCTGGTGGGGTAGGGGTATCCGGGTATACCCCTGCCATGGTTAATTTATGTTTGGCACTTTAAGTTGGTATGTTGGAATATGTTGGTATGTATGTTATATTTATATGTGTTATTTATATGGGGGTCATTGCCTTTTATATCAACAGAAGGATTCGGATGCGAGGGCGGAGTATGGGGGGCAATGACCCATGTTTATTGTTAAATTATTATTATGGTTATTAATATTGCAATTAATAAATTGTTATTATTCAGGATTGTTTTAAATAAAGCTGTGGACAAATTTTCCCATATACCTGCATGTCAGTGAGTTATTGGGTTAGGTATGTGGGGGGGGGGGGGGTTGTACTGGAATCCGACTGCCCATATGGCGACTATACACCGGTCATGCTCAGATAAACTCCCAATTATACTGCGCATATAAACTCCCAAATATACCTGGAAAGAAAGCCATGGAAGCTTGCACTGGCCTAGCACCTCCAGCAGAGGACTGACAACTGCTTTTATATACCCACTGGCAGACCCACTGCATAAAAGCATACCGCTGAAGCTACACCTCCACACTAGGCTGGCAGCTCAGGCCTCCAGGGTGGGCATTGGCTAACTGACGGGAACGGCCACGTGGACTTGCATTACTCACCACTGTTACCAAGCACTGTCTCCAATTTTCATTTCCATTGTTATAATTTTTTTTTTTATCGTTATAGTTTTGTGTTCTTATGCCCATCAGGTTCCCTTAATTGTAATAGCCATGTTGGTCCACATGAGATCCTAGCCTTAGAGGCATTTGTCCCAGGCCACTCCAGCCTACCTAGCAGACATTATTTTTGCTGCTATTGATTAATCTTGTGATAGGCATGCTAGTTTAACTATCATATTGAAATCTATTCTTCTCATAGGCTCCTATACCAAGAATAGCTCCCAGCGGTTATAAAGCTAAAGAGTTAACTATAGATTAGCGTGTTACAATATTTGATTTTTGTTTCTTTGACTACTCTAAGGTCAGCCTAAATGATATGTATCATACAATCTTTCTGCCCTCTCATTAGCTGACATAACTTGAATCAGCCCGTTAATTACTTTAAAAAAAAAAAAAGTGCAGTCCTATCTCATACCACGGGTTTATACATCTTGCTATACCTGTATTTGCTGTCATGGCATAACAACTTGTATGTCAAACTCAGCACAAGGTTGTGGCTTTCCTATGCTTCTCAATGAGCTGTAGTGCATCTCGCTGAGAAGTGGGGAAGGCAGGTACGCTAGCTGCTTCCACTGTGTGAAGCAGAAGAAAACCTCAGCCTGAGTGACAGCTGGGAATTCTTCAGCCTGAGTGACAGCTGGGAAGTCTTATAAAAGTGCTGATTTCTACATAACAAATATGACAGATTCCAGACATAAAGAACTTCAGTAAGCTGAAGTGCTTTATGTGTTTGAAGTGTTTCTTTAAGATTATTAAGCGTTATTTTGGAAAACTTTGGCCTCGATTTAATAGGCTTTCCAACTGATTCTGTTAAAAACACTTTCCAAATTATCTATCTACAGAAATTCTCATGGACTGTAATTATGACTTCTGTAGATGTCATGTTACATGATATTGTTTTATTATAATGTACTGTTTCTTTAATGTGCATCTTAAGTTTGTCTCTTGGGCCACTCCATAGTTTGCATGATGCTTCAGATTCTCCCCTCCCCCTCCCCTGTTCTAGTGTATTCTATGCTGTACATCTATATGTGACTTGTGATATCTCTCCTACCTGTATGGAAGAATCGTTCTTTTACCTGTTGTGACTGCACATTCTACAGATCATACGACGAATAAACAGCGCCAGATCTTCTTACATGTGAGTTGTGACTGAGTAAACTATCTGGGAAGGTGATTTGGTATGGATAATCTCATCAGGGCAATGAGCGCCATGTGCTCCTGAAAACCACATTCATATCCTTTGCAGTCGTTCCAGAATAGTAAAAGAACGTATCCAGCAGCTTGTACAGAGATTGCTGTGTCACAGGACAGATCATAGTGAAGTGTAACTGTGTGTATTGTATGAGAAGTCTGCATTCAACCCCAGCACAGCTTGTTACAGCCCCACACAGTATACAGACACTCTTCACTGCTACAGCCAAGCCTGTGTACTTCAGGCCATCATGAGTGGAAAAGGCTCAGTATGTGATGAAACACCACAGCATGCAACACATGGAGAAAGCCAGGATGAGGACCCAGAGCCCAGTGCATTGGCTAAACACTCTGTGAAACCCACTTGAAAGGTTAAAGAGAACTATGAATCCATGAGAACTGAACTAGCAACCAGTTTGAAGCAGATTTGGGATAAAATCCTCACCCACATTGATGTGATTTCATGTCCCAGCCATAAGGTACTGCAACTAGAGGGCGCCATAAAGCATCTCTCTGCTTCATATGAACTGTACCAGACTACAAGCAATAAATATAAAACTATTCTGCAAAACATTAACACTGAGGAATCATTAGAGCAACTTAACAATGTCCAGCTTCTTAACATGGAAAAAGAAAGCTTTATCCTGCTAACTAAAGTAAAGGCAGAAGCAAAATTAACGCAGCCACAGGACACTGCATCTCACAGAGCCGTATCCACCAGACATTCTAAAAGTTCCTCTAGATCCCGAAGTTCAAGGCACTCAACGCTTAGTGAAAAGCTTATAAACGCCCAAGCCGAAGCAGAGGCTAGCAAAGTACAGGCCGCATATGCAAAAAAGAGAGCAGACATGGAGGCTGAAGCTGCAGCAATGCAAGCCGAGGCTGCAGCAATGCAAGCCGAAGCGGCAGCAATGGAAGCTGAGGCAGCGTCTAAAGCAGCACGTCAAAGGGCAGCAATGGAAGCTCAGACAGCACGTCAAAGGGCAGCAATTGAAGCTTTAAAGGTGCAGAGCAACTACGAGGCAGCTGCAGCAAAACTAAAGATTTTGGAACAAGCTATCGGTGCAGAGAAAAATGCTAGTGAAAGGGTAAGCATCAAGGCAGATATGGAAGATCCTTTCGAACGCACTAAGAACTATGTTCTAAACCACAGCAGCGAGCACTCAATTGCCTCCATTCTTCACGACAGCGCAAGGACTTCACTACACTACCAGGCAAAAGCTGTTCCAGCAACTTCCTACATGCAAAACCACCCCAGTACAGCGCCTGACTGTCATGCTGATTCTGCATATGTCACAGAATTGCACACCAATCTGCAAGCAAGTCACCAACCTCCTGCTAATAGTACCGTTCCAGACTTTAACCCAACAACTCAGCTGAATGCCCTTGCTGCACCATATCTTCCCACGTCTTTTTACAACAATACCAGAAACGACGCAATCCGTAACATTCAACCAGCGACCTCCTACGTGAAGTCAGAGGCAACCGATACAGCAGAGTTCGTAAAGTATATACTTCGAAGAGAGCTCACCAAGTCAGGCCTAGTAAGCTTCGATGACCATCCTGAAAATTACAAAAGCTGGAAAGCTGCCTTCAAAACTACCATAGGTGATCTTGGTATTTCTGCTGCCGAGGAGCTGGATCTGCTGATCAGGTGGCTTGGCCCACAATCTACAGAACGTGTCAAGAGCCTCAGGTCAGTCTACATCGACAATCCAACAGCAGGTCTCACCGCTGCATGGGAACGTCTAGAACAGAGTTATGGTAGTCCTGAAGCCATAGAGAATGCATTGCTTAAACGATTGGAAAATTTCCCAACGATATCCGGTAAGGACAATAAAGAGTTCCAGAGACTCAGTGACCTTCTTCTCGAAGTCCAGCTTGCCAAAACCGACCCTAAACTACCGGGCCTCAGTTACCTGGACACTGCTCGAGGAGTTAACCCTATAATTTACAAGCTTCCGTATAGCCTACGTGAAAAGTGGATCCAAATTGGGTCAAAATACAAACGGGAAAACAAGGTTTCATTTCCCCCTTTCTCCTACTTCTGCGAATTTGTCAGGAACATTGCTGACACCAAGAACGATCCTAGTTTTGCATTTGGTGAGTTCAGTACTCCCTCACTGATAGGTGACAACCTACTAATCAGCTACAGGAACCGTAGAGGTCCCGTGTCTGTTAAGAAGACAGACATTATTCCCGCTCTCACCTCAGCTCCCGCCTCAAACAAGAGCGGCAAGATCGAAAACCCAAACCAATTATGTCCTATCCACAAGAAGCCACATCCCCTCAAAAAATGTATTGGTTTTAGGAAGAAGCCCCTACAAGAACGAAAGGAACTCCTAAAGACCTTTGGGGTATGTTATAGATGCTGTGCTTCCACTGATCACTTTGCCAAGGAATGTAAAATCCCTATCAAGTGCATAGAGTGCGGTTCCGAGGACCATGTTCAAGCTCTCCATCCACTCGAGCCCAACCCTTCACAATCTGCAAACCTTTCTCCCAGGCCAAATCACGATGGGAAGAGTACAGATCAGGTGCCTAATTCCACTATGATATTTTCCTCATGCACTGAAGTCTGTGGGGAAGACCACTGTGACAAGTCTTGTGCTAAAATATGCCTAGTGAACGTTCACCACAAGGATCAGCCAGAAAAGACTTTAAAGGTGTATGCTATCTTAGATGATCAAAGCAATCGATCACTTGCCCGACCTGAACTGTTTGATCTATTTTGCATAAAAGGAGAGGTTCACCCTTACACCCTAAGCACTTGTAGCGGCACTACCGAGGCCTTTAGAAGAAGGGCCCATGGACTTATTGTGTCCTCCCTATGAGATAACTTACAATTGCCCTTACCTACACTTGTAGAGTGCAACCAGATACCAGCCAACAAAGAAGAAATACCTACACCAGAAGTTGCCTTCTACCACCCTCACCTAAAGTCAATAGCAAGTGAAATCCCACCACTTGACAAAGATGCTAAAATCCTTCTTCTGCTGAGAAGAGATATTCTAAGGGTCCACAAGGTGCACAGGCAGGTCAGCGGACCCCCAGATGCTCCGTTTGCCCAGTACCTGGACTTAGGCTGGGTCATCATAGGTAATGTCTGTATAGGCGAAACGAAAAGGCCTACTAACATTTCTTCATTCAAGACAAATGTATTGCCAAATGGTTGCAATACTCACTTTGAGCCATGCCCACATCACTACTGGGTAAAGGAGAAGGTAACTAGCTGCAAGTTGCAACATAGCAACACGAACCTTTCCCGCACAAACGATGACAGGTTTGGCTCTACAGTTTTCAATGCAAGCAGTGAAGATAACATGTTAGCTCCTTCAGTAGAAGACAAAGAATTCCTTAAAGTAATGCACAACGAGTTCTTTCAGGAAGATTCCAATAGTTGGGTAGCACCCCTACCCTTTCGCCTCCCGAGAGAGAAGCTACCCAACAATCTACATCAAGCCATTAAAAGATTCTCCTCCTTAAAGCGTAGTTTGAGCAGGAAACCAGAGATGGAAAGACATTTTGTAGACTTTATCCAGAATATCTTTGATAGAGGTCATGCTGAACCTGCACCTCCACTGAAAGAAAGAGAAGAATGCTGGTACCTCCCTTCCTTCGGTGTGTATCACCCACGAAAGCCAGACCAAATCAGAGTTGTCTTTGACTCCAGTGCCCAACATGAAGGCATCTCACTTAAAAACATGATCCTCATAGGGCCCGACTTGAACAACAGCCTGATTGGAGTCCTAATTCGCTTTAGACAAGAACCTGTAGCAGTGATGGCGGACATTCAACAAATGTTCCACTGCTTCATCGTCAAGGAAGACAACAGAAACTACCTCAGGTTCCTATGGCACAAGGACAATGACCTCAACAAAGAGGTAATTGATTACCAAATGAGGGTGCATGTCTTTGGGAACAGCCTTTCCCCAGCTGTAGCAATCTATGGACTAAAAAAGACAGCCCAGCTTGGAGAAGCTGAGTATGGATCCCACGTATGGATCAACTTTTACGTAGACGACGGGCTCAAATCCTTTCCTACTGCTAAAGAAGCAATTGATCTTCTCACCCGAACGAAGGAGATGCTATCTGTAGCAAACTTGAGACTCCACAAGATTATATCCAACAGCCAAGAGCTAATGAATGCATTTCACTCTGAGGACTATGCTGCCAGCGTGAAAGACCTTGACCTTGGGTCGGACACGCCTCCTTTGCAGAGAAGTCTAGGTCTGCTGTGGAACATCAAAGAAGACACATTCACCTTTCAAGTGTCAACCTGTGACAAACCTTTTACCAAGAGAGGAGTCTTGTCCATAGTGAATAGCATCTACGACCCACTGGGATTTATAGCCCCAGTCACTACCCAAGGTAAGATGCTTTTAAGACAGCTTACTACTGATAACATAGATTGGGACACTCCGTTACCTTCTGAGAAACAACAAAGATGGGAGAAATGGAAAGGTTCTCTGAAGCCACTAGAACAGCTCCAAATTCCACATTGCTATGCCCCAGTCTCCATTTCAGCCGCTAACCTGAAGGAAATCCATATTTTCTCAGACGCATCAGTTGAAGCTAAAGCTGCAGTGGCCTATTTGAAGACCTCAGGGATCAATGGAGACATACATTGCAATTTTGTTCTAATCAAGACAAAGCTTACACCAAAACCTGCGCATACCGTAGACTACAGGACTTTAGCCATCCGTTATTGGACTTCATGTTTTATTGTTTACGTACTGCATACCTTCTCTGTTTTGCAGGTATCTTGTATTTATGGTTTACACACCAGTATTATTTTCCAATGTTTTCTTCACTTACAGGTTCAAGTCTATATAATAGGCTTTGAAATCTAAAGATTTCAGGCGGGGAGTGTCATGTTACATGATATTGTTTTATTATAATGTACTGTTTCTTTAATGTGCATCTTAAGTTTGTCTCTTGGGCCACTCCATAGTTTGCATGATGCTTCAGATTCTCCCCTCCCCCTCCCCTGTTCTAGTGTATTCTATGCTGTACATCTATATGTGACTTGTGATATCTCTCCTACCTGTATGGAAGAATTGTTCTTTTACCTGTTGTGACTGCACATTCTACAGATCATACGACGAATAAACAGCGCCAGATCTTCTTACATGTGAGTTGTGACTGAGTAAACTATCTGGGAAGGTGATTTGGTATGGATAATCTCATCAGGGCAATGAGCGCCATGTGCTCCTGAAGACCACATTCATAGCCTTTGCAGCCGTTCCAGAATAGTAGATAAATCATTTGGAAACGTTTTGAAAGAGTATTGAATCATTTGTAAAGTTTATTAAATTGAGTTCTATATGTGACTTTACCTGCCAGGGTCCCATTCCTGAGCCTGCTATATCGACCAATACACAGGTATATGTGATGATGTGTTGCAGAAGATGTCTCAACTCAAAGTAATTTTTTTTTTTTTGTCTTTTATGTTATAATTTTACTATAAAATAACTGATGAAATGTGGCGTTGCTCCTTTCCTTTTGTATTTGTATTTTTAGAAAGCCAGCCTAATTTGGAATCAAGCAAGTTAAACTCTGTCTATGATTTTTGTGTAGCTTCAGAACACAGTGCAGCACAGACATTAATGCAGCAAAAGTACAGATGCTTTATAGTCTCGGTGACATACCATCAGGGACAGCCAAACTCCGAGCCAAGTTCTTACATTGTTTCTAAGTGAATGCTTCTGGGTTCCACATCACAGACGTCGGTGTCAGCAGTGACAAATACCTTCCCCGCTGCCCGGCACTACGCCAGTGAATCGCCATATTAATTTCACCAAGAGATCAATCAAGGAGTTTCTATCCCTGACAACCAAGAACACAGTTAAACATGCCACTGGATATTCCACCACGTTTAGTCCATTTAGTCAACTCAAGGTTATCTAATACTCCTGTTGTATTGCTAACATTGTAAACTGATAGGTGGAATTACAGGCCGGTTAAAGGGTTACATTTTTTATTAAATAATATAAAAAAGTTAAAGAGACACTATAGTCATCAGAACGACTACAGCTTATTGTATTTTTTCTGGTGAGTATAATCATTCCCTTCAGGCTTTTTGCAGTAAACATTGTCTTTTTTGAGAGAATGCAGTGTTTACATTACAGGCTATTAGGAAATGCTCTATGATCTGCCCCCTTGACAGTCTCAGTCAATCCTATGGAAAAGCTTTGTGATTGGCTCAAAGAATCACTTCTGATGATGTCAGCTAAGCAGGCAGATCGGTGGCAAAGCCAGCAGTAGACTTGAACAAAAGTAAGGTTTTACTATATTTAGGGTGGCAAGGTAGGGTCAGTGAGGCTAGATGGTGGTTTTTACACTATAGGGTCAGGAATACCTGTTTTTGTTTCTGACCCTAAGGTGTTACTTTAAATTCTGAGTTTGATGGCCTCTAGTTATTAAAACATTGTAACTGACTTGTTTTAATAGAAAACTAGTCACTTCCCTGGATGTTTAATATTATGTTTACTTATCCCTATATTTAACAAATGTTTATTTGTGCGGTATGATAATAATATGCATAAATCCACACCTCTTCATCCTGCAACTAGGCCTGTCCTTCTTTGGTCCCTTTTAAACACTGTTATAAGTTCTGTCTTTTACATCTGGCAGTCAGCAAAGAGAGAGCCACACACAGAGAAGAGGAGAAATGAAACAAGGTGTTTATTTCTCTTTTTGATTTGCAAAGTTTTCCCTGGTCTCGCAGTGCCTTAACTGGAGTGTGCTATTTGCAAAATATTAAAAATACGTGTAAAAGAAAAAGGAGCGTGTGTGTGTGTGTGTGTGTGTGTATGTGTGTGTGTGTGTGTGAATTATCAATGATCGCAAAACAAGGATACTGGGTGCACAACAAAAGAAGCACCTTTATTAAAAACATTTAAAGGAACACTCTGTGCACCATAACAAATGCCTTGAAATAAAGTTGTTACGGTGACAGGACATTCTGACATTCTCAGCGCTTCATCACCATTCAGGGTTAAACAGTTCACAAATAGTTTAGCCCCAAAGTCTGTGTTCTAGCGCCGGACCACTGTCTCCCCCCCATCCTTCCATTTTCTGAAATTGTTCAATAGAAGTCCGAAAAGGGGTGGCACTGATTGGCATAGAGCAGTCAGCTGACAGTCTGTTATTATGAATGTGGTGCTACTAATTGGCTCAGTTTGTAAAATGTATGCACCTTTTTGCTGTTATTCTTTATTCTGTTATCGGAGGGTCAGTACGGAACCTTTATATATTTTACTCGCTCTATCTTGTGCTATGTTTCCAGTGTGTAAAAAAAAAACATGTCCTGATCATTTTTCATTTATTTTTTTTAAATAACTTGGTTGTGAAGAGGTTAAATATATTTTGCCTGTTCTCAGCCAAAGCATATGGATACACTTAATCTATAATCAATAGAATTAGCAGGCTTCAAGTGATACTATGCAATCCAAAATGATTGTTAGAATCTTAGACAAACTGTATGCATGTTTCCTGAGAATGCTTTTCATTTAGGAAAATATTGGCTGCATCTTAAAACTGTTAACATATTGACCAAGAATAATTTTATTATTTCTCATCAATGTCTGGCTTGCTTCCTTGACTATTTCATTATGATTGCTGCAGAGGAGTGTCAGAAGAGAAATCTATATTGAAAGGCCAATACAGTAAAGTACCTGCTGCATTCTGGTAGTTCACACGTCAGATTAGTGATTGGACGAGAGCTCTGTAGGTAGTTTAACTGTTTAGAAGAAATTGCTCTGTAAACAATCCTTTGGAAAAAGAAGGGACGAGTCAGGACTGAAATAATAAAGTAGGGGCTGTAGTGCATGTATAGGGGAATGTGGGCTGCATGGCTGCAATACCCATTAGTCAGAGTAGTCTCCAGGTGCCTGTCCTGTAGGGGGCGCTTATTTTCAGCACTTATAAAATATTTTTTTGGAGCTTAAGGTGGTGATGGGTAGAGATAAGTATCAGGAAGCTTGTCTAGAGTCCTATCTAGTACAGTCTGTGTCCTACATTAAGTTACAAAAAACAGTTCTAAAAGATGTAAAATAGTGTTCCATCAGTGTCTGTTTGTAAGACTAGACAGCAAGTGGAAGGGATCACTTCCCATCCCTCCAATAGTAACCTCTGACATCGGAAATACCTTGCAGGTTGCAGGAGGAGCAGGGGAACCATTGGGTGATGCATGATGTTTAAAAGCGCCTGCAATTATATCAGTTGAAGGAGGCTGACTGGACTACAGAAGACAGAGGGTAAGCACTTTGGAAATAAACCTTCAAACTGCACATACCATAAAAACTCTTTTACCCTAGTCCTCAATTTAACTCCACCCCAAAACCTAAACAAACCATTTCCTAGGTCCATTTAAAGGGACACTGCGCCGCCCAAGTAAGATAAAAACCCACTATTAAACATGTAATTATGCATTTTTTTTTTCATTTAGAGTATTTCTAAAAAGAGCTTGCAATACATGCAGATCTCTTCTCTGCACAATTTACAAGCCCTCTCAGACTTGCTATGTTTACATATTGGGTTAATCCAGCCTCTAGTGGCTGTCTCATTGATAGCCGCTAGAGGCGCTTCCGCGCTTCTCACTGTGAAAATCACAGTGAGAAGACGCTGACGTCCATAGGAAAGCATTGAGAAATGCTTTCCTATGGACTGTTTGGTGCATTCAGCACTGATGTCGGAAGAGGGAGGAGATTTCCCCAGCGCAGAGGGAGCCAGGCACTTGAAAAAGGTAAGTGATTAACCCCTTCAGCCCGGCGGGGGTGGGACCCTGAGGGTGGGGGGGACCTATAGAGCCAGGAAAATTAGTTTGTTTTCCTGGCACTATAGTGGTCCTTTAAGCTCTAGTGGTTCTGGTGACTATAGTGCCCTATTAAGCACTCACTCTAAATGTGAAAATACAATCTTTAAAACTAAACTCCCCATGCACCCCAATACTATTTTTATTTATTTTATTTTAAATGCTTTATTTTTGGTGTGCATCAGAATACAAATCAGCTTAGAGTGCCACAACAGCAGCAATAAGCACAGTATAGTACAAGCAGAACAAATGTGTGACGTCAGATGAAACTGCACAAAATGTTAGGTTATTTGTAAGCAATGTCAAAAAGTATAGTATGTTTCTACCCTTTGCTCTTTACTATAAGGAGAGGAAAACCAAGAGAGAGAAAAAAACATGCTAGTGACACTTTAAACCAATGGGATGCACTGAAAGTTGCCATAAGCCCCTTGTATTGCATGTTTCACCCCTTACTTGTCATCCTTAAACCCTGTGACAATATTCACACAACAAGCTGGGGGTAATGGAAATGTATTTATTTTTACAGGGTCTGAGGTTAGAGATAGCAGTAAGGTGAAGGGATCAGACAAAACTGATGAAGGCACAATAAACCCAAAAGGGAATAAAAAAATGCAACAATACAATATTATAACAACTTTCAAAACAGTAAAGGACAATGGGCAACTATAAGGCTGTATAACCCAACTATTCACCTGTCGCCTGTACTGAGTCTTTAATAGATCATCTTCTTCTGTCTCTGTAGCAGGGTAGTCAGAATACGGCATTGGTGGTATGTTAGAAGGTTATACAATTTAACAATGGTGTTATATTTTTCTCTAGTGTACACCATGGAAACTAGTGAACACCAAAATGCCACCAAGACTAATTAGGTGTAATTTTATGGCCAGGAGTGACAAATTGCCTCCAAGGCATGGTATTTGTCACACACATTCCACCTAGAAAGAAAGGTCGCCAACTAAATATGATAAAAAATAATGTAAGTACTCTACCGCTTAATTAATTATCTTGTTTGTAATATCCATGGTCGCTCATAAGTAATATTTGTTTTATAGAGACTAGGGAGAATAAGTTTTTGCTCATCCCTTACTAGTAATTTATGCAGGTTATTCAACAGCCTGACACTGTGAAAACAAACATCGGACAGTCCCAAGTCCTGTTCTGGCTCTTGTATAAACTAGTATTATCAGAAAATCATAATGTGCAACTGGCATTATATCAACTGGCTTATAGAGAACATGACACTGTAAAGGAAGCAAAAGAAGATTTTACTAGCCCAGCATCGGGGGAGGTTTGGCTAGGGGTAATTGCCCCCCAATCAACAAACATACTGTATTGAGGCTGTTGTGTACTACGGTCATTGCTGCCGCCCAAGACTTGTTGGAGTTTGAGCACAGAACTTGTTTTTTTGTTTGTTTGTTTTTGATTGCACCTTTTTTATAATTCTTTATTTTTGATGTGCATTTTGATGACAGAAATAATGTCACAGACACAAATAAGTCAGCGTTTTGAGGAAACTTCGATCAGTGAATGTGTACATAGGAACAGCAAATTTTTGTTTAAATGAAAACAAAAGAAACACAGTGCTAGACTTAAGAAACTAACGTTGGAGCTGAATGAGTACAAACAGAGTCCACCAAACTATTGATAAAGACCTCTTCAACAAGAACGTACCTAAACCCTATACTATGTTACCAGTCGTGGAATGTAATATTGCAATGTCTACTGCTTGTATCGTACGTGCCACATTTACTATACCACTTGAACGGAGTATGGTACTGATGAATAGATGTACTGTGTCACATTTGAAATCCCCTCTCCCCTTTCTTTTCTGTAACCCCCACTCTATAAATTACGACAAAATAAAAATTGTCAAATTGGAAAAAAAAAAACTAACGAGAATGAGCAGAATATAGGCACTGGAAATAAATGTAGCATATAAATGAAAGCAGGTAGCTTAGTCAGTAGTGAAAATAAACAGGGGCCATCCCTTTATACATTAGGTATGGTGCAAGGTAGTCCCCCAGGCTACTCTGGCTCAGCCAACACCACTGCTGGGCCACAATTGCTGTACATGAAAGTCAGGCCAGGCCTGGACTAGAGCTTATAGCGTTACTTACTGTAGCGGAGAGCTGATTTCTCACAGCTATTCTCCACTTTAGATCCAAGGAAGGCTCAGGAACAAGTCATTAGTAAATCCACAGCAGAGTTTCCAACAGGTAAAAAGGTACAGCAATATCCCCACAGCACTCCCAATAACTGGACGACACACAGTTTCAGGAGTAGAACTGACAATCGTTTATTCCAAGGTTTCTTATAAAGCCTGCTCCCATGCAAGGGAGGGAACTACAGTAATTATGACAGTAACCAATGCAGTGCTTGTTACCTCCCACACATCTCCTCCCCTCAGAGTGAGTCATAATCCCCTTAACTTGTACAGTACTTTACCCCAAACTTAGATGTACCCCTAAACCATCACATATCCTTAATATTAGGGTACCGCTAGGTAGCCCTGATCTGGGTGAATATAATATCCAAAATTCACCCAGATCGGACCAGTGGTTCGGTAGTTACAGGAAGGTGAAGTTTGACCGACCGCACACGAGTTGGTATCCGAAAAGGGTTCCATGAGAATGGGCCCTGCGGTCGGTCTCCGTTCGGCAGTTAAAACAGACATTTATAACTGCCATCCATACTTTAATTCACCTAGATAGTGATTCCCGCATTCGGTACTTTGTTACTACCGAATGGGGATTCGTTATGTCTCTCCGTTCGGCAGTTACGGAGCTCTGGAGGTCTCAGCGGTGTTTGGTTGTTTGAGTGTCCGATTTGAGTTCCAGACACTCGACGACCAAACACCGCTGAGATTTTCATGCGTAAGATGGCCGCCGCCACGTGTACGCATGCCGAATGGCGGCCACCCAGATACAATGTTAATGAGCCGGTTAACTTGCGGTTTGGAAAGAATGTGAACCTTAATTGCTGGCACACTTCTCTCCGGGGTGGTCCCTCTATTCGGTAGTTTCCATAAGCAATTAGTACGGATGGAAACTACCGAATAACACACAATTCACACTTTAAATAGACGAATAGCAATTCCACACAGGCAAAATTATAACGAATATAGTCACACAGGCATTTTGCAGGACAGGCTTACTGCGTTCCGCTACACTGCTCCCCCTTGCCCACAAGCCGGCATACACAGTCTGATCCCACACGGATCGGCTTGGGGATGACCGGGGTGCTCACGGATCATTTCTCCAGATCAGTTTGTCGTGACAACCCGTCGGCGTTTCCATTTTGCTTACCCGGGCGGTATTGAATGTTAAAGTCAAAGGGCTGCAGCGCCAAACTCCAGCGCAGCAGCCTGGCATTGTCCCCAGCCACCCGGTTCAGCCAGACTAACGGGTTGTGATCCGTGAGCAAAGAAAAAGCCTGTCCATACAAATAGGGTTGCAATTTCTTCAAGGCCCACACCACAGCCAGGCATTCCTTCTCGATGGCGGCGTAGCTTACTTCCCGGGGTAAAAGTTTGCGACTGATGTAAGCCACTGGATGTTCTCCGCCATCGGCCCCGATTTGGCTTAGTACTGCCCCCAATCCAAACATAGAAGCGTCTGTGTGAACAAGAAAACGTTTAGTTGGATTGGGAGCGGCCAAGACAGGGGCATTAACAAGTGCATCTTTCAAGTGTTGGAATGCCTGCTCACACTCCGGGGTCCAGGTTACTTGGCGGGGAAGGTTTTTACGTGTTAGGTCAGTGAGGGGTTTGGCCAGGGTACTATAATTGGGCACAAACTTCCGGTAATACCCTGCTGTCCCTAGGAAGGCTAACACCTGGGTTTTAGTTTTCGGGGTAGGCCACTGTGATACCGCCTCTACTTTGGCTGGTTCCGGCTTTTGCTTACCACAACCCACTCTGTGGCCCAGGTACTGTACCTCGGCCATTCCAATGCTACATTTCGCTGGTTTTAGGGTCAAACCAGCCTCCCTGATCCTGTCTAGAACCGCTCCTATATGGGCCAAGTGTTCCTGCCAGGTATCGCTAAATATGGCAATATCATCGAGATATGCGCAGGTATAGTCTTGGAACCCGTCTAGGAGGTGGTCCACCATCCGCTGGAAGGTAGCCGGCGCGTTTTTCATCCCAAACGGCATGACCTTAAATTGGTACAGGCCGAATGGGGTGACAAAGGCGGACTTAGGGATGGCGTCCGGGGCCAAGGGAATCTGCCAATACCCTTTACACAAATCAATAGTGGTAAGGTATTGACCCCTGGCCATCCGGTCCAGTAACTCATCTATCCTAGGCATCGGGTATGCGTCGGATACTGTCTTTTCATTCAATCTCCTGTAGTCCACGCAAAAGCGGGTCGTGCCGTCCCGCTTTGGTACGAGGACCACTGGAGAGGCCCAGGGGCTATCTGAGGGCTCAATTACTCCTAACTGTATCATCTCCTCAATCTCTTTGCGCATATTCTCCCGTACCGCTTCAGGCATGCGGTACGGGGTTTGGCGCATGGGAAGTTGACCAGGGGTTTCTACTCGGTGGGTAGCCAGAGGGGTGTATCCAGGTACATTAGAAAAGGTCTCCTGCTTTTCTTGCAGTAGTTGTTGTACCTCGATACGCTCCTGTGGGCTCAACCGATCCCCCAATACAACTGCTCCTAAATCCCCAGCCAGCTGTCCGTCCTCTAACAGATCGGGGAGGGGTAGGCTGTCGCCTTCTTCAGAGGTGGGGGCGCAGATAGCTGTCACCTCCTCTGAACGTTCCTGGTAAGGTTTCAGCATGTTCACATGGATCATGCGTCGCCCCCCATTCCCTGCGCAGTGGCCAATTATATAAGTGGTGTCACATAGTTGTTCTACCACTCTATAAGGGCCTTGCCAGGCGGCCTGTAGCTTATCGTGTCGGACAGGTTTTAAAATTAAAACTTTCTGCCCGACCTGAAAGCTGCGGTCCCTGGCGCCTCTATCGAACCAGGTGCGCTGACGCGTCTGAGCTGCCTGTAGGTTTTCCTTTACCGTCTTTGTGAGTGCTTCCAGGCGATCTCGGAGGGCCAACACATAGGGTACAATAGGGGTGCCGTCAGCGCTACGGTCTCCCTCCCAGTGTTCTCTAATCAAGTCCAGGGGTCCCCTTACTCTCCTCCCGAATAGCAGTTCAAAGGGGGAAAATCCCGTAGATTCCTGCGGCACCTCCCTGTAAGCAAACAGTAAGTGCGGCAGGAATTTTTCCCAGTCTCGGTGAGTCTCTGCGAAGGTTCGGAGCATCTGTTTTAAGGTGCCATTGAACCGTTCGCAGAGCCCATTAGTCTGGGGGTGGTACGGAGCACTAATTATGGGCTTAATTTTACAGAACTTCCAGAGTTGTTGGGTGACCTCTGCCGTGAACTGAGTGCCCTGATCCGAGATGATCTCCCTGGGTAACCCCATCCGGGAGAAAATCTGCATCAGCGCCTCAGCCACCGTCTCTGCATGTATATTAGTTAAGGCTACTGGCTCGGGGTAGCGAGTGGCGTAGTCCACTACGGTCAAAATGTACCGTTTGCCCGATGGGCTAGGCTTCCGGAAGGGGCCTACAATATCTACGGCAACCCTATGAAAGGGTTCCTCAATTATGGGTAGGGGGTGCAGCTTCGCCTTACGCTTATCCCCCCTCTTTCCCACCCTCTGGCATGTATCGCAGGTATTACAATACCTGCGCACCTCCTGGCTAATCCCTGGCCGGAAGAAACTTTGGGTCAGCCGATATCTGGTACGGCTGACCCCCAAATGTCCAGATAGCGGAATATCGTGCGCTATCCGGAGTAATTCGGTTCGGTACCTCTGAGGTACCACCAGCTGTCTGGTAGCAATCGGGTCTGACCCAGCTATCTGTTTACTCGTTTCCCGGTATAATAACTGTCGGTCCCATACAAATCTTTCCCCCTCCGCCCCCGGTTGGATAGAGGTGACCTTGTCTCGGTATACCTGTAAGGTAGGGTCAGTGATCACCTCGGCTACAAACTCGTCAGGAGGGGCCCAAGGGATACAGTCTAGGGAAGGGGAGGAATCTCTTACCTGGACCTCCGGCAGTGCGTTGTTGTGTTGGGTGCGGGCCTGTTGCCTGGTGACTACTGGGTGTGCTTCCTCAGTAGTTTGTGGTTCAAATGCGGAGGTGAGTTTGCCCAGATCATTCCCTAGGACCACCTCAGCAGGTAATTGCGGCATTAGTCCCACTTCCACATTCCCGAACCCCGCACCCCAATGCAAGTGTACCCTGGCTGTGTCTAGCCGATACACGGCTCCCCCTGCAACCCTGACAGCCACAGTCTTATTCAGTTTGGCTTTGTCAGAAACCAAATGACTTTGCACCAGGGTGATGGTGGCTCCCGAGTCTCTGAGCCCCTGCATAGGCTTCCCTTCCAGATACACGGTCTGCCTATGGTGCTGTCGATTATCTGCCTGTGCTTGTAAGGGGTTGGCCTCAAGTAGCACTTCCCACTGTTCCACAGTCGTGACTGGAACGGCAGAGCTGTAGGGAAGTGGTACCTCGTCCTGGTAGTGATGCGCTGCTGCTCTCGGTGGTGGTGGTGGAGGCCCTGGTCGGATCCAGGTGGTGCGGTCTCTAGACTGCGGACAATCTCGTTGGAAATGTCCCCACTTCTGGCATCGGTGGCATTGCACAGAAGCAGGTGTGCGGTATCTCTGCTGCGCTGCTGCTGGTGCGGGTGGAGGAAGTTGTCTTGGTGGGGGTTGAGGGTTAGGAGAGAAGGAATTCCCCCCTAGTGGCCGCATGGCAGGTTTGGTACTCACTGCCTTGGTTTGTCTGCGAGCGTCCATAAAATCATCTGCCTTTTTGGCAGCCTCGGTGAGGGTGGTGGGGTTACGATCCCTCACCCATTCCTGTAGTTCTGAGGATATCCCCTCATAAAACTGCTCCAACAGCAGCATTTGTAACAAGTCCTCCATGGACCGCGCTTTACTCGACTGCATCCACCCAAGAGCTGCCCTTTCTAGTCGGCAAGCCCACTCTGCGTGCGAATCTTTGTCCGCCTTTTTCAATTCCCTGAAGCGCCTCCGGTATGCCTCTGGTGTTATTGCATACCGGGCCAGGATAATCTCTTTTACCCGGCTATAGTTCCTAATTTCAACATCAGGTACAGTGCGGTAAGCTTCAGCTGCCCTTCCTGACAGCCGTCCTGCTAATATGGGTACCCACTCTTCCCTTGGTATGTTATGCAGCGTACATAGTCTCTCAAAGTCTTGGAGGAAGGCATCTATATCCTCCTCTGCTTCCACATACGTTTTAAAAGCTTGATAGGGAATTTTGGGCTTACCCTCTTGTGTCACAGCTCCTGCTGCACTTCTTTCCGGTGTTTGTGGTCTCCTGTTTCTCATCACAAACTCTTGCACCTCTGTCATTGTTTTAGAGATGATCTCTGTTGGTGGGTTTTCCCCATAAAAGGCCAGTCTGAATTGTAAATGCCTTTGGAACTCCTCCTGTTCTGTTTCAGGTCTTTGTTCCGTGGCCTGGACCTCTTCTGCTCTGTACTCTGCCATTACTTCGGTGATAAGCGTTGCTTTGGATTTGCTGCTGGCAGAAACACCTTTCGCTTCCAGAAGGTCTTTCAATGTGGTTCTCTTTAGCGTAGAAAGGTCAATCTCCATTAATCCTTGTTCCTCTGTGAGTCTGGATCCCAGCGCTGCCAACCAATGTAGCGGAGAGCTGATTTCTCACAGCTATTCTCCACTTTAGATCCAAGGAAGGCTCAGGAACAAGTCATTAGTAAATCCACAGCAGAGTTTCCAACAGGTAAAAAGGTACAGCAATATCCCCACAGCACTCCCAATAACTGGACGACACACAGTTTCAGGAGTAGAACTGACAATCGTTTATTCCAAGGTTTCTTATAAAGCCTGCTCCCATGCAAGGGAGGGAACTACAGTAATTATGACAGTAACCAATGCAGTGCTTGTTACCTCCCACACATCTCCTCCCCTCAGAGTGAGTCATAATCCCCTTAACTTGTACAGTACTTTACCCCAAACTTAGATGTACCCCTAAACCATCACATATCCTTAATATTAGGGTACCGCTAGGTAGCCCTGATCTGGGTGAATATAATATCCAAAATTCACCCAGATCGGACCAGTGGTTCGGTAGTTACAGGAAGGTGAAGTTTGACCGACCGCACACGAGTTGGTATCCGAAAAGGGTTCCATGAGAATGGGCCCTGCGGTCGGTCTCCGTTCGGCAGTTAAAACAGACATTTATAACTGCCATCCATACTTTAATTCACCTAGATAGTGATTCCCGCATTCGGTACTTTGTTACTACCGAATGGGGATTCGTTATGTCTCTCCGTTCGGCAGTTACGGAGCTCTGGAGGTCTCAGCGGTGTTTGGTTGTTTGAGTGTCCGATTTGAGTTCCAGACACTCGACGACCAAACACCGCTGAGATTTTCATGCGTAAGATGGCCGCCGCCACGTGTACGCATGCCGAATGGCGGCCACCCAGATACAATGTTAATGAGCCGGTTAACTTGCGGTTTGGAAAGAATGTGAACCTTAATTGCTGGCACACTTCTCTCCGGGGTGGTCCCTCTATTCGGTAGTTTCCATAAGCAATTAGTACGGATGGAAACTACCGAATAACACACAATTCACACTTTAAATAGACGAATAGCAATTCCACACAGGCAAAATTATAACGAATATAGTCACACAGGCATTTTGCAGGACAGGCTTACTGCGTTCCGCTACACTTACCTTATCCGGGGGCCGGCCGCGGTCCTCTCTTCAAGCCGCGCGCGGTCCTGCGGCTGCACGAGCCGCGCGCGGCTCATCCGACTCTCCGAACAGGAAGACGGACAGTGACCGCGAGATGAGGTCACGTGTCCCGCCTGCAGCTAAGAGCGCGCCGCGAGTCTCGGGCGCGCTCTTAAAGAGACAGTGGGAGCCTAAATTGCAAAAAGGCTCCCATTGGCTCCTGTCATGCCAATCACCCCATACACTTACCTTTTGGGGGTGTGGAAGTGACAGGAGCCAATCACATTAGTTTGAAGGCTACTTATACTTACCCTTCCCCTTAGTTCCTTGCCCTATCGTGGTTTCTGCTACAGTTCCCTTTAGTGCTTGTTGTGTTCAGTTGTGTTTCTCCGTATTTTGACCTTGGCTTTGTATTCTGACTTCGTTTTCGCTTTATCCTTGTCTGTACTGTGTGCCGGCTTGCTGATTCCTGTGTACCAGTCCCCGGCTAGTTCTCGTTTACGCTGTCTCTTTGTGCCCTTGACCTCGGATCGTTCCTGACTCTGTACTTCTCCTATTACGTCGAGTCCGGCCACTCTAAGGTCCGGTAGACGTATCTCTCCTCTGTGCTGTCTTCTGTTTGGCTGGATCCTGCGTGTAGGGGTATATTCTCGTTACAGAGCTGCATTCTGCATAACATGCGCTGAGGCTTCTCCATGAAAACTTCCGATCTCCAGCAAGACACTGCCACCATCAGGAGAGGAGAGGAGTGAGAGGAATGTTTTCCCACGCCTGCTGTCTATATATCTATATCTGACGTGGGAGCAGGAGCACCGCGTGGGTCAGCATTATCATAAGCATCGAGATCGGAGTAATCATTGAGATCCATGACGCCAATGGGGTCACCCACATGGTCTTTGGTAGCATCACTGTCGATTGGAGGTGCTCTTTCTTCCATGTGATTCAGGAAAGCTTTAAATATAGCATTCAGCTTCTAGAGTGTTGTGTCATGTGGTGCCGAGACAGCAGGCCCGCTCGTCTTCACCTCCAGGGTAGGTGCAGAGTGCCTCCGGTGTGGCATATATTGCAGATTGGGCAGATGTTCTCCTGGGACTGGGATGACCCCTGCAGGTCCAGATGGGGGGGACGAGGGTCAAGTCTCGAGTTGCCAGTCATCGTTGGCAGCAGGAGAGTGGCCGTCTTTCCCCACACCGACCATGCTTGTAGGCCGCAGGGTATGTTCGGGTGATTACTTCAGGTATGTCAGCTTAAGTGGTATCCCCATGGTCACTGCAGTGTCCCCGTTCACCTAACAATATATCGAAAAGTGCTTTTTATCAGCAGATTTTTGACAAAATTCACCATAAAATTCAGGAGCTTCTGCGACTTATGTCTGACCCGTTTAGCAGTCAGGACTTGTTTTTGTTGAGGGAGCAGGCAGGAACCATGCCAGCCCAGAATGTTACTGGGTAATGTGCAACCCTTTACAGCTTGGCTTTGGAGGCCATAATTGTGATAATTATAACGGGGGGACAGTGGACAATGGGTTCGTTTGGTGCAAAAATGTGCCAGTCTTCCCAAACATAAACAACTCCTTTCCGTCAAATAAGTGCGCTTACAAGCTTATCTGTACAGCAGTAAAAGGGTTAAAGTAGCAATGCACTCTGTTATGTAAACTACTTCAATTGCATTGTCAGTGTGTATTATGAAAACCTATTGGAGCGTACAGTATCTCCACTCTACATGCTTAGCCTGATCTATTTTCAACTGGATATCTGCTTCTGCTAATGAAATATGGCTTTTAACTAAAGCAACTCAACCTCCCTGCATCAGAGGCTTGTAAATAAACATGCAACAGCAATGCAAGATAGCTCTAGATATAACGTTATAGGCCAGACACAGACACTATGGGTATTTAAAGGACACTGACATTGGTATTAACAAATTTCATATACCTCCCAATAATCCTGATCTAGCTGGGACACCCTAATTTCGGGTTCCTGTCTCACCATCCCAATTTGTCCCTATGTCTAAGGACCTGTAGGTCCGAAACGCTTTGGGTATTTTTCGGTGACCTTTCCCCCTGTTTGTTTCTTTTTGTTCTGTGCCAATTAAACCTCCTGTAGAATTTGACCACTTGCAGTGTTGTTATTTCTAATTTTTCAGTGGTATATACCGCCCATTCCTAAATATACATAGGGATTAAGGAGAGAGCGCAGGTAACTTGTTTTTCTTTGGTTTTTACTATATATTGGGGCTGATGTGTACTGTAGTCATTGCTGCTGTCCAGTAGTGATGGTAGTGAGTGCAGGACTTATCTTTCTGCATTTATATATATTATAAATATCACATCACATTTCTAATTTTGATCATATGACGCAGCTTACAAAAAATGGAACATATTCTAAATGCAATATCTACCTGCACTTAAGTATAATGCCCACATATATGAAGTCCACTTAAAACAAAATCAATAGTATATTATCAGGTACTTAAAATGTGTTATGGTAACCTGCATTAGAATGCAGTAATAAAGGTATGTTGCTTCATTCAGTGTGTGGGAACGGATGGGGTGGCCATTCCGGACTATTAGTAGATGAAAGGAGATTAAAGGGTCAGAATGAAGGCAGGTCATAGAAATTAAATAAACATTTAGATCTACCATGTAGGTGTCAGGATCCCGCGGGCGGCTGAGAGGAGAGGCTGCAGTCCGCTCACGGCACTCACCCTCCAGCCGTCCGCGGTCCCCTTCCTGGCGTGCGCTCGGCGAGCGGCATCCTCCCAGCCACGGATGCCGCCCACGTCTTCCTCTGCGTCCCCCAGTGGCAGCATGCATGACGCTGCACGCTGGGAGACCGCCCATTTTAATAAACGCCGGGGTCAGCCACCTGACCCGGCGTCAAAGGCACAGTGCCTCAATCACAGTGGGAGGTCTAGATATCTCCCACGTGTGATTGTTAATTCTGATTGGAAATTATCCAATCAGAATTAACCTATGGATTTAAATACTTACCTTTCCTGTTCCTCTCTGCCCTGTTGTGGTCTTTGCTTGCTAGTATTACTACTGATCTTGTGTTTCTGGTTACGTACTCTCTGGCTTGTTTATCTGACTTTGTGACTTTCTCCTACCCTTTGACCTCGGCTTGTTTCTCGTTATTCTGTCTTCTGGTTCCCCTTACTCGGCTTGTCTCCTGACTATTCTTTGTGTGCTTAGCCCGGCCACTCTAAGGTCTGGTACTGCACCTTTTCTGTGTGTGTGTTAGCGTGTTTGGTTCACGGAATCGTGACAGTAGGTTAGGAAACTTCGTGGAATCTCTTCCCCTGTGCATTTGGCTGCTGACTAAAAGAAAGAATAGGCAATTATCAACTATAATAGCTGTAGTCATGTCAATGCAATCACACATTATTATTTTATTCAATTATTATTGTATTTAACCATCAATGCTGTGTAAATGTAAAGAGGAACGGTGACTGCACTTTTGTAATAGGCCTTCTCCATAGAACATCCTCCGGCATTTTTTGTCAGTTTTTCGGCAATGTGTTAATTTCTGGACCATTTGTTCCCAAGCTCTCAAGAATATAGCCACCAAGGCTTATTTGCCACCTTTGGCGAGAATGAAACTTTAAGTTGGACTATCATGGGGGAGTGTCAGAGAGCAATTTAAATAAATTATTAATATAATACACATATATCCTTTTGATAAAGAGAAAGCACCATTCTCTTTATCAAAAACAATCAGCGTTGTAGTCTTACTGGCAACATTTTGACGCACACAAGCTAATTTTAAAGATGTTATAAGGCAATATATATATATATATATATATATATATATATATATATATATACTGGCATGGCGTGGTTAGTGATCGTAACCAATCTGCGTCACTGGGGACATACCCAGATTTAAAGGGAGAATGTCATCATATATATATATATATATATATATATACACACACACACACACACACACAAAAATGTAGGTATCTTTTTTTCCCAAGGTTTTGAAGTTATTTTTCATGCATTCCCTAGGTTCTAGATTAGAATGAGGCCTCTTTTGAAATGGGGTCCTCATTTATGGGACACGACTTGCCCGATCAATACCAAAGTTTGTTGTGGGTTTATTATCTGATCACAATTTCACTCCAGCACTTTGTTATTGCATGTGGAGCGGACATTAAGTAGTTGTCTGTTTTATTTGATAGAGAAGGAACCTGAGAACTGTTAAAGGCTACAAGATATATGTTGACAGCGAAAGAACAGTTATGTGACATTGTGCACTCCTTTATAAAACCAGAGATGATTCACATAAACTTTAATCTCTGAGAAGCTAGGGGCGAAGCCATGTTTGGAACTAAAGAACCAGCAGCGTACATAGATTACACAGCACTGATATAAATAGCAATCACGGTTTTATTGAAGAATGGCCAAGTGAAACAAATAAAAAAAAACAGACAAAAACTACACTTGCAAGCGGTTCAATAGAGCAAATGAGAATACCCATCCAAAAAAAAGAACCCACGCGAATACAAAAGGTAAACATTAAAATGATTTTACTGCCGTTTTCACATGGGCAGAAGAGATCAGGGCACTTCAGGTATTATCCTTCCTTAATACATTTCAATACGTATTTCTAAAATCTGGGACATGCACAGAAAAACTAAAGACATTAATATAGCGGATAACGTTTAACAATAACATTGCAGCAAGATTAAGTGCTTTAGGGTTCTGGAGTGTTCCGTTAATTAGCGTTATTTATTAAACAGTGATTTATCTGAAATTGACCAAAGCACTAAAACTGTTTGGTGAAATATCTAAACTTGAAACATTGCTGACCGGGAGGATTTTTCCAATTCAGCCAGTGAATTACTCTGGCGGTATTGTGTAAAGACCCTGACTGATTACTGTTCAATCTACAGTCCATTTTAGGACGCGTTTAGTCTGGGCTAATTATGAGCACAAAACAAAGATAACAAGATAACATGTGCTTAAGTTTTTGGATGAACAGCAAATAACGAAATTTTCAGTTTTTGTTCATTTGGGCCGAAAACAAATACAGAATCGCTATTTAACAAATTACCAAATTTCGTTCATCGCCATTCGTTGATTCATTAATAGCACTTGTGGGATGCTGCAGCCATTGACCGTACAATGCATAGCCTTCCTTTAAAAGCAATCCTTCCTATGGAGGGTGGTGTAGAAGGACCCGGGTCCCCCTCCCTCTCCTCCCCCCCTAGTAGGCGACCACTACTCTCTATCTTTTCCTCTTTCTTCCTGAAGTGGCTCTCCTACACGCCTTCCACAAGCTTTTCTGTTCTAGAAACTTCTTAGTAGGCATTCTTAGGGAGTATAAAGGAAAAAAAATAAACACGTGTTTCGCTAGAGCCGAGGGATCTTTCTGTCCTATATTTCTCTTTTTTTTTGACTATACTTAAAAAAAATAAAAAATTGGGGTTTCATATAGGTATCGATAACAAGGTGGGTGAATATGCTCATGAGGTGAATTGAAGACATGATGCTATTCTGTTTAACTCAGATGAGTCGCACCAATTGATGTCATATATTGTTTAATTCTTCGTTGCTGTACCATGTGTATAGTGGTGTTCTGTAATGACTATCACTTTGTTGTGCTATTTTTGACCAAAAATAAAGAATTAAAAAAAAAACAGCAGGGGGGCGGAGCTAGCACGCCAAAGCGAACAGACGCACACACGGGGAGCTCCGAGCTGTAAACGGAGAAAAAGAACAGAAATATCTCCCCCCTCGGGACCCCAATAGATGGGCAACATTCCCTGGACGTCCTGGGGAAAAAGGGGAACAAAAAATCACCAAACAAGCCCGCCACGGGACTCACGATAGGGCAGATGTGGAGGCAGGCACGAGGAGCAACAGAAACAAACATGGCGGATACTCTGATTTTTCCGAGGAAATGTTGGAGGAGGAGGAGGAGGAAGAGGGATACACACAGCCTTCTCATCCACCACCACAGAAGGCAAAACAATGTGGCAAACAAATGGACGCAGAGCCGGTCACCACAGCGGTCTTGAAGGCACTACTAATGGACTTGAAAAGCAGTATCCACGAGGATATAACGACACTTCGTGCAGACCTGAAAGGCCTGACAGGCCGCATCTCCAAACTAGAGGGCTCCTTACACTCTCAGGCCCAGGAAGTCACTGCACTGCAACATACTGTACAAGACCTGAAACGGCAGAATCAACAAAATGAACGCCGCCTCGCGGCACTTGAGGACGCCAGGCGCGGCTCCAACATCAAGATCAGGGGAATCCAGGAGGACATCCCAGAAGCCAAACTACCTAAACTTCTGGGGCGCCTGATACCAGCAATTATGCCACCCAGACATGCCACAACAATCACCCCAGTAGAGGTGTACCTAAAACCAGCAAGCGCACCAAGCAAGGCCACAAGGGATGTCATCATAACCCTCCGCAACAGAAAAGATAAGGCGACGATCCTGTCCACCCTTCATGGCAGGACCCCCTTCTGTTTCGAGAATATGGACCTCTCATTTTACACAGACCTGTCCAGCGGCACCCTGGCCTGGCGTAAGTCGCTCAAGCCACTCACCACAACGCTCCGGGTCCACAAGATAGACTACCCCTGGCGGTCCCCTAGGACACTGGTAGTCCAACGAGGAGCAAACGTGCACACCATTCAAGATATTCATGCAGACCCTGAATCTGCCTCAGGACTCCCTGCCCCCGGTGGGGCTGGCCGGCACGAACAACAGCTCCCCAAATCGCACCCACACCTGGGACCCAGACCTGACCGTCCCATTCATCCCCCAAAGTTCCACGCCGGACGCATATGCGACGATCACGACCTAGAAGTGAGAAGGTACCCACCCGCCTGAGTCTTCACCCTGCAGCACGATTCCGGTAAGGACAAGACACACAAACATGGACGCCACCACCCGTAAACCACCAACACCCGGATAGCTGCCATGCTACCTCTTGCCAGGACCGGAACAGCCGGGAAGAACACCGGAGACCCGACAGCATGGATTCTGGTCTCCTGATACCAACAAGGACTACTACTGCTACCGGACAACCCTGCTCCCCTACCCCCACAGTGTTGGATGGGCAGGCCCAGGTTAAGACTTATTTTTTAGGAGTTCTTAAATGTTTAAAAGTTGAAACGTTTTGCTTCTCAAGTATAGCCTTAACCATAACTCACATCAGTTACTGGCGAAACTCTGGCAATAGAGAGGGGAATGAGGAGTAGTCAAGCTTCTATTGTTACTTGAGCTTCCCCGCCATAGTTCATTGATCTTCTAGAGCCAAAAAGGTGCAGCATTTATGATATACGAGGCAGACCTTCTTTTTTCTAAGCATGCCTTTAACTTATAATGGCCTCAGCATAAGCTGAGAAATAACTGTGCCTAGCATAGAATCAACCTGTAACTACACCCTGATATATAATCCAAGCTTTGAATTATCGTTGTTTTAATGCCTAGAACAGGTCAGGTGTTATACTGGTTTATATCTTGACATGTTAACCTTGCTAACTATTGCACTCAACCCCCCTACCTACTTAACCTGTGATCGACTATCATCCTCATGATAAAACATAAAATGGTGCACATGTAGCATAGGGGACCTAACAATGTTAAGCATTCAGCATCTTTTCTAACATGGCAGTTAATCATTTGCACTTAACCACATGTCACACACAACATGTCGTCTAGCTGACACACCCTCACTGCTCATGTCTGCAACCAACCTACTTCATGCTTTTTGCTTTTGTGCCACTTAACGCCCCTGACAATCTCTCCTGATATGCACAGGGCCACTGATATACCCACCATAGCGGCGCTCATACAACTGCTCAACCCTAGGGGCATCACTATACTCATAGGCTTAAACTATGCTTAGCCTTTGAATGATACTACTCGAAAAGGTCTATTTCGCTTTTCATAGTTACCAGCCTGGATGGACCTAAAGTTACAAATTGTTCTACCTAGCCTGACTTCTCTTGTTTTTAAAAACAAAAAAAATATGTGCTGTTAATGATTGCCATGTTATTGATAATCTTGTTTTATTCCATCGGCTTGTATTTGCTGTTGTGGCAATTTAGCGTGTCTTGTTATTCTAAGCACAATGAAAATAAAGAATAAAAAAATAAATTAAAAAAAAAACAGCAATCCTTTTTTTTTTTTTTTTTTGCTTTTAGTTTGAATTAATCCTGTTTTAAAAACATAAAGATGTATAGTTGTCTGACATTCATTAAAAAAAAACTACAAATTTTACCAAATTTCAGACGAACCAAATGGATATATGAACAAATTTTAGATGAACTGAAAACCAGATAATTTTTCCAGCAAATTACTAAACTGCAACAAAAATTATTTCCATGCACATCTGTGATATTTACACCACTTCCATATATATATATATATTTATATGTTATGTAGCAAATGTGTAAATACATGGTGTTTGTAAAAGTAGCAGGGATCTTGCAGAACATCCAATATATTACGGACACCTGTAAATTCTGTTAAAGGGACACTATAGGCAACCAGACCATTTCCTCTCGTTGAAGTGGTCTGAGTGCATTGTCCCTGCCCCCCTTAGTCCTGGAATGTAAAACATTGCAGTTTTTGAGAAACTGCATTGCAGTACTCAGGCTGCATCGAGTGGCTGTCTACCAGATAAGCACTAGTTCGGCTTCCTGCAGTTTCACTCAGTTTGGAACATGGTCGTGTTAAGAATAAATCTTATTCCTAACACAAAGTGTCACGTTAAAAACGGCTTGGAAATGCTGTCTATCAAAATCTGTGCTCTTTTAGGACCACATCAGGAGTAACTTGGAGCTGTATGAAAGGCAACATTTTCACATCTTGCCAGAACAGAATACAGAATTAATTGTGGTCCTACAAAGAAAAGGCGATATCTAGCATTCCTAGAATGAGATTCCGAGACATTGATTTTATTTCAGATAGCAGACTGTATTTTACGCCCTGTAGCTACAATATATATATATATATATATAGATACGAAGGATATAGTAAACCCCTGCACTCCAAACAAGAAAAAAAAATGTACCTGGTGCTCTGGTAGCTCAAATGTAGAAAATAGAAGAAGGCACTCAAGGAATTTAACCAAAGTTTTTTACTGCTCAAAGGGAGCTTTCATCAGGACATATAAAATCATAAAATGAAAAACACACTTATTTAGGGGATAAATGAATAAATAAATGAGGTACTTACATACAGCTGGCAATCAGGGACTGCTCGTTGCCGTTTGCCGCCACGGATGTCACGACCGGACTCATTTCCGGGTTGGTCACCTGACCACAACCCACACACTGATTGGACATCATTTCCAAACGATGATAGGTCTTAGTATCACTTAGTTGTTGTCTGATTTCTACAGCATAGGCATCATACTCCAAGATCACTATACCACCTCCTTTATCTGCCGGGCGAATCACTATCGAGGGGTCAGTAGTCAAATTCTTAATCATGTTACGTTCAGCCTTTGTGACATTAGAGTGCTTTGGTCGGTGTTGTTTAAAAATTGCTTCAGATTCCCACTTTGTTGTAGACAAGAATGTTTTAATTGAACCTTGAGTAGCAGGAGGGTCAAAAGTACTAGGTGGTTTAAATCGATATGAGGTACCAGAGTTAGATGACTCAGTAACTGAGGTCGTTGAGTTTTTAAAAAAATCCTTCAGTCTGATGGAACGGCCACATTTATAGAGGTAAATCTCCCAATGAAATGGGTTAGGGAGTGCAGTGGGTATAAAAGGAGAGGCCCTTGCGTAATAGTTGGATTTCTGGAACAGTCACGTTTTGAGAGATTAAATACAGGAATTACCTGCGAACTGGTGGCTTCTTCCCTTCTGTCCACGTCTAGTATGGTTCCTTTTACGTGTTTTCCCTTGCTCCTTGTAACTGTAGGAGAAGGTGGTGTCTTGTCTTGATCCCTGATTTGATCTAAAAAAGTTGATCTGTTGTTTCTGGCCTGATTTGCTTCACTTTCTGAAGCTGATTCCCCAGATGTGACATCAATAGTTGTTACGTTGGGTTTTACAATTCTCTTGCGGAATCTCCTTGGTCTTCCTTTGTGTTCACCTGTTAACCATCTATATACAGTCTTCCTGGTAGTCCAACTGGACCATCTCCATCTTTTGATGTTTGAATTTATTGAGTTGGTTCTACTATTTAAGAACTTCCTCATTCAATTTCAAGATGGTTTCAGCCCCCTCCTGAGTGCTCAGTTGTAAAGCAAATTCAGATTCAAAATTTTGAATTTTCATTCTGACTTCAACCAGGTCTTCTTTCACATCTTGTATAGTCACAAGCATTAAATCCAAAGAACATTTATTAAGTACTGAGGTCCAATCGCGACATAGTTTGGCTTTGGACCTACCTATGGTGGGAATGCTTCTCATTCTGAACCCCCGAGGTATTTGTTTGGCCCTATGGTAGTCTGATAAGAACGTACCATGAAGGTCCAAATCTACCTCTTTTTTCTTTAATTTCAAAATTTTAAAGTAAATATCACGTAGCGTTGTAGTGACTGGGAATTCCCGGCTAGTGGTGTTCCACAAGATTTCTTCAGCTTGAGCATCATCAAATTGTATTGTATTAGCTTGTGATGCACTTGCGCCAGCTTGCACAAAAAAGTTCTCCATCAAAAATAGTAGACCGTTACTGTGCAATATGCACGGACAGTGAATGAAAATTAAAAAAAAAACTTATTGATATACTTTAAAAAAGTGGACATCTCTGCCACTTTAAGAAAAAACATATAGTAAAAACATATGGTACTGCTAAATAACCAAAAAAGGAAAGAAGCAGATACCTATATTCAGTCCCAATAAAAAGTATTTCCCCTTAATAAGTTGGGAATCTTGCAAGTGTATGCTTTGAAATTATGGGTGCATAAAGAGAGTGTCAGCCACACACTCAAAATGGACACAGGATATAATAAACCCCTGCACTTCAAACAAGAAAAAGAAAATAGAAGAAGACCGGCACTCAAGGAATTTAACCAAAGTTTTTTACTGCTCAAAAATCGACATTTCAGCTCCTCTAGGGAGCTTTCATCAGGACATATAAAATCATAAAATGAAAAACACACTTATATAGGGGATAAATGAATAAATAAATGAGGTATTTACATACAGCTGGCAATCAGGGACTGCTCGTTGCCGTTTGCCGCCACGGATGTCACGACCGGACTCATTTCCGGGTTGGTCACCTGACCGCAACCCACACGCTGATTGGACATCGTGCATAGGTGCTAAGCAACCAAGGACGCGAGTGTCCGATTGGTTGGAACTTATTTCTACGGTGTCAAGTAGTGGACAAATTTGGTCTATGCAATTTTAACCGCATTTCAAGCGGAAATTTGCTGAGATTAATGGCATAGCAAGCCCTGGACGCACGGAAACGAGCAGTCCCTATGCAGGGAAAGAAATTGCATGATACACTTACAATATTGCCAATATTAATAAATATCAATGCTTAAATAAATAATGTAATATTGCATGAGTACTCAAGTACCCAAGAGCAAAAATAACTATGTAAGGTGCACAATATTAAAGTATGATTTAACACATCTCAAAGAAGATCCTCAACCAGGAATAAAGAGTCATACTAGGAATTGTAAAGCTAGTGTATTAAACAATGAGTAAAAATACTCTAAAAATGTTATATCTTAAATGTGAAAAATGTGAAAAAGAATAAATAAATGTGGAAAAATAAATAAATACATAAGAAAAGTGAGAAAATAATATTGTGTTGAAGAGGAATAAATCCTGTAATACTAATTAATCTAGTAAATATAGTGAATGGAAAAATATTCTATTAAAAATATGTAAGCAATGTAAAATATTATAACATGAGTGTGGCATAAAGAGGCGAATAAATTTATCCAAAAAATACATGTCAAAAGATGTTACAAAAAATTATTATACTGTCCCATGCATTATTACAAACTGTATGTACCAAAATAACATGAAAAAACTATATATTTTTTAAAAATAGAAGTATAAAAATCAAAATCAAGGGGGGCGGAGCCAGCGCCCGAGCGAGCAGGACGCGTTTGGGACCAGCTCCGTGTCTCAGTGCGGGCAAAGTGCGGCTGGGGACGACAAAACCCACGCTTCTCGGCTCCAACTGCCACAGACTATTCCCCGACGATATGGGGAAGAAGTCTAAGAAGATGCGCTCGGACCCGGGCTCGGGTTCCCGAGATATCGGCACCTTTATGCGCACGGCCGTGCGACATGATGCCGCCAAGATGGCGCCCGCTGTGGCCTACACACCGCTGTCGTCGTCAGAGGACAGCAGCACAGCAGACATCTCCCCTCCACCGAGGAGGCGAATAGAGCCACAGGCTCATGCAGGACCGGAAGACTCAGCCCCATCCACTAAGGCTGACATCAAAGCCCTAATGAAAGAAATCCAGGCTATGTTCAATGCCGACATGGCACCGGTCCGTGAAGCTGTATCAACCCTCACAACACGTGTACAAGCAGTGGAGGAGAGCACAGAAAGCTGCAAAACAGCACAGTCAGCTACAGACACAGCCATAGCAACGCTGCAGAAACAATGTGCCGACCACCAAGCCCAAATAGCCACCATGGAGGACAAAGCCAGGGCACGCAACCTGAGAATAAGGGGAGTGCCAGACACGATCTCAGGAGCAGAGCTCCCTCACTACTGCAGGAGACTCCTTACCACTCTCCTCATGCCCAAGCAGACCAAACAGCTAGTGGTGGATTCCTGCTTCAGACTGCATAATGCAACCAACGCAAATCAAGAGGTACCCGGGGATGTTTTGTTGAAACTGGTGCGGGACTCTGACCGTGGGGTTATTATGGGTGCAGTCAGGGGTACCCCCACAATATCGTTTGAGGGAGCGCAACTGGCGTTTTACTGGGACATTTCAAGGCATACCCTGACATGGCGTCGATCCCTAAAACCAATCACCCAGCTCCTTCAGGACAATGCGGTCACATATAAATGGGGCACACGCCGCCTGATTGCCAATAAAGCGGGCAAGACGTTTGCCATCTCACACCCTACTGAAGCACCGACCTTCCTGAAATCCCTGGGCCTGCCAGAGGAGAGCACACCGCCGCCTGGCCGCATAGCTTGGAATGTAGCAAACATCACCCCATTCGTGCCCAGAAGAGAGGCACCTGAGGCAACCGACCTCCCACCCTGAACTCTCTGACGGCATCTACCTGTGCCATATTGTTCCACATTATCTAGTTAATTCTATATTTAACTCTTCCGTTGCTTGTTCATATGTTTTTTAACCCTATTTCACTGGCTCCGTAGGCTTTAGACATAGCCATGAGTTTATGCCTTTCCTCCCCCACCTCCTCCAGTGGGCGCAAGCGATACACCTGTTATTCTACAGCCAATTGTTAACCCCTCGTAAAACCACAGCCGCCCATCGCAGCGCTATGCGCCATGCCTAACCCCTTGGATATAGACGGCTAACCACCTGCTTTCTTTCCCTACCAGCGCCTCCTTAGAAGTACAAACAGACCGCGCTATAATATTTAGCCCTAAGGCGCAAGAAGCCTAATGTGAACGCCCCCCACTCCCTACGCCTCATAGTAGCCCACAGATGAACCTGGGTGTCTTGGCCCATAATCAAAAAATTGAGTAGGCTTAGCCGAGTGATGTATAGCCAGCTATGTCGTTTTGTTAACCAGTTACTCACGTGACATGTTGTATTATCTGCATAAACTCACAAAAATAAAGAATTTAAAAAAAAAAAAATCAAAATCAAAAATCGCTATCCTAGGTTTAAATTGGAACTATTTTGCCAATAATAATTGTAACCAAAGAAAACAATAATATGCAATTAGACATCATGAACGCCCTCAGATTTCAATCTCGTAGGAATGCTACAAAGGAACATTTCTCCTTGAGACCTTTTGGGGACAATGTTCCTAATTGGTAAATAAAATAGGCTTCCCTTTGCAATAGCAATTTAGCTCTGTCACCACCATGGATTGGCATTGGGAGATGCTCTATTGCTATGCATCTCAATGAGGAAAGTTGATGTTGCAACTCTAGAAAATGTCTGGCCACAGGTTTGTGCGACTTGCCATCACGATAAGCAAGCCGGATACTAGATCTATGGCCTCTGATTCTCTCACAGAGGGCTGTCTCTGTTTTACCCACGTAATTTAATCCACATGGACATGTGAGTTTATAGATTACATAGTCTGTACGACAGTGTATTCGTTGGCGGATTTTATACACTTGTCCTGTGTAGGGGTGTGTGAAGGTTTAGGATGGAATGAGATGACCGCACGTCACACACCCCAAACACCTCACACACCCAACATTAGTGTTCCCCACATTTTTAGAGTATTTTTTACTCATTATTTAATAAACTAGCTTTACAATTCCTAGTATGACTCTTTATTCCTGGTTCAGGATCTTCTTTGAGATGTGTTAAATCATACTTTAATATTGTGCACCTTACATAGTTATTTTTGCTCTTGGGTACTTTCATGCAATATTACATTATTTATTTAAGCATTGATATTTATTAATATTGGCAATATTGTAAGTGTATCATGCAATTTCTTTCCCTGCATAGGGACTGCTCGTTTCCGTGCGACCAGGGCTTGCTATGCCATTAATCTCAGCAAATTTACGCTTGAAATGCGGTTAAAATTGCATAGACCGAGGGCGGGGCCTGACTGCCAAACTAACAAGACGCACTCAGCACGAGCTCCTGCTGTCAGGGATCAAATTCTGCCAAAAACTAGGAATACAGCAACGACAACTGCCTACCAATCAACCCCCTGGACTGGGGAAGAGGGCACAAACCTGCTGATACCTTTCTCGACAACCGGCATGACCGGGAACCGCGGCGGCAGAATGCGGCCTAATGGAGGAGACAGGGAGGAAGGGCGGCCGCCTTCCTACCCGAGGCTGAACGTCTCAAGCGACTGCGACTCACCTCCCCCCCCCCCCTGTGGACCGGTGGGAGTTATCCCGGTCTCCGCCGGACGGAGTGCCCCAAACACCGTGCTACATGACGGGCACAACGCCTGTACTGAACGAAGGGGAATTGAGGGCCTCCAAGATGGCGGACCCACACGCGGAGATACGAAACAAGCGGCTGCAGCAAAGGGACACGACATGTATCGATGGACATACAAGGGACCCCCTGGAAGCTGCCTTCGACCGCTTCTGGGCCAAGCTGCTGGCTTGCTTACAGCCAAGGTCACCCTGCCACGTACTACCCGAACGGGATGTGACCGATGGCAAACGGGGGTTTGGAGCTCCCCTTCAGGGCACCACTAAGTCCCAAGCAAATGTACCTTACACCACGCGCCCTCCCGGGCCGAGAGCAACAGGGCACAAGGCCCAAAGGTGCCGGCCACACAGGCGGCGAGCAGCACAACGACGCCCCAGCCTCACTACCAAGGCTCACCGCAACATCCCGAAAGGGACGAACCTGGACCGAGATGGGCCCCAGGCTCGTGGCAGGAGGGCACCAGCTCTCACAAGGCTCCGGGGCAGGAGAGGAGACCCGATACCCAGACGCCACGTCTCATCACGATTGGACTATAATTCCGGTATACATCCCCAACTAGGCGGTCACTGCATACATAACTGGACAGACCCAACTCAAGTGCTGACTAAGGGCCGAAGTAGCTATACACACCGCACGGACGGGCCTGCTCATCATTGCGACCCGAACCCACGGCACTACTACGACCATCCACCCAGAGTAGCTACACAATACCCTCACGCACCACCATCTCTGGACTGCCCACGCTCACTCCCAAGCCTCGGTGTGGGATGAAAATGGAACCTCAGATCTAGGACTGACGACACGCTACCAGACCGTGACACCCCCGAACGCTTGCAACAGCTCTACACTCCGATCGATATTGGGGTATGGCCTTATGGACTGAGATGTTTAACTCTCCAACACTGTATGTACCCCCCTCAATCCAGGCCTTCCTCTCCCTAGATCCTTTGACCCATATGGGGTAATGTTACTGACCCAGCACTCCTTTTTACCGATTGTGGTTATGTGCGTTCTGTCCAAATGTTACTGGTCCATTGCAATCCTGTTTAAAACGCCTTCCCAAATTCGAGCGGAGAGAATGGCCGAGAGGGCAGAGTGCATCGCCTTGAGAGACCCTAGGGGCCTCAGTTAAGCTTGTTATGTTGTGTTCCCTTGTTCTGCTTTTGATTATTTTATTTTATAAGCTATCTCACCGAGAGCACTATAAGGATATAGCATTAGGCTACCGTATCACATAACGAGCAGGCATACTGCAGGTGACCTATATTCTTACAAGCTGATATCTTATTTAGCCTGACCATAATCACTTAAGAATGTCCAGCAACTATACTTTTATGCTGTCAGTTATATCATTACGCATGTTTAAATTTATTTTGTCTTTTATTTTATTTTATTTTTTTTTTTATTTTTTTTTTCCTTATGAAAGCCCTCACTGTTTAGCCAGGCTGAGGATTATTCATTGTTTTTTCTGCTGTGACCTTACACACTACTTATCTACTATGTGCCTAAGTTTTACATAGCCTTCTGTTACTCTCCTATAGCCTATCTAGATAGACACTGATACTAGCTACAACACGCTTTTGTTACTACACGACACGATAACATAATTAAAAAAAAAGAAGCATTATCACTCAGGAAATGTAATTTTTTTTACGATATCGATGTACGTACCCTTTAATGTAATTAGTTTTTGCATTTCCCCCTCTTTATTTCTGTATCCCACCTAATATGCTTCAATAAAAGAAAGATTGACAAAAAAAAAAAAAAAATTGCATAGACCAAATTTGTCCACTACTTGACACCGTAGAAATAAGTTCCAACCAATCGGACGCTCGCGTCCTTGGTTGCTTAGCACCTATGCACGATGTCCAATTAGCGTGTGGGTTGCGGTCAGGTGACCAACCTGGAAATGAGTCTGGTCGTGACATCCGTGGCGGCAAACGGCAACGAGCAGTCCCTGATTGCCAGCTGTATGTAAATACCTCATTTATTTATTCATTTATCCCCTATATAAGTGTGTTTTTCATTTTATGATTTTATATGTCCTGATGAAAGCTCCCTAGGGAGCTGAAACGTCGATTTTTGAGCAGTAAAAAACTTTGGTTAAATTCCTTGAGTGCCGGTCTTCTTCTATTATATATATATATATATATATATATATAAAATACAGAATCCAGCGCACTCGCTTATTAACTAAACAATGCTTTTTAAATCTTAGAGATTGTAATAGTTTTATTTAAAAACATCTCACCTAGGCAAAAAATGATGGGGGTTTAGTTACAGTATATGATCATACATTGCATAAGCCTGCCAACTACGTCAAAGTACCCCATATTCGGCAGGTCCTATCCTAATAGCAGCCTAATGCTTGCTCTTATGAGATTAATCCACTTACTTGGGAAATACTTCCTTACTGGGACTCTCTGCAAGTCAAGGCTAAATAGGGTCCTGGAATGAGGCACCTGTAACAGGGAGGGGTGCAAAACCAAGGAGTTGGCCTGGGACTCCCAAATATATAAAAGAAACCAAGAGGGCTGCACTCACCTGAACATGCATACATTATAGGGTGCTGCTGGGGCCAAAATATACAAAATACAGAATCCAGCGCAATGTATGATCATATACTGTAACTAAACCCCCATCATTTTTTGCCTAGGTGAGGTGTTTTTAAATAAAACTATTACAATCTCTAAGATTTAAAAAGCATTGTTTAGTTAATAAGCGAGTGCGCTGGATTCTGTATTTTGTATATTTTGGCCCCAGCAGCACCCTATAATGTATGCATGTTTAGGTGAGTGCATCCCTCTTGGTTTATTTTATATATATATATATATATATATATATATATATATATATATATATATATAGATAGATAGATAGATAGATAGATAGATAGATAGATAGATAGATAGATAGATAGATAGATAGATAGATAGATAGATAGATAGATAGATAGATAGCTAGCTAGCCAATACATTTTAAAACAAATATAAAGCAGAACTGAATGTAAGGGACGGGTTCCTCCTATTTTTTTTTTTATGATTTTGATAGTGAAACCTTTGAATCAACCACAAAGGGCAGCAATAGTCTGGATCAACCCCTTTCAGGCCGATTTTCTGTGTTTTCTTATATTTTAGGAGAATGTATAGATGCTTGGCTATTCCTACCGACTGATTATACATTGACTGCAATTAGTCATACCGGTTTGTATTCTCCTGTTATTGGCATATCTAATTTCAAACATTCAGAGACTATGGATAGTCTTTTAGAACTGGAAAGTCACTTTTACAAAGATATATAGGCACCACATACCAAATCACATTATAGAACTGCTTGAAATTTATGGTCCCACTGGTGCATGAAACAAGGTGTAGATCCCATAGAAGGAGATTTAACGAGGGTCGTAAATTTTGTTTCTTCTTGTTTAGATGAATGAGCGGCTTCCTGAACAATCGATATGTATCATTGGGCAATATCAACAGTACATTCAAAAAGATAAGATTCAAGATGGAATATCATTTAGTAAGTAAATTGAAATTATTATTTTATTTTTATTTTAATTGCCAAAACCTATACTATACACTGATCAGCAAGTTGAATATATAGTGAAAGTCTTGCAATGTGCTCTGACCAAATCAAGAAGTAACCAAGTTTGACCAACTTTCTGATTTTAAAAGAAAAGTGAAACAGGTCAAGGTTTTGACTAACCAAACTGCTGTCTTCATAACAGATGGCATTCTTAAAAACAGTCAAAGCCATATTACAGGTCCCATGTTTAAACTTAAATGTCAATACTGAAGAAAGTAGCAAAACAGAGTAAAACCCCAGTTAAAAAGCATTAACTCCAACATAAACCCTGCCAAAGTTGCCTAGAGTAAATCTAGAGTAAAACTGAAGAGTAAAGGAAGACCACTTTACCTCTTCAAGTGTTCAAGAATATCTACTGCAGAATCATTATTTGATCACCTACATACTTACAATTTTCTCCTGAAATCCATTCATTTCAATTGCTCCATAACCCCTACAAAGATACATTTCCTGAAATTAAAATTAACCTCTTGTTATATGTCGCCATTATAGTGCCAGGAAAACAAACTCGTTTTCCTGGCACTAAAGTGCCCCGAGGGTGCCCCCACCCTCAGGGTCCCACTCCCGCCGGGCTGAAGGGGGAGGAAGGGGGTTAAACACTCACCTTTCTCCAGCACCGGGCTCCCTCGGCGCTGGGGATTCTCCTTCTACTTCGGTTGTCATCGGCTGAATGCGCATGCGCAGCAAGAGCCGCGTGCGCATTCAGCCAGTCCATAGGAAAGCATTCTCAAAGCTTTCCTATGGACACTGGCGTCTTCTCACTGTGAAAATCACAGAGAGAAGCGCGGAAGCGCCACTAGCGGTTGTCAATGACACATCCATTAGAGGCTGGATTACCCCAAATTAAACATAGCAGTTGCTCTGCACTGTTTACAGCAGGCAGGGTTAATCCTAGATGGACCTGGCACCCAGACCACTTCATTGAGCTGAAGTGGTCTGGGTGCCTATAGTGGTCCTTTAAGGGTTGGGAATTAATCAGGGTTTGTATGAAACTCAATTGGCAATTTAGTGACTTTATGCCCTTCCTTGCCAACAGGCCCGGACTGGCCATTGGGCACACCGGGCAAATGCCCAGTGGGCTGCGTTGGCCATGGGCAGTGGCCAGTAGGGGAGTTAACAGGATCTCCCCGGTCACGCCATGTAAGGCATACCCTATCCGAGCGCCGGCCCTTCAGTAGTCCATGACGGGCCATTGGGGAGGTTAAATATCTCTCTCACCGGCCCACTTGCACAGACATGCGGAAGGGAGGGATAGAGGACCCGGCGGAGCTCTATCTTGTAGCTCAACCGTTTTCCTCTCGCGAGATCCGGAGCATTGCCATGGCAATGCCCCCAATCTGGCTAGAGTTCACTCACCACTAGTACCACCAGGGATGGCAGCTGCACAGTCCCTCCTCCCAGGCAAAAGGTAAGAGGATACAATGCCTCACAGACATCACCCTCACACACACACACCACCCTCACATACACAGCACCCTTACACTCACAACATCCATCACACACACACTGCACCCCTCACACACACCCACACACACACAACACTCCTCACACACACCCACTGCACCCCTCACAGATACACATATAATGCCCCAACACACTGCACCACACACACACACACAATACTTTCAAACACACATATATATTTATATATATATATATATACACACACACACACACTACAGCACACTTACTGTATCCCCTATCCACACACTATCTACAGCCCGTAGCCACACACATACTGTATCCCCTAGCCACATATGCATTACATTACACCACAAACACAACACGACTAAAACCGACCTTATTACACAATACCACACCACAATCAGCTCACTCTACACACATGCAATCCCACAAGCAGGCTCCAAACACGTGCACAAAACTCTTTCCTGACCCTTTTGTCTCCTTGTATTCCTTTTTCAGAGACACCAGAGACAAGTTGCAAGGAAACACAGCACAAGCATGTTATTAAATGTGCTTGCACTGTGCAGAACAAATACAGGGCCTTTTTCTCATGCTAAAACGCTTTACCAGAGCTCTGCACATGGTCTGCCCTGGAAGAGCATTGAACCAACATGCTCACTTTGAGAGGGGGCGTGCTTGTCCTTGGTGATGACAAAACACACCCTCCCTGCCCCGCCCCCTTCTTAATGGGCCACTGTGATTAAAAAATGCCCAGGACGAATTTTTTTCCCAGTCCAGCACTGCTTGCCAATCACCTATTTCGGGAGAGCAGAGGAGGATACTCCTTTCACATTTGTTCCGAAGGAAGTCTACACTACAGTATATTGGTGACTGCATAGATAGACAAAATAAACAATATTCACTTACCTTGTTCTATTCAAGAATCAGGTCAAATATGCATTATTCCTTTTCAAACTAGATGTTGAAATCTATTTTGGTTCCTGGTCTAAAATTATGACTATTACCCATTATACCGTTAAGTTTAGCTTCCCGGGCCTCAGACAAACCATTCTGCATTAACATGTGACCACCTTCTAGGTGCCTAAATTATGACCAGGTGGATGTGGACCTGTTCCAGTTTCTGGTCTAGCAAGTGGATTTGACAATTTTGGGACTTCTTGAAGACATATGCTAACCAAACTCTATACATCACTTTCCTTTCAAATCTCCAGCATGGACTATCAAAATTATCATTCATCGTGGCTCAACCTTGACATAGTCCAGTCTAAAATAAAAAATGTTTTGATATGGACCCTTCGGAAAGCATGAAAGCAAAGAAAAATTGATTCTTCCAAATCTGGAACATTTCAACACACTAATTGTAAGCCTTGCTAAATTGTCATCCCATTAATGAATGACTGCAGTTGTTGCAAGAGCTGGAGACTCGTTTCCAAACACTCACATACTCCTATATTTTCATAAAACATTGGTTATGTTTGAAAAACCTGTGAACACTTAAGGTTTTGGATTTTTTTTAATGCTATATTTCAATTGCTTAAATTAGAGTTTTCCTACTACATTATTTGAACTTTAGGTTGACTGTCCTTTTACGAAAGGCGCTGTGACAATATCACAATTCAGTTGCTTTGTGGTGTCCTTACACTGATGTGTATTCACCTCCCAGAATGTTCTGTGTTTGTCAACTGCAATTCATGAAATACATTTAAAAAAAATGCAATTGTAAAATATGTAAGGAATTGTTTTAACAAATCCTGCTTAAGGGTGGGGGGGGGAGGAGGGGGGGGGGGGCCTGACCGCCATGCTAGAAGGCTGCACATGGAATGAGTTCCTGGAAAATCCATGTATTTCTGCCATTTATCGCAGCCATAAGCCTGCTCACACTCACCCAACAAGTGCAGTGGAAGCCCAGCACACAGCATAGCTGAAATCTGCAGCATTTTAATATACAGACAAGCAGTTGAAGCCCGAAAAGCCTTTGCGGCCTACCTGATAGTACAGGCGTGGGAAACGCGGCCTATCTCCCTGCTGGTATTTCGACATGAATTGCAGACAACGGAAAGGCACCTGTCACCCCCCTGCCGGTGAGGGATATCCCGGCACCAGCTTATCGACTCAACCTACCTGCTACTGGAGAGATTGTGGACCTGCTAACACAAAACCTGTGACACCTATCGAGTTAAATTGGTGGACGCCCCACAAGCCCCTACCCACTTAGCTCGCTGGAGACAAGATTGGCCCGACTCTATATAATTTTTACAGACTTTGGGCTGAAATTAGAACAAAGTCAAGCCGGGGAGCTCAGTAGGAACTCCAGCTCATCACAAGATTCACGTGCGGTCGCACAGCGCAACGTATCTACTGCCATCAGGTGGACCGCTCTCATCCTCATCCGCCCGAAAAAGCATGAGACGACATTACGCCCTTCACCAAGGTGAAAGAATGGAGACACAGGGGCGAGACGATGAGAAGGTACAACCAGGGTGTAACGGAGCTCCCTGTACCCCAACTGGGTACCTCTGCCAAAGGGACGCTTGCTAGCTGGAACAGGGGACAAACCTCAGCATTCTTGCCCTCAGTCGCCGTTACTTGACTGGGGCCCTGGAACCACTCCCTCCTGGTGTCGAATGAAGAACTCGCTCTAGCAACCCCCAGGCACTGGACGACACTCAGTCCTGGAACTGCTCCCTCCTGGAGCCAAATGGGGAACTCGCTCTAGCAACCCCCAGTTGCCTCTGGGAGCTCTAGTCCTTACAAGGACTTTCCTCGTTGAATCCTCCACACTGGAACAGTGACTAAAGAATAGACCTTTCCCCTCCCAGTAACCAAACTACACATAGTTCTGGGAGGACAAGCTGGAATACGTTTAATGGCAGCCGCAACTGGCCTTATATGCAGGTCCCCATGCAAGGGGCACTCTCCGCTGGACCTGAGAGTAGACTACAGTAAAAACATACTCATGATTACATTGGCTCTCAGGTCCAGGACACTCCCTCATAAAACAAGATAATCCCTCCCCTGTGCCTGGGAGATTGAGTCAAGCCTTGTATTAAACTCAATTATCTCTAAGCACAAAAAACAAACATTTCCCAAACATCCCAAAAGTACCTTAAAATACATAAAACCCCACAAAAGTTACATCCCCTGATAGCCCCGATCTAGGTGACCAACATATCCAAATATCACCCAGATCAGTTCAGGGGTTCGAGAATTTCCTGGAAGTCATAATTTGACGACCGCACGGTCCCCTAGCCGAAAAGAATTCCATAGAATCGCGGCTAAGTGCCACTGGGGACCGATCGGGAAGCGCAAAGTCTTTGTGCCAAAAATAGTTCCAGAGATTTCGCGGCTAAGTTCCCCTGAAGTCTATTCGCGGTTTTGGTCCATGAACAGCTGCCAGGGAGCTAGCGTTCGGTTCTTTGCGCACTGATGGAAAGTGAAAAATCAGGAGGAACAACATATGGGTGTTTACAGTCGCTGACCTGGCCTATAGTTAGCAAAATATACACTAGGTATGCAGTTGTGTAGGCGCTTCAAACTTTAAATAGACAATAAAAGCAAGGGTGAAAGAAAGGTGTAATCCCTTAACACCTACAGATAAAGTGAAACAATAAGGATAATTCACACCCTACTGTATTACTTGTATTACTTGTTTGGGCAAATGCCCTCTTTCAATATGAACATTTCCTGTAACTAATTCCACCATGCCCGAGTATGGAACGCATGGTGGAACGCAAAAACATCACGTGACCGCATCCAACCGGAAGTCACATGCGTCTTGCCGAAACCGGAAGTGAAATGGTCGGCAGCAATTCTGAAGTACAGCTGAATGCAGTTGGACTTATCAAGGGGGCTATTTAAGCCCTGAAGTTTCTCCAGGAATTTAGCACTGAGGAAGGCCCTATCAAGGGCTGAAACGCGTTTGCACTTTACTGGACTTTTTATTGGGACTCTTATCTGGCGGTATAGTTATATTGTGTATATGCTGTGGTGTTCTGCTGCTTTTACTTTGGCCACAATTGCGGTACCATACTACGCTATATTCTGTACATATATCTGCCTATTTTTGTCCCGTAATATTAATATTTTATTATTTAATAAATCCTTATTTACTCCTGAATCCGTGGAGTCTGGGTTCTTTGACTGGAATTTACCGAAAGCCTGAATAGGCACCCAAGAGCGCAGTACACAGAGCCTATGAGGCTCCACCTTTGTGAGTTCAACACTCATAAATTACAATTGTCTGGCCTATAGTTAGTGGGCAGGAGGCCAGCTTCCACACTCCTCCAGGAGTCCATGGCAAACGTCTGTGGAAAGCAGCGTTTGCCACACAGGGTAATACCTACGCTGTCCGCCCACCCAGACAATGGGCCAAAAGGGGATTGTGCCCACACCAGTGGAGGTCTGAGGGCTGAAATAGGCTCCAAACCATTAAGGACTTCCATTGCCCATCACAGAGGATAGACTTGGCCTTGCAAAGCAACAGAGTCAGATGCTCAGGGAAGGTGTCACTGAAGCAAAATGGGGAGGAGAGGAAGGCAACTACTAGGCATATCTCTGCAGAATCCTCAGCAGACACTACCTGCCTGCTACAAATTTACCGGTCTCTGCAATAGGCTTACTCTTTGTAGGTGTAACCGGGAGGCCTGGGACTTTTGCTAGAGCTCCATGACGCAGCGTGGACAGCTGCATGATCAGCAGTGTTCTTTTATTTTAATTGTAGTTCTATTTGCCTCAGTTTCTGTCCTTTTCACACGCTTTGGCTGCCTTTACCTCGCTATCCTGCGCAACACAACTGCGTGTACCTCTCCAGTAGGGCATTATCATTATATTTTACCTTCCATATTACCTAGTAGATTCCCCATATTCACCCAGTCTGCTATTTAACATTGCGGAGCATACTCTCTCTAACATGTTTAATATACCAAACATGAATCTCTAGGCTGGCGTATATTCTTTGTCTGAGTATTAGTTATGTATTTTCCGCATAGACATGTTTACCTAGCTTGTAATCCTTTGTGGTCCTTTACAAATATGTGCTAATCGCCCATTGCCATTTATGTATAAACCTCTGTTGGCTACTACTGTGCTTGCATTTGCTATTGTGGCATTGTCAGCCCTTTTGTTATCTTTTGCACAATGAAAAATAAAGAATTAAACAAAAACCAAAAAAAATCCTTCTTAAAGCAAATGGGTCAGTAGCTCTTGGCAATAGAGGGTATGATTAACCCTGTAGCGCAATAGGGGCTTCGTTACATAACAGTGGAGATATGGATTTTCTGAATTTGATGGCATCTACCTCTCTAGTTTCAGTAGAGTAATCTATTTTTCAAATTGCTCTACTTATTAACCTCATTCTATCTACATTTTAAACCTTGACGGGATGTTTTTACCCCACTGATTGTCCGAAAGGCGAAACGCGTCAGAGGTTGAACAACATTTAGAGACTTGAAAGTTTTATCAGATCAGGTTTAAAGAGAATCCTTAAACTTTCACACAATAAGCATACACTGTCCAGGATATACCGATGTTTTAGACAGTTTCTCAAATTAATCACTAAGAACCAGAAAAACAGCCAGGCAGTCTAACTAGATACTTTATAGGGAGGCCAAATAATATCCACGCAAACAATCTGTACAATTGATCACCCTTGGTAGGGAATGGGGCACTTACCTTTGTATTTTTCACTCATAGGGAAACTTTTTATTAAAGGGTGCCTTCGAAGGCATGTTAGGTACAGTATATTGTGCATATGATTTATTTCTACACAGACTATATATTCTGTCTGTCCGCAGCTTTCAATATTATATACAATTATACTGTATCTTTGAGGTTACTACTCTCAAATTTCCCATCTCTATCAAGTAAAGACATTCTCTGGAACACAGATTTACAGTAAATGAGTCACAGAGATACGTCATCGGAGGCAGAGACAAAGATTGGAACCACAAGAAACCAGGAAGTGTCTTGCTATTATCCGCATTCATCACTGTCAATCATGTGTTTGTGGGCTGACTATGTTGGCACCACTGCATGAAATAAGCGGTTTTTAATCTGTATAACAATATAACTGTGTGTAATACTGTGTCAATAGGGATTCCTGGTTTTGTCTCCTTCAGAGATTATGCTCCAGATCATCATACTGTGGATATCAAGCTGTGATCCATTCCCACTCAAAACTATTCACACCGGCTCTTCTTTCACACACAGCCAGGGTTGTTGGGGCTCTGGGAAATGTGAGTTTGATCACTATACATGTGTTTACCTTTTTTGGTTTAAGTGGATGGGCTGCATTAGATTTTTGTCATCTTTCACAGATCTTTTTGTAGATATTATTTATAAGCATTATTCTAAGCACAACACTTATTTTTTGTTTATTTGTTACAGGCAAATGAGAACTGTCCATTTCCACTCTTACATTTGTGGATAACCCTGTAAATATACCCAGTTAATAGTGCAAATTGTAAAAAAAAAGTGAGTTTGGACCAAAGTAGCAGGTTTGAAGAAAAAAAAATTTAAAAAATCTCCAAGTCAGTATTGTTTTCAGTTCAGCTATTTTGGCCTCAAACTTTTAACTTCAGACTCAATTCCACAGAATTCACACTTGAGTTAATATCCCAGACAGTTACCAAAATTAATTCCCTGATTGACTCAGAAACCGAGGGAGGTAATATATGCTAAATAAAAAAAAGAAAGTGAACTGATTATCACTGTCCCTTATTACAATAAACAGCCACCGTTTCATGAAAAAGTTTAATATCAGATGTATCCCCATTCACATGCTAGATAATGCCTCAAATCCAAAAAACAAAGCAATGGCAGTCAACAGATTTTGCCTGGAAGATGGAGAAAACACCTTGGTTAATAAATACACTTCTCCACATTATTAATAGGCATCAGCTATCTCTTATCACAGATCGATATTTAAAACAGGTGCATTGAAATAGATACACATGTGGTTATTCAACTTTTCCTTGGACAAAGAATTGTAAGGGCACTAAAAGGGTGACAGCACAACAAATGCAGAAAGGGCTATTGTAACCCCAGGGTGAATTCAGTACAATCAAAGTCTGTTGATGACTTCACTTTGATCCGTGTGTGCAGTTGTGACATCTGGTAGAAGGAGCTTGCTAGCACTCTGCTGTCGTCGGTAAGACGTTGACATAAAGGGTCTTCGTATTAAGGCTTGGCAGAGCAACACCTTGTGATAATTCTACGGGGAAAAGAACAAGAAAATTATTTCTGCGTAATTTGAAAATAAACATTGTTCAACCAACAGTGGAGTTTATTTACACACACAAAAACAAAACAAAAAATTATATTTCAGAGAAATTAAAACAGAACTGCAGATTTTAGGGTGAAATATTCACGCTGGAAAACATTATCCCCTTTGTGAGTTCCCTTTAATTCCCAATTTGGTGTTTTGGAACTTTAACAAGAGAGGATTATTATGCAGCTCCACTGTCTTATATTTATTTATGTGTTTGTTTTTTTTTAAGAAATTGAATACTAGTGTCTGCATTGGGAGTTAGTTATCCCTTACAGCTGTCTGTGCCACTATAAATAAAACCCCTAATTGTCATGCATGTATTAATTAACCATTACCCAATCAAATGAATGTATTATACAATTATACATAGTAACTAACCAAACAGAAAAGCTGTGGGCAATTAAAAATAAACAGAAAATTGAATAAGGGCAGCTACATACCACTAAGAGCAACTTAAATAGACTGCTCCATCATTGGGTACCGTGGATTCCAGCATCCTTGTAATTTTATATTCTACCCATTTTGTATCCGTAGTGAGGACCCCACTATGGATAGGTATTGTCGGTGGTGCTAAGCTAATTTCCATCTTTCTCTGGACACTGACTGAGTTACGATTTGTGTGAACAGTTCATTTATTCATTTTTTGCATTATAGTGTTTGATATCATAGTGTATACTGAGCGTGTTCCTTTTAGATGCAACACCCCCCTTTATTGGTTGTTTTAAATCTGTTATATATGCAGAGAGCATTTGAACATTTAAGAGATAGACCCCTTTGCTTATCGGCACTTGTTATTGTTTCTGCTAATTTGAGCCTTGCTAGTGTCTTATTACGGACTATATTTACGGACTCTGTTTTTTTTTGTTTGTTGCTTTCAGCAACTTTGGAACTAATTGTAACACTTTTTAAGGTTACTATGTATACATAATATCATTGCTTGTTTTATGGTGCTCAGTGCTACAGTGTGTGTATTGATTATAAAGTGTGATTTGAGTTATTTAATATCTTGGTGCGCGCTTACATTTTATGCTTTTCAATAGTAACTAACCAATAACATTTCATGCCGTTGTCACAAATTAGTCCCTAAACACTTTATGGAATGTCCAGCTTATTTAGATATCTATAGATACATTAAATTAATGGTATGCTCTATTTTGACAGGAATCATTTTGTTTTCAGACCTTAATGAGTTAAAGATTATAGGTGCGCTATTTGTGAATTGTACAAATCGTTACTAGAAGTAAAATGTGTAAAGGTAAACATTACTATAGATGGTTGAAAAAACTAAAAGAATGGAATTGGAAATCTGTATTTCATTCTAGCAATTGCACTTTGGATGGGAACTCCAATGGCAGTAATTGAATTCCGCCCCTGAAAATGAAATACACATATTGCAAAGATTTTTTATTTTTTTTAATAGCATCAGCAGATTCGGCATCCCCTCAATGTGTCTCACTCCGCACAAAGACTTAGAAAGAAGCAGAATTTGCCTCCGTGTCAAGCATGAAACCATATGTTGATAAGTGACAGCTATGCATTATACAATAACACATCTAAAGTCAGCCTGAATAAAAGGAGGGAATATTGCTGATACATGCTGAATGACACATGCAAAATGTAGAGTATCTGTCAAAGCTCTTCCTCTTTATAAGCACACCAGAGGGAACTGTCCTATATACAAAGCACAGAGAAGGGTAGGACACCCTAGTATGATGCTAAAGTTAAAGCTTAGGTCCGTCTCCTACAAAATGTATATAACTAGGAATGTTCATACTTAAAACACACACACACATATCTCAAGGTCAGTTTCCTTTACATACACAATGTTTTTGCATGGTTAAATTGGCAGCTGATGTATGGATGTGATCAGCATGACAAGGGATTAGGAAAAATCCTATTTCATGCCAATCCCAATGAAGGTGTTGATGATCTACTTGCCTGAGGACCGGGCACTGTGCGTAATGAATCTACCACCACAAAATTCTATATACAGCACCCCACAAAGTCTGAGATACACACAAAGCATTGTGAGATGCTCCACAGAGCATTTAACAGCACGTGGATACACATTCAATGCAGCAGTCATATTTGTAGCTTTTACCTAGGGAGCAACTCAACCACCTCGGCACAGCTTTAAGTCTAATGGTGGAGTCTCCGTTTTAATTAATTTTTTATGAAACTCTTTAATTAGCATAAAATGAAAAAAATATAAAAACAACAACAACCAACCATGGCCTTCCCTTGCACACACAACCCGCCCCAGCTGCACAGATAATGCGTAAACTACCCTGCTTTATCAAATGCAATTCCATCCAAACTGAACAGCAATGACCGGGTGAGAACCTAGGCTGCTAGGCTGAACGGTTGCTCGTTCTGGGTGCCAGGAAGACACCCATTAAAAAAAAAAAAAAAAAAAAAAAAGGGGGTGGGATTATGGTGCCGAGTGCCCCTTGAAGACCAAGTATCTTTAAATACAAGCACATATATAGACCATCACTTAAATTATATATTTTATAGTAATCTGGCTTTGCTAATAAATGTATAGCTAGAACATGAAACATAGGATAAAAATAACTTTTGTATACAGACTACGGAGTTATGAAAACACATTTTACAAAAATGCAGATTGTAATATCACAGACTATATTACATAACTCAGTTGTATTCATTTTCTTGACCTGGAAAGATGGAAGACTTAGCTGACCTTTCTGTGATTCGGATATACGGCAGCTGGTGTTCTATGTACTGAGCGCTCGTAATTTTACACAACTATTTGTTTTTAACTATTCGTTCATCCTTTAACCTCTTAAGGACACATGACATGTGTGACAGGTCATGATTCCTTTTTATTCCAGAAGTGTGGTCCTTAACCCCTTAAGGACCAAACTTCTGGAATAAAAGGGAATCATGACATGTCAGACATGTCATGTGTCCTTAAGGGGTTAAGGGGTTAAAGACCCATTCAGATGAAATAAAAGATGTTAGAGAATATATAGTATAACTTATCTTGCGGTATTTCAGTCAGAGTATGCATAAAGTAGGAGTGGAAAACAAATAAAGACTAAATAATAAAAATGCAATGGCGGGGGGGCGGGGCCAAGCCAGCAAGCGGAGCAGACGCATGGAAGCTGAGCTCCTGCTTCGCTAACCGATTATCCATGAATACTCGCCAAAATCGAGAGATACACTACACCGGGATCCGCTACCTGAATACAGGAGGACCTGGTGATAAGCCTGACACTTTACCCGAGCGTTCTGGTGATCGGGAGCCCACGATGGCTAGCCATGGCCTGCAGTCGAAGGAGACGGGGAGAGACGGCCGCTCTCCCAGTCCACAGACCGGAGCCGTGGACCCGTGGGTACCCTGCTCCCCCCCCCCGGACCGGTGGGGGTTATCCCGGTCCAACCCCGAGAGGACACACACGGGCAGAGATCCTGACGAGAGAGGCAGCGAGACGAGGCGCGGTCCCGCAATATGGCCGCCGCCATGTGCGATCAGGCTGTGGAAATACCTGACCTCATGGACAAGCTAGAGTCCATACTGGCAAAGTTCTGGCAGAAAATGGCAACCAAGGCACGAAACGCTGAGGCACAGAGGCTGACTAAAAGCCCACTGAAGGTACCTCCATTAATCTCACCACGCAGAAGTAAAGGTCCTCCCACAAAGAGAGCCAGAAAATGGCGCCTGACCAGACGGGGCTCCCAGCGGGCCCGCATATCCAAGCGACAGACCCTGCCAAAGACGGGGCACCATCGGGAACAACGCCCTGAACGACCCAGCCCACGAACCTGGCAAACGGAGGGGACCCTCCAGACTCCGCATCTTGCCCAACGACGGGAACAGGCATTGCCGAAGGGAACCAGGTGGCACCTTCCGAGCCTCCTCCACTCACGCCACACGGACTTAACGCTACCCTCGAACATGCCACTGGACAAGCTCCAAGCGTCATGGCGGGCCACTGCAACACCCCAGCAAGGCGTCGGCTGATCCCGGCGAAAAATGGACTAACCCAATATTGCAAGTCGTGTGGCCGGCAATGGTCTCTACTATCGTTTATATAGTCTCATTTTAGTTAAGCACAGTTAAAAAATTGTAATGTAATGGGGGCAAGTAACACACAGGGTGAGAATAGCTTCACGGGAAAATGGTAAAATGGAAATATGACGCCCTAAGTGCACTCAATCATACGAACCCTAACACACTATTAACCCTAGCTATCCAGTATACCAGATTTATGGGCTCATACAAATCTCGTAATGTGACTCACGAGGGCTCAGTTCAGGCTTAGCTTAACCCTGCCTGCCCTAACTACCCTACCTCTCCAAAGAGTGATGCAATCCACACAGTCAAACACCCAAGCTATACAGCATGGTACTCACAGCCTTAAACACAGCCCATGTGTGAGTTTTCTCAATCTCTCTCTTATGATTAGCCTATGTTTTTTAAGCATGTTACTAGTGTATAGGCAAAGTCCATATTCATGTACTCAATAACGTATCTCACGACTGCTGATATACACTATCTTTAATTTACAAGCTCAAGTTTTCCTTAAAGTTGAATCTACATAACTTAAAAATGTGCAGTAATAGCAAATGTCATACTAATGTTATACATGTAACGGACGCGCTTGACCTAGCTGTTGTGGCTATTCAAGCAAAATGTACAACTTGCACAACAAAAATAAAGAATTCAAAAAAAAAAAAAAAAAATGCAATGGCACTTTTATGTATGCAGTTTATGGGAACTGCGAAAGGAATATAAAATGAATGACTATAAGTGGGCATAATGCCATGTACATTAGGAACAATTAGACCAACGATTTATACTATACACGACTTAGCAAGCTGTTACAGCAGACTGCCAATAATCTATATACCCTGTTCTAGGTAAATACAGCCCTCCCTCTGCTATTTTCAGGCATTCTGCTGAGATACAGAAGAACAGTGCGGCACTTGGAAGAGAAATGTATTTACGGAAAAGAAACTCAGCCTTTGCACGTGGAAAACAAATTGTAAACAATGAAAAAACCATGGTATCTTTAACCCCTTAAGGACAGACGACGGATATATTCCGTCATGATTCCCTTTTATTCCAGAAGTTGTGTCATTAAGGGGTTAAACATAAAGATTCATCTAAGCACCATCACAACTTTGCCTGAAACCACAATGTGTGCTCTCAGCTCTGAAAAATGGCTTAGAACTACAGCTATGTTTAAAAACAGCAGGCTTCTTGGAATTTGTCCAACTTGAGTTGAGCTCTCTTTAGAGACAGATGTAAGCTGCAGATGTGCATAGCATGGCTATGCTGATCAAGTATAGATGATCACATTTTCCTACTCACCTTCATTCAGTGCTCTATCAAAGAACAGTCTGAACCGTCGGCTCCTGAGCCCAAAAACTTTAGCTACTTCATGGAGAAGCCCTGTGTAAGTCAGACCATTCTGGCCAACGGGATTTTCTAAAAGCAGTGTCCCTGAAAAAGAGACCATGTATAGATAATCATTATATGCTTATTATACCTCCAATCTATCCAAATGGAAATTGTGTGTAGCATTCTCTGCTTTACCTTGCTTATCCGTGTCCAGAAGGCTTAGGTTCACATACTGGCAGACAACTGGGCTTCCTAGTTTAGACAGATCTAAGGGAGATCCAGATGTAACATATAGAGTCTTCCCATTCAAGCTCTGCAGGTTGACATCGAGCAGCTCTGTAACACCACAAAGACATGTTTATTCACCTCTCTCTTCATTCTCATTTCTTATTTGCGGTTTTATCCCCATATTTAAATTATAGAGCACAGCGGGATCTCTCGATGTTACATATATGCCAAGAATAACAACAATTTATAGAAGGATAGGTGAAAACACAAAATTTGTGCATAAATAGAACCTCTCGCCAATCATAGGTTTATGAAAACTAAATCATAGACAAAGAGTTGCTGTAAAGAACATTTTATTCTAATTATCCTTGGATGTATGGGCCAAAAGGTAAATGAAGGTATCAGAAAAACTGGATCTGGTCAAGCAAATAAAAAGAATGACAGGTGGGAACATTAGTCATGATAACGTTTATATCATTACCTACCTTTATTCCCATTATAAATGGTCAGCTGGGTAGTCTGCAGTTTGAATATCCCACAGACAGCATTTTTTAACTCACGAAGGCTAGCTATGGCATCCCCTTTTGGGTTCTCCAACAGAAGAAAGCCCCCTGAAATAACACACCAGTATATTGTTACAGAAAAAAGAGAGAAACTATTCTGTAATGTAAATGAAACAAATTTAATATTTACTGAAGCAACACATTGAGAAATTAAGTAACAACAATACTAGCAGAAGGCACACGATGAGTCAACAATCCTTCTGCTAAAATCATTGTAAACAGCATTCACTTCTTATCAATTTTCTTAATATTTAAATATGTATTTAAAGAAAGAAAAAAATATGTAACAAGCCATTGCCTTTTTCAATAATGATTTGGCCCGTTGAGTGTTACTGCAAGGATGGAAGCTGAGACATGCAATCCCAAAGGAAGTTAAACCTAGGTCACGGATATAATGTTTCAGTTCTTACTTTGTTCTGTACCATTAACAGCTATCTGTAGATTGACAAAGGTGCATGCTGGTCCAGATGCCTCTTCTGCAGCCTCCGATGATCCTTTCACTAGTGTTATTTCCAGATCTGAGCCTTTCAACTGAAGAGAATGGATAATAGATAGAAAGCATGAGCCTTACTTAATGTTTGCAGAATTCAGAAGCTAGAAAAACAAAGCAGGAGGCATTTTTTTTTCTTTTTTAAATTATTGCAAGGATAGAAAAAGCAGCAGATTTGCCAATATTTAGCCTAGAGCAGCAACATATTAACCAATTATAGACTTTAGAAAAAAGTACCTCCAGAAAAGAGGTTCACAACTTCTACTTAAACTTTACAGATTACAAGCCAAATGGCTATGAGAGAAAATGTAATTATTGGGGAGTAAAGTGAGATATGTAACAAATAAATTTTAGGTATAACTTTATTTTACATTTACTATTTTACGAGCGTATCTTATGGTTTCAATCCCAGAATTTTAATTGGCTGCTTGGTTGATGGCAGAGGTCATAAAAAAATAAACATTAAAAAAAGCATTTAAAAAAATAATAAAAAAAATAAAAACGAGAGTCCAACCACTGAAAACCAATATATATTTTCTGAAAAGACTAACTGAGCAACAAATGTCTGAACCCCTTTTGAATGGGAACTGGATTTTAAGAAATGGACAAGACACGCATGAGTAAGTTAAATAGGCTACAAACTACATACCTGGGTCGTTTCCTTAATAATAACTACAGATGAGGCTGGCACTGGGTAAGGTTTAAGAGGAGACTTGACAGTGGCTAAAATGAAGTCTGTGTGCCTCTCAATTACAGACTGCAAGTAATCTCCTTTGGGCTGCGACTGGTAGTAGATGGTGATGTCATCAGTGGGAACTAAATTTCCCTAGGAAAAAAGTATCAAGGTTAAGATGTCAAGTATATCAACTTACCATAAGAATTGTCAATAAATACTCTGATTAGAATTAAAGAGAGACAATTGCAGGTACTGTATTTGAAAACACAGAAGTCAATGTACCATTAACACATTAACTAACAGGCACTTAATGTAACACATCTATTAATCTGCTGTGCCCCAGATTAGGCATTAGATGGATAAATGAACTCATGTGAGTCATACACACACACTTCCAGACATTTGAGAACCACGATTCCATGCACAGCCATCCCACAGTTCGCCATCACGTGGATGGATATTTTAGTTGCTGCCTTAAAGGGACACTCTACTGCCCAAATCCCAATAAAGAAATACATCTATCTATATATCCCTGTTTTGTAGTGATACCGCAATGAAAACAAGCAAGGTTATATATAAAAACAGTTTGCAAAATCTGCAGATCTCGTCTGCAGTCTGTGCAAGTCCTTCCCTTCTAACCCTGCCCTAACTTTCTGTGTCTGTCTAATCACAGATTTCCCAATGCAGCTCAATTAGAAGACTTTGCAATGCAGGTGCACTGAGCAACTGCCTGACTCTTGAGTCTAGCTCCACTGAGCTAATCAAACCAGATTGGTTGCCTGACACCCATGGAGTGTAACAAAGCCAATTTATAAAATTGCACAATTCTATTAAAATTTGAACCTTCTGTTAAATGAAAAAAGGAATTGAGAGACAGATGACAGAATTATTATTATTTTTTTAAAAAAAATTTCAACTATCGTTAAAAAGGGTTTTCTCTCAATATATCCATTTGCTGGCAAAAATATATTTTATGCTCAAGCTAATGAGCATAAGGTATTTGGGGCGTGACAGATTTACTTTAACCTACTATAAAAGATACACTCCATTATTGATATTACTAAAGCTCAATGCTGTAAACTATAAAAGAGATTTGACAATTCTAGTGAGATCTGTCTACAATAGGTCTTTTTGCAAAATAAATATATTTCCCTTGACTGGGTTATGGCTGTTAATGGGTTAGAAAAGTTCAAATTTTAAGCAGCTTGAAGTGCCCCTACTTTGAACTTTTTCAAGTCTTGAAAATGCCATTGTGAGAAACAGCAATTATCTGATAGTGTAACTACAAGAGAAGCAATTATTCCAAACCAAATTACATTTTCATGAGTAGTTCAAGGTCTAATTTTCTTTAGAACACAATGAAGAGTATATGAACTCTGTCTGGGTCTCTAGTATGTAACCAAGGGTAATTTAGCTAGGAAGGAGCCATATGTAAACGTCAATAAGCCTGCTTCAGTTTGTCCAGGGCACAAAGAGTCCTCATTTATAAAAACATAACGCATGCTAAAAATGAACCATAATAGCCATGATCAACGCTGAATCAAAAGGATAGATCTGCAAACTTGTGGGAAATATCACGTTTTGGGTCAATGGCAGCAGAACAAATGTCCAACCTTTTTCCTTAGTTTCTGGATGCGGTTAATCACTTCTCTTGCAACACCTTCATCCACCATAGATTGGTCTGGTGTAACATCCAGTAGAACCAATACCTGTTGTGAGATAAGAAAGTTAAGGAGCATGAATGAAAAGGAAAAAAATGATTTCAATATATTGAAAAATACAATGGCACAATAGGAGAGCTTTTGTTCAACCTCTATACCAGATTTATGTGATAAGGATATCCGTTGTAAAAAAAAAAATCAAATCAGAATGTCAACAGCTAGAAATGTGTCATAGAGATTTCTATGAATAGATGGGGATGGGGGGAAACACAGCGTTCATCTTACAACATTCTCTGAATAAATGTCTACATCATATTACCTGGGCATCAGAATGAGCTTCAAACTGTGCATCACCTCCTGCCACCTGATCAAAGGTGTATAGTAAGCGGAGGTCCTCTTCATGAAGCTCCTGCCCTTCCACTAGTATTGTGCCTGTGGGTAACACAAGTACATTTTACTACACATATAAAAACAACATCTGTTTTCCAGTAAAATCATTCACACCTAGATATACCAGTACACAGACTTGGTGTACACGTACACGTACCTGTTTTCTGGAACTCTTCCAGCTGATCACTTTTAAGTTCCTTGATAGCAGACATGACAGATTTAAAAGCCCCTTTCAGACGTTTTCCAAGTACCATGTGGTCTGGTTCCGCCCTTAAACGGATCCCATATTTGTCCTTGTTGGTGGACACGGTTACTTGCCTTACATTCAGCTCCTGCAGAGTGAAGAAAGTACGCCGGACATTAGACCTTGGGGTGTTACAAGATCACCTTTAAACTAAATATTATTAATTTGGTGTCTCTGATCTGTACAGATCAGAAAGGCTGAAGTTATTCATCGTCCACCTATTAGTTTTAAATGAATGCAAAAAAAAATAAATAAATAAATAAAAACATGACAGCAAAGCTCTAAGATATACCTATAACAAATGAAAAATATACTTGTTGTGCTATAATTATCTTCCCTCTAACAATAAAAACATTAAATGTCATATCACTATTTATTTAAAGGAACAATCAGGCCCATGCACAAGTAAGTTGACATTTTTATGACATGGAATGGTTGTGGATGCTGGAACCCTTTTTCTACTCACCTCCACAATGTACTTCTCCAAGGACTTTATATCTGATAGGGCTTCTGGGTCCTGGTGGATGACAATCACTTCTTTCAATGGATACTGTGAAATAAAGAAGATTGGTTGCAAAATAGCTTTGAAATACATGGTGTGACACAAGCCTTTTATCTGCACGTGGCATAGTCACAGAGAAATGACCAAGAAGAAATAAGGCAAGATTACCTTGACTGGTAGGATCTTCCGGTCACGAATCACTCGCCCAAGCTCAATGACTGACTGCATGCGGGACACAGCACTCTCAATCTTCTTGTCAATCAAGTTCTCTCTTGATATAAAGAAAGAAAACATATAAGTGGAAGTTCTACACACATACAATTCAATATTGAGATTTAGCCTATGGAGCTAAATTGTTAAAGCAAGAGAATTGGGTTCATGGTCCAACAAATCCCAAGGTTGTCTCACATCATATAGCACAATTCAGTTACTGTGCATTGAGAAAATTTACCTGCCTGCAGGTAGCATGAGGTAATGAATGCTCTGCGTGTCCTTATCTTGCATTGAGGTTGGATCAATCAGTAGCCTTAGCTTTTGATACATCATTTCGGTGATGAATGGGGTGAAGGGGGCCTGAGTAAGTTATAGAAACCGAATAAGATTGTGTTAGCAAGACAACATGAAGACTAAGAACGAAGGTATTTCTAACGTCACTCAAAGTAAATTCAAAGTAAATTTCATATTTTAGGACAATATATTCAAATTGGAAAAATTCCTTAAGGTTAACTATGCTATTTCAGCCTAAAATTGTATTATCTGTTAAATCACAATTTTCAATAACTGACAACGTTCTTAACACAACAGAATTTAATTCCTCACCATTAACCTGCACATGGAGAATAGAATGCTGAACAATGTCTCCAATGCCATCATACAGTCTTCTGTGCCGTTCTCACCCTAAGGGAAGAAACCAAAGATAAGAATCTACGGCCAAAGATTGATGCCCACATCCACAAAGAGCTACATCAAGGCAACTAGTTATTCACCAAGTACAGGGAATAGACATTGTGTTCTGCAAGGTTTGTGTGTACCTATGTGCCAAACAAAAGACATCTTACCTTTAACCTTCTGCGATTCATCCTCACATACCAGTTTGTGAGCATGTCTACAAACTTTACAAGTCGAGGAACCACAGTGTACAATTTGTATCCTGAAAGAAAGAATCTCAATGAGATCTTGCAGGTCTTTTCACTTGGTTATCATTTTTTACTATCATAGGAAGACCTTGGTGAACTATACTCCACTTACCTGACATTTCAGACTTGAAAAACTGGATGAGTGATTGAGTGAAGGAAATAATCCATTTGTCCATGATGTTGCTGCTTGGCTTTGCAGTGTTCTCATTAAACAGGAACTGGATATTCTCTTCCTGAGGAGCAAAAACACAAGTTTTTACTTATACTTCCAAGGTGACTCCAAGCACCATGAAGTGCCTGGAGGCTGTCTGTATGTGCAGCGTTCACACAGCGAAATGCTGCACACACAGAGTTGAACTCCTTTGCTGCCACAGGTGTAACTCCACCTCTGGTAGTGTCTTTGTGAAATTAACAACCAGCCAGAACCAGTGCTCATGGCTGGATAATATCTGTTCTGTGCATATTGGACGTTTGACGTCTGCACACACAGAATGCAGGTGACATGCGTCCAATGGCGTCAAGCTCCCCCAGCCCCCACCCTCCACGTCTTCCCCTTAACCTGTCCTCCCTCCACAGTGAGGGGGAGAAACGTCAAAGGAGGAGGATCAGCCTGTGGCTAGAACTTAGCCTTGGCGATTGAAAACAGGTAAGTTTTTTGCTTTTTTGGAGTAACCCTTTAAAAATTATTGAACAAATATCACTCTTGCCATTTAGATTCCTCCTGCTGTTAGTAGGATACAGTCATTATGGGCTACATGAGTGGCTCTTAATCCCTAAACTAGTTCCACGCTATTTTAGTTGTACACTGAATGAAAAAGAAACATCATAGATTTCTGGTCCAGATCAGCTGCGACAACTGTTTCCAATAGCAGCACTACTAGGAGCAAATGTGTCTTTTATTTAGAACGATCTAAATAAAGATGTTTTAGAGAATTTATTATAGAAGATATAATATTAAAGTTGATTAATGGGCCACTGAACAGATTTGGAGAAGAAAGAACAGAGCTTAAGAATCTCTACTCTACATATTAAAAGCTGAACCAACATGCTTTGGTTATAATCATTTGTGCATAACAACTAAATATGAAGGCTATACAATATTCCTGTATCTAAAAGCACAAGTACATGGGGAAGGGGCAAACCTTGCAGAGCATGTAAGGAGAGCTTCTTATTCAGATTTTATGTATTGTTGCTATTAGTTGTACCTTGTGCAGCCTGTAAATATTTTGCATTAGAAAGCGGTAGGCATTGTACCACGGCAGGAAAACATCTTTCAACACATCTCGGACACCCTCTTCTTTAAAACGTAGGTTTTCTGCTCTTACCACAGGGGAATTAATAAGGTACAGTCTGGAGGGATAGAAGGAAAGTGATTATATTACTAACATGGCAGCTTGTATAGGTCATGAAAAGGAAACACCAAACAGCAGATAACCTGGTGCTCTTAGACAACGTGCCAGGGTTTTTCTGTCCACTGCAGATATATAAATTAACTCTTTGTCGGCTAGATTTCTTCACGTCCAGAATTTGATTAAGAATAGACATATTCTAAAGCGTAAACATGGCCATCGATGGGATTCACAATTTGATTAATTGCTTTACTTCAGTTCTGACAGTGCTTCTATAGCACTTAAACAGGTAAAAGTAATTTCTCTAACAAGTAAGAGATCTCAGTCAATATAGTCTCATTCTGGTCTACATGGTCTGCTTAGCAGATTAGGCCCTATCCAGCAGAAGTTTATAGAAAAAGTAGAATTCTGTTCATCTATAGGATGAAGGGAAATACAGTGTAAATGGATAACATTCATACCACATTGTGGACATACCCGGGTTCACTGTTTATTGCAATCAGCCATGGGTGGCCCGCACTCTGATCTTTCTCCTGAAAGTAGAGTGCTCAGGCCAAGTTGTGTGTCCAGAGTGCACACACCACTGGCACAAGGTGGACACACAAGGTGGACACAACTGACACAGTCAGCCTAGAATGGAGCCATTTCAGATGCCTAGTTGACTTCTCTGATGGGATATCTTAGAATGGCAGACATTTTTTACAAATCACTACAATTCTAAGTCACTCCTACAGCAATTCCCGGGGTGATATATACACCATCAGCTTTGTAAGTATGCAAAGTTGTGATGGTGCTTAGAGTGATTCTTTCCATTTTAACTTTTGCTTCTTTGATAGTGCTAAAATCCCTGCTACCACCTGAAAGTGAATCTTTAAATGCTGTTTTACACTCACCACTGCCTCGCAGCTAATCAGTATTAGTGACTATCAGCATAGTTGCCATCAGTCAGTGAAGTCCTCTCATTCTTTTTAATGCTTTGTTTTACCATTAAATAGATACAGGAGACCTAGTAAGGTGCCTCTCCTTTAATTCCACATAAAACCAAGTAACTCATTGCACGACGAAGTGAATCAATGTTGGAGACTTGGCTGTATACAAGCTCCACACTGCAGCCTGAAACACACCCCTGCTTGGGATAAAAGGCATGTATATATAATAGTACATGGCACTTTATCCACAAACTTAACTTTTTTTTATTCCAACTAGATTTAAGAGTGTCAGATGATCACAACAGATTATCTGAATCACCTGCTAAACAGTTAAATTTGACGCTCCAGTTTGCATAGTGACATCAACTTGTTCTGGGTTTTCCCCTAGAGTACAAGGCCAGTGGTGAGATCATAGCGAATACAGATTGCCCTTTAATGGCAGTGAGGAAAGCCCTGGTGTTGCCTGGAAGTATAAACTGCCACTCTCTGTATAAACAACTTTTGACTCTACAAGGTTAAGAAGTCTGATTTCTGACAAGACAAGCAAGGGGAAAGCTTAACAGAATACAGAACTTGGCCCGCAAAAATCAAACAAACAGCATGGAAAAGCCATCAAGAGTGAGCCTGCAGAGGGCAAGTGGGGTAATCGCTTGAAATATCAAGCACTTTGTTTAAAGTGTTATTATTTCATAACAAACAGTTTCTCATAGCTCACAGGAAAAAAGCAGAAGCAGGTATATGAACTCTTAGTTTTAACAGATCCTGCATGAACATCAATGTTAGAGATCTGCAATTTGCAGGCTATTAAAATACAATGATGTGCAGAGTAAAACAAAAATTCCAGCATTCTGACAGCTTAGAGAAGGGTAGGCAACCTTTGGCAATCCAAAGGTTGTGGACTACATTTCCCATAATGCTCTTATAGCCAAAATGTTGTTAAAGAATTAAGGGATTTGTAGTCCACAAAATCTAGCATGCCAAAGGTTGCCTATCCCCAGCTTAGATCATAATTCCAGAGGCTTCTGGGGCAAACTTCAGTCACGCGTACAAGCAAAGAGAACTCCCAAGCAGTTATCCCAATACAGAGACAACAAATGAGAAAGGAGTAGGCACAACCAAACCTCTAAAACTCCTCATACTACTTTTTCTTCTTGAGTGGCACTAACATTTGATATTGATATGCTACTGGGGGCTGATGCAATAAGTAGACATTATTAATAGGTCAGTGTTGTTCAGCTTCTTTTAATGTAATGATGCTATACTATAAAACATGTGGGATGTACAAGCAGGCGGTGAACCAAACACACTCAATGGCCACACAGAATACATACATAAAGACATCAAAATCACTTGCAGAGGACTGTGGATACTAACCGGAGTGCATCTGCTCCATAATTATGGATTACGTTCATTGGGTCTGGGTAATTTTTTTTGCTTTTGCTCATTTTCTGACCATCGCTGTTTGACAGGAGAGAGAGAAAGACAACCATAAATAAATAAAATAGTATCTATTACAGCATGTCAGACAAGATGCCCCTCTACTGAACTCTGCTATACCAGATAACCTGTAACAAAGAGTTTTTCTGAGAAGTTCAGGATGTATTTTCATGAAGAGGACTAGGTGTTGTGTTCATGATATTGAAACATGTAGCACAATATTAAAGTGATACTATAGTCACCAAAACAACCTTACTTTATAAGCAGTTTTGGTGTATAGCGAATGGAGTCTCACTGCTCAATTCTCTGCCTTTTAGGAGTTAAATAACTTGTGCTTCTGTTTATGCAGCACTAACCACACCTTCCCTGGCTTCATTTTCAATCAGATGTTAACTTGCTTTAGAGGTTTTTATGTCCTGCGCGGTAAATTTAATTTAATCACAGACAGGAGACTCTTGCAGGATCTAGCAAGAGCCAGAGAGAAGACATTCTAAATGAAACAGAATTTGCAATAAAGGAAGTCTAAACATTAAGATGACTCTTTACATAAAGTGTTTAGGAAGGCTGTGCAAGTCACATGCAGGGAGGTGTGACTAGGGCTGCATAAACAAAGTGATTTAACTCTAAATGGCAGAGAATAAAGCATTAATGCGTTTTGCTGAAGTTGTTTTGACTCCGTTTGTTTCCCATGAAGATGATCTTTCCACTCTAAAAAGTTTTTAACCCTTTCTCTCCCTACAACAGGTTTTGTAGGTCAAAGTCATGGGGATTCTTTGCAAGCTGCAAAACCATCATGCAATGTCTTGTACAGTAGATGTGCTTGGTGCAGATGGACTTACTGTATATTGGCACCATGCTCACTAAGGATATTTATGTGGTGGCATATTTAAGAAGTGTAATATACATATAGAAAAAGTAGAATTACAAATACAAAAGGACACCCGCTATATAAGCAACAGTGATTGTCAGAGTAAATACATTACAGAACGTAATTACATTCAGAGGGCTCTTTGTCATCATTAACCAGAAAGCACCATGTAAAATTAAATCAAACCCTTCTACTGGAAGGAATAATCTGTGGCAATTGTTCTCATGCATGGTTAAGAACTGGAAAAAAAAACAGAAAAACTTGATAGAATTTGGTAGTGCAGAACTTAGTGACACTTGGTGTTATGTATACTATCTAATGCCACATTTATTAAACAAATAAAGACAAAAACACGTCTAAGAAATCTTATGATACTAAATCTGTGGTAGTTTTTATTTAAATATGCAGACAACCCCTCGTGCCAATCCACAGAAGGGTGTAAGCATTAGCTGTTTAAATGTAACTCTGTTTAGTATCATGATTAGCATAGCTGCAGCCAATCGCACATTAGATTACAGCTTAAAGGACCACTCCACCCACAAAGCACGTCAGCTTGCTGAAGGGCTTTATGGGTGAGGACTATCACATTTGAAAGGCACCTTATAAAAGTGCTTGTATCTATGAGAAATCAACACTTTATTATTTTCGAAACACTGCTCTGGTTGTCAAAAAGCCAGAGAGGTTAACTTCCTGTTTCTCCCCTGAGCTAACACAAGTGACAGGTATGCTCTACATAAACACGCCCGTTTCTGCCCGCATGCCTTTCCGCCGACTTCAGATCAGACGAGCTTTCTTTTTGAAAGCTGTGCAGTGTGCGGGATACATTCAGTGGCTTCTCAATGGTTATTTCCTCACGAACAGACTTAAAGTCTCTTCCAGGGGAAAAGGGTGAGGACCTGCAAAGCCTGCAGTTCAAAATAAATGCAATTATTGAAAGTTATTTAAATATATATTCCCAATGAATACACACATGAATGGAAAAATGCATGCATTAATTGGGGTTATATCTACTAAATAGACTTTTTAAAAGATTTTAAGTGTGGAGTGGTCTTTTAACATTAAACTCTAAAGACATCCCATTTAACAACTGAAAAATCACAGCTGCTGGCAAATAAGGATGCATTCCGATTTCAGAGCTCCAATTACCAGACATTAGAAGCAAAACGGCATTAATCCTTCCCAGACACCTTGAAGCTTTCGCTATGCATACAATTGTTAAGTTTACAAAGCCCCATCAGAAAAGAATAAAGTATTTACCTGGCCAGGACCAGACCATTCACTATGACATTCTTGAATGGTGGCTGGCCAAACAGAGCTGTGGAAAGCACCAGAAGTGTGTAGAACCTAACATGGAGTCACGGAGAGAAAGAGAGAGAAGGAGAAAAAAAAAAAGGTTAATCTTAACAGAATTACATTTACATTTTATTATAGTGCATTGGCCTTGCATTACTGATTTTTGAGCTGAAACCTAGGAAAGGAATCTGCCCGTTTCCAAAATATTTGGATTTTTGTACTTACCATCCTCTAGTTTGGTCAATTCCCTCAGCAATAAAGTCAGCAGGAAAACTGTCTTCAAACTCCCTTCTGTTCTCAAAAGGGTAGTGTACCTGGGCATAGGGCATGCTGCCACTCTCAAACCAGCAGTCAAAGACTTCATTAACACGTCGCAGTGGGCTCTTCCCACGCCGTGAGGGGATAGTGATACAGTCCACACTGAAGTAGATGAGGAGGAGGAGGAAACCAATTACCAATAGAGAAACCTCTGTTATAATACAAATTAAAGCGGCTGGCCTGATTTACGCTTAAAAAGGAACTCTCATAACCCAAAATTAAGGATGTGAAAATCAGTAAAAAATAAATGGTCTTTTTAGCCAAGTGCACTGAATAAAATAAACTGTATGCTATGCACCTTACAAACGGAACATTTAAATACTTGGAACAATCTTTAAAAGAAAAATCTATTTAGCTACAAGTCTCAGAGTCTCACCTTTCCCGATGTAAATCTGTCACTTTCACGCCACTCAGCTCTTCTAACTCGGCTATAGAGCCCACACAGACAACCTGCAGGAAACACAGATGCATTTAAACATAAGTGGAAGACTATGGCAATATAGTCAAGCAATATTAAATGGAAAAAAAGAAATTACTTTTTAAACAGCTGTTATAGCAATAGGATTTGTTACTTAAAGCTCACAAAAACATTAATGGAGGTGTCTGTACTAAAGAATTTTTTCCCCCTCTTTTCCTTTCACAGACCAACCTCTTCATAGTCCTCGCTAACCCACAATGGAATGGGTGTCCCCCAGTACCGGTTCCTGGATATAGCCCAGTCTCTTGCATCCTTCAACCAATTACCAAACCTCTTCTCCCTCACAAATTCAGGTACCCTGATGAAAAAAAAAAAAAAAGTACAATTTGTAATTGTGAGACAAGGCTGTTTTACAATATCAAACTTTTTCACAAATGATAAATAAATTGGGGAAAAAGGAGAATATAATATGTAGAATATTTAAGGCAAATTCTGCTTGATCATATTATGCCCCGTTTTCAAAATCATCAGACTACACATAAAGGGGGAAAAAAATCTTAACGGGACACTCTAGTCACCAGAACAACTACAGCTTATTGGATTTGTTCTGGTGAGTAGAATCATTACCTTCAGGCTTTTTGCTGTAAACACTGTCTTTTCAGAGAAAATGTAGTGTTTACATTACAACCTAGTGATAACTCCACTAGCCACTCCCTAGAGCTGCTTCCTATCTCATTCTTGCCTAGTTTGCATCACCACATTCAGACACTGAACTTTCCTCATAGAGATTCATTGATTCGATTCATCTCTATGAGGAAATGCTGATTGGCCAGGGCTGTGTTTGAATTGTGCTGGCTCTGCCCCTATCTGCCTCCTTCACAGTCTTCACAGTCTTCACAGTCTTAGCACTGTGATTGGCTCAGAACAACACTTCTGATGATGTCAGCAGACAGCTTGCAGGTCTGAGGCAGACAGGGGCAGAGCGGGCAGCTGCAGGCTTGAATACAAGTAAGATTTTACAATATTTAGGGAGGCAAGAGAGGGCCAGGAAGGCTAGATGGTGGCTTTAACACTATAGGGTCAGAAATATATGTTTGTATATTATAAATATATATTGTAAACATATGTATAGTGCTACTTTAATTTTTCATTGCAATATATAACTGTGATCAAAAAGTACAAATTTGAGTTAATGTATGGGCTAAATAATATTGAAAATGGTCATTATAGATTTCTTATATTTCATGCATTCCATGTATTTACATCTGATTTTAAAATCTTTGAGACATATAAAGCAACTGTTTCCAACTGTCTCCATTTCTTCCTCGACCCCCATACAGTCAGTAATCCAGTCATGTCCTTTTCTCACACATGGAGCATTAAATAGGATCTTTCTTTAGGAGACATATTTATGACATTTACATTCCACGCTTTGAGGGTCTCTGTAAATGGGTAAAAAACACTTAGGGGTTGGATCAGCAAAGAGACAACCAAGTTGAAAGTGTTAAGGGAGAAGAAGTTATGAAAGTGGGAAAGGGGGGTAAGGGCTGCGCTAGAAACTAAAACACAATAATAATAACAGTAAAAACCAGACCAAATGGTCACAATGAATAGGTAGCAACAAAATAGGTCTATAAAAAATTGAATAAAAGAGTCCTTCCAAGTGGTAAAAATATTGGATAAAAATAAATAAATGAAACGTTTCACTGATATAGCTGGATGGGATATGTGTACAGTCCTCAGGAGTTGATCCGTCCGGGTTGTAAAATAATCCGTATATGTGAAGAAAATTGGAAACACGACAAACTGCCAATGGTGAAGTATTGCGGATCCAAGGATAAAATAAATAAAAGGAAAAGAGGATAATACACTCACATTTGGAGGAGCTTGGACCAGCTCTAGGATGAAGGGCGTTTAGCGGTATAATCCCCGCTACAGGATATACTGGAAAGGTGCGTCCGTCAATCCGACCTTGGTTTTGCCGTACTCCAAAATATATAAAAACAGCAATAGTGCTCTCAATTGGAAAAGTATATTTAAAATAAATAAAACAAAATATACTTACAAGTATAGAGCAGAAAGTACTGCTCTATTGGTACAGCGCTGGTGGAATGATCCCCACCTAGGATTTCTTGACTCAGGATACAAGGTACTACCATTTTGATAAAGCCTTATAGGTGAAACGTGTTAATGGTTTTAAATTGTGTATTTTAAACAATAAACGTTTTTCTTGGTTACCTTTTTTATAGGACCAATCCTTATTTTATATGCACTCTTTTATTTACTGTTCCTGGCATTTTTTATTTGTATCCTGAGTCAAGAAATCCTAGGTGGGATTATTTTACAACCTGGACAGATCAAGTGAGATGTTTCATTTATTTATTTTTATCCAATATTTTTACCACTTGGAAGGACTCTTTTATTCAATTTTATAGAGACTTTTTATAGAACTATTTTGTTGTTACCTATTTATTGTGACCATTTGGTCTGGTTTTTACTGTTATTATTATTGTGTTTTAGTTTCTAGCGCAGCCTTTACCCCCCTTTCCCACTTTCAGTCTGTTTCATTAGAGTCTTGAGGGATTCCCTAATTAGGGTTGCTGCTTATATTTCTGTTATCCAGCGCAGACTCTTCCCCCCTGTTTTTAGAAGAAGTTATGAAGCTGAATAATTGTGTTCCTAATTCAAATATTTCTAACTAAATATGTTAATTTGATTGAATACAAATTTTGAAAGAAAAAAACCAAAAAACTTCCTTTTCACTAGGTTAAATTGACAAAAGAGGCTTTAATACCACATCAAGAAGAGGAATACGCTCTCGAATTAAGGGGAATTATGGAGCCATATATCACTGATTTAACGGTCACTTGTCCCATATAACTCAAAGATTTCTATTTAGGTCAGAATCCCAAACAGCAAAGAGCGCTAGCAGAGCCATGTTTATACAAAGTTCTCCCTTCTCACTTTTAATGTCAGATTGTTGAACTAGTTACAAAACTAATTAGGAAACCAATTACGCTGAGGTGTCGTTTGCCTGGCAAAGAAGCCCAATTTCCACAGGGCAGAAATAGAATGTCCCCCCAGCAAGGGAAAGAAAATGGGTTATTAATACATCTGAAAGAAAGCAGAACAGGCCATACTCCTCCTCAGTTCTATTATTACAATGCTGTTCTTATTCCCTCAGGTTAATCTGGGATGAAAGGCAGTGGCCTCTTTTGCGGGTGCCAGTGCAAGGAACCCCAGGGAAAACAAAACATGAAACCCTAATTAGATTCATTAATTCAACTCCCTCACTCGCTCCAAGGCACAGAGGACAAAATGTCCGAAGGCAGGCAGGTAATCCATGGTAAGAAGGATATTCAAAGCCAGAGAGCTTTGCTTTGCTGTCCTTCAGTTATAAACAGCTAACACCTTACACAGCACTACAGAGTGCTAGTAAATAATACTGTGACATACTAAAGAGGAGTAGAAATCACAATGAAATCTAATAGGGATCAGAGTTTAATATTGCAAAGGAATAGAAAGATTGGGTCGCAGGGTGTGCAATTCTGTAATTTAGGATACAGAATGATTAAGCATGTTTTACGAGGAAACAATGCCATCGAGGTGTTCTGGAAACTTTATAAAATTGCAAATGAATGTCTCCGGATTATTTCCCATGAGTTATGTATCCTTCATGTTACATGATTTTATTTTGAAATTAGGAATAAAACAAACAAACAAACAAACAAAAAAAACGGGCAGCACTGGGACATACATGCCCAAGGTTAGTGGGAGTTACACTCCAAAGCAGCACTCATCCATTAATGATGTGAGTGAGAGAGAGTCACAATGTCGCACCAGCTACACTACCACCAACAGGCCCACGAAAGGAGAGGGGGTGACTTAATAACAGCACAGAGTTTCATTTTTAGTGTTTGTATTTGCTCCTGAATTACACAGTCATGTTACTGTGCGGACGCACATGTTTACCGTATTAAGGGTAAATATGTGCATAGGAGTTAATAAACAATACCCCTACTTGTTTCATTATATATGTTGCCCTTTAGCTGAAAAGAGTAATGTGAATTGTTAGTGTAGGACTCTTCTAAGAGGTTTTGCCTTGACATGGCAGATGAGCTTATACTTTAATGGCCGTTGGAGTGATACTAAAAAATAAACAAGTTATTTAAATGTACATAAGGATTCGGGATAGTGCGCATATAATTTATGGGAGGTTTTAAATTAAAAGAACTATAGTGTCAGGAATACTAATGTCTTTTCCTGACACTATAGCAGGGGAAAAAAAAAAAGTGGTCTCATCGCCGCTGGCCCCGTCCCTGCTCCGCCTCCTTGGCCGAGATCATCAAAATTGTTGATTTCAGCCATTCCAATGCTTTACCATTGGAAAGCATTGGGAGGCTATTGCACGTGCAGGGCAAAACTAGCACTGCACCAATCAGCATCACCTTATAGAGATGCATTTAATCAATGCATCGATATAGGGAGCATCTAGCGTCTCCATGAACAGCCTGGAGACCCTTAACGTCAGTGCTGCACACTCTGCAGCACTGACCCGGGAACCACCTCTAGTGGCAGTCTGAGGAGTGGTCACTAGACGTGTTCCAACGCTATAAGGTAAACACTTCCCTTTTCTCTGATAAGACAGTGTTTACTGCAAAAAGCCTGCAGGGACAGGCAGTAGACACCAGAACAACTACATTAAGCTTTAGTTGTTCTGGTGACTGCAGTGCCCCTTTAAGAAAAGCAGCTACAGCTTAACCCTCACAATCTTTTCAAGAGGCATTTTATTTTACACATTATATATTATATATTTTGTAGACTTGTCCTTAATACAGCCGCTCTTCTGTTACAGGGAAAGAGTTAGGGAGACAGACAGTATGATTTTCTTCAGCTTTTCTCCCAAGACAGCATTGGCTGAATTAATGGCGGCAGTTGCAAATAGCAACTTCTGGAGAGTAGTGTAACTCCCACAAATCTTGGACATGTCAGGTTGTGCATGTCCCAGGACTGTAATGAGAGTCAGGTTTCAAACTGGGAGGGATAGATGGATGGATGAATGAATGTTAAAAAAAAAAAAAAAAAAAATTTTTTACCGGTTTTCTCAGTTATATCAGCAATTTATTCCAAAATAAAGGACATAAAGTACAAAATAAAAGTCCTGATATACAAGTCAAAAAAAAAAAAAATATATATATATATATATATATATATATACACACACAGTCTATAATTTATCTTAGGACTGTATGTAAATCAGATTGTTTTAGGGAACTTTAAAGTGATAGTAAGTGGTTGTACCATGAAGATGAGCATATGACCATATAAGCTTTTAGTTTGATTGCCAGCTACTCTAATACCAGTAAATATTATGGGTGTTCTGTACTGCCTCCAGAAATAGTACTAGGGTCACAAGCAGGAGCAGCTACACAGAACGACTCTCCCATGTCCAGTTCTTAATGGTAACTGGGACTGGAAAACCTCAAGGGACAGAGACGTGCAAAGGGAACGAAGTACAAAGCACATAACCAAGCACTAAATAAATGTTAATATTAACAAGAGAATATTTTTGACATTTTTACAGTAAAAGTAATTATTGCATTATTGAAAATTAAAAAGGTAAAAGTAGTTAACAGTTATAAAGTGTCCTTCTTACCAGTAGCACTGACTGTTGTTTTGAAGCAATTTTTCAACCATGTGCTCAACTCTTACAAACCAGCTCGGGACAGCTTTGTAAATGAGAGGAGTTTCTGATCTGAAAAGGGAACACCGTTTTTATTAGTTTAATGACTGCCAATAGGCATATAGAGTGTTGCAGCACAGACTTTATAAAACCGAGATATAAACAGATACACAAGTATACACAGCAGATAAGGCATGACTCCAATAACCCTCTGTCGTGTACTGACAAATTGACCAGATTTAAAAAATATATTTTTTTAAACAAGACATCTCGTTGGGAGGCTGGGAGCTCAATAGGTCCTGTTGCCAGTGGGCTGGAATAGAGTTCTGAGCTGCCTGAATCACATGTGCCGAGGGTACAACTAGCCCCCGGTATATAAACGCTGACGAACCATTATGGGTGGTGTTTCAAGCTGATACACTGCACATACATACTGTGACCACCATGACCACTTCAAATCACTGAAGTGGTCATGGTCCTTAGAGTAACCCTTTAACATGTTTGGGGAACATAATTGGGCTTAACAATCTTGATTAAAAATGTGCCAATTTTACCTGCCGCCATGACAGATTTCTGTGAGTGCTTGTTACTATGCGCAAGGCAGCAATGTAAAGCACTCATCAGAGCACGCCTATATGTTATTCCGCAATGACTTTATAAAAGTTTATAAAACACAGTGTGGCTTGTTCACAAAACATTGAACTGTAGTAAGCTGCAAATTTTATTTAAAGGCCGATATGGAAAAATTCTCCAACATTAACCATAGTCCCAGCGGTCTATTTAAACAAGACACTCCTTGCACCATAACAACTTAATTAGGAAAAGGTATGTTTCACTCACCTGAAGGGGTCCCTCGTGGCTGTCGCCTTGTCCATACAGAGGGTCCTCTTCATCTCCTGGTGCTTCATCTGCCAGGAGCCAACATCAGGGCTGTACTCTTGCGCACCACAGGAGCCTCCATAGACAATATATTTTTCCTCACAGCCGTCACTAATGATGGCTTGAGAAAATGACAACATTTAAATGCAGTAGTTCCGCCTTTTGTCAGGAATTGGAAAAATGCTTCAGAAAAGGAGTCTTACTTTGTCTTATGACTACTTTACTTTGACTGCATTGGGATTTTAGTGAAATTCCAACACAGTGAATGTGCAATGTTTTTTTTGTAAAGCTTTGCTTTGTCCTGGACTGGTTTATGATATAATTTTCAAAACATAACGTGATTTTTAAAGTTGTATTCGATGGCATACATTCCAGAGCAGTTTCCATTTAAAGCAACCATAAACTGTAATTGGTGGTGGGGGTTAAGCAACTACACATCTACACATGACATGCCTGCTAACATTTTAAAAACAGTGACACAGAACCAGGTGGTACGAGCATTTTTGTTTGAGTCATCATTCTCTGTCTATTCAAGCAGCTAGATTTGCTGAATTCTGTCAGTCGCATCTATATTCTCATACATGATAAACTACAAAATAGGGTACGATGGAAGACGGATAATTAGATTAGTTGCTTTGCCTTTGTTCATCAAGATACTCTCATCCATCTGTTTTATAGGGATATTCTATCATCATAATTACTAAACGGTACTGTAGAGCTTATGGTGCCTGGAGTTCCCTGGAGCCTTCCCAATGTAAGCTGTCAAATCAGTTACAAATGGTTTCACACCTACCTGGCTCTGTCAAGCGTTTATGGTCCCTTAGTTGCATAGATATGCAAAAGTGGAAGTTTATACTTCCATGTTGGCTATATCAACTTTTAAACACATTTGTTGGATGCTTCAGAATGCTTTAAAGGGACACTCCAGGCACCCAGACCACTTCTGCTCATTGGAGTGGTCTGGGTGCCAACTCCCACTATTCTTCACCCTGCAAGTGTAATTATTGCAGTTTTTTTATAAACTGCAATAATTACCTTGCAGGGTTAACTCGTCCACTAGTGGCTGTCTAGTAGACAGCCACTAGAGGTCACTTCCTGACACATAGCACAGATTATCTGTGCTAGAGCGTCGCTGGACGTCCTCACGCTGTGTGAGGACCTCCAGCGTCGCTCATTTCCTCATAGGAAAGCATTGAAAATCTTTTTCAATGCTTTCCTATGGGGAGGTCTCCTCGGCCGGTGGGTGGGATCAGTCTCGCCCACCGGCCGGCGGAGACAGTAGGAGGAGCGGCGCGGAGGAGGAGACAGCGACGAGGGACATCGTCGCTGCCTCAGGTAAGTGACTGAAGGGGTTTTCATCCCTTCAGCAACTGGGGAGTGGGAGGTGGGAGGGAGAGGGTACCTCCAGTGCCAGGAAAACGGATTGTTTTCCTTTCACTGGAGTTTTCCTTTAATAAAAATGTCTACGGGTCAGGATCTCATTAACAAAACTCACATTTGTGTTCAATGAGGCAGCTCAATACTCCACAGACACAAAGTGGTTAATACACTAGATAAGGAGATATGAAGAAATAAACAGCAAATTGCAAATTGTAGGTGAAGATAACCGAATTGGAACAAATTTCTCCAACAAGCTATATTGGGACTAAAACCTACAAATTGCTTGTCTTTTCTCCACTACTTACAGTTTATTAAATAAGCCAATGCACGGGTCATTTATATAGAATACGTGATTAGTTACATCATACCACAGTACAGCTCTCTCTCACCTCCAGCAGAATGGGTAGTTGTGCTTGTATGTACTGCTATGCACAAGGCGCCCACGCTCCTTTAGTAACTTTATAATGTTCTTATCTGCATCCTGTAAATTAACACAGGTTATTAAGTAAATGCAATTTCTTGAAATTTGCAAACAGAAAAAAAATATGATGAGGGAACAAATAAAAAAAAAATAGTAATATCAAATAGTCACGGAGATGTAGTAATGCTTCTTAGAAAGGTAGGGGGTTTGATTATTGGACGGAATTGAAAGCTTAGAGGGGGAATATAAAATGAGCACAAATCAACAGAAGAAAAGCCACAGGACGCTGCCATATGGCATCGGTTTTAAGCTTTCAATGCCAGCGTGTAACCACTTAAAAAAAAAAAAAAAAACAGAAAAAATCCAACCTTGACATATTGTCCTGCAAAGTCAGTCACTTCCTGTGTGAAACAGCCAGACGCATCAACAGGACACACTGGCACAGAATCCTTCTGTATGATATTAAAGTCCATACAGACCCTGTAATCATCCTGAAAGAGAGAGAATGGGCAAGTTAGAACTCTTTAGCATAGTTAGATCTTAGCATAGACATATACTCATTATAGGGAGATGTTCAGTTAAAGGGGGGGAACAAAATTGAAAATAAAAACCCTAACATAAATTACTGCCACCTCCTAAGGACTAGTAGAGACTTGTGATTCTACAGCATCAATTAACGAGGAACACATTTTTGACCCAATGGAATGGGCAGTAAATATCACCTCTACGGGAGTTCCCTTTCACAGTCATAAACTGTATATGCTTAGACAGTCATATCCTAATCTCATGCCTCTCTCACACATGGTTCAAGCCTTTCACTGGTTCCCAAGGTGAATATGTTCCTCAGCTAGCCAATACATCTTGGCTGGATTCCTACTGATGATGTGCGGTTAATTTATATATAATAGATACCAATTTGGCCTTAACCCCTTAAGGACACATGACATGTGTGACATGTCCTGATTCCATTTTATTCCGGAAGTTTGGTCCTTAAGGGGTTAAAGACTATCTTCCAAGTACTGAATGTTCTGAAAGAAAGCAGACAGAATATCAGCGACTAATATGATACTAATGCTACACTGGTGCCACCTTGTGGAGATAAAATGAATCACAAATTGTAATAATGTATTAATGTTGCAAATCTTTAATACTTACAGCTCCAAAGTATGGAGACTGGTGTACAACCCCTGTGCCTTCTTCAGACTTTACATAATTATCTGTCAGAACTGTAAAGGCCCCTCTATCTGCAGCCTGAGAATGAGACAAGAAGACAATGTAATGTGAATTGCTTAACGTGGCAATAAAAGATTTATTTTAGAAAGAGTTGAGAAATAAATGTTCAAAGCAACAGGAGGAAAAAAAAAAAAGTATTAAACACACTTATGTTTGTTTGTGTATGTATACCTTTTTAAAGTATTCAAACAATGGCTTGTACTGCTTTCCTTTCAGAGCCTTTCCAGGAAATCTGTTCAATACAAAATAATAATAATACATTTCAATACAATATAAATCAATGGCTTCATTCATTTGGGGTTTGAAACACTATTTTCAGCATATGCGGTTTTCTCCCACTTATAAATTATTTCCAGGTATTTGTTTGTTAACAGTCATTATTTTAAGCAATTAAAATTATGTCACTAGTCTTTACATCACACCCATTTAGCTGAGGGTGGGGGTTAAAGGACCACTCTAGGCACCCAGACCACTTCAGCTTAATGAAGTGGTCTGGGTGCCAGGTCCAGCTAGGGTTAACCCATTTTTTTTATAAACATAGCAGTTTCAGATAAACTGCTATGTTTATAAATGGGTTAATCCAGCCCTCAAAGCCTTTAGTGGCTGTCTCATTGACAGCCGCTAGAGGCGCTTGCGTGATTCTCACTGTGAAAATCACAGTGAGAACACGCAAGCGTCCATAGGAAAGCATTGACAATGCTTTCCTATGAGACCGGCTGAATGCGCGCGCAGCTCTTGCCGCGCGTGCGCATCCAGCATAATGGGAGGAGAGGAGGAGGATCGGAGGAGAAGAGCTCCCCGCCCGGCGCTGGAGAAAGGTAAGTTTTAACCCCTTTCCTCTCCCCAGAGCCCGGCGGGAGGGGGAACCTGAGGGTGGGGGCACCCTCAGGGCACTATAGTGCCAGGAAAACTAGTATGTTTTCCTGGCACTATAGTGGTCCTTTAAGTGTGCGATTAAAAATCTTATATATATATGTCTGTCTTAATTGTATGGGTTTGCAGTCTTTGTTACTGGATCCCTACCTCACCCAGCTTGAATTAAAAATGGTTTCATTTTCAATCAGATGTTAAATTGCTTTCGATGGTTTAATCCGCTGCTCTATAAATGTAACTTTAATCACACACATGGTCTAGAAGGATATTACTGAGAACGAGCAGGAAATGAAAAAATATAAATGAAATAGAATGTGCAATAAAGGAAGTTTAAACATTAGATCTCTCTTCACAGGAAGTGTTTAGGAAGGCTGTTCAAGTCACATGCTGGAAGGCGTGACTAGGGCAGTATAAACAAAGTGATTTAACTCTTAAATGGACGTGAATTGAGCAGTGAGACTGCAGGGGCATGATCTATACACCATAACTGCTTCATTAAGCTGATGTTGTGTTGGTAACTATAGTGTATCTTTTATACTGTTTATGACGAAAAAATAAATATATATAATGATTGATAGCATTCATTTAAAAACAAATATAACCGTCTTTCAAAATATAAAACATTGTAATATTATTGTTACATTCTTTGCAGGTGAAAGGGTACTCTAAGAACAATAACTACTATAACCCAGGCTGTAGTGGTTATGGTACCAGCATGTCCCTTTCGCTTTCCCGTCATTCAAGTGATTTGACACAAACCAAGAGTCTCTGAAGTGTCTATGGCCCATTACATGTTACAGCTGCACATTGGTAATATACATTTCACTTCAATTTAGATAGTATTCAAAGGCTCAGTGTGATGAATAGGGGGAGACTATAATTGACAGGACATCGGAGCTTCAAGATGAGAAAATGTAATTTCTGCATTGTAAGTGCAACTGCAATGGTGGCAGGATATGGGTGCAAATGAGTCGGAATTTTTGTCAAACCAATCCAAAAAAGTATAAGAAACCCACTGACCACATATGAATACCATCTTTCACTCATTTGTTTCGTTATAAAGATAACTTAAACCATTAGTATATCAGATTGATCCAACTGGGTAGTCTAGAACACCAAGATATCAACTAAAAAGGCCTTTTAAATAGGACTTAAACTTCCCCCAATCTTGAAGGTAGGATGCATGTAGCAATATACACTAAATAGTATCAAGAACCCCGAGGGATGATTTATATACGGCCTTCCTGTTACGTCTTCTTAGGTTTGTTTTGTCACACAATTATTTTTTGTTTAACAACTATTTCTACCACCAGGTGAGGGGTACTGCTATGGGGACGGCTTGTGCCCCCTCATATGCAAACCTTCACCTGGGTTGGTGGGAACAACAGATACGCAACACTGATGCGCTAAGTGAATACCTACCTAAGGTTCTGTGGGGGGGGGCGATACATCGACGACATCTTGATTGTCTGGCAAGGTACCCCCCGAGAATTCTCAGACATGGTAACTCTTCTTAACCAAAACAACGAGAATCTTCATTTTACGTCTGAATTCGGGGGCCGGTCTATAAATTTCCTTGATGTCACTGTTAGCATTAGTGAAGATGGTACACTTCACTCTACGCTTTTTAGGAAGGCTACAGCAACTAACTCCCTTCTACACTGGACTAGCCACCACCCTCGACCTCTCAAGGAGGGTATACTGACTGGTCAATATCTCCGGCTTCGGAGGAATTGCAGTGACACCCAGGATTTTATAATACAAGCAAAACAACTTAGGCAATACTTCAAAGAGAAGGGCTACCCGAACCGCTGCTTAAAAAGAGCGTATAAAAGAGCACTCCAGACTGAGAGGAGTGATCTATTGTGTGACAGTCCTAAGAAGAACACTAAGCAGGACACAGGCATGATCCACATGATTGCAACATTCGATGTGGGGTGGCCAGAAGTACGGAAGTCACTTGAAAGATTCTGGCCCATCCTTTTGAATGACGCACATCTTAGGGACACTCTAAGTCCACACGTCAATATTACAGCTAGACGTGGACGTAATATTCGAGACCTCTTGGTCCCCAGTCACTTTTCCACCAAACCACAACCACGTGCCACTTGGCTGGGTACTCCTCCAACAGGCACCTATAGCTGTGGTAGATGTGTAGCCTGTAAGTTCATCTTGAAAGGCTCCAAAACTGTGAATGATAGCAAAGGACAGGGTTCCTTTACGATTAAAAGCTTCTTCAACTGCAACACTAAAAGGCCTTGTATACCTACTATCATGTACATGTGGACAGAAATATGTAGGGAAGACCTTTAGGGCTTTCAAAGACAGAATCATGAAGCATGTGAGATCTCCTAAGAACCGCCACGAGACCCCTATCTCGAGACATTTGAGAGAACACCATCAGGGGAATTCTAATAACCTCAGGTTCTGTGGACTGGAGTTGGTCAAAAGAACCCAGAGACGTGGAGATTGTGACAAAATTTTAAAACAGAAGGAATCCAGATGGATATATGAACTTAAGACACTTCAACCCTTAGGTTTGAATGAGGGGTTCTCTTTTGCCCCGTTCATTTAGCCGTTTTCTGGATTCCGTCCCTCTTTCTGTATAAGTCTCGATCATTAGTCTTTTATATATGTATGTTTACGTACGCATATGGGTCTCTATGCTTATGCTTTTACATATATATATAAACTAATATGTATCTCATACATAGAGATGATACATGATGTGTGTTAGCATTATATATACAGGGATCCATCTCTCTACTGCTCCCATGTTCGCTCTCTGTAATTTAACGTGTCAATATTGACTATATATTTACATATAGATTTACAAAGGGGTATACTGATCCCTATTTCTACTATTTTTTCTACATTGCCATTTTCACCTTCATTCATGTTTCCGAACGGTTTTATTTACCCAGCCTTCCTATGGAATATCTCTTTATTATACCATTCTTTCTTAGTCTCTGTATCAATAAATACATGTGTGTCTTGTTAGAGAATAACTTTAGTCTAACCTTCAATGTGGATTTATTCCTTTACTTTTTCATTCTCCTTTTTTTTATTATAATATTTTTTCCCTTCACTCCCCCCCCCCCCCCCCCCCCAATATGATCTTTTGCGAATGGAATGCTGCTTAAGTGCTTATTAGTTGTAAAGAGGCACTTTCTTGTCCTCGAGAATTAATGGTGGGTTATTCTATTTTGTATATCCACCATAGTTACAAGTTCCCGCGCATGCGCGGCTATCAAGCGGCGGACATGGCCACTACAAAAGTGCCTGGTGACATGCGCAGTGATGCGCAGTACTTTCTGTTAGACGTGCAGTAAGTCCTCGCGCATGCGTGGCCGCCGAGGCACAGACATGCGCACTAACCAACTATCCTTCTGACATGCACATCTATACGAGCTCGTGGCTCATCGCACGCGCATGTGCGAAGTTCTCAGACATGCGCATTCCTCCCCACCCCTCCCTATTGATACGGACTTGTGTATGGACAAGCCACAACCAAAATACTGGATGGGAGGTACGGGGAGCTATTTAAATGATTGTGCAGCATTAACACCCAGCACTCCCAAGCAACCAAGTCCTGCTGAATCTTCAGAGCAGAGACTGGGCCCCTTAAAACAGCATTAACACCCAGCACTCCCAAGCAACCAAGTCCTGCTGAATCTTCAGAGCAGAGACTGGGCCCCTTAAAACAGCATTAACACCCAGCACTCCCAAGCAACCAAGTCCTGCTGAATCTTCAGAGCAGAGACTGGGCCCCTTAAAACAGCATTAACACCCAGCACTCCCAAGCAACCAAGTCCTGCTGAATCTTCAGAGCAGAGACTGGGCCCCTTAAAACAGCATTAACACCCAGCACTCCCAAGCAACCAAGTCCTGCTGAATCTTCAGAGCAGAGACTGGGCCCCTTAAAACAGCATTAACACCCAGCACTCCCAAGCAACCAAGTCCTGCTGAATCTTCAGAGCAGAGACTGGGCCCCTTAAAACAGCATTAACACCCAGCACTCCCAAGCAACCAAGTCCTGCTGAATCTTCAGAGCAGAGACTGGGCCCCTTAAAACAGCATTAACACCCAGCACTCCCAAGCAACCAAGTCCTGCTGAATCTTCAGAGCAGAGACTGGGCCCCTTAAAACAGCATTAACACCCAGCACTCCCAAGCAACCAAGTCCTGCTGAATCTTCAGAGCAGAGACTGGGCCCCTTAAAACAGCATTAACACCCAGCACTCCCAAGCAACCAAGTCCTGCTGAATCTTCAGAGCAGAGGTATCATCTCTGGAAGATCTACTCAAGAATACCTGTATTCCTGTTTCCTTTAAACTCTTATTTTAAAATTGTGTTCTATTCCATCTCCCTCCCTATACTATCACTACTTAATTGATACCTATATCTCCCATCCCGATCTTCTGTTCTTGTTTTGCTTAAAGCTGCTGTGATCATGTCATTTTATGTTCATTCTTTAAGACTTTTTGTTAATTGTTTGTTTACCTAGTGTTACTACTCACTGATAATCTTGTAAATTTATGTTCATGGTTTATGACTTTCACCTATCTGATCCTTCCTATCTTTTTATCCCAAATGTTATCTCCTTTTAGTTTTTCATCTCAAATTAATTACCTCAATAGCCCCATGTCTCCCCACCCATAATAGTGTGTTTTATTTCTTTTTTTTCTAACCTCAGACCTTATATTTCAGACTGGGCCCCTTAAAACAGCATTAACACCCAGCACTCCCAAGCAACCAAGTCCTGCTGAATCTTCAGAGCAGAGGTATCATCTCTGGAAGATTGCCCACCCATCCCTCCCCACACCATCCATCCCACCCCATGGTCGACAACTTACTTATAGATAGTGCACATCAGCTGGTTTCCTTAACACACCAATCAAATCACTAAACCTCTCCTCACCTGAATTTATTTAACACACTGCATCCTTACATTGGTTTAATCACTCATCGATATTTGTGTGTTTGTATATATGATCTACATATCTATATAATACACTTTTTCTAATGTTCTCCCTTCTATTTTTCACTTTAACACTAACTTCTCTCATCACTAAAATATCCCTATCCTTTCACTCACCTGTCCCTAGCAACACCATAATTATTACTTCCACCTTACTCCCCTCCCCTCTCTATTCATCCCATGCACTCTACACATACCTTTCCAGCCTATCTCCACCAACTCCTCCCAAATCCTCTACATACATACCCTCCTACAAAACTTTCAAATCCTACTCCCACCTTCACTTCCTTTCTATCCTTCTGCTCCTAGCTGCTGGTGATGTCTCTCCTAACCCCGGCCCCCTCGCAACAAACTCAGCACATACTAACCCAAGAATCCACACTAATCTCATACCCATCTCATGTTCCTCTAAATCCTCCTTCAATACTGCCCTCTGGAACGCACGCTCTGTTTGCAATATAACTAAATCCACTGCTGTCCATGACTTCTTCATCTCTCGTTCTATTGATTTACTAGCCATAACAGAAACCTGGCTCTCCCCCTCTGACACTGCCACCCCTGCATCTTTGTCCTTCGGTGGTCTCCAACTTACCCACAACCCAAGAAACTCTGAATGTAAAGGTGGTGGTGTTGGTTTTCTCCTCTCCCCTCACTGCTCTTTTAAACCTCTTCCCACCCCCCCTTCTCTCTCTTTCCCATCATTTGAAATACACTCAATTCGCCTTTTCAAACCCTTCTCTGCTAACATTGCTGTTATTTACCGCCCCCCTGGTTCCCCTCTTCTCTTCCTTGACCACTTTGCTGCCTGGCTACCCTATTTCCTCTCTTCTAACATTCCATCCCTAATTCTCGGGGACTTCAATATTCCTATAAACCCACCTTTGACCTCTGCAGCCACCAAACTACTTTCCATGACTTCCTCCCTCGGGCTATCGCAGTGGGCAGATTCTCCCACCCATGTAGCTGGCAATACCCTTGACCTAATCTTCACTTATGCATGTACAGTATCTAATATCTGCAACACTCCATATCCACTCTCTGATCACCACCTCTTATCATTTGCTCTCACATACCCCCTCACCCAACAACCTCAGCCTAACCCCCCTCAACTCAGGAGGGACCTTAATTCTCTTGATCTCCAACAGTTGTCAGCTGACATTGATTCACAACTGCTGTCCATCCCTTCCCTCTCCTGTCCTTCACAGGCCATCTCCATATATAACTCTACTCTTACATCTGCCTTGAACACTGCAGCGCCACTCCAAACAAGCACCTCGAGGAGGACCCACCCCCAACCATGGCATACTAAATCAACGCGCTACCTGCAAAGATGCTCCCGTTGTGCTGAACGCTCATGGAGGAAGTCTCGTACACAATCAGACTTTCTCCATTATAGATTCATATTGTGTTCATACAGTGCAGCCCTTGCCCTTGCCAAACAGTCCTATTTTTCCACTCTCATTAGTTCATGTTCCCGCAACCCCAGGCGTCTCTTTCACACCTTTAATTCTCTTCTTCGCCCTGCTGTGGCCACCCCCAAAACTAACCTTACTGCTGATAACTTCGCATGTTACTTCACTGACAAGATTGAACAGCTAAGGAAAGAATTCTCCCCTCCTTGCCTTTCTGTTTCTCAATCACACATAGATCATGCCTTTCCTACCCTTCAGACATTCTCCCCAGCTACTGACCAAGAGGTGGCTGCTCTTCTTTGCTCCTCTCGCCCCACCACTTGCCCGCTCGATCCTGTCCCATCTCACCTTATTAGATCTCTCTCCACTTGTCTCGTGCCTTCTCTAACACACATCTTCAACTGCTCGCTCTCCTCTGGCATCGTCCCTGCTGACCTTAAACATGCCACTGTAGTACCTATACTAAAAAAACCATCCCTCGACCCATCCACCCCCTCTAACTACCGTCCCATATCCCTGCTCCCTTTTTCCTCAAAGCTTCTGGAAAGACTTGTCTTTACCCGTGTGTCTCATTTCCTCAATTCCAATTCTCTCCTTGACCCTCTTCAATCTGGCTTCCGCCCTCTCCACTCTACAGAGACTGCCCTTATCAAAGTTACTAACGACCTAATCGCAGCTAAATCCAAAGGCCACTACTCCATACTAATTCTTCTTGACCTCTCAGCGGCCTTTGACACCGTTGATCATGCTCTCCTTCTTCAAACTCTTCAATCGCTTGGTCTCTGTGACTCTGTCCTCTCATGGTTTTCCTCTTATCTCTCCCAACGCTCATTCAGTGTCTCCTTTTCTAATGATACCTCCTCCCCTTGCCCTGTCTCAGTTGGAGTTCCCCAAGGCTCCGTCCTTGGTCCCCTTCTATTTTCTTTTTATACTGCCTCTCTTGGCAAACTTATTACCTCTTTTGGATTTCACTACCACCTGTATGCTGATGACACCCAACTATATCTCTCCTCCCCGGACCTCTCCCCTGCCGTCCTGCAACGTGTCACTGCTTGCCTTTCTTCCATCTCTGACTGGATGTCCTCCCGCTTTCTGAAACTCAATCTCTCAAAAACTGAGCTCCTTGTCTTTCCTCCTCCTAATACTGATCCTCCTCTTTCGCTCTCCCTCCAAGTTTGTGGTACCAACATCAGTCCATCCTTGCAAGCGCGCTGTCTTGGCGTCATACTTGACTCTGGTCTCACCTTTGAGCCTCACATCCAGCATGTTGCCAAATCCTGTAGATTCCATCTTAAAAACATAGCCCGCATCCGCCCCTTTCTCGCACCAGATACTACCAAGGAGCTTGTCCATGCTCTAGTAATTTCCCGCATGGATTATTGTAACCCTCTCCTGATTGGTCTCCCCAATAGCCGTACTGCACCCTTACAGTCCGTAATGAATGCTGCTGCTAGATTGATTTTCCTCTCTAGTCGTTTCTCTCACACCTCACCCCTCTGCCAGTCCTTACATTGGCTTCCTGTATGCTATAGGAGTCAATTCAAGGTACTAACTCACACCTATAAAGCACTGAACAACTCTAGCCCCTCTTATATCTCCTCACAGATCCATAGGTATGTCCCTTCTCGGTCTCTCCGTTCTGCCCGTGACCACCTCCTGTCCGTTGTCCGCACTCGTACGGCCAACTCGCGCTTGCAGGACTTCTCGCGGGCGGCTCCCTTCCTATGGAATAGCCTGCCTACCGCCATCAGACTCTCCCCTAGTCTTGCATCTTTTAAGAAGTGCCTTAAAACCCATCTCTTTAGGAAAGCTTATGGCCTCCAAGACTAACCCTTACCTCACATACCTGTCTCTTGCCCTCTCCTAAAGGGCAGCCCACCTTATTTGATTGTAAATTCCTGTCCTAATGTGTTTTACACCCCACCTCCTATAGAATGTAAGCTCGTTTGAGCAGGGTCCTCTTCAACCTATTGTTCCTGTAAGTTTATTTGTAATTGTCCTATTTATAGTTAAATCCCCCTCTCATAATATTGTAAAGCGCTACGGAATCTGTTGGCGCTATATAAATGGCAATAATAAATAAATAATAAATAAATAAGTGTATGTGGGTCACTTTACTTTTTTGCCCTTGACAAAGGCGGTTAGACCGCTGAAACGCGCGTTGGGCTGTGTATGCTGATGTAGATCCATCCTTTTAGATACAGGGTGTTACACTAATCGTTGGGCATTTTTCCTGCCTTGGATACTTATGAGGGTGGTTGGGTTTAGTGAGTTACTAGTGGCTAGAGTTAGCCTTCCTATTTACTGTTGATAAGCTATCTCCACTTTATTTTCACTTCTCCCATTATAACCTCCTCTATCCTTTCGATTTCTGTATTAGAGTATTAACCCTGTGGGTCTTGGTTTTTGATACTATTTAGTGTATATTGCTACATGCATCCTACCTTTCACTTTGTTATGAGTGAGTTTGGTACATTGTTTAGAAATTGATACATGTATGCATCTTCACATTTTTTGGAAATACCAGACCCTATCTATATATTTACTTTAAAGAACCTTTTTGTTCTTTGGTTTTACAAAAAAAATTTCTAATAAAAATGTTTATTATTTTAGTTTGAGACGCTGCTTGGGGTGGCTTGAAGGTGATCAGCCCGTTTTTTCCATCGGGTGATCATATCCTTCATTTTTTTATTCTTTTCTGTGCTTTATGCAGGGTTATGCCCTTTTACCACCCCATTAACCCTTTCTCCCGGGTACTCCCTATTTGGTTATTTACCTAGGAAGTACCCCTTTTCTATATTCCCCCAATCTTGCCCCCTTACACCACTAATATTTGCTCTGACATTAGAGCCTTTTCTGAACAGCATCTGCATGAATGGAAACACCAGAAGCGTGCAACTTGGGTTATATCATCATAAAGTGTTGGCTTATGCAAATAATATGATCTTCAGATTTCCTGAAGATGCCAATACGCTTTCAGAAATATGGCATTCGGGGTAACAAAAAGCTCATTCTGGCCTACAGATCGATTATTATAAATACAAAATATTGAAGATTACAGACATCAGGAAATTTATCTTGGATGGAAAATCTCCACGCAAAACAACTGTCTTTTGTTCCTTTACAAAGATCACAGTGGGATAGCCCTCCCAGACATGAACAAATACAGTATTGCATTTCACCTATCTCGAGTGGTAGCTTGGAGTGAGGGGTATTAACGCAATCGGTCAGTTCCTGATGCAGTAATCTATGATTGGACATGGCCTGGCTATTATTCCTTGGAATGGAGGCAGATGGACCCAAGGTTTTTTCTATCTATCCCTACTGCCCCAAAATTTTTTATTGGGCTTAAAGGATTACTCCAACCATCATAACCACTACAGCTTGGAATATTTAGGGGCGGCTAAATGATGCACCAATGACACTGCCAGGGTTAGACTTCTAGCAAAGAGGGGTTATTCTCTGTATGTGCAGCGTTTCATAGACACCATGACCAATTCAAATCAATAAAGTGGTAATCGTGATTGATGTAACGCTTTAAGACACACTGGGGTCCATTGAGCTATTAGATAGTGGATGTGCTACATCTAACACAAAATTGCTACTTCCATTCAATACAGGCTGGTACCGGGACTCTTTTAACCCGTTTAGTTGGTGGTTTTGCAGTTTAAGGTTTGTATCTGTCACAGTGTCTTCTAACTACCCAAAAGCACTCAGTCATGCAGGTCTTACAAAAAAATTACAAAATTCAGATGCAAAAAGCTTCCTACTTTCATGACAATGCTAAGCCAATTACATCTTATGAATGAAAATGTTTTTAAACAAAAACAGACTTCAAATAGTTACATATGCACACAAACCATATCAGATTATCAATAAAGAATATCATACCTTTCCAAAATGTCATATTCATTTTCACCTTTGTACAAGGAAGACAGCCGGGCTTCCATCAGTATGTACATATTCCCATTGGACTTATCTAGGACAACAAATGGCACCATTATGGAGATCTCAAACTCCATGGAGAATTAAAAAAAAAATGAAAAAAGTTTTAAAAAAGTTTGTGGGGTGATAAATGTAGGATTTAAAACATTCATGCCACCAATACAGCCATCATCTCATGCTCCTCACCTTTCAGTTTAATGTAGATCAGCTCAGGATTAACACACAATGCTAAGTTGCTAGGCAGTGTCCATGGGGTAGTAGTCCAAGCTACAAGTGATACATTTGGCTCCTCGACTAGTGGGAAGGTGACAATGACTGAAGGATCCTGGACATCCTAACAGATTGAACAAAGACAATGTAAAAAGATAAGAGAGGCTTTATGCTTTGGTTCAGAATGAATGTATTTATCCTGAATGTATTTTGCCTTCCAAGACTCTTTAGATATAAAGCTTTACTTACTTTGTAGTTCTGATTGGCCTCAAAGTTGGACAGTGGAGTGTTGCACGCAGTGGAGAATGGCATCACCTTAACACCTCGGTACACAAGTCCTTTGTCATACAGCTGTTTAAAGACCCACCTGCATTTTAGAACAGAGTAATAGTTCATTCTTTGTGTAAAAAAATTATAAGAACCTGACCGTTCTCCTTCATTTTTGTTAAGTAATGTATACATAATTAATAATGCTCCTGAGAATTGCAAGGGCTCTAAAGATTCAAATACATATTCAGAACGTAAATAATGTTCTAATTTTACAGAAGCAAATATCTTAAAGAGGGACTGTGACTTTTCTGGAAGTGTCAGTTCCTCTTGCCTTATTAACTCCTCAATGCAGAAGAGGCAGAATTATTAGCACTAGGCAAAAGTTATTTTGGCATTTACTAGTGTCCATGTATCATCACTTACACGGTCATAGAAAACTTTCCGAGCAAGTTGAAAAACTCCCACAGAGAAACAGAAATGGTGACAGAGAATTGTATTAATCCACAGACTAAGCAATGTACTAGCAGAAATTGGATACATTTACTCCAGAATTACCAGTCGCTACGTTTAGCAAGTATTAGATGTTTTAACGTCTGTCAATTTTACAAGTAGCAAAAGGGAGTTAATAGTAGCCGCTGCTAAAAAGCCAGTGGCCAATAGCTCCCATGATGCTCTAAGGGTACCATTACCTTTACTGGCTGCTACTAAGCCTTCAAATTGACTAATTAGCACATGTGTAATCTTGCATGGTACACACTACTCAGGTTCTTAATTGGTTGGTTTGCCACTCTAGATCTTGAAAGAAGGTCAGAACATTTTGTTTTTTAAAATGACACCACAACTAATTGCTAACTTTAGTAATCTATTGAGTTGAGAGAAAAAAAAAAATAGATGCGACAGGTGCCCTTTAACTGGAGAAAATTGTCCAAATACCATGATGTTTCTTACAGTTACACCAGAGCAGTGCCATGGAGTCAGAAGCAATTATTGGGTTACTGGTGGGAGTTGGTAAAACTGTACCAACTCCAACTAAATGTATTCTATATGCCGGCATATAAATGAAGTCGACCCCCAAAAATGACACCTGTAATATAGGCTTAGGCTTATATTCGTAGGTTAAGTTGACCCCGAAAATAATGTGCTGGTTATACCATAAATTGTAATACAGTATATAGGGAGCCAGAGGTACCATGAACTGGGAAGTCTGAGTCAGAGTCGAAGGTTTTGTGAACAAACTTTACAGCCCTGTATCAGAGCTGAGGAACACATTTTCTAAACCAGGGTAGACAACATTCGACACTCCAGATGGCGGGGACTTCATCTCTCCTGATGCACTCTAGCATTATGGCTGTAAGAGCATTACAGGTGATGTAGTCCACCACATCTCGAGTGCCGAACATGGTCTACCCCGTTGTAATTATAGATCACAAGGGTTTTTATGCCAGTTGACTGTCACTCTTCTAAAGCATATATGCAACGGACATGATATAAAGCATTACCAAGATATTACAAGGAGCAACGGTGAGTGGAGTAAACAACCCCCCTAACTAAGGCATTTGCCCCTTTTATAATTGGACCTTCCCATCAGTGCAGAGTAGAATAACTAGAAATTGTCCACATAGCCCTGTGCTATCACACTTATAATGTACCCAAATTGTTAAAATATTTATAGCTATGGCAAAACATTTCAAAATACAATCACCTTTTAATAATTTCACCTTAAAACTTTTCATTAAGGTTTCCCTTGTCTCACTTTACACCATTTTCAAAACTACAATTTTTGTCCTAATCTCAAAATGGAGGCCCAGAGCTCATCTGAGGCATCTTTAGATTGTAAGCTCACGGGCAGGGTCCTCTACCTGTTGTATCGGTCTGTTCTTATTGTGTTTGCCTTTTTCCCAGTTGTACAGCGCTGCGGAATATGTTGGCGCTTTATAAATGGCAGTAATAAAAATAAGAAAAAGTGTTGCCACAAAGTTCCAGATCCATAAGTAGATGTACTGCACTAAGATGAGCAGGAGGTGGCACTGTACATCAGTTCAATTTAAGTACACGTCAAGAAAAGTAGTTTCACATAGAACTACAGAACAGTGCAAGTCTTCCTGGTGAGGCCTTTAATAGACACGTCACCAGCGCCATTAGGAAGAGTTCTACTAGGTGATGACTGATTAGAGATGTGAAAAGGTAAGCCAGTGTAGATTAAGCATTGCACTACGTTACACTTGTGCTCTACACAACTTTGTGTATTACATATTAAATGATATAATGCCGATTTATTCTACAATGTACAAATTAAACATAATGATCAATAAATTACAAATCCGTTAACATAAACACAAGGTGAGAATGACACTGTGCAGCATACAGTCTGCATTTTCACATAATGCGACACCAGTAGAGCCAGTTATGCAATTGATTGGGATTAATATTACAAGCACCCAGATGTTATACCTCTACGTAATAAGTGCATTCACAGTTTTCAAGGTCTGCAGGGTATAGTAGAAAAATACAATGTTTACACTCATAGGACATTCGATAACCAAGGAATTAGTCAAAATTGTGAATAATCAGTCCCATGTATTTGTATTTCTTCGGATGTGTTCACATATACTTTATTTGTATTTTAAACCGTATGTGGTAGGAATCTTCTATCAATATATACTGGACCCCTATTATACCTATATACGTTAACCACATAGGCCATCACTTATACATATATGAATAAAACATACATATGTTTTGCTTTTATTGTGTATGAAAAGGTGTGAATAGGTGACTAGGGAAATTAAAAACAATATTTATCAATATGATCTAAGATGTTCTCAAAACAAAGCTCTCTGTAAAGATCCAAATCTAACTTGAACAGAGGGGGTTCATTGGAAAAGTAGGCTTGGGAAACCATGACATGGAGGTCCTGATAAGTGCATTGTAGGGTCTAATCTGAATACTGGACAACCAGAACTGGACTCCCATGCTTCTATTTAGTGGATCTCCGTCATCATATGTGTCTGTCCGCCGCTTCATGTATAATTTACAGTAGTGGTGCTGCCTCTCCCAGTGCTGGTGAGGACATGGGGGGGGGGGGGTTGCAAGAATCCCTTGCAGTAGTGAGAGCACTGTCAAAGTGAGATTTCTGTGGGAAAAGCAAGTATTATGGCTTGACTGGTGTGTGTATTTTAGTTTAGCAATGTATTAACTATCCACTTACTTCAGGTGGAAGGGGTTTTCATCCACACTTTTTCCCCTCCACAACTCTTTTGGTATGTATGTGTGCGAACCCACGTTAAATATGTAATAAACAAAATAAAGGGTGAACTTCTAGGGGAGGGCGGCATGTTGCCTAGCAACCACGTTCATTCCTGGTAACACATGGAGTCAGACACTTCCGGAAGATACAGTCTGCAGGTTGTCTTCTCACTTCATTGGTAAGTTTATTTTGATATTGGCTATATATTTGTGTGGTAGCATTTACACCGTGGATCTTGATAAAAACTTGAATGGGTCGAAATAGCGACCCAGATGTTATTGTTTTTGTTTTGATTTAAACCTTATTAAAAACACAGAATTTTAGATTTGAAGACCTATGAGTGCACCCATTATTTTGTTAAAGGACCACTATAGTGCCAGGAAAACAAACTTGTTTTCCTGGCTCTACAGGGTCTTTGGGTCCCCCCCCACCCACCGGGTCCCCCTCCCACTGGGCTGAATGGGGAGAAAGGGGTTAAATTCTTACCGTTCTCTAGCGCTGGGCTCCCTCTGCGCTGGGGACTATCCTCGACAAGAGCCGTGCACGCATTCAGTCAGTCCATAGGAAAGCATTACTCAATGCATTCCTATAGACGCCGGGGTCTTCTCACTGTGAAAATCACAGTGAGAAGCGCATCTAGCGGCTGTCAGTGAGTTTTCTCTGAAACTGCTATGTTTACCACAGGCAGGGTTAAACCTAGATGGACCTGGCACCCAGACCACTTTATTGAGCATGAAGTGTTCTGGGTGCCTATAGTGGTCCTTTAAGAGTGTATATATATATATATATATATATATATATATATATATATATATATATATATATATATATACGTACATCATTTATATCCCTGTGTAATAGGTCTAGGAAAAACAGGTATTATTTCTATATGCCACACTTGACTAAAAAGGAAATTTGGGATATATTAAGTTGCTATGGTAATTAGACTTGGACTAGAATTAGTTGCTATGGAATTAGTACAAAACCCACACACAAACAATCCTATAGAATTTTGACATAAAACCCACCAGACCGTTTCCATGAACCACGGATATAGGGTCTTGTAGTCGTTCTTGAAATCAATCCAACGACCTAGCCTTGTCACACTAGTCTGTTCGCCAGGGAAAAAAAAAAATGTGTAGTGAGTATGTGCAGCATATATGTTTTCCATCAAATTATCAACAATCACAAAGTGCATGTTACAGTCTGGACTGGCATTTACCCTTTTCAGTCAAAATGACTATCAGCATGAGCAGATCAAACATTCCAGACAAAAACACTACCATCTAGAGACAGAATTAATCTCCAGACAAGAACACGAGATCCTCAAGCGACCACAATATAATCTCCAAATTGTCTCCTCATACCTCCCATTCCTGTGAGTATCTCATAACAATCCCACGGCACTGTTTGTTATACTCAGCGATTCCCATTCGAGCTACATCTTCAGGTCCCTTAATTCCAAGTGTCTTATCAATCTCATATTCCTGCAGGAGAAACAAAAGGATCACACAAAATCACAGATGCTGATGTAAAACTATGGGACAGTACCTACATCGTCACCATTAAAGTGAGCAATCAAGTTTATGGCAATTAAAGTGCCTTTAAGTGTACAAAGAAAACATACCACAGGTAAACCGTGGCAGTCCCAGCCAAACCGCCTCTCTACATAGAATCCACTCTGGTGAGCGAATCTTGTAACAATATCCTTAATTGTACCGGCAAGTATATGTCCATAGTGAGGGAGGCCTGTTGCAAAGGGTGGTCCATCATAGAAAGTGTATCTATGGGGAAAAAGAGAAGATGGGGGATTAATTTGCACAAAAAAGCAAATTTCGAACATTAAAAAGGGCATTTCAATATAGATAATGTATTATTAAAGGGACACTAAAAGCACCAAAACAACTTTAGATTCATGAAGTGGTTTACATTAATTAAGTGGTGTACATTAATGCTCAAGAGATTATTTGTAATATAAATTCAGAACACTGTATGTTGTAGGTATACTTCAATCACAGCACATCCAGGCACTCCTGGTCCTGGGAGGTGCCTTGTGCAGTAGTGATTGGATAGGACATAATGTGTGTGGGTGCAGTGGTGAGGTTACATTGTTATTGGAGACCTGGCTAAAGCTCTTGAAGGAGAATAGCTCACAGCACCAAAACTGGTTAAAGATGTCTGAGGTAGTGCAAAGGGAGGAAACGTTCTACAAGACAGAAAAGCAATGCAAACACAGTCCTTCCGAGAGATAGAATGCTTCCATTACAACTATTAGTATACAGAACTGCCTAGTTAACAGCCATGTGTATTGTCAGCTTCCTCATTCCTGTTCACAGCAGAATCTATACTGCTATGTCCCGGTTTGCTGGATTTGTTTAAAATGACATTTCCACAATTTGATAGGGCAAATTTTTTTTTAATAGAATTCAGGATTGTTCACTATACTTAGCATTGTAGAGAACGGAGAAAGTAATTGTGTTTAGGTCAAAAATGTCCAAAGTTGTACATTAGAGGATTACGAGAGTTCTGCAGTACCACCATTTTGAACGAATGTTTTACATTTCCTTCTCAATTCCCTACACCTTGTAATGTTCAATTCTCTTTACTGCTTTAGCTATTAATACTGCGTATTTCACTGGTACTGAAACAAGAGGACTTGTATAGAACTTTAAGTGTTTTCATTGTAGTGTTTGCAGCAAACTGACAGCTAAACTTTATGTGGTTTATTCACCAAATAGCTAATTGTGGCAAACTAAACATTCCAGATAGGTCACTTGTGGAAGGTAAGAGAGGCCTAATGAATTGCCATTTTAGTTGGTGTGCTTCCCAAGGTAAGTGAATTTGCAAGCTTTCTTAAAAAAAAGGAGACATGGGAAAATGTACAAGAATTTTGTACCCCTAGAAAAGCATTGAGAATTGGGAGTAAGTATGCAAACAGAGGACAGATGAATGTCGGTGGCTAAGCAGAGGGTCACTGGTGAATTGCACTTGGCAATTAGCTAATTTGAGACACAATTTTAGAGAGCGTTATAGGTATCTACAGCATGTTTAAACCTATCCTACAGTATATAGGAAGCCAGTGTGACCACTGAGCAAAGAGTGTGGGAAGACCGGGAGATGAGAGTAAGACGTTAATTTGGGCATCTATAAGACCAATAGAGACTGGGTTGCATTAATCAAGCAGGCATAGACATACGCCTGGCAAGGTGATTACATGAAAAGAGGAAGCGAGACGGCTAGACAGTGAAAATAAAAATAAAAGTAACAAAAAGGTATGATGGACCAATATGTGTCTGTTGCAGCTACTTATTCCAGTATATCATGGTAGCTTGTTTAGTTGAAGACCTGATCCCAGTGAACCACCAGAAATATTGGGTCATAAAAAAGAAAATATACATTCATGCAAGTGAATATTAATTCATTTTCACGTGTCTATGTACATTTTTTACCTGTATACATTCCTTCTAATTTTGATTAAACATTAAAAAGATATACGAAAAGGGATACATCTATCATGTTAAAATAAAATAAAAAGTATTAAAAAAAATGATTACAAAAAATAATAAATACATACATTTCAGCTAAATCAATTTCTATGAAAAAAAAATAAAACCTTAATATGAAGGTTTGATCTCAGCATAAAATAAATTAATTATTACTCAATTAAAAAAAAAAAACAGAGCTCAGGATATGACCAATGCAAATCAAATTACTTCTACTAGAGAAGGTCACGGTATAAAATCATTTCAATCCTGTTTTGGTCTGAAAATAATCTATCCCCGTTAAAGAAAGACTCCAAAAGCCACGAGTTCTACATCCTGCTGTATGGTTATCGTGTCAGTAAATTCCAGGCACCCTCCAAGAGTAAAGCGTAAATAGTCAAATTGTTTTAGGCCCAGAACAGTCACCTGCTCGTATATTACTGTAAAAGGCTTACATCTAAGACAAACATGTTAAGAATCTCTGTACATCAGTGCAGCCTTGGGCTGAGTGCTAGGGTAAAAAAAAAGCCAAAAACTAAAATGTGCATATTAAGAAAGACATTTTAGGGCTATTCATTCAGCACATATCGATTGCTACAATTAAACAACACATGGTGTAAAGGTTAGCCATCACTGACTTGGAGTAAACCAGCTTCCTGGACTGTATGATGAATATTCTATATCCTTTTATAAGCATCCACTTTACATTTATTCTAGTCAAAGTGCCTAATAGATACTGTATGCTGGACTTACCTTCCTCCTTTTGTAAATTATGGATAAAATACATCAAATAGGCAAAATAAATAAATAAATAAATGGTAGCCTAAATATCCATAGGAACAAAGAGAATGCAGACAAGAACTGGAAGCGATTCACACCTTAGCCTAGGCCCGGGACTCCAGATGTTGTGGACTACATCTCCCCTGATGCTTTGCCAGTGTTATGACTGTTCTAGCATTAAAGGAGTTGTACTCCTCAACATCTGGAGTTCCTGAGGATGCCTACCCCTGCCCTAGCCTATACAAGGTATATCAATGATTATTGCATTAGGAGGGTCCCTTTAAATGTAATTGCTTACTACAAAATTACAGACAAATAGGAACTGGAATTTTCATAATAGGACGTAAACACCACTAAAGCTTCACGGATTTAAATACGTAAATCATGTTTCTAACATACATCCTTTTTGAAAGGATTTGAAGCCAAATTCAGACTTCAAATACACAGGATTCACAATGGGTCAGTGTATTACAATGACATTATTTGGAGACTTCACAAACCAGGAGTTCAAATGTTTTGATCTTAATATGAAGATGGTTGTTACTGTGGCCGGGCTATGGGAACCACTAAACAAATGCAGATCCCATGCAGTTCATCACAGTATCTCTGTCTGCCCTTTTATCAAAAACCGGTACACTGCATTGAAATAACAGGACCAGTTAACCACAGGGCAATCAAACTGGCACATCACAAGAAAATCACCTTTTCTGCAAGACACATTTCAATGGCATTTGTCGCAATAAATGACACTATTTTTACACTTTGTATAATGGAATATGTCATACTCACTTTGTGGAAGTGAATATGCTAGGCGCTTTGGAGAATATACAGCCAATGTAATAAATAGCAGTGACAGCAATATGCGGTCACTAACACACCAAGAAGCACATCACAGAAAATCTTTGGTTGAACATAAAGAAGCAAAAACACAGTGCAACTTCAGCACAGAAAGATCCTGGTTAACTGACTTAAAAGTGAGCCTGTGATGCGTTTCAGTGAAGTTATGATTTATCTTCAAAGATAAATTATATTTATTGCATTTCATATGGAGCTATGGATTCAATAATTACCTCATGTCTAGCACCATTGGTGACAATACTATCCTGGGTTTGTAGGTGTAACATTAGTGTAATACACTCACCAAATCCCATCTACAATCCATCTGATGGCCATATGCCCTATTTAGGAAGCATATCACCATTTATTCCTCTAAAATGACACGACTGCCAGCTCATCTCTGTGTGAACTGCGTCTATATTCCTTGGCAAAACATAAGAAGCTTGAATCTGTCATGCTGGCAATTATCACACCAACTACAGAGCATGTGAGGTAGAAAGCCACATGGCCTTCTCTACTGATACAGTCAACCTTTCTAGAGGTCCTAAACGGCCTAACGAATCAGTGAATTATTTGTTCTATCTGGGTAAATTGATTTATCAGGAAGGGGCCTAGGAGTAGCCAGTCAAGAGATGCAAGAACAGGGCCCATGTTAGATCATGAGAGACATATTGGCAGGTACTTTTAAATGACAGGGAGATATAAAATAAAATATAGGGAAGTGGTATGAAAAATGCTTGTTAGAGGGCAGAAGAAGAAACAAATGTTCTTTAAAATGTACATAACTGAATGAAAATTTGTAAAAGAAATCAGAGAGAGAGAGAGAATTCAAAGGTCAAACATAGGCGAATAGCTTCCAAACAATGAGAGAACAATACAGTGAATATCAGAGGGGGGTCTCTCCCATTTAAAAGTCCTACCAGTCATCGATTAAAAGGGATTGATCAGGAATTACCTGGGTCGATTCTTTGACTGCTTGATGCATTCTTGGAAACAGTCCAGCGATTTCCACAGTTCCAGAATCTTTTCCTCCTCTGAAGGGAAGTTAATGGTCTCAGGCACCTGCTGAGACATTGTGTAACCTGCACAAAAAGACACACTGACACTTTAGAAAGATTAACACTCCAAGGACGTTTCCAGGCCTGATGCAAAGAACTACCTTGCAAAGATGGTACAGTGTTTAGGGCATATCATTACAAGGCATTCAAATAAGCTGTGCAAGGCATGACAATTTAGAAGGAGCGCTCCAAGCACCATAACTAACTCAGCTCATTGTACTTGTTATGGTGGTATACATCAATGGTCACAGTTCCTCGTTTATACCTGTCATGCCATTTCTTGGAGTGGTGTGACAAAATGTTCAGCACCCATAATCTTCCCCACTTCATCCACAATGATAATATGCAAAAAGTGCACTTCTGCATTAGTAAGTGCGATGCCGTCAGCCATCCACAGATAGAATAGGATGAGACTGCTGGGGTGGGTTAGCCAGCTTTTTTAGAATACAGCGGTCATCTACATTGGAAATAGTTGTAATTGATAATGCAGAAGTGTAGTCACTGCATTAACCGTGACGGCGGACTATGAGTGCCACAAAAAAAAAAAATTGCCACAATCTGTTAAAAGAAACCATAACCACTACAATGGCAGTTAGGGTGGCCCTTTAAAGCGGCACTGTCATGCCGAACTTACCTTTCCTCAATCTCTTCCTCTTCTCCCCCTCTCTCAGGATCTGTTCTCCGTTTCTTCCTGTCTGCTATAGTTTTCTTTAAAATCATAAGACAAAGTAGGGACTCTTTGCCTTATGGAGGATTCCTCCGCTTGACCAGCTCTGACCAGCGAAGGAGCAAAGTGTACTTCATTTCCGCTGGTCAGAGCAATATTCCCATAATTCTTACCTTTCCTCTGTGTTCCCACGATGCTTCCTGTCATTTTAGACGAAACTGACGAATTGCATTCTAACTGAATGAGAACAGTATGTTCGTTTCTTTTAGAACGCAATTCGGCACTTTGTTCGGATCGCAATTTCATTCGAATGAATGAAATTCCGATCCTATTCATTGCCGCGGCTGCATCTTGCAGCCGCTTAGTAGATAACTCCCTAATTCCCACGGTATCAGGGAGCTATCTACTAAAAGGCTGAAAGACCTAAATTGGTCTTTCAGCCAAATTTACTAATACTAAGTAAAGATTACTTAGTATTAGTAAATAATATGCCCCTACTCGCTATACCGCGAGTAGGGGCATGTCTAGTAAGCAGTGAGCAGCCTGTGGGGCCCCCTAAATAACAATAAGGGGGGGGACCTACTGTCCTCCCCCCCTGAGCGGTGGGTGGGGGCCCTAAATAAAGATATGGGGGGGTGACACCTACTGTCCTCCCCCCCGTCCCCCACCCCTTATCGGTGGGTGGGGGCCCTAAAAACACAATAAAGGGGGGGGACCTACTGTCCCCCCCCCGGCCCACCAAAAAATAAACTTACCATTTGACGTCTTCTTTTTTCTAAAATCTTAATTTTTCTGCCCCCAAAAAAGCCAAATAAAAAGCCATCATACCCGAACTTAAAATAAAATAAAAAACCAGCCGAAAAAGAAAAAACCCGAGCGCAAAAAAAATAATCCATCTTCACCCATGGAGGGCTCCGCGCAGACTGAGCTACGCAGGGCGGGGGAAGGCTTATAAAGCCCGGCCCCGCCCTGCAATTAGGCAAAGAACACTCTGATTGGTGGGTTTATGCCAATCAGAGTGCTCTCTCATTTTACACAGCGTGGGAAAGTTCTTTGGAATTTTCCCACGATGTGTAAAATGACACAGAGCACTGTGATTGGATGGATTTCAAGCCATCCAATCACATTGCTTTGTGTCATTTTACACACCGTGGGAAAGTTCTTTGGAATTTTCCCATGATGTGTAAAATGACACAGAGCACTGTGATTGGATGGATTTCAAGCCATCCAATCACAGTGCTCTGTGTCATTTTACACAGCGTGGGAATGTTCGGGGGCCGGGGGGGGGAGGGGGACGACGGTAGGTACCCCCCCACCATTCTTATCTAGGGCCCCCACCCACCGCTCAGGGGTGGGGGCCGGGGGGAGGACAGTAGGTCCCCCCCCCTCTCTTTATTTAGGGTCCCCACCCACCGCTCAGGGGTGCGGGCCAGGGGGGGGGGGGGGGAGGACAGTAGGTATCCCCCTTATTGTTTTTTTAGGGCCCCCACCCACCGCTCAAGGGTGGGGGTCGGGGGGGGAAGGACGGTAGGTCCCCCCCACCATTCTTATCTAGGGCCGCCACCCACCGCTCAGGGGTGGGGGCCGGGGGGAGGACAGTAGGTCCCCCCCCTCATTATCATTATGGCCCCCACCTGCCGCACAGGGGTGGGGGCCGGGAAGGACAGTATGTCCCCCCCCTCATTATCATTATGGCCCAAACCCGCCGCCCACGGGTGGGGTCCTGGGGGGGGAGGACAGTAGGTCCCCCCCCCTCATTATCTTCATGGCCCCCACCCGCCGCTCAGGGGTGGGGGCCTGGGGGGGAGGACAGTAGGTCCCCCACCCATCATTATCTTCATGGCCCCCACCCGGCGCTCAGTAATTTATGTAATTTTATTTTACATGTTTAGTAGACATGCCCCTACTCGCGGTGCTATTGACCCCCATAGAGTAAGAGGGCGACCTGGGGGGCTTATGAAGTGGTGGGGAGCACTGCTCCCTGCCGCTTCTATCTCTACATATTACAAGGAGGGAGCTGCAAGCCGGTAGCTCCCTCCTTGTAACAAACTGAACGAACAAACGAACACTGATACACAGTGTTAGTTTGTTCATCTGATTTTTCTATTCATTCATTCGGCTTTCTGATGAATGAATGAAACTGCTATGTTTATATAAGGGTTAAGCCAGCCTCTAAAACCTCTAGTGGTTGTCTCACTGACAGCCGCTAGAGGCGCTTGCGTGATTCTCACTGTGAAAATCACAGAGAGAGCACGCAAGCGTCCATAGGAGAGCATTGTAAATGCTTTCCTATGCGACCGGCTGAATGCGCGCGCTGCTCTTGCCGCGCATGTGCATTCAGCCGAAAGGGAGGATCGGAGGCGGAGAGGAGGAGGAGAGCTCCCCGCCTGGCGCTGGAATAAAGGTAAGTTTTAACCATTTCCTCTCCCCAGAGCCGGGCGGGGGTCCCTGAGGGTGGGGGCACCCCCAGGGCACTATAGTGCCAGGAAAACGAGTATGTTTTCCTGGCACTATAGTGGTCCTTTAATGATTCAGCAAAACAATTTACTTTTGTTAGCATGCAATTCTTCCTACTTAAAAATAAAGTGTGGCAAGTACACTAAATGTATGTCCAGATACAGTACTTGCACTAAAAGATCATTCTTGGAGTAAAAGAAAAAACACATATATATATATATATATATATATATATATAATTTTTTTTTTTTTTTAAATTAAAAAAATAAGAAAATAGATTACCGGTAATCAAAAACAATAAATGCAATAAAACAGATAGTAATCAATATTAAGATAATTACATTATCCAATTAGATAAGAAGTCCAAATATGGTATGCAATCTGGCATATAAAGTCAAAGAAGCATAGAGTTGACTGTATACAAAAATTATTAAATGCCGACACATACTGTATATAAAATCTCACATTTCATAATATATGTACAGGCACATCTAAATGTCTTTAAATCCAGAGCCAAGCATAAGCAATAGCATCCCAATGTTTCACCCAAATGTTCCTATGGGAAAGCATCGGATTAGGTTGATTGTCAAATTTGATGACCTCTGGCAATGAGGCGAAGCAAAGCGGGGTCAGCCACAATGAGACCGGCGCAGTGCTAGAAGAAAGGTGCGTAAAATCCCCTTTTCAAAGTAAGCAGAGAGGGGACATGGTACCTAAACTGTAGTTTTATAACTATAGTGTCAGGAATACATGTTTGTATCCATGACACTATAGTGTTCGTTTAAGTGTACTGATCACATTTTTAAGTTTTTCTTAGAGTGTGGTGTGGTCAATCTGATTGTCCGTTGAATTTAGATATCTGTACAGTGTAGTTTCATTCTGGTTTCAATTTCCACATCCCTAAGATGTCTTGCTTTACCCTTTCCTTAATTTTTAGGAATCTTTCGTAGTAGGATGAGTCACAAGTGGAGTAACTAAGTAAAAACACATAAAGTAAGTTAACTTGGAACACAAATTTCCATAGGATGTTATAATTAATTCAAATACTACAATTTAGAGATGCGCTTTCTCTCAGTTTGCAGTAGTCAATTTTCCAGCTAAGTCTATTAAAGGTTTTTTTCCTAATAAATTATTCGTGTTTGCCTTCCATTACTTGTAGCTAAGTTTGTGGGTCCCTTTTCTAAACCCATTATCATTATCAGGATTTATTGCCCACCTTTTTCTCCAACTCCATTGCCCCTCTAAATAAGAGGGAACTGTTTGTTTTTGGAAATTTTAAATTATATTAGTTGGATCGAAAAATTGCATATTCTGTTTGTTAAAGGCATTAATTGATAAAAAAATATGTATGAGATCCCATTGACTGTGTTGAAATCTCACTGAAATTCCAACCCAGTCAAAAGATATTATTAGATAAAGTAGTTACTACTTTGTCATATATATATATTCCATATACCTGGAAAAACGTGGCAATCAATGAAATGGACAGATAAAGAGCTAGGAGCTGAAAAAGGACTCACTGGATGTAGATAGCAGCAGCCAAGAGGGGCAGTTTCAGGTAAGTATAACTCACCTTTCCCTGCACCCATATGCCACCGCACTGCAAGAGGAGCCGTCGCCATCGGGGTGACTGTCTTTGCTGAGCCTCTTAAATTTTCTATACAATTGCCCATGTTAAAGATTAAACTCGATACCTGATCTGGAGTCATCAAGTGACAATTTCCAATATGAGTTCCTGCAGATGTACAATACCCAAATGCCCTACTTTGGAAGGTTAGAATTTCACCTTTGTGCATAAAGGTCATAATTATGGCACATACAAACCCAATATGACACGACCATTTACAAAAAAAAATAACAGGTTCTGGGATGTTATTTCAAATACAATAGTCTGGATATATGAGAGGGCATTTTTTTTCAAATGTCAACAGTCTCAGCCCATCATTACTAACAAATTAGAGATCCAAACCATGACCAGATCTACTACCAGCTATACATCTAAAGCTTTGCATTCGTATAACAGTCCACCACACTGCATCTTTAGTCTTCAGTGAAACTTAGTCTGATCATATATTCACAATATAGAAAAGGAATGTACCAATCTCCAAAAAGGTGGAGAGAAAACTTTAGGATCAATTGACATACCCACAGCCACATGCCCTGTAATATCTGAAATCATGGAAAATGTGCCCAAGTTCAACTAAGTACTGACGGAAAAAAGTCCACGCTTCTGACCACAGTACAAACTGACTTTGGCTCAAGCCTCTCTGCCATAACTAGGTTTTCAATGATATGACATGGAACAAAGTGAACTAACTGAAGCTATTTTCCTTGACTTTACACATATATTTGGTGTCATTGACTATAACATTTCTATTATTTACATTGAAAATGTCAGCTATAGGTGAACAACCCCTATAACTGGCTCCATTCTGAATTATAAGACAGAACCCAATACTTATGCATCTCCCTACCCACTCAAACGTTGCATGTGAAATTTCCCAAAAGTTACATACCGGAACTTTATCACACGAATAGATCATGCACTCAAGGCTTAGCTGTGTGCAGATGAAACCATAATCAACACGAAGAAAACATAGCACACGTGACTGTTTTACAGCAAACTCTCTACGAGGACAATACATGGATTTCCAAAAATAAATAGGTTCTAAAATATTTCAATCTTTTTCAGCATCTAACTCTACACTTCTATAACAAAGAAGCAGATCATGCAGCATTATGATACTAAAATCACCTACCAGAAATCAGCAAATATTTCTCAAGCCTGTGTTCTGTGAAAATGACAGTCTTCTGTCCAACCAAATCTGTCACCCTTTAACATGTATATACACATTAATATTTTGCTGATATTAAATGTGTAACCTAGTAACACGATTGCATTGTTTCCACTTATCAGAACGTAACTGAAAATGAAAGAAATCTAAATGAAATATTCATTTTAAAAATGTTCTTAATAAATATTTGTTGTTGATTTACTAGGCAGGTCTTATAGTAGGAAACGATGCTGTTAGATTTGGCACGCACTATACACTTGGGTTTTATGATCCATAGTATCTGAAAGCTAGCTAATGCAGAAAACAATGTGTAATACCGAAGACAATTCCTGAGGATTAAAGGAACACTATAGTCACCTAAATTACTTTAGCTAAATAAAGCAGTTTTAGTGTATAGATCATTCCCCTGCAATTTCACTGCTCAATTCACTGTCATTTAGGAGTTAAATCACTCTGTTTCTGCAGCCCTAGCCACACCTCCCCTGGCTATGATTGACAGAGCCTGCATGAAAAAAAAACTGGTTTCACTTTCAAACAGATGTAATTTACCTTAAATAACTGTATCTAAATCTCTAAATTGAACGTTAATCACATACAGGAGGCTTACAGGGTCTAGTAAGCTATTAACATAGCAGGGGATAAGAAAATCTTAATTAAACAGAACTTGCAATAAATAAAGCCTAAATAGGGCTCTCTTTACAGGAAGTGTTTATGGAAGGCTGTGCAAGTCACATGCAGGGAGGTGTGACTAGGGTTCATAAACAAAGAGATTGAACTCCTAAATGGCAGAGGATTGAGCAGTGAGGCTGCAGGGGCATGTTCTATACAGAAAAACTGCTTCATTAAGCTAAAGTTGTTCAGGTGACTATAGTGTCCCTTTAACTAAGAAGTTGCATAATACACTTGTCAAATGAAATGCCTTGTAAAAGGAGAGATCCAACAATTATGTAGATAGCTTATATGACACACAGGTTACAGTGCCTTGCATAGAGTATAGATCTATCTGTCGTGACCCAATATAACGAACCCAGGCTAAAGAAAATGCATTTTTCACTGTATTTAAAGAAACTCTTGCATCTATTGTATTATTGGAATGAACATACTGCTTATCCTTAAACACCTACAGAGAGCAGTAAGCTTAACTACCATAATATTTAACCAAAATATACAAAATAATGTGCAATGTAGAGTGGCACTATATGTGTTATAAGTGAAGCCAATTCCAACTGGGGAATCAATCAATATCACTACACTACACCCGAGGAAGACCCTAGTGTGTTGGAACGCGTTGTGTTTAGAATCATCAGACTGAACTTACTACGATGTAAGAATTAATATGTTTTTATGTGAATGAATTGGATGAATTGTTTGAATTTGGTACTCTTATCTCTATTTCTCATTAGAGAGGAACTAATTACAAGATCTACACATAAGTTGTTACCACTCCTGGGCTGACTTACCTGGGCTAGTATTTTAAGAAATATCTTAAGGGGTATATTTAATGTAATACACTAAGCCACTGAACATTTGTATGTAACTGCAATATTACAGAGTGCGCCAACCTTTTTCTGTTTTAGGTTAATTTAATATTTAAAAAGGTAAGCTACGCATATTAACACTAACATGATACCTATACAAACATACCACCATATTGATGCAGATATATTTGGGTCAGTTTTAAAAAAGAAAACTCCAGGAGATAGGAAAGGTATTTCAGGTTCATGAACATAGGTTTAGCACTGTTTTTTGTTATAGAAAGATGTGAAATGGGTAGAATTACAGTAAAGTGAGGGGGAAGGGATTAAGAAGTCTAATGTATTATTCTATTCCAACCCAAGCCATTAATGTGCTCAACAAATAAGACTTAATATAATCTTAGGAATAAAAAAATTAATAAAAGTCTATAGGCTCTACATCTAAAATGTATCAGAACCTGCAATATCTCTGCTGATAAGTATTCTTATATTTAAGACACATGTTAAGGGTGTATCTTACACTGTTCTTTATCACTCTAGGTTTGTATTATGATTCACTGTTTAGATGTTGGGGCAGCACCTGTTCACACCCTAAGTGCAATTTTCATCCATTAGAAGTGCCATACATTTGCCAAGATTTTACATAAATATCTTTGCATTATGCTATACAAATACCGAACACATGTAAAAAGGAAACAAAAAGTAAATATACTTCCTGGTCAGTGTGTTGTGATCTGGCAAATCACTTGAATAAGCGATGCATTCCAAATATCTAATGAATGGGATTTATATGTATAAATGGTGCCCCTGCTGAATATTTTTGATCCGATTGGACTAAACATAGGCCAGCTGGTCATCTCTTGTTATGGGAATAGAAATGTTTTGATCAAATTTCAATTTGGAGATGGGCTCTCACTTTAATTGAGCATCGGCTAGCAATTTAGCTAAAGCAACATATAAATCACATGTAATTGTTCACAAAATGTAATTATATATTGTGTGCAGATAAACTTTAAAGGGTTACTCCAAACCTTTTGGATGGGGAGACATTTCCAGTTTAAAATGCCCTGTTGGGCACTATGGGCAAGGTTCCCCTCCGTTTGTTGTAAAAACTGCAAATAAAAGCACTTTCCTTTGAATGAAAGCTTCTGGCGCTAATCTTCCACTCCCCTGTGAATGTCACTGGGGCTTCAGGAAGTCCAATCATAGACTTCTCATAGAGAAACCTGTGATTGGTCCGTTTTTGTGTCTCAAACCACATGCGTCCTCCAGGCCAAGAAGGGGAGGTAAAATTTAAATAAATATTGAGAAAAAAAATACTGAAGGGCATGAAGGGAGGGGGTGCCAATCTTCCCATTGCAAGCGTTTTACCAGCAAGGGAGAAGATTTCTATGTCTGTCAGCGTGCAGTGCACATTAATGACACTTTTTTTTTATTATTATTATTTCTTTTTTTTATGCACAAAATTGCCCAGACTTCTGGGCTACCAATGTCCCTTGTGCTGGGGGTGCAACTATAGAAAAGTTGAAAAAATATATATTTTCACTTTTTCCTACTATGGCAATACAGCATTAAACCTATGAATGCACTCGTGTGACACCCAAAATAAATACAAACTGAATAAAAATGCAAAAACCAATTAATTTTTCCAGTGGAACCCTTTGACATAGTGTGTTAACATCGTGTTTCATACAAAAACAACGCAATGGCGGTGATGTATGTGCCAGTGCGTGTATCTGACACACACACACACACACTGGCACATAGTGGTACACAGATACACACACCTTGAGACACAGTGTGTATGTATGTATGTATGTATGTATCTGTGTGTCAAAGTGTGTGTATCTGTGTATGTGCCAGTGTGTATGAAACCAACACACAGATACACACCCACTGGCAGATAGTGGCACACAGATACACACACCTTGAGACACAGTGTGTATGTATGTATGTATGTATGTATCTGTGTGTCAAAGTGTGTGTATCTGTGTATGTGCCAGTGTGTATGAAACCAACACACAGATACACACCCACTGGCAGATAGTGGCACACAGATACACACACCTTGAGACACAGTGTGTATGTATGTATGTATGTATGTATCTGTGTGTCAAAGTGTGTGTATCTGTGTATGTGCCAGTGTGTATGAAACCAACACACAGATACACACCCACTGGCAGATAGTGGCACACAGATACACACACCTTGACACACAGTGTGCATCTGTGTATCAAGGTGTGTGTATCTGTGTTTGTATGTGTCGGTGTGTGCACCTCTGTGTCAGTGTGTGTGTGTGTGTGTGTGTGTGTGTGTGTGTATCTGACACACAGATATACACACTGACACACAAATACACACAGTGACATATACACACACTTGCACCCTGAGATACACACTGGCACACACATTGACATACACACACAAACACACTGGCACATACTCAAACCTTGACACACACACTCTCACTGACAAACAGATATACTCTTTTACAGACACATACAAACACATTCACTCTCACTGACAAGAACAGATACATTCTCACTGACAAACACATTCACTCTTTGACAGAGACACACACACATACAAACTCCCTAACAGACACACATACAATTTATTTTAATTTTTTTACATTTTACTCCACCCAGCCCCCCTACCTTTGTGAGTGCTGGCATGGAGTCGCTGGGGTCCAGTGGGGCTGCTGAGCGGTTGGCGTGCAGGCAGCAAGGGAGCAGTGATCTCCCTGCTCAGTTCCCTCGCGCGCCTCTTAGTGAGGTCATATTCCGGCTCCAGCATCACTGCTGTGCACGCGAGGGAGCTGAGCAGGTAGATCACTACCCACTGCTCCCTCACTGCCCGCAGCCATTTTGTTTTTTAAACTTTTGGAGGAACACCAATTGGGAAATGCTGGTTTACAATAACAACGTCCCTAATACTTTATTTGAATATAAACGTATTATAATCAACAGAGAAGATGATGACCACCTTTAAATGGCACAGGCAACACTCTAAAAACTCTTGTGTATCTATAACATGTCTTATACCCCACCTCCTATAGACTGTAAGCTTGTTTAACCCCTTAAGGACACATGACATGTGTGACATGTCATGATTCCCTTTTATTCCAGAAGTTTGGTCCTTAAGGGGTTAAGCAGGGTCCTCTTCAACCTATCATTCCTTTAAGTTTTCTTGTAATTGTCCTATTTATAGTTACTTCCCCCATCTCATAATATTGTAAAACGCTACAGAATCTGTTGGCGGTATATAAATGGCAATAATAATAATAATAATAATAATATAAAAACATCAGGAAAGTACTGACAAGTGAACTTGTTTATATAACCCTAAAATGAATATAGATTAAACACAGTTACAGAGTAAACAGATAAATGACAGGAATTCAAGTTTAAGTCCAAACTAGCTAAACTGGAAGCACAGCTGACTTGGAGATTTTGTTTCCAGTTCGGCCATTCTGGCTTTAAAATTTGGGCTTTGAATTCTCAACAAATTCTCACTTTAGTGAATAAGACTAAGACGTTTAATAGAGGTAAGGGGGTTGCAAGACCCAGCAGCACATGAAAAGTGCTGTCCTGCAGTATGTAGCTTTCACATGCTGCTGTATGTAGAATTCACATGCTCCTCAATTATTATATTTATATTTTTTTATTCCAGCAACATAACTTGTAGATAATGCAGAGGAGCACATTTCATGTGCTGCCCATCAATAGGTAATGGAAGGCCAAGCAGGGAAGATGGCAGGAGTCAGGGCTGCATGGAGTTAAAGGGACTGTGAGCCCCTCAGCCATGTGCTGCCTTGCTATACATTCCTCCCGTGCTCTGCCTCCCTTACAGGCCGCCAGCTCCCTCCTCCCCTCCCGGTTATCACTGTCCTCTCACCAGCCCGAGCTTCTCTGTTTCGCTTCCGTTCCTCCGAGCCCTTGTGTGGGCTGCACTATAAGCCGGTTACCGGTAGGTGACAATATGATGCAATGGGGAGGAAAGCATGAGCGGAAAAGGAAGCGACAGAAGCCGGAGAGGGACGTGTTCATTCTGGCCAATCAGTGCTCGCCTTTCTTTTATCCGATGAGAGCGAAGCTGTGATTGGTCACACCGTTTCCTAGCAACATATAAATAATGTGAAGGGCCTAGATTTCTAGTGTCCGTTCTGGCCTTAGACATGTCATTGATAGACAGGAGCATGGCAGTGACTGGCAGTATAGGCAGCTCTCTGTTGTCCTTGTACTTAGTATAGTCTAGCAAGAATGACTTATGTGAGCTATAGCAGTCCTTATTGTAGGAAATGCAATTCCCTGGGATAAAATAAACCTTATAGGATCCAGATTAAAATAGTAGAATAAGTGACTATTTCAGAGGTGATTTTTCAATGTTGGAAAAAAGTAACAAACAAAACCAGGTCACATAGAATTCCCATTAATTTTAACTGTGCACCAGGAGCAACAGCATCGTTTATGTCATTTGCATTAGTTGAAATAACACACCAAGCACCATAACCACTACAGCTCGCTGTAGTGGTTTTGGTGCCAGGAGTGCCCAGACGCACTCCCAAAGTAATCTGACAAACCTTCTTAGATAAGTTCGACAATTTACCTGGGTCTCCCAGGTGGAAAAGCACTGGCAGATAAGGAAAAATGTCACTAGTGTCTGATGAATGGAGTGGTAGTTTTATTCATAAAAAAAAATGGCGATTGCAGACAAAACTGGTGCAAACATGAAACTGAATACAAAGTTTATACATAACCCCCCACAGAATAAGTACACTGGGTCACCAGTTTCAGAGTCCATCCTCATAATGTAAAGGAGAAGAGAGAAATAATAGATGTGGGGAAAGTAGGAGAAAGAGGAATATTTCTGTCCCAGCATTGGTTATCCCTTGATCGGTGTATCTGTATGACTTGACTGTTCCACGGAGGCCTCCTCTCTGCTGTGCCCAGAGCTGTCTTATCGCATGGGCACACTGGGTAGTTGCCCGGGCGCCCCCATGTGATGTAATTCCAGTAAAATACAAGTTTAGCAGGCTAAGATTGCCACAAGGCATATGTATGTATATGTGTTTGTAGTATCAGTTAGTTAATAACACGTAGCTAAGATACTGTCATCACTGTACTGACCAGGTGCAGGAATGTAAGAACTGGAATTACGCGTCCCTCTCCTTTGTATCAGATGAGCCACGTGGTTAGACCGGATGGATGAGTTTAGACTCTATTCATTAAATAGGTTAAGGGTATGTGTGGGTGTAGTTAATTGTGGGAGGAGCTACAGTGCTATATAAGGAATGTACTCTATGTATTCAGTACTCAGACTTTGCTGTATTTTGGTGACGCTAGTCCCTCTGAGTCCCGATCGGTGATCCAATAAAGAATCTCTTCCTTCCTGAAGAAACCTGTGTCCATCTCTCTGTGCTTGGCTTCCGTCAGTTTCTCCGGTATCATTTGGTGCATTGGCCGGGAAGCTCATCGTTCAACGGTAGCTGAGAGGCAGAGGCGTGAGACGGTCTATCTTTGCCCACGTTCTCTACGGCTGCACCCCTGAACTTCTGCGTGGACCTCCCTTCGTCTCGGCGCCACTGGTCTGTTGTCCAGGAGATCATCGGCCTCTACGTGAGAAGTGCTGGGGTGTCCCCGTCGATGAGTGTGAACTCAGGTTCAGGAACGAGGAGGTAAGATAACTGCTGTTTTAGACGGCAGGACCCGCTAGGGGTATACCGATTGTGCGGTAGGCCCAAAGGGGTTTTTGAATCTGTATCTGCCCCCTCTGTCGGAGGGAAGGAGCGAAGGCGCACCGCTCGATCGAACGCTCTTTAGTCAGACCGTTTGATTTGGTTAGTCAGGCGGGGTCCTGGTGTAAGATAGCCCTAGCCGGACACCGGTGTCTTGTCTAGACTAGCGTTCTAGGGTGTATATTACGTTCGCTAGGTCGGAGGGACCGGGAGACTAAGCGGCGCCTGTGTAAATTCGGTTCGCTAGTTCTCATCCTATCTGGGCTAAGTGGGAAGGCGTGTAAATTTGGAACCCACTAGACTTTTGATAGTACGACTAAGAGGCGCCTGTGTAAATTCGGATCTCTAGCTCGTTGTATAGTGCGACTAAGAGGCGCCTGTGTAAATTCGGTTCTCTAGCTCGCTATGTATATGTGGTGATTGGGCAGTGTGGCTAACCAAAACGGGTGTATATAGTTTTAGGTAGTCCATTCAAGGTACTGGCCAATAGTTTAGTTGGGAATTGTAAATGTGTTAACGATTGTTTTAGTAAAGTGTATATCTTGTTAGATAGCGCGAGCTCAGCCGTCTAGCGAGAGTGTTAATAGTGTGTTGCTGTATTATAGTGCACGGTACCATAACCCTGTATATTTACTGACATTGTATAATAAGTACTAATCATTGTCGTCCATTGCATGTTTTAACACCATAACCACTAATAATTGTATTGTGACCTTAACTTGTGCTTTGACCTATGCTAACCGTACTGTAACCGCTATTTGTAAAAGACGATGTTACTGGGTGTGTTATAGACGGGTAATTCGTATATAGAGAATTATAGCGTGGGTGACTGTGTAGTTACGCCAAAGGGCATAATATTGATTATATAGTGACTGGTGTAGCAGCTGTGTGTGTACGGGAATTCCCTGAGTGTTTATTGTTATGGTGTACGTTTCACTTGGTAACCATACCACGTGGTGCTGTTGCCAGAGGAAACGGGTGTGACTGTTGAATAGTACGCGTGTATAGTAATCGTTGTCGACGACGTTCCACTGTTAAATATGGGCGCGTCGCAGTCAACGATTCCGGATCCCTTAGGATGTATGGTTAAGAATTTTAAAAAGGGATTCAAAGTTTGTGATTTTGGGGTTAAGATGTCCCCTGTACGTTTGGTCACTTTGTGCACTAGGGAGTGGCCTACTTTGGTTGCGGCATGGCCGCCACGTGGCAGTTTGGATCCAACTCTGGTACAGCGCTTACACGTGGCTGTATCGGGTAGGCCTGAACTTTACGGCCAGTTTCCTTATATTGACTGTTGGAGACAGGCCGTAAATGACTCGCCAAAATGGCTCCGGACATGCCACGAGGAACAGTGTCGCCTCATGGTAGCTAGGACTTGTTCGTCCACTAGGGCTGGTGTTAGGCCCATTTTGGACACGCCCCCTGAGTCCGAGATCCCTTTGCCGCCCCCTTACTTTCCGGTAAGAGGAAGTGACGCAAATACAGGAAGTCCTGTAACCCTTCCCTCATTACCCTCATCCACTTCCGCTTCCTCCTCCAGTACAGGATCCACCCCCCCTCGTACTAAATCTCCCCTACCGGAACCAGAACCCACCCCCATTAGAAACGAATATCCTGATTTGGCGCCACTTCAGACTTCCGGTCAAGCTTCATCTAGCTCGGCCCGAAGTGTTCTATTTACCACCTTTTCCCAAAACCAACCTCCCACATCCCCATACCCTATCTCTCCCCGACCGGAACCCATGACTGACGCCCCTCCACGTAGCCCCATACAGACCCGACAGTTGACCGGTGCCCAACAATTGAGACACTATCAGATGCCTCTTCGTCTGAATCCCGGGTCAGCCTATATTAATGCCGCAGGTCAAATGGCACAAGCTGACCCTGTCTTCGTATATGTTCCCTTCACTACAACCGATCTTTTAAACTGGAAGACCCACAATTCCTCGTATACTGAGAAACCACAAGCCATGACTGATCTGTTCACCTCAATAGTACAGACACATAATCCGACATGGGCTGATTGCCAGCAGTTATTAATGACTTTATTTAACAATGAGGAAAGGACAAGAATAAATCAAGCAGCCATTAAAGCATTAGAGGATAGAGCCCGTGCTTTGAACCAAGCTAATCCAGCAGCATGGGCCGCAACACATTATCCCAACACTGATCCCGATTGGAACGTAAATGGTGCTGATATGGTTCAACTCAGAGCCTATAGAGACGCTATAATTGCTGGCATGAAAGCCGGAGGAAAGAAAGCCATTAACATGTCGAAGACAGTTGAGGTGATCCAGAAAAGCGATGAAGCGCCCAGTGTCTTTTATGACCGATTATTGGAGGCGTACCGCTTGTACACCCCCTTTAATCCGGAAGACGCAGACAATTCCCGAATGGTTAACTCCGCCTTTGTCAGCCAAGCTTACGGAGATATTAAGCGCAAGCTACAAAAGTTAGAAGGGTTTGCAGGTATGTCAATCACCCAACTAATGGAGGTAGCTAATAAGGTGTATATGAATAGGGAAACAGAAAGCAAGAAAGAGGAGGAGCGCAAGATGCGTAAAAAGGCTGATATGCTAGCGGTAGCGATCGCAGGCGTAGATAAACGGGGCCCAGATAGAGGCAATAATAGATGGAGTAGGGAGCCTTTGAGTAGGGATCAGTGTGCGTATTGCAAGGAAGAAGGGCATTGGAGGAACGAATGTCCGCAAAGAGAGCAGTACGAGAGAGACCAACCCAGGGCAGGCTACGGAAACTTTAGAGGCAGAGCGAGAGGTAGAGGAGGTCCCGGAGGGAGTAATGGTTATAGAGGGAGTAATGGGAACAGAGGAAGTGTTAGGGAAGACAGGTATATTCCAGCAGCGCAAAGGTCTCGCGATAGAGAAGGTAGGGACTTTGTAGGATTGGCTGACACGGTCATGGAGGACTATTGATACCGACCGGGCTCCATCCCCCTTGGTCGAGCGGAGCCTATGGTCGATGTATCAATAGGGGGGAAAAGGAGTGCGTTCATGATCGACACTGGTGCTGAACATTCAGTGGTGACTAATCTAGTTGCTCCTCCATCTGGAAGGACTATTACTGTGATAGGAGCAACTGGAAGAAGTGCTGAAAGACCGGTTCTTAAAAGTCGACTCTGTACATTGGGAGGCCACGTAGTAAAACACCAATTCCTTTATATGCCTGAATGTCCAGTCCAATTGCTGGGACGTGATATGCTATCCAAATTACAAGCGCAGATTACGTTCCTACCAGATGGAACAACATCTTTAAAGTTTAATGGACCTTCAGGTATTATGACTTTATCCGTACCAAAGGAAGAAGAGTGGCGACTTTATACAGCGTTGACTAGCCAAAACCCTAGGAGTGATGAGACATTGTTTAACATACCAGGAGTTTGGGCAGAGAACAACCCACCAGGACTGGCCCGCAATATTCCACCAATAAAAATTGAACTGAAACATGGGGTTTATCCAGTGAGCCTAAGACAATATCACATTCCGCAGAAGGCTAAGAAGAACATCCAATCCTATCTGGATAAGTTCATACGGTATGGTATCCTAAAATTCTGTACTTCCCCCTGGAACACCCCATTGCTGCCTGTTCAAAAGCCCGGCACAGATGAGTATCGACCTGTGCAGGACTTAAGAGCAGTCAATGATGCGGTTGTTAGCATACATCCAGTTGTACCCAATCCATATAACCTGCTTGCTTTAATTCCGGGCGGGGCTACTTACTTCACAGTCTTAGATCTCAAAGATGCCTTCTTTTGCCTCCGAATTGCCGCAGAAAGTCAATGTATTTTCGCTTTCCAATGGGAGAACGCTGTAACGGGCTCAAAACGCCAAATGACTTGGACAAGACTGCCCCAAGGGTTTAAAAATTCACCTACCCTATTTGGTTCAGCCCTAAGTCAAGATCTATTGGATTTCGAGTCCATCCCAGGAGAGTGTGTATTGTTACAATATGTAGATGACTTGTTGATAGCAGCAGTTACAAAAGAAATCTGTCAGCAAGCAACGCACGATCTACTACACATTCTCTGGAAGGCAGGATACAAGGTGTCTAGAAAGAAGGCTCAGTTGTGTTTGCCAACTGTCAAGTATCTAGGATTCCATATCTCTGAAGGTCAAAGAATTACGGGGCCAGAGAGAAAAGAAGCTGTCTGCCAAATACCAATACCCAAGAATAGAAGACAAGTGCGAGAATTCTTGGGGGCAGCAGGCTTCTGTAGGATATGGATTCCCAGTTATGCGATACTAGCAAAACCTCTGTACGCAGCTATCAAAGGTACAGAGCACGACCCCTTCCTATGGACCCAAGAACAGCAAACGGCATTTGAAGATGTGAAGAAGGCTTTGATGAGTGCCCCAGCATTAGGTCTACCTGATCACACACGACCATTCTACTTATATGTACACGAGCAAAGAAGAATGGCTGTGGGAGTATTGACACAGTACTTGGGATCATGGCAAAGACCTGTTGCCTACATGTCTAAGCAACTGGATGCAGTGGCCAGCGGACTTCCACCTTGTCTAAGAGCCGTAGCTGCAGCCGCCCTGCTAGTAGCTGAAGCCGATAAACTCACTCTGGGTCAAGAACTTTATGTACGAGTCCCACATGCAGTACAGACGTTGTTGGATTACAAAGGAAATCATTGGTTTAGTAATAGCCGTATGACCAAGTATCAAGCAATGTTGTGTGAAAACCCAAGAGTGCATTTAGAGACTGTAAACACCTTAAATCCAGCTACCCTTTTGCCACAACCTACTGAAAGTCAACATGATTGTTTGGAAGTAATGGATGAAGTATTCTCAAGTAGACCAGATCTTCGTGATTTTCCCATCCAGAACCCCGATGTTCAATATTACACCGACGGCAGTAGTTATGTGAAAGAAGGGATCCGCTATGCAGGATATGCAGTGACAACAATAGACAAGGTGATAGAAGCTCGGCCACTGGCGAAAGGAACATCAGCACAAAAGGCAGAATTAATAGCACTAACACGAGCGTTACAATTGGCTGAAGGTTTAAGAGTAAATATCTATACGGACTCTAAGTATGCGTTTTTAACCACTCATGCCCACGGAGCTTTGTATAAAGAAAGAGGACTACTGAATTCAGAAGGCAAAGAAATCAAGTACGCAGCTGAAATCCTACAACTATTGGAAGCAGTGTGGGAGCCGAAAGAAGTCGGTATCATACATTGTCGAGCGCATCTGAGAGGAGATGGTGATGTAACCAAGGGAAATCGGATGGCAGATAGTGCAGCTAAGCGTGCTGCTGAATCAGGAAGACAGGAGTATGTAGGGCATATAGCTGCTCTTATACCAACTCCACTGTCCCAATGGACTCCAGTTTATACAGCTCAAGAAGAGGAGTGGTTAAAGACTGAACCGGGAAAGTATCTGGAGAACAAGTGGTATCAGCTAGAAGATGGAAGAATAGTTATACCAGCATCGCTAGCGGTAGAAATTGTCCAAAATTATCACAACGGGACACATTCTGGGAGAGACAGTACTGAAGAATCTCTTAGAAAACATTTCTACATACCAAGATTGTCCAACTTGACTCAGGCCATTGTACGCAGATGTGTAACGTGTGCTAAGAATAATGCAAGACAAGGACCAGTAAAGCCACCAGGAGTTCAGTTTATGGGGGGACTCCCCATGTCCGATCTACAAATAGACTTTACAGTGATGCCTAAATCGGGTGGACATCGTTACCTGCTGGTAATTGTGTGCACCTATTCAGGCTGGGTAGAAGCATGTCCTACTCGTACAGAGAAAGCAGGAGAAGTTGTGAGATTCCTGCTACGAGAAATAATACCCCGATATGGACTACCCTGTTCTATAGGATCGGACAATGGTCCAGCTTTTGTTCATCAGTGCCTACAACAACTGACTCATATGCTTGGTATAAAGTGGAGGCTTCATACTGCATATAGACCCCAGAGTTCTGGTAAGGTAGAGAGAATGAATAGAACTATAAAGAACCAGTTGGCTAAAATGTGTCAGGAAACCCAACTTAAGTGGAACGTTCTCTTACCTATAGCCTTATTGCGAATCCGCAGTACCCCTACCAGAAGGATGGGCCTCTCTCCTTTTGAAATCATGTATGGGCGACCACCTCCCGTACTTGGTAACTTAAGGGGGGACTTGAGTCAGTTGGGAGAAGGAATTACCCGGCAGCAGGTTGTAGAGTTGGGTAAGACTATGGAGGAGGTACAGAAATGGGTACAAGATAGATTACCTGTGAATATTTATCCCCCTGTTCATAGTTATCATCCAGGAGACCAAGTGTGGATTAAAGAGTGGAATACTGTACCGTTAGGGCCCAAGTGGAGAGGTCCTTATGTTGTTCTCTTGTCTACCCCTACAGCAATAAAAGTAGCAGAAGTGACTCCGTGGATACATCACTCCAGGGTTAAACCAGCAGCAGTCGATTCTTGGCAAGTTACAGCAGATCCAGAGAATCCCTGCAAGATCCGGTTAAAACGCACTACTCAGTCGGAGTAACGAGGAATTATTGTGGATTACAAATTTTATTGTTACAGGTGTGAGTGAGAAGGCCATAATAAAGCCTGTCCGCTTACCATCACATAGTGTATAAGCCAGGAAAGTCTCGAAGGGACACCTGTGAAGATGAGCAGAACTCCATTCCCTGCAGCCCCTCACATCCTGGAAGCTGAGGCGCCATCGCACGGACGAAGACTGAGGATGACGGCGAAAGATGTGCTTTTGATAGTGTTTATTTATATGTGTTTTTATATTCAGGAAGGTAGAGGTACCGACACTCCTAGCTGTGAGGTATGCATTAAGACTACGAGAACAGGTAACCATATTTCCCAAACCCTAATTTGGCATTCACAATACGAATGTAAAGGAGATGTATCGAGATGTAGATACTTAAATATAGATTATAGTGTGTGCCATTTAGGAGTAGGAGAACCTAAGTGCTTCAGTCCGGAGTATCAGCCTCGTACAATTTGGTTGACTCTCAGGAATGGAGATCCTCAGGGGACCCTAATTAATAAAACGGTGTTAGAATCCGTACATTCTTCGGGTGTTCTGCTATTTGATGCGTGTAAAGCGATATCGAGTGGTAGAAAGCCGTGGAATGTATGTGGGGATCTTAGATGGGAGAGGACGTATGGGTCTAACGATAAATATATTTGTCTCAGTAGCAAAAATAAATATGTAAGTCCTAGATGCCCAAATAAAGACTATAACTTTTGTCCATATTGGTCTTGTGTGGGGTGGGCAACTTGGGGACAGACAGTAGACAAAGACATGATAGTGACTAAGTTGCCGACTAGCCCTTATTGTAAGTCTATGGAATGCAATCCAGTCCATATTCTTATAAATAACCCCGACAAGTTCTTAGATAAATATGGTAATTTATTTGGGTTTCAAATATACGGGACGGGTTTAGATCCTGGGACATTATTGTTTATAGGAATAGAGACTGATACGGTATCCTCCCAGACTCATCAAGTATACCATTCCTTTTACGAAGAGATGAGTATAGATAATAAGATCCCCCATAATGCTAAAAACCTGTTCATTGATCTAGCTGAAAGTATTGCCGGTAGTCTTAATGTTACCAACTGCTATGTGTGTGGAGGTACTAACATGGGAGACCAATGGCCTTGGGAAGCAAAGGAGGTAATGTCCGGTTCTGAGGCAGTTGACCAACTAATATCTACACAAGCCGATTATCATTTGAGTGTTAGAGGTAAATCTGAGTGGAGATTAAAGACCTCCATCATAGGTTATGTTTGCATAGCAAGGAAAGGAATAATGTATAATACTTCTGTAGGAGAATTAACTTGTCTAGGGCAAAAAGCTTATGATGATGATACAAAGAATACAACTTGGTGGTCGGCTTCAAATGTCTCAGAACCATCTAACCCGTTTGCTAGATATGCCAATTTAAAGGATGTGTGGTTTGATCTATCCATCACATCTATTTGGAGAGCCCCAGCAAATTTGTACTGGATCTGTGGTAAGAAAGCCTATTCGGAGCTGCCACAGGACTGGGAAGGGGCATGTGTGTTGGGTATGCTCAAACCATCCTTCTTCTTGTTACCGATTGAAACAGGTGAGACTTTAGGTGTTAAAGTGTATGATGTGAATCATAGGAAGAAAAGGGGACCCATAGAGATAGGCGCCTGGGAAGATGATGAATGGCCTCCCCAGCGTATTATAGATTACTATGGGCCAGCCACGTGGGCTGAGGATGGTACCTTTGGTTATAGAACCCCTATTTATATGCTCAACCGTATTATAAGATTACAGGCGGTGGTTGAGATTATCACAAATGAGACATCACAAGCGCTCAATCTTCTAGCGAAGCATAACACCAGGATGAGGACAGCAGTCTACCAAAATAGATTAGCCTTGGATTACCTTTTGGCAGTAGAGGGAGGTGTATGTGGGAAGTTTAACCTAAGTAATTGCTGTCTTCAAATAGATGACGAAGGGCAAGCAATAGCTGAGCTTACTAGCCATATGGTTAAACTAGCGCATGTGCCTACTCAGGTATGGAAAGGGTACAATCCAAGTAGTTGGTTTGGTAGCTGGTATGAGTGGTTTGGAGGGCTTAAGGCAGTGGTAGGTGGAGTCCTACTAATTTTAATGTTGTGTCTACTCCTGCCGTGTCTTATACCCTTAGTAGTTAGGTCTGTGCAAAGCCTGATAGGAAGTATAGCAGAGAGGAAGGCTGCTGCACAGATAATGGCGATATATAAGTATAAGGCTCTAGATCAGGGAGAACCAATGCAAGAAGATGAATGTTGAAGATTCACATCATAAGATAAGTCTGGTCTGGTTCATGGTAACCTGAGGTATATGCAAACCAAGGTTAAGTGATGCCTCAAGTAATTGTGAAATATCAGAGGCATCAAAGGGGGGAATGTGATGTAATTCCAGTAAAATACAAGTTTAGCAGGCTAAGATTGCCACAAGGCATATGTATGTATATGTGTTTGTAGTATCAGTTAGTTAATAACACGTAGCTAAGATACTGTCATCACTGTACTGACCAGGTGCAGGAATGTAAGAACTGGAATTACGCGTCCCTCTCCTTTGTATCAGATGAGCCACGTGGTTAGACCGGATGGATGAGTTTAGACTCTATTCATTAAATAGGTTAAGGGTATGTGTGGGTGTAGTTAATTGTGGGAGGAGCTACAGTGCTATATAAGGAATGTACTCTATGTATTCAGTACTCAGACTTTGCTGTATTTTGGTGACGCTAGTCCCTCTGAGTCCCGATCGGTGATCCAATAAAGAATCTCTTCCTTCCTGAAGAAACCTGTGTCCATCTCTCTGTGCTTGGCTTCCGTCAGTTTCTCCGGTATCACCCACAAGCATATGCTTGACAACTTTTCAGTATATTATTCCGGGAGATTTATTGAGAGCCTTCAAACCCTCTTTATTAAAACTTTTAGATGGACTAATCTCTTCGGTATCAGCTGTTATCTGTACATGCAATCTTGCTGTTATGAAAACATATCTTGACCTTGACGAAAACAACGTACACGTACTAATTGTACATAAGTAAGACAAAATCAACACACACCATATCACAATATGGTCATGGGTTTAGAAGTACTCACATAAAACTGAATGCCCGCCCAGATGAAACTGAACTTGTCTTGAATTTTATTCGAACATCGAACCAGACTTAACCCAGTAGTTCCCACTTGGCCTACTGTAAGATTCGCAGGGATATTTGCAGTAGTATAGGTTCTGTGTTTTGTTTCCAAGTCCCATTTTTTTTTCCAAAACGTATTTTTCCTCTGTTTATTTTGTTTGTGTATGTCTTGTTGCTTTGTGTAGTTTTTGGCATTGTTAGAATTTCTTTTGTCTGTTTTGGTATTAAAATATGAATAGTTAAGAAGCGACGCCAGGCTACAATGTGGCATGCCACTCCGACCGCCGACATATTACCCCTATACATGACACGGATAGCATCAATGACTCTCGACCAGACAAATTCTACAATGTGACACCATGGCCCGTACGTGATACACATGGCTATTGTAGTCGATAATGAGTTTGTTTTATTTTATTTTATTTTATCTTATTTAACTTCACTGTTAACTGTATCATTAACTGCGTGGCAGCGGTACGGCACCGGCACACAGCCGGCGGTTTTACCCAAATCCACTAACATGGCGCGAGCCAAGCTGTCTCCACAACCACCGGTTGTACCCACGATGTCCTCCATGGCACGTACAAGTAGGATCACCTTGCATACTATACCCATCTCCCATATAGCCACAATCCTGTGACGCGCACGCTATGCTGCCACCCTATTGAGTGAATACGGCATATCTGGCGATACTCCCATACGGAGATGAGCCCGCCTATGCATTATGTACACTATGAGAATGACGCCAGGTGGATCAGATAATTGAGCAGCAAAGCAGCAAAGCAAGATAACAAACCCATAACATGACACACAAGGGTCCCCTCGGATCACACCTTACATCGATACACACCCTAGGATGATTCACATCAATATCGCATGTGTAACAAAGTTCTTTTTATTGTGTATTTAGAAGTATATGTTTTCCTTTTACTTTTACTTTCACTTTTAATTAACTTTATTGCTTATTGACTAGAGTACTAAGATTTCAGATTTATTATACCTATTGTTGATGACCATAAGCTTACATTTTATATCACCAAAATGTGCAACTGTACTCTGGAATGCTGAAACTGTGTTATACTGTTCCTGTGTATGCCGTTGTGGCAACACAGATGTGCTGTGTACGTCTGGTTGCACGAAAAATAAAGAATAAAAAAAAAAAAAAAATATATGAATAGTTTAATTCTTGTCTTTGGGCTCCAGTATCTGGATTCACAAACAGATACAATAGTATTTTGCAATTTGCATAGATATTGTTCTAAATTGTGTTTGTGGGTTTAATCTACTTTACCTGGGGAAACCAAAGCTTACCATTTTATGGTGACAGCTTTTTGACATTAGAGTTAAAGGAACACCTCGGGCACCATAGCAATGTAATTTAAATTTTATTGAAATTTAGTTGTTATGGTGCCTGGAGGTCCCTGCTGATGACTCACTTTTAGGGGTTAAACTGTTCTCGAAATCCAGACCCCAAAGCACTGGCGTACATACCGCGGTCGTAAAGGGCGCAGCTGCAACCGGGCCCGTCACTCCAGGGGGCCCGGCCGCCCTGCAACCGGGTACCCGCCGCCATCTTTTGGGGCCCCATCACTCCTCCCAGCATACACCGAGCCCATGTGGGAGGAAAAACAGGGAGTCAGAGTGGGAACTCTGACTCCCATGCACCTGAGCCACCACTGGACTCCAGGGAAAGTCACCATACTGCACCTAAAAGGCAGGAAACAGCAGGGTGACTTTTTGTGTGTGTGTGTGTGTTTGTTTGTATGTATGTGTCTGTCTGTGTGCCTGTCTGTATGTATGTGTGTCTGTGTGTGTATGTGTGTCTGTGTGTATGTGTCTGTTTGTGTGTGTGTGTGTCTGTTTGTATGTATGTCTTTGTATGTTTGTGTGTGTGTGTGCCTGTCTGTATGTATGTGTCTGTGTGTCTGTATTTGTCTGTCTGTATGTGTGTGTCTGTATGTGTATGTATGTGTGTCTGTCTGTATGTCTGTGTGTGTGTCTGCCTGTATGTATGTGTGTGTGTGCTTGTCTGTTTGTATGTATGTATGTGCCTTTGTATGTGTGTGTGTCAGCTGACACTCTCACCCAATCAGTGACTCCCCATTCATAAAACCCACTTGAAAAAGGTATGTTTCATAATGTCTCAGACAAGAAGATAAATTCAAGTATATATTGTTGAAGAAGTTTATTCCTCTGCTGCAAAAGTTTTTTTCTTGTTTTATTTTTAAATTGTAAATATAAGTAAACAAAAGAGTTACTTCAACCATCATAGCTACTTCTGCTTTAAGGTGATAGGAATCTGTATGAGCAGCATTTACTGCTTGAAACGATGCACAAACAAAGATATCTGAATTTATGTGTGTTCACAGTAATTTAGTATACCCCCAGTCTTTTTAGTGTTTTTTTTTCATATTATTCTGTCTAGCTGTACCACAATTCTCAGGGCCACTGATTCACAATGATATTGAGATCAAGGCTTTGTGACTTTCATTGGGACAATGTCGGGCTTGCGGACTGCATAAGGAGCAAGCCTCATGAGGTTTAATGGAGCAGAGGCTGTTGAGTAAGTATTGGTGAGTTTAGGTTAGCAGCAGAGCGCACTGACGGTTAGGTGCAGGGCAGCACGCGCTATTAGCAGAGCGGGAAGGTAGCGATCAGGGCAAGAGCCCTGATTGGTAGATCGCAGCACGGGATAAGCAGTGGCGGGAAAATGAGGAGTATAAATTTAAAGGCGCCAAATTATTTACCTCAGCTTGTGCTAGACAACTATCAAGGTTGGCCGTTTTAAATATAACTGAGCTGCTGCTCTTACCTGGAAGATGTCTGGCACAGTTGAAGGAGCTAGTAATGGAGGTGGGCACAGGCTCATATCCTCTAGCAATTAAGGGGCCAGTGCAAACAGAGAAGTCTGGTGAGAGTGACCCCTGCAGGATTCATGAGGAGAGAACAAAGAGATCCAGAAAGTTTCTCACCATTCTCACCATTTAGAAAGTTTTGCAGCTTTGGTTGTCTTTTTAAAAGACACAGTTATTGAGGGCAGTTGCGCAGGTTTATATAGGAATACGCGTTTCATTTGTCCGATGTTGGTGTGGATATTTATTTAAGGTAAGTGTTCAATCTATGTTGGAGATGGCCGTGGGCAGTGGGGGGCCACCGGGTTTGGTATCCCAGAACCTTGGTGGCGTTGGGATATAAGTCACCCTCCTGGACATCACAGGAGGGTGGATTTGGTTTATAAAATTGGTTTTATGATATATATTTATGGCTCCTGGCTTTGGTGGGGGCGGAGCCTTGGAATTTATGGCTCCTGGCTTTGGTGGGGGCGGAGCCTTGGAATTTATGGCCCCTGGCTTTGGTGGGGGCGGAGCCTTGGAATTTATGGCTCCTGGCTTTGGTGGGGGCGGAGCCTTGGAATTTATGGCTCCTGGCTTTGGTGGGGGGCGGAGCCTTGGAAAGTTGGAACGTTTTAATGGTGGAACGTTTTAATGGTTAATATTTCGGTTTGATTTTAAAATTAAGGTTTTATGTTGAAAGTGGAATTATGAAATCCGTAATAAAGGTTCACGGCCATTCTCCAAGGTGCAATATTGAAGTATTGAATAAACAAGTTGGATAAAAGAAGTTGTCTTGTGTTTATTTATATTATGTATCATTAAGAATGCAACATTCAAACCTCATGAGACTGGAGTGAGACCTTTGCCACTGTTTGACTTTTGTCTCCTTTTTCTTGGTAGTCTCAATGCTGTCTCTTATAATCATTGTCCAGCTGTGAAGTGGATTTCCTCCCAACGTCAGTTTGCAGTGGGCTAAAGCATGTTCTATTTTATTTCATTGAATGTTGCTTTTTTTTTAGCAAGCTGAAGGAAAGGATCCTACAGTTAGTGGTGTATTTTGGATGTGTATTGCCCTAGGCACGACTAAATTTGGGCACCCCCCTAATCTGAATTTGCCCCACCAATACGTGTCAAGGCCACTTTTTTCACCAGCAGACACACACGCCCTCATTAATACATGCACCGACATACATTCACTGACGGATACACAGTCATTGGCACAAACGATGTTTAACTAACATATACTTTTACTGACAGACACACACTGACACACCCACTCACTGACAGACACACTCACTGACAGTGAGGGAGCAAGAAGAGCTGAGGACTGTACTCCCTCGCCGCCAGGGCCGGATTTTCCTATAGGCTAACTAGGCTTCAAATTGTTAGCAAAATTAAAATTACACTATTCTAAAAACAGTGAACACTAAAACACTGAAACGAAAATAAAGAGAAATTCTACGCATATGATATGACCAGTGGCGTACTAAGGGGGGCGCTTGCGGCGCATTTTTCGCCGCCCCCTTAAAGTGGCGCTGTAGGCAAATGCATTGTTTGCCTTGTAGTAAATATAGCCCTGCCTACAGTGTGATGTTATTATCACCATCATACTCCACTTTAGGTATGATGTATCTTGAGGAATAGACAGTGTTAGTTTTGTGCCACAGTTTTGACCAGAATCCTCTTAATCTTTTTTCCTGACAAAGCTTTTTCACACATCACAAAATTGCTTTCCGATTTGCTCTCAAGAGTAACAGCTTAAGCATACTTGTCAACTTTGGCAAGTATGAAGCAGGAATTGGAGCATGGTGGCGGGGTAGGCTGGGGGATCTGTTAGTGATAAAAATTGCATTGCACTCCTTATACCCACACCTCAGTCCCACTTCCATCCCTACCACAGAAGCTATACACTGAGCATATTTTACAGAAACAGCCCAACAGCACAGTTTTCAGTCGGTTCTATTTAATAATGTTCATCACAAACTGAACTGCAAGTCTGATATCAGAAAACAGGACACGTGTCAGAATCAGCTTTTTCCTGAGATATTGGACCATAAAGTGTGACTGTCGTAGCAAAAACAGGAGAGCTGGCAACTATGCTAATATCCTTATACCTTTCCAATACAGGTCAGTGATATGATAAGCTGTCTGTGTGGTTGACTGGAGGAGAATTACTCCACTGGAGCCAAACTGAACTCTGCAGATCAAAGTGATTTTAGATCTTTCTGTGCATATCACGGCTGTAAATGCTATTCCTTTTATATATATTATTTTGACATCTTGCGTAACGGATGGGAACCTTTATTAATTGTTGCCTAAATATTTATTTTTATATAACATATACCTTGTAACCTACAAAACTTATGATAGACAATGCCTAGGGGAAAAGAGAGACAGTTAAAACAGAGGATCAGAGTGCACCTTAAGAAAAACACTCAACACTAAAATTTGTAGTCGCAGTTTATAAGGGATATGGGCCGGTAACTCCCGCAATGTTCTCCGTCTTTGCCCTCCTTAGGGAGGCTCCCAGGTGGCCCCCTCGGCCGGAGCGCGCGGTGAGCCCTCACCATGTCAATCGTGGCCTGTGATGGGCGGCTCAAGAGGTTATTGAATATGGCCGTGAGGGTTTGTTGGAGTGGGGTCGCGTCGTCGGCCTCCTCCGCCACTCCGCGGACCCTAATGTTCTGCCGCCTGCCCCGGTTATCGAGGTCTTCTAGGTGGTAAGCCATCTGCCGGATTTGTCGTGTGCTAAGTTGCAGGGTTTCTGTGGTCGCGGACTGCACCGACGACATGTGGTCGCAGTCCGCTTCGAGTTGAGATACCCTCTGGCGTAGGCCGCAAAATTCTTCCCGCATGGCTTGCAGCTCCGTCGTGATGGAAGTGCGGAGCTCATTGTTTGCTGCCCTTAGGTCATCTTTGGTGGGCAGACTACGCAGCATTTCTAACCAGTCAGGGTGAGTCGCTGGGGTGTTAGCTACGGGGGTCTCCGTGAAGGTCTCCCCGCCACGTGGGGAGGGCGGGAAAAGCCCGTCGGAGGCCGCAGAGTCGCTGGATGCCTGCGTGTCCGGGTCTGCCGGGGCGATCAAGTATTGCCGCAGGGAGTGATGGCTGCTCCCCCTGGGAGTGTCAGCGGGCTTAGAGGCTTGCGTTGCCCTGTGTGATTTGCCCATTGTCGGGGCAATAAAGTGCTGTCGGCGAGGAATGAGTGGAGCCTGGAAGGGAGCTCAGGAATCACGCTGCCATCTTCCTCGGCTTCCAGGCCACGCCCCGACAAACATGTATTCTTGACCCTATAGTGTTAAAACCACCATCTACCCCTCTGGGCCCCTCATGCCTCCATAAATATATTCAAGCCTGAAGCTGTAGCTCTGCATGCTGTTTGCCTCAGAAAAACAAGCTGTCTGCTGACATCAGAAGTGGTGAAAAAAAAAGGAAATAGGGTCGCACTCAGTCACATCAATTAAACACAGGGTGCTACTGAGCATGGGTCAGCAAAAAAAAGTGGTGGCCTGATCCTTTAGAAGTGGTGGCCTGATCCATTCACAATGCTTCCCCATAGGATTTGCTGAGACTGACAAGTAGGCAGATCAGGGGCAGAGCCAGTACAATTCAAACACAGCCCTGGCCAATCAGCATCGCCTCATAGAGATGAATTGAATCAATGAATCTCTATGAGGAAAGTTCAGTGTCTGCATGCAGAGGGAGGAGATACTGAATGTTTGGATGCATTTTAGGCAGCCATGACCCAGGAAGGATCTCTAACAGTCACTAGGCTGTAATGTAAACACTGAATTTTCTCTGAAAAGACAGTGTTTACAGCAAAAAGCCTGAAGTTAAAGGGACACTATAGTCACCCAGACCACTTCAGCTCAATGAAGTGGTCTGGGTGCAATGTCCCTCAGGTTTTAACTCTTCAGATGTAAACATATCAATTTCAGAGAAACTGCTATGTTTACATTTGGGGTTAATCCAGCCTCTAGTGGCTGTCTTCCGGACAGCCACTAGAGGCGCATATGTCGGACGGGGGAGCTGAAGTCGGAGTGGAAGGAGAGGTCACCAGCGCTGAGGGAGCCCGGCGCTGGATTAAAGTAAGTAACTGAAGGGGTTTTATCCCCTTCAGCGCCACTGAAGGGGGACCCTGAGGGTGGGGGCACCCTCAGGGCACTATAGTGTCAGGAAAACCGCTTTGTTTTCCTGACACTATAGTGATCCTTTAATGATTCTACTCACCAGAACAAATTCAATAAGCTGTAGTTGTTCTGGTGACTATAGTGTCCCTTTAATTATAAAAGTGCAGATTTCTCATAGAAATCAACACTTTTATAAACTGGGATTAAAAGTTTCAATAAATGGACCAAACACAAAAAACTAAATTAGGATACGCTTCACTCCTGGGTGTGGAGTGGTCCTTCAATGGGATTGAGAATAGGAGCTCTATTATTACTGTATGTAAACATTTTGTAGAGCATGGGTGCCCAAATAGTAGATCCCCAGATATTGTAGAAGTACTACTCCCATGATGCTTTGCATGCCTTTAGAATGACAAAGCATCATGGAAGTTGTAGTTTTAAAACATCTGAGGATTTACCTTTTGGGAACCCCTGTTATAGAGTATCATTATGAAGATACGTTCCTATTAGAGGTGTAGGCCTCTTTCTGTCAAGGAAGAGATGTTTTGGATTTTCCATCTGAATACAAGGATCCCCCTTGGACTGAATGTGGAATGGGACATTTCAGTTTTGTATTGATCAATATTGTATGGTATTGATGAACTTTGATTCCTGTGACTTTTTATATGTACGGTATTTGATTTAATATGATTTATCATCTTTTTCACTTTTCCTTTAATTATGTTCACATACAGGCTTACATATTTCTCTTTAAATGTTTACTTTTGTTGTGTATTGTGGTACCTATTGACGAGAATGATGAGTTTTATGGTATTGTGTTTCACCCAGCCTCCGTTTTTTCTGTAGTTGATAAGTTTATGAATTTTTGCATGCCTTTTTGTGTGAATCTGCATCCAGCAGCCCATTGTAGCTACTTTGAATTTTTTTAAACCTACCTTGAGCTGGTTATTCCTTTTAACGATTTTAGTACATTAGACATGTGTTATTTTGTATAATTTTGCCGTCATTGGTTAGTACTGCCATCTGTAGAATCCTTTTCAGTATTTAGTATGGGAGCAGATCCATATATTTTTGATATTTAGGTTATCACCGAACATGGTTATTTAAATATCATTGGGCCTGTTATTTTCTGGGATCTACTACTATTCCTGGGTGGATATGTGACGTAGTGAAGTGCTGGGACCCCACAATCCTATTTATCTCACATTATTTGCTAGTGTAATTAGACATGTGAGAGTTTTTATAGAACAAAATGCATAGACTGCAACCTGTCCTATCAAGACTGCACTGCTGCTGTGGCACCGTAATTACTGTTGCAGATTTTACTGTGGCTCTGCTGGATACATTACTTTGTTTTAACTGCTGTAAGGGGTGAATAAATATCATACATTTTATTCATTGATGTTACTGTCTATATAATGTTTGAGTGAGTTGAGTAGGATTTTAGGATTGACCTCCTCTGGACATCCAATCGTGAGTACTTTTCAGCCACTTGAGTTTGTGTTTAGATTATCTTCTAAACTGTCATTTTCACTGAAGCCTGAAACCAGTTGAACCACCTGTGTAAGGGGAAAATACATGTGCTTATATTTCTAACATTAAAACACATCCATTTAACAACTGATATTTCAGGGCTATAAGTTTCCTTATAGCGATGTGATCACTGTCCACCCCCATCCCCATTGCTCTGCAAAATTTAAAGGAACACTATAGTCACCTACATTACTTTAGCTAAATCAAGCAGTTTTAGTGTATAGATCATTCCCCTGCAATTTCACTGCTCAATTCACTGTCATTTAGGAGTTAAATCACTTTGTTTCTGTTTATGCAGCCCTAGCCACACCTCCCCTGGCTATGATTGACAGAGCCTGCATGAAAAAAAAAAACTGGTTTCACTTTCAAACAGATGTAATTGTATCTCAATCTCTAAATTGAACTTTAATCACATACAGGAGGCTCTTGCAGGGTCTAGCAAGCTATTAACATAGCAGGGGATAAGAACATCTTAATTAAACAGAACTTGCAATAGAAGCCTAAATAGGGCTCTCTTTACAGGAAGTGTTTATGGAAGGCTGTGCAAGTCACATGCAGGGAGGTGTGACTAGGCTTCATAAACAAAGGGATTTAACTCCTAAATGGCAGAGGATTGAGCAGTGAGAAACTGCTATGTTTACATATCAGGGTTAACTCACTTCTGCAACGCTGGATGTGAAAGTCGCATTCAGTGTGCAGAAAGTCCATAGGAAAGCATTGAAAAATGCTTTCCTATGGACTGTTTGAATGCGCACGCGGCTCTTGCCGCGCATGCGCATTTCGCTCCACTTGGGAGCTGACGTCGGCGTGGGAGGAGAGGTCCCCAGCGCTGAGGGAGCCCAGCGCTGGATACAGGTAAGTGGCTGAAGGGGTTTTAACCCCTTCAGCCCAGCGGGAGGGAGACCCTGAGGGTGGGGGGGGGGGGGAACTAAGGATGACATAGTATCAGGAAAACTAGTTTGTTTTCCTGACACTATAGTGATCCTTTAAAGATAAGTCAACTCCATCTATGTCAGCATCCAAGCTGACATCACTTGCAATATCGTCCACTTTAATGTTTCTCATAGAGAAGCATTTGATTGGAGAACACATGTGCAGCAAAATGCTGTGCTTCTCCAATCAAATGTTGTTGGCAGCAGCATTTGATTCCAGAACTGAGTTTCAACCACTAGAGCTGGATTAAACCCTGCACGTAAACATTGCATTTTCTACAAACCATTTCATTGAGGTGGAGTGGTCTGGGTCACTTTAGAGGACCTTTAAAATTGATGCCTTTATAAAATGTAGAGATTATGTTTTATGAATTCTTGTAAATCTCTATATTTTTTATTCTCTATTTTGACAACGTGGTTTTTAACGAGCAACGACATCACTAAAAGAAGTCAAAGATATTATAGGAAATTTGTGCAAAACTGCTAAAACCGGGACTTTTAGTGCATGTTTTTCATGAAGTTTCTTTTATTTCTGACTCATACATCTCTCTATTGGTTTCCTCTGTTCTGTGCCAGCAAAAACCACAGGCCGATAATGTAGAGTATAACATTCTAGACCACAGTCTGTGTGAATATTTTATTTGCTCAACACCAGATGTAATCCTACGGGCACAAGTATTTCTAATTAGGATTATAAAAAAGTAAAACATCTATTTTAATTATCTTTGCTCTATAATTATGATATTTATTTATTAATTGCTAAAAGCAGAAACCCTAAATGAGTAAGTCCTAGTGGTACAAAGCAAAACTGATTTTTCAGTGATCCAGATGATAGACTTATTGATGCGGCCATGTGAGTGCTTTAGTATCTGCTCCAGTGTCAGTTCTGCTGCACATTTTTCTCTCTACAGTTTTTGTCTCGCTTTTGCCACTTGTCCTGGGACTGGTTAATCTGTGACATATAAAACTGTTTATCTCATTTATGTGTTTTCGAATTTTTATTCTGACTGTTCTCTACCTGTCCTGGCATTTGTGTTTGTTACTGATTTACTGCTACCTGTCTTTACCTCGAATTGTGACTTCAATCTCATTCTCTGCTGTCAGACTTGACCTTGGAAAAATAGAAAACTGAAAGGCTTTATTACTAATTTAAAGCTCAAGGTAAAGGCTAGTGCGTGCACAAAACAACGTTTATGTTTGGGGTGAAAGAGAAAGAAGTTGGTAATTGTTTCTAAATTGGCAACAACAGTTAAAACATGTTGAAAAAATATTAGATACTATTAATCTACAGAAAAATACAGCATAATTGGGCACTGGTGCATAAAAGCAGTATCATATTGTTAAAGTAAAAAAAAAAATAAACAGAAAATGTTACATATACAAAATATAAATAAAATAATTAAATAAACTGTAATGGCCTGGATGCCACTGAATCCGTAGAGATGGATAAGATTTGCTTATGGACTTGCTGCTCCTAAGGGCTAAGGCTAAGAGGTATTGTCCTAATAATGTTTTATCTAATATAGTGTACATGTCTTCTAAGCTGTGGTTTGGACCTGGTGTTTTGACAGAATACACTACTGAATATTACTTAAATATAGGCTGCTGAGTGGACCTTCTACAGTCTGAGTAGTACTGATATGTTCTTTGCTTGTGAGTTTATTGTGCTTCCATTTGTTTTTGTTTTTTCATTTTTTTTACCCATTTGTGGATTTACAATATATATTTTCACCCTCTTTTTACGTACATGAACTACTGTGGATATTATAACAACCATCCTATATACTGTGAGTGATCCCATATCTTGGCATGAGAAGTGTGATTTTTTTTAAAGGCAGTTAATGAAGACCAGGAAAGGGCAGACATTTTAAATAACTGTTTCTCCTCTGTATATATTAAGGAAGAACCCATGGCAACAGATGTGCAAATGATTGCTGCTAAAAACTTGCAGAAAAATTCTAATTGGCTAACTCAAGACAAGGTGCTGCAGCAACTAAAGAAAGTTAATATAAACAAAGGTCCAGGGCCTGACAGTATTCATCCACAAGTACTTAGGGAACTAAGTGTAGAAATAAGTGAACCCCTGTTTTTAATCTTTCAAGATTCTTTTATTTCAGGAAGTGTTCCAGGGGATTGGAGGACAGCAGATGTGGTTTCTATATCAAAAAGGGTCCAAAATCCTTGCCTGGAAATTATAGACCTGTGAGCTTAACTTCTGTGGCTGGAAAAGTATGTGAAAGGTTATTAAGGGATAATATTCAAGAATTCCTTGAGAAGAACGTGGTTATCAGCATAGTTTTATGAAGTACAGGTCATGTCAAACTAACTTGATCTACGAAGAAGTAAGTAGAAGTGAAGATTAGGGTGTTGCAGTGGATGTGATCTATTTGGCTTTTGCCAATGCATTTGATACAGTTCCACACAATAGATTAATGTTCAAACTCAAAGAAATCGGTGTAGATGAAAATTCTTGTTCTTGGGTAGAACATTGGCTTAAAAATAGACTACAAAGAGTTGTTATTAATAGTAAATTTTCAAGCTGGACAGAGGTGGCAAGCGGTGTCCCTCAGGTTTCTGTTCTGGACCCCTTCTGTTTAACTTGTTTATAAATGATCTTGAAAAAAGCATTGAAAGTCATGTTTCAGTGTTTGCAGATGACACAAAACTCTGTAAAGTAGTACAATGTGAGCAAGATATTATCTTGCTGCAGAGGGATTTAGATAGACTGGGCACTCAAATGGCAGATTAAATTTAATGTAGAAAATTAAATGTTATACTCTTCGGTGTAAAGAATGCACAAGCAATTTATACCCTTAAAGGAAGCGAATTAGGGATAACAAAACACGAAAAGGACTTGGGAATTTTTATACACAACAAACTATGCAACAATGTGCAATGTTAATCAGCAGTGGCTAAATACAGTAAGGAATTGTCATGCATGAAAAAAATATAATTTGCCTCTTTATAAATCACTGGTAAGACCACACCTGTTCTAAAGAAGGATATTATGGCACTAGAAAAAGTGCAGAGGCGGGCTACAAAATTAATAAAAGGTATGGAACATTTCAGCTATGAAGAAAGGTTAACAAATTTAAACCTCTTTAGTTTAGAAAAAACGTTGCCTCAGAGGGAATATGATAACATTATACAAATATATCCGAGGTCAATACAAACATCATGTGTAAATCTATTCACAAACCGGACTTTACATAGGACACGAGGTCATGCATTTAGACTTGAAGAAAGAAGATTTCGTCTAAGGCAAAGAAAAGTATTTTTTACCATAAGAACAATAAGGACGTGGAATATCCTGGTTTTGTGCTGCCCTAGGTATGACAAAACTCAGACACCACCACCCCCACTCCCCATCACTCCTACCGTGCCTTCTAAATACACACACACACAGACACGCATACACTAGCTAACAGACATACACACTCACTGACAGACACGTATACACTAGCTAACAGACATACACACTCACTAACAGACACGCATACACCTTCACCAACAGACACACACATAGTAACACACTCCCTAACAGACACACTCCCTGACATACACACACTCAATAACAGACACACACACACTCACTAACAGACACACACACACACACTCACTCACTCACAGAAATAAAAACACTCACTAACAGACGCACACACACTCACTAACAGACACACACACTCACTAACAGACACACACTCACATTAACAGACACACACTCACATTAACAGACACACACTCACATTAACACACTCACTTTTTTTTCAATCCCCCCAGCCTCCTAAAGGGAATGCTGGGGGGGGGTCTACCTTTCCCTGGGGTCCAGTGGGGCTGCTGGGCGGGCGGCGCTGGTGAGGGAGTACTGATTAGTGAGCTCTCTGCTCAGCTCCCTCGCACGCCGCAGATTGATGCCTGGAGCTGGAATATGATGTCATATTCCGGCTCCCTGCATCACTCTGCGGCGCGCAAGGGAGCTGAGCAGAGAGCTCAGGGGAAAGTGCTCCCTCGCCAGCGCCACCCGCCCGACCAAATTTTTAGTTAGCCGCCAGGCTAACAAGACATTTGCCCTGGGCATTTGGGGGCCCTGAATGTAGGGTAATATCTTCTTGATCCAAGGATTAATCTGACTGCCATTCTGGGGTCAAGAAGGGATTTTTTACTAGTTTGTTGCAAAATTGGAAGTGCTTTAAACTGTTTTGGTTTTTTTCGCTGTCTTTTGGATCAACAGCAAAAAACAAATGTGAGGAAGGCTGAAGTTGATGGACGCAAGTCTCTTTTTAGCTATGTAACTATGTAACACACATTACATTATATTAGTATTACGCATTTATACTGTTAGTGTTAGAACTTTTGTACTTTATTGGTTGCTGCTATTATTCAGTTAGGTATAATTCAATTTTAGTACCTTTTATTCACTTATTTGCACTATTATTGATTTTTATTTTTTTTATTCTTTATTTTTATTGTGCACAATTTAACAGATCGTCCTGCCTTGTCACAATAACAGAAGCAGGAACTTGCATAATCCACAATTAAACATGTTACATGAACGTTTGAACATTTAAAGCAATTGCCGTGTTTCATTTCGCTGAGTCAGCACATTTTTATAGTAAGATTAATATACATTTGAGGCAGCCACACACATTATGACTAAAGTAGCTTGGGCTCAGGTTAATCATGCATATCTCATATGTTTAATTACACTTGTAAGTGGTCGATATGTGCGGTTATATGTGAGCTTAGATATAATGCATGTCTATGTGTCTTGAGTATACAACAGGTGAAATAAGCATACATAGTGCCAGGCAGGCGGGCTTGTCGTTTTTAAATTAGCAGGTGACAGGCAATCTAGGAGCTTAACTGATCCGTTTGTTAAGGCCTTGTACAGTTATTATAAGGTTATTATAAGAGTACTAAACAGAACCTCAGTATAGAGCATGGATAAAGAACATAAACAAAGAAAAACGGTAAAGCAGTGAATTGTACGTTGGAGTGCTATGTTATTAGTAAGTCCCGGTTTAGGAGGCTACAGTATGGTCATAGATAGCGTCCATTGTATCAGAGGCTCCAGGCCTGGACCTCTGTGTTTCTTAGCACATGGGTTCCCTTTCATCCTATACCCAGCGTAGGGAAGGGTGTCAGGGGTGTGTTAAGGTCCTGCTGAGGCATAGCAAGACGCTGCTTTGCTGGTCCCAGTGGCTGTCTCTTCCGCCAGTTACTGTGGGGGCCTGCGTTGACGTTGCAGGTAGACGGTGGCCCTGATTGTGACTTTGGGGCTCTCCATGTCATTGTCTGGGCTTGGTGCTGTGAGGGGAGATTGCCTGCTTTTGGTTGTGTTGCGGTTCTCTGTGTCATGCAGGGTCTGGGGGGGCAGTCTTGTATGTTTATGCACACGCGGGAGAGGTCTCTGCCGTCTGCGCCATCTTTTAGCCCCTGTCGGGTGGGAGTCATCGCGGCTGTAGCAGGTACGTGTGGACTTTTTGCTGGGTGAGTGTACCTGTGCTTTGGGCTGCCGTTCTCTGCTGGCCAATTTCGCCCAGAAGGCATTGAATATGGCGTCTAGTTTCGTCAGAGTCTGTGGCCACGCGTGGCGTCCGCCATTGTGTAGGCCTGTGTTGCAAGGGGTTGCCTGTGATGCTCCGCTGCCAGTGCTTGTCGTGGCCCTCTTGCCGTAATAAGTTGGACCGGGATCACCCCCGCCGGTCCTGACGGGGGGGAGTGGGTAAGCAGTGGCCCAGTACCTCCGGCGTAGGGGCGAGGAGAGCGGCCGTCTCCCCCCAGCTCCGTCCACCACAGGCCTCGGCCTGCTACCTTGGGTTCACGAGTGCGGGATACTCTCGGGTCTGGTATCTGGCGATTCACCAGGGTACCCCCATCATGGGAAGCATACCCCGGTACCGTTTGAGGCATTAGATCTGCGAGTGTCTCCCTATAAACAGCCTTCATGGCGGGAGCTCCTCCACCATGCGGCCGTTCAGTTTGCAGGTCAGGCCCCGCCCCCCTTATTGTTTTTTTTTATATTATCTATTTATTTATTTATTTGAACACTAAGTTACCGTATATACTCGAGTATAAGCCGAGTTTTTCAGCCCATTTTTTGGGCTGAAAAACCCCAACTCGGCTTATACTCGAGTCAAGGTCTGTATTATGGCAATTTGCATTGCCATAATACAGACTGGGGGGAGAGGGGGGCTGGCAGAGCTGTAACTTACCTGTTCTGCAGCTCCTGTCAGCTCTCTCCTCCTCTGCGCCGTCCGGTCAGCACCTCGGTCAGCTCCCAGTGTAAATCTCGCGAGAGCCGCGGCTCTCGCGAGACTTACAGTGTAAGCTGACAGAAGAGCAGAACGGACGGCGCGGAGGAGGAGAGAGCTGACAGGAGCTGCAGAACAGGTAAGTTACAGCTCTGCCAGCCCCCCTCTCCCCCCCACTGAACTGCCACTGGACCACCAGGGAAGGAGAGCCCCCCTCCCTGCCATATATCAAGCAGGGAGGGGGGACGAAAAAAAAAATATATAAATAAAATAAGAAATAATAAAAAAATAATAATAATAATAATAACAAATAATAATAACAAAAAAAAGGGGTATAAGGACCACTATGGGAGGGGGGGGGGTATAAGGACCACTATGGGAGGGAGGGGGTGGGTATAAGGACCACTATGGGAGGGAGGGGGGTATAAGGACCGCTATGGGAGGGAGGGGGGGGATAAGGACCACTATGGGAGGGAGGGGGGGATAAGGACCACTATGGGAGGGAGGGGGTGGGTATAAGGACCACTATGGGAGGGAGGGGTGGGTATAAGGACCACTATGGGAGGGAGGGGGTGGGTTAAGGACCACTATGGGAGGGAGGGGGGTATAAGGACCGCTATGGGAGGGAGGGGGGGATAAGGACCACTATGGGAGGGAGGGGGGATAAGGACCACTATGGGAGGGAGGGGGGTATAAGGACCACTATGGGAGGGAGGAGGGGGATAAGGACCACTATGGGAGGGAGGGGGGGATAAGGACCACTATGGGAGGGAGGGGGGGATAAGGACCACTATGGGAGGGAGGAGGGGGATAAGGACCACTATGGGAGGGAGGAGGGGGATAAGGACCACTATGGGAGGGAGGGGGGGATAAGGACCACTATGGGAGGGAGGGGGGGGGTATAAGGACCACTATGGGAGGGGGTGGGATAAGGACCACTATGGGAGGGAGGGGGGGTATAAGGACCACTATGGGAGGGAGGGGGGGTATATGGACCACTATGGGAGGGATGGGGGGGTATAAGGACCACTATGAGAGGGAGGGGGTGGGATAAGGACCACTATGGGAGGGGAGGGGGAAGTAAGGACCACTAGGGGAGGGGAGGGTAAGGACCACTAGGGGAGGGGTGAGTCAGGACCACTAGGGGAGGGGTGAGTCAGCACCACTGGGGGGGGTGAAGGAACACTGGGGGGGGGAGGTAAGGACCACTGAGGGAGGAGGAGGGGAAATCAGGACATATGGGGGGGGGGAGGGGGCGGCAAAAAATGTTTTGCCTACGGCGGCAAATATCCTTGCACCGGCCCTGCACACACTGCATTCACACACTGCATTCATACACACACACACTGCATTCATACACACACACACTGCATTCATGCACACACACACTGCATTCATGCACACACACACTGCATTCATGCACTCATACACACACGCTGCACTCATACACACACGCTGCACTCATACACACACACATACGCACACACTGCATTCATTATACACACACTGTAAATAAATATTCAATTAATATATTTTTTTTAGGATCTAATTTTATTTAGAAATTTACCAGTAGCTGCTGCATTTCCCACCCTAGTCTTATACTCGAGTCAATACGTTTTCCCAGTTTTTTTGGATAAAATTAGGGGCCTCGGCTTATATTCGGGTCGGCTTATACTCGAGTATATACGGTATATTGAGCCTTTATTATCGATTTAATTTAACACTGAGTTATACCCAGCCTTCATGTTGATAACTTAACTGAAAGGGCTGGAGTCCAGGAAGTTCAGTGGTTTGCTGCTGAGATAAGTCTCCATGAACTGTTTTCCCAGCTCCCTGCTGCATTGTAGTGTTGCTAGAGCTAGGATAATGTCATATCTCGACTCCAGCAGTAGTGTAGGATGCGCAAGGGGGCAATCCTCCTGTATGTGACTTGACCGCATTGTTATGCAGTCTTCCTAATGACAGGTGAAGAAACCCACATAAATGCAAAAGTCTGCAACCACCAAACTATGGGTTCCCATGGAACTCGCACAGGTGGGCGGCACGCTCCCCTCTCGCCTCTGGCTAAGCTCTCTGACGCTAGGATCCCTACGAACCAGCAACCCAATGATAAACGCCACACTGCAAATCTGGTGCACGCTACGATACTCGCACCAACTCACTACCACGGACAGCCCCCTCACGCCCATAACACATAACCCTAGGTTTGGCGGGGGAATAACACCCGCAGACCTGCGCGCATACACCGACTCCGACTGGCTCAGCTTCCGCCAACTCATACAAGAGAACCGACTTAAGCCCCCAGCCGATATCCTCAGAGACAAAACACCCACGGGCCTAGACAACTTACGTTACCTACAAATTCAGGCATACTACATGACCTTCCCGACCAAACAGTGCCTACACAGAGCCACCACACAGTTTGAAACACTTTGCACAACTCGGGCCCACCCCGATAAGGGTGTCTCCAGACTCTATGCACATCTCCTCACAAGCGAAAACCTGACACACCCGAGATACGTATGCCGGTGGGAAAGGGAGACGGGGACCACACTCACAGAACAGGAGTGGGAAAAGATCGTTATACTAACCCATAAATGCTCCATCAGCTCCAAATACCAAGAGACGAACTTTAAAATCCTTGCTCATTGGTACAGAACCCCAGACACTCTGCACCGCATGGACGCAGAGACACCCGGAGACTGCTGGAGATGCGGTGCGATGCGGGCTCCTACCTCCACATCTGGTGGAGCTGCCCGGTATTACCCCCTTCTGGACAACGATCAGAGAATCGTTGAATTGAGAATCGTATTACCCTACCGTTCCAACCCCTCCCCATGCTACTACACCACACAGACATGTCTCTCTCTGCTTATAAAAAGTCCCTACTAAAACACTTACTGACAGCAGCCACTTCGCTGATCCCCACAAAGTGGAAACAACGGGATGCGCCCACGCTCCGGCAGTGGATGGACAGGGTGGGAGAAATTGACACAATGGAATCCCTTACGGCAACGTTACAAGATAGACAAGAGAAATGTTCCTGTACCTGGACGCCCTGGCTGTGGTACCTCTCGGTCACCGGGACGGGGGATCGGAGGCCTCTGACTCTTCCCACCCCTCCACTCTCCCCCTCCTCCACCCAACTGTCCCGACGGACAGGCACGCTAATACCTGTGTATAGACCATCCTATTGACTTCCACATAGCGATAAATATTTGTGACATCCGTCACAAACCGATCTCCGACGTACCAACTGACAAACCTACACACTTCCTGGTGGGCTGTACCACCCATATACACCCCACCAATACACTGTGCTCCAACCAACTCCATTAGCACCAGTAATGGTAACCTCACATATGACTTATGCAGGCTTGACCTGATAACCCCAGGACGAGCGCCAATAGTTCATGCCCATTTACCTGACTGTGCCTTGGTATCAGGTTACACAAGCCCCACCGCAGATGCTCCGCAATGAAGCCAAGCATCCTGGTATGTCATTCTGTGAACCTTTCATTTGCGCCTAGTTATCCCTTGGCTCCACCCGACATCGCAATGTATACTTACCCACCTACGGAAGTTGATAACTTTGTTGGAAATAGCATTATTGTTGACTCTAACTTTACTGTATAACGGTTTCTATGTGCTATATACCGTCACTTGAAATGTAATATCGCAAAAACATCTTCCGAAATTGTTGTTATGACCTTCGAAACAGATTTCACATAATGAAAAAAAAAGATTGTCTAAAAAAAAAATTTTTTAAATGCAAAAGCCTGCTTCCAGAACCGTTTTCAAAGGAAGGCTGTAGACAGCACACTATAATGACACAAAATAAGTGTTGCTTGTCGTCACAAACCCCTGTTAAGAACAAGAGTGCCAAGAGACATTATCCAGTACCCCATCTGATGTTTCCTTGGTGAGGAATGCACAAAAATGCACATTGAATCCCCAAGACAAGGGAGGTCCTTGCAAGGCGATCTTTACCCTACCGGTAAGGTCTTTGAACTATTATCCACAGGCCGTTTCCTCCTATTCCCTGGTAGAGAAGGAGGATAATCAAGGTAATAAACATATTGTTGGATTAAGTTAAGTGATCACCAAAACACTGAGAATTCCGAGGACCCTGGTCACAAATGCCCAATGACAGTTCTTTTCCCAAACACATTTTAAAGTAGGCAATCTTCATCATATCATATATGCAACCAGGGCCGGATTAAGAGCCCAGTGGGCCTGGTGCTGACAATTATGATGGGCCTATTTACAGAATCTTATCGACCAAAAACACTAAAACGGTCATACCTCACAAGCGTCATGTATCTGATGGAGATGGTGCTGGAGGGAAACTCATAGGATGCAGCTATAAGAAAACACATACTCTATGCTAATCTCTCTCTAATTTATGCTTTCATCTTTCAAGTAAATCCATACCCCCTAACAGCAGTGTCCAGTGAAGCAGGAAGTCAATGGGCGGGGTAAAAGGGTGGGCCACTGGTGCGAATCACGTCACCAGATCTGTCAAAAGGGGAGAACATGCCCAAAAAGGGGGCATGTCTGTCCAAAGAATTTGAAGGACAGCCTGGCATGAATGCATGTCAGGCTGCCCGCCAATCCTGCAGGCTGGCCAACTAAGGGCATACTATGCAGGCAGCATTCTGAGCTTGACATAAATGCGTCTAATGATGCGCTCACTCCATGCTTTCTAAGGACTGTCCCCTAGCACTCGCTGGTCCACTTGTCTCCTATCTTCTTACTAGCAGGCAGATGTTCCTGGTATACAGTCTGAGACAGAGAAAAGGTGTATGTAGTGAGTGTAGAAGAAAGGAGGGGACATACCACAGTGTTAGAGAGACAAACAGCATTACCTAAACTAATTTTATTGTCAGCCAGTCCACACAGGTTTTGTTCACATACATCCCTCTTAAGCTTCCAAACTTAAAGGGACACTATAGTCACCAGAACAACTACAGCTTATTGTATTTGTTCTGGTAAGTAGAATCATTCCATTCAGGCCTTTTGCAGTAAACACTGTCTTTTCAGAGAAAATAACTCCACTGGCCACTCCTTGGATGGCTGCTAGAGGTGCTTCCTGGGGCAGTACTGCATAGTGTGCAGCACTGCCATTCAGTGTCTCCACCCTCTGCATGCAGACACTGAACTTTCCTCATAGAGATGCATTGATTCAATTTATCTTTATGAGGAGATGCTGATTGGCCAGGGCTATGTTGGACTTGTGCTGGCTCTGCCCCTGATCTGCCTAGTTGACAGTCTCAGCCAATCCTATGGGCAAGTATTGTAATTTGCTCAGACCACGACTTCTGATGATGTCAGCAGACAGTCAGTTCAGAGGCAGAGCCAGCAGCTGCAGACTTGAATACAAGTTATATGTTACTATACTATAGGGAGGCAAGAAGGGGCCAGGGTGGTGGTTTTAACATAATAGGGTCAGAAATACATGATTGTGTTCCTGACCCTGTAGTGCTCCTTTAAGCAAGAGTATGTGAAGAGTAGTTAGGGTTGCCACCTTTCTTGGGAAAAAATCGCAGCCTTAATCATTTGTATAATAACAAGGAGTGACATCAGAGAAAATTCTGTAAAATCACCAACAAACTACTCACAGTTTGATTCTGCTGTATAGATGGATTGCTCCCAATGTCTCCCTGTCTCCCAGTGTCTCAGTCTCGCAAGTCACCCAGTGTCTCAGTGTCCCTATGTATCGCAGTGTCAGTGTCCCCATGTCGCCCAGTCCCCTAGTCTCTCAGTGTCCCCATTTCTCCCAGTGTCCCAATGTCTCAGTGTGTCCCCATGTCACTAGGACACTGGGGACACAGTGAGATCCGGGGACACTGAGAGACATGGGGACACTCAGAGACCCGGGAAAACACATACATGGGGACACTGAGACATTTAGGGAAACTGGGAGAAATGGGGACACTGAGACACTAGGGACACAGACACTGAGACATGGGGACACTAAGACACTAGGGACACAGAGACTGGGAGACTAGGGGACACTGGCTGGGAGACAGACACTTGGGAACACTGGGAGACATGGGGACAGTTGTGGACATAGACATGGGGACACTGGGACACATAAGGACACTAGGCACACTGAGACACTAGGAACACAGACACTGGGAGACATGGGGACACTGCAACATTTGGAGACACTAAGACACTAGGGACACAGAGACATGGGAACACAGACACTGGGAGACTGGGGGACACTGGCTGGGAGACAGACACTTGGGGACACTGAGAGACATGGGGACACTGAAACATTTGGGGACACTAAGACGCTAGGGACACAGAGACATGGGAACACAGACACTGGGAGACTAGGGGACACTGGCTGGAAGACAGACACTTGGGGACACTGAGAGACATGGGGACACTGAAACATTTGGGGACACTAAGACACTAGGGACACAGAGACATGGGAACACAGACACTGGGAGACTAGGGGACACTGGGAGACACTGGGAGACATGGGGACAGTTGTGGACATAGACATGGGGACACTGGGACATATAGGGACACATGGGGACACTAGGCACACTGAGAGACATTGGACACAGACACTGGGAGACCTGGGGACACTGAAACACTAGGGACACTGGCTGGGGGACATGGGGACACTGGGAGAAATGGGGACATAGTGTCTCCATGTCCCAATGTCTCATAGCATCCCCATGTGTCTCAGCATCCCCATGTGTCCCAGTGTCCCCTAGTGTCTCAGTGTCCCCATGTTTTCCAGTGTCCCCATGTGTCTGTTCCCAGGTCTCCCAGTGTCTGTGTCCCCATATGTCCTAGTGTCTCAGTGTCCCCTAGTGTCTGTGTCCCCATATGTCCCCTAGTGTCTCAGTGTCCCCATGTGTCCCTACTATCTTTCCCCCCATCCCTCACTTACTGTAGAGCTGTTGTCTGGACTCTGTGCTGTGTTGCTGCTCCCTCATGGATCAGTGAGTAGTAGAGAGAGGCAGGGATATGCTGTAACTTCCTATACCTGCCTCTCTCCACACACAGTGACCCCTACTGGCCGGTGCTGGTATTGCAGAGTAATCTCTTTTTTTATTTATTCTGAGAAAAATACCTGCATTTGTATTGCTGGTATTACTGCAATACCGGCACGGCCAGACAGCCTCAAATACCGGCTGTGCCAGTAAAATACCAGTCAGGTGGCAAACCTAAGAGTAGTGTGTAAAAAAAAAAAAAAAAAAAAAAATTTTTTTTTTTTTTTTTTTTTTTTTTAAATGGGCCTATTCCATGGGCCTGGGCCTGGAGCTGCAGCTCCATCAGCCCCTATGTTAATCCGGCCCTGTATGCAACTCTATCAGTATTACCTGCACAGCACGAGGGAGTATTCACAGACATATGTGTATGTCTAAGCCTAAGGCAATGCTTCTCATTCATGTGACTCTACTGTGTAATCTAGTGTAACTAGAAACCACCGGACCGTGGTGCAAAATTTATCCTTCCCCCTCCCAATTTGTCTCATCCTCACTCAGCCCTTTAATGTGTCTCATTCTCGCACCTTGCTTCTTCATGTATCTCACCCCCTATCCCGTCCATGTGTTTCATCCCCACCCAGCCTTCCATGTGTCTCACCCCCTTCCCAGCCCCTCCTGTGTCTTATCCCCCCAGCCCCCTTCCATGTGTCTCATTCTTCCCCCAGCCCCTCCATGTGTCTCATTCTCCCCCAGCTCCCCCATGTGTCTCACCTTTGATAACCTCCATGTGTCTCACATCCCTATACCCTCCATGTGTCTCATTCTCCCCAGCCCCTCCATGTGTCTCATGCCCCCCTGCTCCTCCAGTTGTCCATTCTCCTCCCAGCTTATCCATGTGTCTCATCCCCTCCAGACCCTCCATGTGTCTCAATCCTCCACAGCTCCTCCATGTGTTTCAACTCTCTGATCCCCTCCATGTGTCTCACCCTCATTCCCTCCATGTGTCTAATTCTCCACCAGTCCCTCTGTGTCTCTCATCCCCCCAGCCCCTCCATGTGTCTCACCCCCCAGCCCCTCCATGTGTCTCATCCCCTCCCCAGCCTCTCCATGTGTGTCATGCCCATGCATCTGCTCCTCTAGGTGTCCATTCTCCTCCCAGCTTATCCATGTGTCTCACATCCCTATACCCTCCATGTGTCTCATTCTCCCCCTCAGCTCCTCCATGTGTCTAAACCTCCTTCAGCCCCTCCATGTGTCTCATACCCACCTCCAGCCTTTCCATGTGTCTCATGCCTATCTGCTCCTCTAGGTGTCCATTCTCCTCCCACCTTATCCATGTGTCTCATCCCCTCCTGGTGTTTCAATCCCCCACTGCTCCTCCATGTGTTTCAACTCTCTGATCCCCTCCATGTGTCTCACCCTCATTCCCTCCATGTGTTTAATTCTCCACCAGTGCCTCCATGTCTCTCATCCCCCCCCCAGGTCCTCCATGTTGCTCACCCCCCAGCCCCTCCATGTGGCTCATCCTCCCTAGCCCCTCCATGTGGCTCATCCTCCCTAGCCCCTCCATGTATCTCATTCTCCCAAGTCCCACTCCTTGCCTTTACGTTCTCAGCCAGAGAGCTGGAAGCCCTCTCAGAGCTAAGACGTGCAGTGCAGGACTTAGCCCATTGGCTGACAACGATCAGCTGATGCTCTCAGTATTTGCGAACCAGATTATCTAATGGATGTTTGTGACTATTCGTCTTGACTTACTCTTCCATAACATTGGTGTCTCTCTTCACTTGGCACAAAGATTGTTTCATGAATATATCCTTTCTCTATACTCAGAAGAGTACCAATTTGAGATCATTGGCCCACTGTCCTGGGTTATTTCAATAGTGTCCTTATCTTGGGGGGCACTATAGAGAATCAACAAAACAATCACCAACATATACATATATACATATATAAATACATTGACATATCTCATGACATGCCCTTTCACTTGGCCTTGTGTCCTGACATCTGGTCTTACTGCTTCCCATATTTACGGGTATGCAAGATAGAACTGCCTCCTTCCAGGGACTATAGTACAAATAACAACAGGTAATTAAAGGACCACTATAGTGCCAGCAAAACAAACTTGTTTCCCCCCCCCCCCCCCCCAACCACCACCCTCATGGCTCCAGGGGGAGGAAGGGGTTTAAAGGCTTACCTTTTTCCAGCGCTGGGCTCCCTCGGCACTGGGGACTCTCCTCCCTCTTCAACCGAATGCGCATGCGCGGCAAGAGCCGCACGCACATTCAGTTAGTCCATAGGAAAGCATTACTCAATGCTTTACTATGGACGCTGGCGTCTTCTCACTCTGAAAAGCACAGTGAGGAGCGTGGAAGCGCCTCTAGCGGCTGTCAATGAGACAGCCACTAGAGGCTGGATTAACCAATATGTAAACATAGCAGTTTCTCTGAAACTGCTATGTTAACAGCAGGCAGGGTTAACCCTAGATGGATCTGGCACCCAGACCACTTCATTGAGCTGAAGTAGTCTGGGTGCATATAGTGGTCCTTTAAGAGAAACTAAACACAATATCATATGGTTACCAGACTTCACTGACTCCCAGCAGAACTTCACTGATTTTGATGTCACAGACATCTTTTGGCTAGGTAGACTTGGTATTCACTTAGTTGTCTTCACTTAGTTGCTAAATATAGGGACTTAGTTTGGTAGATCCAAAGGTCTTCTTAAGAGGTTTATTCACCTAACAACAAATTATAATGAATTGAAAACAGTTTGCACAAATTTGCAAAAAAAAAAAACTGCTGAAAATCTTCTCCAAATCAGCTAGAGTCAAAGCATGGTCATTCTAGACTTAATTTTGCAATTTTTTTTTTTTCATTGTTTAGTGAATAACCCTTTAATTTTGTATATTTGCTTTGCAATGTAAATAAGCCAGTGCCCATTACAGGCATCTCTCTATGTGTAACTTAGATCTGTGCATCCGTTCACACAGCTTGAAAGTAGGTTGCCTACACAGGGCATAAAGTAGACTGTAAATTCAATTTGTATAAGAAAATAATTATATGTAAATACAAATCAAACATGCAGAGTAAATTATCATTCATGCAACTGGGTGGTATCCCGATCTTCTACAAAAGGAAAGCTCATAATTATAGCGTTACAGCCTCAAGATAAAATCTATCATATTTTGCTCTTACATTTTAATTGACGGGGCAAGATTTGACAGGACTGCAGAACAAGAACTGGTTTTAGACAGAAATGATAACACAAACTAGGAATTGGCACAGAGTCTGGCAAGATTTGCAGCAAGCTGTTTATTGTCAGAAAGCAAAAATGTTTTTTCCTTTTCTATATCAAATGAAATGTTTAGTTGAGCCATATACCATAATTGCCTTGATCATGCATGTAAGTATGAATCTGGGGGCAGTTTGGGGAGCACTGCTGTGAAAATTGCACACTGCACATCATGTTCAATACTAAACATGTACTCAGAAAATGTGTGCACAGCCAGCACATGTAATTTAAGTCTCAGAACTGCTTTGATGCATAATAATGGCTTTGTGACCATGTAGTGCTTGCAAATCTGCCTGACTATAATCAAACCCATGCCTGAACTACCTGTTGTGCAGCTGCACCGGGGCCTGAAAGCTGAGGGGGCATCTAGTGGCCCACGCTCTTAGGGCCACATGATGGGCATGTCTGATTAGGGGCTCGGTCAAACACTGTGGCTCTTTAGCAGCGCAGACGAGCCCCCATGTCAGATCATCAGTTTGCTGCGGTTCTGGAAGGAAGTTAGTACAGGTTACTTCCAGCCACAGACTCCCATTAGCCTCAGTCATAACCTGCTAAAGCACTGGACTACATAGAAGACACCTTCCTGCATCTAACTGGTATGGAAAAACATGCTTATATTCAAACACACAAACACTGCTCACAGATACAACCCTGCTAGGATGGGCAAATGGTAAATCTCCAGCTGGCAAGCCACAGAGGGAGTTGTACAACAGTTCAGGATCTATCTTTAGGCCTTCCTTGCCCTAGAGGGGACCCTGCTCGACCAAAGCATTCATATGTCTTCTGCAAGAAAAATAGAAAGGACTATACTAATGTGGTTTGGGTGTATATTGACTTTAAGGGTTACTCCAAGCACCATGACCACTTCAGTAATTTTAATTGCACTCAGCCAATTATTATCGACTGCTAAGAGCTCCAGCTTCTGCAGCTTTGCAGACCCGCTCTGGACCATCAGATGCTTCAGAGCCCAGCAGGGATGCGGGTTAAGGGGGGAAACCGTTGCTAATCAAGGTCAGCAACCTTTATTATCCCTATATATAATAAATATGTGTTTGTGTAGGATGAAAAAATAAAATTAAAATGATAAAACAAGCACCAAAGCGACTTTCAGGAAGCAGTTTTAGTAGGATTATAGACCTGCAGCCTCCCTGCTCAATTCTGTGCGATTTAGGAGTTAAATCATTTTTATTCTGTTTATGCAGTATAAGAAGTGTACTTTAATCACCTACAGGAGGCTCCTGCAGGCTATTAACCCCTTCAGGACCGCTGACGGTTCAGGACCCCCTCGGCAGATCAGGACCCCACGGCCATGTGATCACTCGATCACATGACCGCAATAGGGGTCTGTGTATCTGCCTGCAGGGGGACTGTCTGTGCTGACAGGCAGTCTCCCTGCAAGTAAAAAATCCAAAAAATAAAGTAAAAAAAAAAGAGTGTAAAATCAGTGTAAAAATAAATAAATAATATGTGTATATATATATATGATATATATACACATGTATTATATCTATATATAATATATGTATATGTATCATATATATAATGTCATATTAAGTGTATTTTTATATTTATATATACGTATATTAATATAAAAATACACTTATATTTAAATTACACACGAATATATACAATATATATATAATTGCTATATATATGGTATATATATATTATTATAAAATACAAATAATATGTTAATAAAAATAAATAACAAAAAATAAAAATAATTTTTAATAATTATAAAAAAATATTTATATATGCAATTTTATTCTAACAGTATTTTGATATATATATATATATATATTTATATCAAAATATACTTAGAATGTAATGATATATATATCTATGTATAAATAAATAAATAAAAACAATACGAAATATACATATGTCCATATACATAATTACATAAATAATTTCATAAATATACACGTAGACGTCAAATATATAAATATGTATATATATTAAAATTCTACATGTGTATTTATGTAATATTTTTACCTAATTAAGTAATTTTAATGATTGCAATTTGAGGGACCTGCCTGCCAACCCAGGCCGAAAGTCCAGATAATTTAATTTGCTAGCACTGTGTTTAACCCTGTAACTTTCTATGACACCCTAAAACCTGTACATGGGGGTACTGTTCTACTCGGGAGACTTCGCTGAACACAAATATTAGTGTTTCAAAACAGTAAAATATATCACAGCGATGATATTGTCAGTGAAAGTGAATTTTTTTGCATTTTTCACACACAAACAGCACTTTCACTGAGGATATTATTGCTGTGATACATTTTACTGTTCTGATACACTAATATTTGTGTTCAGCGAAGTCTCCTGAGTATAACAGTACCCCACATGTAGAGGTTTTATAGTGTTTGTGAAAGTTACAGGGTCAAATATAAGGCTTGATTTTACTTTTTTTTTTTATTGAAATTTGTCGGATTGGTTAGGTTGCCTTTGAGAGCGTATGGTAGCCAAGGAATGAGAATTAGCCCCATGATGGCATACCATTTGCAAAAGAAGACAACCCAAGGTATTGCAAATGGGGTATGTTCAGCCTTTTTTAGTAGCCACTTAGTCACAAACACCGGCCAAAGTTAGCGTTTCTTGCATTTTTAACACACAAACAAATATAAATGCTAACTTTGGCCAGTGTTTGTGACTAAGTGGCTACTAAAAAAAACTGGACATACCCAATTTTGAATACCCTGGGTTGTCTACTTTAAAAAAAATATGTACATGTTAGGTGTGTTTCGGGGATTTATGACAGATAACTGTGTTACAAGGTCACTATTGATACATTTAAAATATATATATATTGAAACAGCAATTTCCTACTTGTATTTATAGGCCTATAACTTGCAAAAAAAAGCAATAAAGCATGTAAACACTGGGTGTTTTTAAACTCGGGACAAAATTTTGAATCTATTTAGCAGTTTTTTTCATTAGCTTTTGTAGATAAGTAAAAGATTTTTCAAGTAAAAGTCCAAAAACATGTTTTTTTTTTAAATTTTTCACCATATTTTATTATTTTTTTTAAATACAATATTGGACATAATACAAATAATGGTATGTAAAGAAAGCCCCTTTTGTCCTGAAAAAAACAATATATAACTTGTATGGGAACCGTAAATGAGAGAGCGGAAAATTACAGCTAAACACAAACACCACAAAAGTGTTAAAACTGCTCTGGTCCTTAACGTACAAACATCGCAAAAACAGGCCGGTCCTGAAGGGGTTAAATGAACACTATAGTCACCTACATTACTTTAGCTAAATCAAGCAGTTTTAGTGTATAGATCATTCCCCTGCAATTTCACTGCTCAATTCACTGTCATTTAGGGGTTCAATCACGTTGTTTCTGTTTATGCAGCCCTAGCCACACCTCCCCTGGCTATGATTGACAGAGCCTGCATGAAAAGAAAAAAAAATGGTTTCACTTTCAGACAGATGTAATTTACCTTAAATAATTGTATCTCAATCTCTAAATTGAACTTTAATCACATACAGGAGGCTCTTGCAGGGTCTAGCAAGCTGTTAACATAGCAGGGGATAAGAAAATCCTAATTAAACAGAACTTGCAATAAAGAAAGCCTAAATAGGGCTCTCTGTACAGGAAGTGTTTATGGAAGGCTGTGCAAGTCACATGCAGGGAGGTGTGACTAGGGTTCATAAACAAAGGGATTTAACTCCTAAATGGCAGAGGATTGAGCAGTGAGGCTGCAGGGGCATGTTCTATACACCAAAACTGCTTCATTAAGCTAAAGTTGTTCAGGTGACTATAGTGTCCCTTTAAAGAATGAGATAAGGGATTCTAAGTTAAACAGATGAAGTCTAAACATTAGATCTCTCTATACAAAAAAACTTTAGGGAGACTGTGTAGGTTACATGCAGAGAGGTGTGACTAGGGCTGCATAAACAAAGTAATTTGTAAGGACACTATAGGTAGCCAGACCACTTTAGTTCCTTGAAGTGGTCTGGATGTAGTGTCCCTGTCACATTTAGTCCTGCAATGTAAAATATGCAGTTCCAGAGAAACTGCAATGTTTACATTGCAGCACTAAGACTGTCTACCAGACAGCCAATAGAGGGGCTTTCTGCTTGCTAAGTGGCTTTTGGTTGCCTAACTGGTCCTGGACGTCCTCACGCTCTGCGTCAGTAAAATCCACATAGAAATATGGGAAGGGCCTAATGCGCTTGAGACATTTGCCACAAATGCACATTAGGTAACCCTGTCAAATGATGGACATCGGTGATGGAATCCATTGAGTAATTAATGGGTTTTTTTAACCCTTTATGTGCTACAAGTGGGGCCGCATGGAGAGGGATCCAGAGGGAACTATAGTGCTAGGAATACAAGTTTGTATTCCTAACATTATAGAATCCCTTTAACTCGTAAATGGCAGATAATTGACCAGTTAGACTGCAATGGCATGAGCTATACGCCAAAAGAACTACATTAGGCTAAAGTTGTTTTGGTGCTGATATTGTCCCTGTGAATGTAGAAATCTAAACATCTTTACCCTGCAATTAGGCACCTCCATCTTAGCTCAATGTCAATTATGGTTCTAAACTATGTATTTTGCACCGGGCAGTCATTACTTTGCCTCTAAATTCTAGAAAAAATGCTAGCATATATTTAAAATTTAGTAAGCTGCATAACTAACACCCATTGACATTGCAAGGTTTAAAAAGTAACTGGAGCTTAAAGGGACACTATAGTCACCAATACAACATTAGCTTAGTGGGGCAGTTATAGTGTATCAATCATGCACCTGCAATCTCACTGCTCAATTATCTGCCATTTAGAAGTTAATCACTTTTGGTTCTGTTTATGCAGCCTTAGCCACACCTCCAGTACATGTGACTGACACAGCCTGCATGAAAACAAAATGGTTTTATTTTCAATCAGATGCAATTTACTTGAAAAGTTTTTATCTCCTGCTCTGTAAATTGAACTTTAATTACATACAAAAGGCTCCTGCAGGGGCTAGCAAGCTATTAACAGAGCAGGAGATAAGAAAATGTAAATTAAACAGAATTGACAATAAAGGAAGTATAAACATTAAATGACTCTTTACCGGAAGTGTTTAGGAAGGCTGTGTAAGTCACATGCATGGAGGTGTGCCTAGGGCTGCATAAACAACATTTAGGATTTTAACTCCTAAATGGCAGTGAAGTGAGCAATGAAACTGCATTTCATTGCTCTGCATTTGTTTTATACAACAAAACTACTCTAATTAAGCTAAAGTTGTTTAGGTGACTATAGTGTCCCTTTAAAAGAACACTGTAGTCACCTACGCCACCTAATCTTAATGAAGTGGTCTGGGTGCAGTGGACCTCTCATTTTAAACTTGCAGTGTAAAACAAATCAGTTTTTTTTAGAAACTGTAATGCTTACATTGCAGGGTTAAATTCACCTCCTGTGGCGGTCTTCCTAACATACACTATAGGTGCTTCCTCCTATAAAACTCGATCTGGGAATAAAATACTAATTTCAGTACTGCAGCATTTTGTTGGGGGGAGTGTGGAGCCCTTGCATGCGTACCTCCAATCAAACCAATTGGAGGAGATCACTGGTGATGTCAGCTTGGATACTGACATCAACGGAAACAGAGCTAGATTCTGCTGGAAAAGAGGTGAGTAAACTTTATTTTTTAAATTAAAGGGGGTAGAAACAGGGGGGTGGACAGAAGGGGACCTATACGATTGTTATCTTTGGGACCATATGTTCCCTTTAAGCCTTGGAGCATGAGCTTCAGAACACTTTCTGCCTTTTGATGACCCATTACTCCTCCTTCTTGACAAAATTCTAGACTTAAAGGACCACTAAAGTGCCAGGAAATCAAACTTGTTTTCCTGACACTATTTAGTCCTTAGGTCCCCCCCTCTCTCATGGCCCACCTCCTGCTGGACTGAAGGTGTTAAAACCCCTTCAGCCACTTACCTTTATCCAGTGCAGGGCTCCCTCGGCGCTGGTGACCTCTCCTCCCCCTCCGACGTTGGCTCCCGAGTGGAGCCGAATGCACATGCACGGCTAGAGCAGCGCGCGCATTAAAAACGTCCATAGGAAAGCATTACTCAATGCTTTCCTATGAACGTCAGCGTGATTTTCAAAGTGAGAAACGCGGAAGTGGCCTCTAGTGGCTGTCAGTGAGACATCCACTAGAGGCTGGATTAACCCTACAGTGTAAACATACAGTTTCTCTGAAACTGCTATGTTTTCAGCTGCGGGGTTAAACTAGAGGGACCTGGCACCCAGACCACTTCATTGAGCTCAAGTGGTCTGGGTGACTATAGTGTCCCTTTAAGTATTTTTTTCAATACCCATTATTTCCCTACCATGTAGCGTTATCATGTCATCTGACCTTATTCCCTTCCTTTCTCCTTGCCATCACATCTCATCCCCTGCCCTTATCCTACTCTGCCCTCATCCTACTCTGCTCTTCCATGCAGCATGCTGTGGTGATGGTTTAGGCAGACATGCTACTTGTGCTTTTTTCCACAGGCCTCTACGGTACTAGCAAAACTAGCACTGGGAAATGCTAACATCCTGTCCCCACACTGTTTGACATTGCTGAGCAACAGAGGCGGCTCTAGACTTTTTGAGGCCTTAGGCGAAAATCAAATATGAGGCCCCCCTCCCCTCCCCCCCGCCACACGCGCTAAAAATAAAAAATAAGCAGCTGATATTAAAATTAACTGTATAAATTGCATATTTTAAGGCAAACATTAATAAACCTCATAATCTCACTATTAACAAACTTATTTTTGTTAATAAATTATTCTACAAAATACCTACCGTATATACTCGAGTATAAGCCGAGTTTTTCAGCACATTTTTTGTGCTGAAAAACCCCAACTCGGCTTATACTCGAGTCAATTGTCTGTATTATGGCAATTTGCATTGCCATAATACAGACTGGGGGCTGTGGGGGCTGCAGAGAGATGTTACTTACCTTTCCTGCAGCTCCTGTCAGCTCTCTCCTCCTCCGCCGGTCCGTTCAGCTCTTCTGTCAGCTCACAGTGTAAATCTCGCGAGAGCCGCGGCTCTCGCGAGATTTACACTGGGAGCTGACCGAGGTGCTGAACGGACCGGCGGAGGAGGAGAGAGCTGACAGGAGCTGCAGGAAAGGTAAGTAACATCTCTCTGCAGCCCCCACAGCCCCCTCCTACACAGTGCCAATCCACTGGACCACCAGGGAAGGAGAGCCCCCCTCCCTGGCCAGCTAGCAAGCAGGGAGGGGGGACGAAAAAATGTATATATCTTAATAATAATAAAAAAATACAAATAAAAAAATAATAAAATAAAAATAATAATAAAATAAAAAATTATAATAAAATAAAAAAATAATAATAATAAAAAAATGTAATGAAACAAAAAAATATTAAAATAATAATTAAAAAATAAAAATGCCCACCCCCCACCAAGGCTCTGCATCACACTCTGCATTACACACACACATACACACACTGCATTCATGCACACACACAGCATTCTCATACACACACTGCACTCATACACACAACATTCATACACACACTGCACTCATACACACACACACACTGCATTCATACACACACACACACTGCATTCATACACACACACTGCACTCATACACACAGCATTCTCATACACACACACTGCACTCATACACACAGCATTCATACACACACACTGCATTCATACACACACACACTGCACTCATACACACACTGCACTCATACACACACTGCACTCATACACAGCATTCTCATACACACACTGCACTCATACACACAGCATTCATACACACACACTGCACTCATACACACACTGCACTCATACACGGCATTTTCATACACACACACTGCACTCATACACACAGCATTTTCATACACACACACTGCACTCATACACACAGCATTCTCATACACACACTGCATTCATATACACACTGCACTCATATACACACTGCACTCATACACACACTGCATTCTCATACACACACACTGCATTCTCATACACACACACTGCATTCTCATACACACACACTGCATTCTCATACACACACTGTATTCTCATACACACACACTGCATTCTCATACACACACACTGCATTCTCATACACACACTGCATTCATTATATACACACACTGTAAATAAATATTCAATTAATATAATTTTTTAAGGATCTAATTTTATTTAGAAATTTACCAGCAGCTGTTGCATTTCCCACCCTAGTCTTATACTCGAGTCAATAAGTTTTCCCAGTTTTTTTGGGTAAAATTAGGGGCCTCGGCTTATATTCGGGTCGGCTTATACTCGAGTATATACGGTATATACAAACATTGGGTATAGATAAAAGGTTTGTGGCTGACTACTTAGTTATTCTTGTTGATGTCTCCTAAAACTGAAATAAAGTTGTCAACAGTGTATTAAAAGAACACTACAGTATCAGGAGCACAAATGTGTATTCCTGACCCTATTGTGTTTAACTATTTAGCCCCCACCCCCCCAATGAAGTAAAAACGTACCTAATTTCTATAGCTGCACAAGTCCGTCAGCACCGGATCCGCCCACAGGGCCGGTGCAAGGATTTTAGCCGCCCTAGGCGAAAAAAAATTTGCCGCCCCCCCATATGTCCTGCCCACCATGTGACATCACAATGCCTCGCCCATATGCTTTGCCATATGGGCCAACGCCAGTCTTCACAAAGTGTCTTTTATCTGAAGACGGTGTGTTTACATTAAAAAGTCTACAGGCACAGGCTATAGACACCAGAACCACTACATTATGCTGTAGTGCTTCTGGTGACTATAGTATCCATTTAGTGTGAGATTAGTGCCACTAATAATATATTGGATTGCCTACTTACCACCAGATGAGGACAAGAGGCTGATGATGGGCTCAGTCTGGCTCCACAGGTCTGGTGTAGAAGAGGCTCTCTGGAGACTGTATTTAACAGTGCTCACAACAATTAACGAACAGGAAGCAGCTCCATTTTTTAGGGCCCCTTACACAGCTCAAGGTCTGGGCCCCCGGGGCTTGACCGTGAGTATGCCTACAATGCCCACCCATAAATACCTACATGGCCCACCCATGAGTTCTCTCACAGGAAGTGGAGTGTGTAGGGGATGTTTTATGTGTTATTGTAGAGGATGCAATGTGTGTGTGTTCTTATAGAATGTAGTGTATAGGGATACCAATTTGTGTAAGGGATGTAGTGTGTTTATAGGGGATGCAGTGTGTGTTTGCGTGTAAGGAATGCATTGTATGTTTATGTGTGTGAGTGTGTGTGTGTAAGGGGTGCAAGGTGTGTTTCTGTGTATGTAATTGAATGCAGTGTGTGTCCCTCCTGTCCCTCCGTGTTCTCCCCTTCTGTGCCTTAGTGCTCTCCCTTGGCCCCCTGTAGCCCCCCCTTGGTGGTCTTCTCACTCCCCCCTCTCCCCCTTAGTGGTCCTCCATCCCTCCCCTTAGTGGTCCTCCCTCTCCCAAACCCCTTAGTAGACCTTAAAACCACCCTCCCCTCCCCTCATGGACTTTACACCCCCCTTCCCCTCCCCTCCCCTCATGGACTTTACACCCCCTTCCCCTCCCCTCCCCTCATGGACTTTACACCCCCCCTCCCTTCCCCTCCCCTCGTGGACTTTACACCCCCCCTCCCTTCCCCTCCCATCATGGACTTTACACCCCCCCTTCCCCTCCCCTCATGGACTTTACACCCCCCTTCCCCTCCCCTCCCCTCATGGACTTTACACCCCCTTCCCCTCCCCTCCCCTCAGGGACTTTACACCCCCCCTCCCTTCCCCTCCCCTTGTGGACTTTACACCCCCCCCTCCCTTCCCCTCCCATCATGGACTTTACACCCCCCCTTCCCCTCCCCTCATGGACTTTACACCCCCCCCCTTCCCCTCCCCTCATGGACTTTACACCCCCCCTTCCCTTGTGGACTTTACACCCCCCCTTCCCCTCCCCTCATGGACTTTACACCCCCCTTCCCCTCCCCTCCCCTCCCCTCATGGACTTTACACCCCCCTTCCCCTAATAAACTGTGCACCCCCTCCCCTCATGGACTTTACACCCCCACCTCCCCCTCCCCTAATGGTTCACCCCCCTCCCCTAATGGTTCACCCCCCCTCCCCTAATGGTTCACCCCCCCTCCCCTAATGGTTCACCCCCCCTCCCCTAATGGTTCACCCCCCTCCCCTAATGGTTCACCCCCCACCTCCCCCTCCCCTAATGGTTCACCCCCTCCTCTTCCTCCTCCTTCCTACCTATGTAGCGTGGCCGGGCGGCGCGGAACGCGGGACAGGAACCTCTGTTTCCTGTACCCGGCCGCCGGCGGACTGAAGGGAAGTGCTTCCTGTCAGTCCGCCGGCGGCCGGGTACAGGAAACAAAGGTTCCTGTCCCGCGTTCCGCGCCGCCCGGCCACGCTACATTGAGCGACCGGCAGGAGGGCGCGCTCTGTGTCTCCCTCCTGCCGGTCACAAACCCGACCGCCCTCCACACAGCAGTGCTGCGCCGCCTGAGGCTTGCTAAAGCGCTCAGGCGGCGCATCATGAGGAGCCGCAGCGGGAACTCCGGGTGCAGGGATGGGATCCGGCGCCCCCTGCTAAGGGGCGCCCTAGGCGGCTGCCTAGGTCGCCTTACAGGTGGCGCCGGCCCTGTCCGCCCAATTGGCTAACATAATCTAAACTGATGATCTCAGTCAATCACAATGCTTTCCCATAGGAAAGCATCGGATTGGCTGAGATCTTCAATTTTGATGTCAGCCAAGGAGTTAATATATTATTAAAGGGACACTCCAGGCACCCAGACCACTGCTCATTGGAGTGGTCTGGGTGCCAACTCCCACTACTCTTAACCCTGCAAGTGTAATTATTGCAGTTTTTTATAAACTGCAATAATTACCTTGCAGGGTTAACTCCACCTCTAGTGGCTGTCTCCAAGACAGCCACTAGAGGTCACTTCCTCCTTCATAGCACAGATTATCTGTGCTAGAGCGTCGCTGGACGTCCTCATGCTGTGTGAGGACCTCCAGCGTCACTCATTTCCTCATAGGAAAGCATTGAAAATATTTTTCAATGCTTTCCTATGGGGAGCGCTAATGGGCATGCGTGGCATTGCCGCGCATGCGCATTAGGTCTCCTCGGCCGGTGGGCGGGATCAGTCTCGCCCACCGGCCGACGGAGACAGTAGCAGGAGCGGCGTGGAGGAGGAGACAGCGACGAGGGACATCGTCGCTGCCTCAGGTAAGTGACTGAAGGGGTTTTCACCCCTTCAGTAACCGGGTATTGGGGGGTGGGAGGGAGAGGGTACCTCCAGTGCCAGGAAAACTGATTGTTTTCCTGGCACTGGAGTTTTCCTTTAATGATAATAATTTATATAATTATGATAATATATTATAATGAATTATTATATTAATAATATTTAAAATTGTTAAGTAATATTGTCATGATATACCACCATTATTCTGTGGAAAGATGGGGGGGGGGGGGGAGGGGTACAGCTCTCCTGCTTTTTTTCTCTCTTCTGCTCTGCTCTCCTTCCCTTTTCTTTATTTTCCTTTGCTCTCCTTCCCTTCCCCTTTAATTTATTTTCTTTTGCTTTCCTTTCCTTTCCCTTTAATTTAATTTTCTTTTGTTCTCCTTTCCTTTCCCTTTAATTTAATTTTCTTTTGTTCTCCTTTCCTTTCCCTTTAATTTAATTTTCTTTTGCTCTCCTTTCCTTTCCCTTTAATTTAATCTTCTTTTGTTCTCCTTTCCTTTCCCTTTAATTTAATTTTCTTTTGTTCTCCTTTCCTTTCCCTTTAATTTAATTTTCTTTTGCTCTCCTTTCCTTTCCCTTTAATTTAATTTTCTTTTGCTCTCCTTTCCTTTCCCTTTAATTTAATTTTCCTTTGTTCTCCTTCCCCTTTAATTTATTTTCTTTTGCTCTCCTACCCTTTCCCTTTAATTTATTTTAATTTGCTTTCCTTCCCTTCCCCTTTAATTTATTTTCTTTGGTCTCCTTTCCTTTCCCTTTAATTTAATTTTCCTTTGCACTCCTTCCCTTCCCCTTTAATTTATTTTACTTTGCTCTCCTTACCTTTTTCTCTCTTCTCCTCTGCTCTCCTGAATCCGTCCGTTTAATCCGTTTTCTCTCTTCTCCTCTGCTCTGTTTTCTTCAGCAGCAGCTACTCTTCTCTCTTCTTCTTGGTACCTCAAGCGGGGGAATGCAGGGAGGGGTTACGTCATGACGTCGTCGCGTCGTGACGTCATCGGCATCGCGGATTGGCCGATTACCAGGAAGTGTGCAGGAGGAGGGGAGGGGACTCACTCCTGCACGGATGAAACCCATGTGAGAGGGTTTCATCTTTTAATAGCGCCGGCGCCGCGGCAATCTTAATGCGGCCGCCGGACGGCTTTAAAGTGTTTATTAATTTTTTTTTTTTTACTGGGAAAGAGAGCCCTGCAGCGGCTCTCTAATTATACGGCTTAGGCGGCCGCGAGGCCCCTTCTAGCGCGAGGCCTTAGGCGGCCGCCTAATTAGAGAGCCACCTCTGCTGAGCAATAATATATGAACATTTAACTTTGTAAGCACGCATCCATGGATTTAGCTGACAAAGCCCCCTAGCAATGAGTAGTCCTGACTAGCACATAAATATTTGAGAAAATAGCAATCACATGTACAGATCTATATATTAGTTCATCTAGCATAGGAACTTGGGGGTTGAGGGGTGGGTGATATATTAATTTTACATGGCCCTCTAACATTTCTTAAATAGCAGCACACTTCTATGGCACAAATAAGCACTGAAATATACATGCTAACACAAGCATCCGATAAAGGTGCAGTGACAGTCATGATAATCTTATTTTTGATAAAGCCTATGACCAACTCATATCGAGGAGCATTATATATATAGTTATATATTTTTAATATTCAAGTGTTCCTTAACATTTAGAGCATGCTCTTTGCCTTTTTAAAAACAAAACACGGCTTTTACTTAGCTTTTTTCCAGCATAGTGGAGTCTCCTTCAGGTAAACGCTCCTCTTCTGAGATCATCCTGACAGAGGATCTCTGTTCATTCCATTGTTATTATAAAGAAGCATTGTGGACCTATATGGCATGTTCATTAATTGTCACTTTTAGGCAATCACATGCTTATGATAGAGATGCACTGAGTTTGGTGCTTCTCTATGAGATTCATGTAAAGCATTTGGCGATGCCGAATGCGAAGAATTTCGACTATTGAAAGCCTTTGTGGGGAGTGCCCCTAGAGACTTTCTCATTGAGAGGTAAATGTAAACATTATAGTTTCTCACAAACCACAATGTTTATATTTGTCAGAAAGCAGGAACAGGACCTTTGCATCAAAACCGTGACATTAAAATTTAGTGGTTTTTGTGCTTATAGTGCAAAGATTGTAATGCTAAATGCAGAATATTAAATGCGGACATTAGGTCTTTATGGATCCAAATGTGATTACCGCAGAGCGAAACATTGGCCTTAAAGGGGTTAAAGAGGCTGGTCCTAAAAATGCCATCTTTAAAAAAAAAACAAAATTTAATTCTTTATTTTTGGGCAGACAAAAGTCACGGTACAAGCAATGCAGGTAAAATAGTAAAATCACAGGGCATCTTGGTTTACATAGGTCTGCAAATACAACAATACATACAGATTGTTCATGTGATCAGATTACCAAATCAGAAACAGACTATAACAGCAATATCCAACCAACCCGGACAATGTAGTTAACTTAGATTGCCCATAACATGTTACACACCTGACTGCCTCTTTGTAATAAAAAGTACAGGTGAAAAAAAATGAAAACAATTAATCAAAAAACAAAAACCATGAACTGGATCAGCCGTTTCAGCCACTCATGCTTACGTGACCCAATCTTGGGCGCGTATGCCCTTGCGCCCAAAAGATCCACCTTCCATGCACCAGTGCAATCTGCAACGAGGCCGCCCCCCCCAACCCAACCCCTCTCACTCACTCAAATCTGCCCAGTGAACCCATACCTTTTCAAAGGACTTTGTGGTGTTGTGTAGTATAGCTGTGAGTTTGTTTATTAAATAGTTTTCTTTAATCCAATGTGTTACCTCAGCCATGCAGGAAATAGAGGGGCCAAACCATTTTGTAGCAATGGCCCGCCTAGCGGTTAATGTGATCCTGTTCATCAGTTTCTGATTTATCGCTGTCATGCCTTCTACTGGTCTGGCTAACAGGAAGGCCCAAGGGTCAAGGTCTATCGGTCTGTTGAATATGGTGGTCAGGAGGTCTCTGACCTTAATCTATCACATCCCCACCACATGTGAACATAGGTGCCATCTCCACACAGCACCTCCAGCACAGATCTGTTGCCCCCTTGCCCATGCGGAATCATTTGACAGGCGTGGTGTACCATCGTATCATTGTTTTCACCGCCTGTTCCTGGAGCCCCACACTAATAGACACCTTGCTAGAAGCCTCCCATATATCCTGCCACATCCTGCCTTCCTGTACCTTTCGTAGCTCAGTTTCCCATTGGTTCATATAAGCTAGGTCACCCCATTCTATGGACTCTGAACTGATAGAATTGTGTAATATGGTGATCAGACCTCTACTTCAAACTCTCTCTCTAATAATCGTATCTTAACTAACATACTATGATACAACTTTAGCGTGACACTAGCTATAAGATTGAAACAATACCAGTGATATCTTTTTTTTTCTTTTTTTTTTAGAAACAAGGGTCATTAGGGTCAGTACCAGTGATATCTTTTTTTTTTTTTATAACTCTAGCCAACTTACCGTAATGGGTGTTGCAGTACAAGAGCAGATCATGAAATGCCAAATGTGCCCTGGGCTAGTATAACTTGTTGCTCTGCCTACACCTTAATGTTTTAGGCGATTTAGCAGATGACATAATCTGTAGAAAAACAAATGAAGTAATTCATTCATTCACAGAGTGAAAAAAAGGACTATATTGAACTTTGTAACTCAAATACCTTGTCATTTTCATACACTACCACTGTCTCCTCCCAACAAAATTGTTTGTTCTGTGTGCAGAAATCGACATGCCTGTTTAAAGTAGTTGTTCGGTGCACTTTGTGTACGTGACTGGAGAGAGCTGAACCGACAAATATCAACTAGCCAATTTCCAGCCTAGATCCAGCTAGCAGAGAGACAGAGAAAATTAATACTGGGAATGGTTAGTAGCCACAATGGGGGATTAGCCTTTTTATTGCTGAAAGGGGATTAACATGAGATTAACCTCTCTTTCACTATCCAGATAAATTCTCAAATATATGGATAGACGGAGGAAAGAGTAGACAAACGGACTGACATACAGACACTTTGTATATAGAAAACATAAAAATAATAGGAAAATGCAAGACGCAAAAGGCCTAGCACACAACATCTTGAGAGCATAAACTGAAACAAATATGTTTGGGGTTTATTCACTAGACAGTGAGATTTGACAAAGTAAAAACAGACTTGCAACATTTAGACTCAAATTTCAAACCTTACTCACTGTGATACTGACATACACAATTTATTTTCATGAGATTATGATCTGGTGACTCTTCTTGACTTATTCAAGTACAGTGAGATTCCTGGCATTTTCTTTTTGATATTTTACAAGAGAGAAGTAAGCGGTATCAGCAGGTTCTTTTTAAAGGTTACTCGAATCATCATAACCACTAGAGACCCCTGAAGGGGTTATGGTGACAGGAGTAGCCTGACCCAGTTTCCCAGTAGTGGGGCAAACCGTTTAGCAATGGTGCCCCTTACCTGGTTACCTACTTGTCTCCGAGGTGGCTCCCTGGTGGTCTGGTGATGCATTTCCGCTTGCATTTATTGGCTGAGAGTCTCAGCTAGCTGCTCTCAGCCAATGACTGACTTGTGGATGACATGAACTCTAGTTCCGGGCTGGCAGGTGACACCCCAATGACACTAGTAATGATGCTGGTGTTAGGAGAGCCCAGAGGCTCTCCAAGAGTAATTTCTAAATCAGTTTGACAACTTACCTGGACCTCCTGGGTGACAGCGCTACAGCCAGTGCTCTGCATTAAAAGTCGAGTATCAGGGCAATCAGAGCCTTCATATGGCAAAACAAAAGACATAGAATATCCAGATATATTTTATATAGACCACGTACGAGAGGGGGACTGGGACTCCCAAACATATATTACTATTACATAGCGACACAACTGACACAGGCGGCAATGTGGCACTCTCCGCCAGGGGACCGCAAATGGGCAGACATAGAATCCCTCATGACAGGTGCCGATCTCCCGCAGCTTCTCATGTGGGTACCCAAAGAACACAGACCCGAGATCAAGGTCACATGCCCGTCTATAATTAATTCCCTACAGATATGGGACGCCTTCAAACTGAAATTCCAGTTGGCATCGGACCCATCCCCTATTATGCCATACTTACGCAATAAAGCCTTCATCCCAGGCATGACAGCTAGAGACTTCAAAAACTTAGAGAGGATAGGATTACAACGCATCTGCCAACTATACGAGGGAACAGGGGTCATCACCTTTGACACACTTAGACAGCGGGGCCACCTCACCCCCGCAGATTTTTTTAGATACATACAAATTAGAGATTTCGCGAATTTGGCACACATAAAAACGGCGGCCCGGAAACAGATGACGTTCTTCTAACGCATCTGCCTCCAAGAAATAATACCCAAAGGCATGATAACGCTCATGTACGCCCACCTCTGTTCAGAAGCTGGGGACTGGGGCAAATTAGCCTATACGGATCATTGGGAGAGAGACCTAGGGGACACGCTGGAAGGCATAGAGTGGCAAGAGATCTGGGAGGCAAACCATACCTCGTCGGTGAGCGTTACCCTCCAGGAGCAATCTATCAAAACATGCTTCGCTGGTACACTACACCAGTTAAACTATACCAAATGCACAAGACTCCTACAGATAAGTGCTGGAGGGGGTGCGGCCTGAGGGGGACGTACATCCACATGTGGTGGGAATGCCCACAGATGATCACATTTTGGAAACAGATACAGGTACTACTGACACAGGTCTTTGGCAGATCACCAGACCTCGACCCATGGCTATTTCTATTAAGCAGGACTCTAGACGGCTGGACTAGGCAGGAACAAAAGCTTCTCCATAAGATTACCTTAGCAGCCAGGAGGGCCGTAGCCTCAGACTGGCTTAAGCCAGGCACACCGCCCATCGCAGGGGTTATCAATAGAATAAAAGAAGTCCATTTGATGGACGACCTGACAGCTAGAATAAGGGGCACCTTAAAAACGTTTCAAAAGATCTGGGAACCCTGGGAAAACTCCAACTTGAGTAACTAATATATAACCAGGCCCCGATGGCAACTCATCGGCCCCGGCAGCGGATCCCCCTCCACACCCCCCCCTCCTCCTTCCCCCACCGCCACTCTATTTCAACCTGTCTACTATCTCTTTATTTTTCTCCAATTTTATCTCGAACTATCAATATATCTGACCAACGTAATGCATTCACGGGAGCAGACACACGGGGCACACAGACAACCAAAACATCGGAAGAGGGAAACAGCTGTACAGTCTTTAACAACACATGGGACTTGCCATGGGCAGGGCGAAAACATTACCTAACACTAACAAGTCAATGATTGGGTCGCAAAGACCAGAGATACAGCTATGTATGTTAATGTGTAACAGCCTCATAATAATTAACTCTAAGAGAATATTGGTACAATGTGATTCCATTGATCCCAAGGCATGTCCGGTGAATGACTATGTTAAACCATGTTAACCCATGTTGAACCATGTTAACCCATGTTAAACCGTGCTAGTCCATGTATGCAACATGTCGTGTCAAGACAAAATAAATAATAATAAAAAAAAAAAGTCGAGTATCTTCACTGATCTAAACACAGCAGATACAAAGTGCGCTCAACTGTTGTCAAACTTCTCTTGTACCAGCGGTTTTAGTGGTAGGATGCTTGGAGTGTTCTTTTTACGTTACCTCTGTATAGAACACTGTCTTTTTGTGTTTCTTTATAAAAATATTACAACTGTATAGTTGTATTTTTTTTTTTATAACGCAACGCCATAAGACATAGTGTCACCATCATTAAACTGTGTGAATACAGAACACAGTGTGCACAACTTGTAACTACAACACTAGTCATACTACAATGTAATCTACAGTTATTTCAACTCAAAATCAGCTCCAACACACTCACAGCGTGTAATTAGCAGCACAATGCATAAGTGACGCAAGAAACAACTGACAAACACAGGAACAAAATTTAAGTGCCAGCTGTTTTGTGACATATATTAACTCCTTGTCGGCCACCAGGTATTTCAAAGGTCAAATTACTTCCTGTCAGTCAAACCTGTCTTGTCGAACGTACTTATGTGTGTGTGTGTGGGGGGGTTTCTACTCATGGTACAGAGATTTGGGATATTTTAGTGCTTTATTAATAATATTAACTTTAAAAAAATCTGTAAAGTAGAATAATTTTTATATGGGGTACCCAAAAGTTAAACACTCAACTGTTTTAGAATAGTTATTATTAAACTATAACTGCAATTCCCATGATGCTTAAGACTAGCAAAGCATAACTAGGGGCTGAGGTGTACATTTAGGTCACTCCTGTTAAGATCAACAAATTAATAATTGCAACCCCTATTATTTCCTATCTGCCTCTCTCATCCTTTCAATTCACAGTGTCACCTCCCCTCCAAATATTATTTTAGTGTTTGTATTAAAGGCCATGAGATTACAGCTGTACACTGGATTTACTGTAATGTGCACAGCCAAGGCCCTGTCTCCTGAAAGCTGTTAATATGCATTTTCTGTTAGAAAATAAACTGTGTGTGTAAACACAGGATCACATTGCTCAGCAACATGGAGTCCTGGCTCTGGCCATCCCTTCCCCCTTTTTGTGTTAACGTCACACCCACTCCTGTCACCCATTATCACACAGTCCCCATGCTTGCTAAGCCTGAATGGGGAGGAGGGAAGGGGGGGAACACCCATTCAGTGTGTGGTTATCCACACACACCACTGAAAAAACACTGTATTAAAGCTAATATCAAGATATCATGTTAGATAAATGTGGGATAAATTACATTATTAGCTCCCAAACCCACGATATCTGGGGGTTTGTTTTCTATATGTTGTGCAATAGGGGTAAAAAAACATGACATTAATGTTAAGATATTCAGATATCTTCCTATGGAAATAATGGTACAAGAGGAATGGTTCGTACAGTCTGGGAGGTTTTTATTTGGTCCCTGCCTAGTTAGCGTAAGCTTCGGAATTTTCTGCACATCATGCTACGACTTTCTCGTAGATGAAGACTGAGAATACAGAACTTGCAGAAAAGGGCAGCATAACAAGTCCACCTCACTGCTAAGGGGAGGGGGTGGCAGTCGGGTGCTTAGCGTTTGTGTTACTAGGAATATGATCGGCACGCACAGTTAAGCATCGTACTGTGTAGTTTAATTACTCCCTAATCACATTCACGTAGAAATCGACCTATTTATGCTATGGAATTGTTGGTGTTTGTAATGCTAAGTAGAAGTACCCCCCCTCAGACGATCAGGCAGTTGGAACGTTCCACGTGCTATATACAGGAGGGCAGAGGAGGGGACGAGTCATTCGTTGCGAGCGCCGTGAGTCGATCAGTACTGTAAGCAGCTCACTGGCCACTAACCCCGCCTTCTGTGCAGTGACACTAATCAGGGTGGCACGCCTCCCGCTACCCACTCCAGCGCTGTCAAAGCTCATCTTCACTCAACCTACGGCCATTCCCACCCCACAGGCGGCCACCTACCTGCTCACGCTGCCCCCCAGGCTGGCCCCCCGGGGAATGCACCGTCCAGGGGCCCTGGTAAAGAAAAAGACGGAGAGGATCGTAAAAAGGTAGAGAAGGAAGAAACCTATCGGGAAAGAAAGAGTTAAGTCCAGACCAGCAGGGTCTGTATTTATATATTGATAACGCCCACCGTAAGCTCTATATAAAACAGCTGCGCAGAGCTCCGCGTTCATTAAGAGTATCAGATCCCCGCGGGGGCGGTGATGGCAGTGTAAGCCAGCCCCATGTTCCGCAGAGGAGGGCTTATGATGTGTGGCAGGGGGATGCTGGACCCCTGGGGTACCAGAGGAGAGGACTTTGAGTCTAAAGAACGTGTGGGATGTAGGTCCAGGTGGCAGAGGAGGGGGTCTGGGAGGAACCACAGGGGCAAACATGGCTACTCCCCCTACAGCCGGCCCCGCGCCCTCAGTCTGAGACCTGTTAATCTGATGGGCAACCGGGCCCCTGGCATGAGGGCCCCAAGAAACACCAACCAGTTTCTGATGAGTGAGAAGTACCAGCTGCTAAAACTACGCTCGGATTCCGTGGGGACTGAAGGCAGTGGGGGCTCCGACTGTGAGATGGACCCCCTGGACATGGACTCCTACTTGGGGGTGCTGGAGAACGCCCACGGGGCGCTGCTGGAGCCTCAAGAAGCTGGAGAAGTTGATACCTACTGCTCCTCGTCCGCCTCTTCCCCGCTTTGTCCTTCCCCCCAGTCCTCTTGGAGCCCGTTCAGAGGAAGTGACAGAGTTAACAGAGGGCAGGTGAGATGCGAATCGTTAGCCACGCCCAGCCATTCGCCGCGACTGCTCTGCGGGGGCGGGGCTATACTGGAGCTCCTCGGGGAGAGCAGCGAGCAGTATTATCCGTCTGAGAACGATGTAATAGAGAGTGAAAACTTCATGGAAAGGGATTTTAACGAATTCTGCAGTAAAATTATTTGAATGTTCAGATACTAATATAAGATACTTTATTTTATTTTTTTTTCTCTACCAAAGGCTCCAACAACAGATTTTGTTGTTTGTTCCTGTGGTAGTTAATGCTATTTCTAAAGGGTCTTCTACCCTTTGGTGTGCAGCTAAAATACTTTAACATATCGTGGGGGAGGTTGGGGGTTCACAAACAGCCATAAATTATTATTATTATTATTTTTATATAATGTTGGGTTTAAGGCATGTACTGTTCTAAAAGCCTTACAGTAAAATATAAATGCAAGTGTTTACTCTTTCAGTGCCATTCAGAATAGAAATGCAATGCAAGATGTACACCTCAACAAAATCTTAAAGATAAAAGGAAGTAGCTAACCATTCTACTCCCAGATAAGAGTCTTCACTAAATTTAGTTATTTGGAAAATGTAGACAAAATGATCTACGATCAAAACAAAATATCAATTCTACTGTTGAATCTGAAGTTCAGATTTTTTTTTTTTTTAATATATATTTTGTTTAATTCCCTAGAATCCATAATTGTGATGTACAAACCAAACTGCAAAAAAGCTAATTTATGACTATTTGTGATTTGGTGTTTTATTTTGTTTTTGCCTTTTCCTTTCTGAATCTGCTATTTTGTGTTAAATTATACAATTTGTATTACAATTCACCTTAATTTGTTTATTGACTAAATCTTGCTAGCACACTGTTAAATGAATAGGTCTTTAACTGGTCTTCTACCTACTAGTAGTGTAAAGAGTGTTTGAGGAATGTTGGATGTTTAAACCTGTTATGTTTTGTAAGGGATAGGGGTATTAATCATATGTCTGTTTTTGTTTGTTATATGTATATAAATGTCATGTACCTGTCTATCTGACACAAGCAGCCCATTATACATGTATCTGCAGTTGTAAATGTCTTGGACTGAAATCTATACCTAACACTACCAGGAGGGGTGTTACAAGCAAAGAGACTCAACAAGTTTTGGCCAAAAGTAGACTTTTTAATGTATATTTTATGGGTTTGTTGTCTTTTTTCATAATATTCTGTAAATAAATTTTGTAAACTAGTGCTTTAAGAGACTACTTTTTTATTTTTGTTAAATATGGAAAAAAATAATAAAATGCTTTCACTGATTTTGATAAATCTGATGGTAAATGTATTAAGAGGTAGTATTACTAATTAACAGTTTCGTATAACTTCCAATGTTTAATGTGTGCTTTTTATATATTGATGTCAGGAGTTGTTAATTTTTATTTTTTTAAGTTAATAATTAGATTTATTCACTAAACATAGAATTATAGTTGGCTGAATGGTAATAGCCATGCCTTAGAGTTGGAGATTTTCCCCCAATTTTTTGTAATTCAATATTCAATTACCTTCAATTCGGTGATTAGTTAATAAACTAAAAGATTTATTCTTTGGTTTTATTACTCAAAACCTCCATATTGCTATGTGTTTTTCCTTATTTCCCCCACAATTTTTCTTTTATTAATTTATACCATAAATAATGGATGGTCGAAGATAAGCTTTTTAAAGGTAATGGTTTTTCTGTGACACATTGATTGGTTTTGCTAGCTAATGTGGGCAGTGCGTGCAACACACACATTCTAGCATAAGCATAACTCTGGAAATTGAATAACAAATTCTCCACACGTGTTGATGGTGCACTATAACTACTGTAGTTGTTGGGGTTATCAGCAGTGCCCACTCCCCCATCTCCTCTCAGACAGTCAGTAAACCCTGCTCAGGAGCTTCCATTAGCTACTGCGCAAAGTCCTGCTGCGTCAGCTGATCTCTCTGCCAGTGACTAAGACCTGCACCTGCCATGCTTGGTTAACCTGAGAGCTTCTGGCTAGAAAATAGGTAGATAGCAGTGCTTGGCAGACCCAAGGTAATAGGTCAAACCATTCTAAAATGGTTTTACTACTTAAAATAGTGGGACACCAGGGCATTCCTGTCACTATAATGACATCCTGCAGTCAGCAGTTGTTATGGTGCTTGAAGTGTTTCATTAAGGGTCACTCTGTGACGCAATGTCACAAACTTACTTTATTGGAGAGGCTATCATACAGAAGCTACAGTGCACCCACTCTTTGTTTTAAGAGTGACTTATATCATCTATAATTGAAAAGTGTTTATCAGAAAGCCAGGACTTTCAGTTCTGAGTTGCATGTGACAATTTGCATCCACACTTGATCTGATCTCTCTCTCCTTAACAGCTGCTTACTTACACAAACATCATACCTTCTGGGATGGGTTGGGGGCCTGAAGGGGCTTGTCAGTGACATCACTGGCAATAACCAAAATGGGAGGTCCTATCTAGAAAGGAATATTGACTAACCACAGAAGGGGCATGTCAGAGTGGCCCTTCTAGTGCAGACCAGCAGAGAGTCACTAATTTATATAATACATTACAAAATAGGGGTGCTTAAAAATTTTTTTTTTTAACTACTTTACCTTTAATTTGATCACTTGAAATATAAAGGCTCATAAATGGGGATTTATGCATTTAGTAACAAAGTCGATGTGGAACATTCATCTGGTGCATTCCATTAATATCTATGGTGAATGCTCTAATTTGAGAAGTGGTATTGACATTTATTCAGAATTTTACACTCCTCTCCTTCCCCCAAATACAGATTGGTTAATTTTTGCCAAGTAGAACTTGGTATTAAAAGTTCTGGGGTTTTAGTTGCAAGTTTGTCTAAATAATAGACTGGTATGTCTCATTTCAGCCCTACAGTTAATGTTGCATATAGAAGCAGACCTGCAGGTTTGTCAACTACTTAACCTCTGTCATCGCCACCATGTTTTACCAGTGTGATTTGTAGATTTTCCAGTCCAGTGCCGAATAGCTGGTCTCAAAGAACTGATATCTAGTGGTTTAAAGTGACTGAGCAATATTTGTAATAAAAAGGAAATTAAAGTGCTAGGGAAACAAAGTTGTTTTCCTAACATTATAGCTCTATACAGTGCCCCCACCCTTTAGCCCATGTTGTAGGTGGGGATGAAACCCCTTCTGTCTTTTACCTGAATCTAGCGCCGATGTTGCACAGCGCTGGTTCAGGCTCCACCTCCACTCCGTGATTTCATTAGTATAATGCTTTCCTATGGGTTTTAGGGGGATTTAGGTAACGCTGGATGTCTAAATGCATTGTCCCTTTAGTGGCTGTCTGGGAGACGGCCACTAGAGGTGGAGTTAATCCTCGCAGGTAATTATCGCAGTTTATCAAAAACTTCAATAATTACAGTTGCAAGGTTAAGGGGCCTGGGACACTGCATCCAGACCATTTCAATGAGCTGAGTGGTCTGGGTGCCTATAGTGTCCCTTTAAGTAAGATAATGTTTGTAATGTACCTGTCATTGAATGCACAACTTAAAAGTAAAGTGCACAATATATCATGTACACATTGTATTAGTAGAATTGCTAGAAAATGTATAGGGTATTATGCAAATAAGCACTTCCCCAACATTTCTTCTCCATGAACTATCACTAAGGTAGTACAGCGGCTGGTCAGATGCTATCATCTAAGGCAGGGGTTCCCAACCCAGTCCTCAAGTAACCCCACCAGTCCAGGATTTAGATATTACCCTGTTGTCTAAAGTGTTTTCCTTTTTCCTTAACCACTGCTCTAAGGCAGCCATATCATGCATCTTATCTCATGAATGCAAACCCTCAAAGGTAGATGTGCGTTTTGTTTTTTTGGGGGGTTGAGTTACACTTTTTTATATATTTACAGGAAGTATATCATGCATTACAAAAAGTGTCAATCCCCCTTTGTTATTTTGTTGGATAGTCTGGAATTCGTATATTAAATTTATAATAAAAATTTATAATAAAAATTATGCTCTGAATAGTAGCAATATTTATCAACAGCTACTGCTAAATAAAGATGAAGAGCAGTCTGTGAGATTTCTAATTGATCCCCATTTAAATATTGAATTGACTTTCTAATAAACATTCGCATGGTTGTTTACTTATGTGAGAATTTAAAGTGAATTTGAAATTTAATGTCAAAATAGCAGAAATGGAAAAATTCAAACGCATACACCCAACATTTCAAATAGAAAAAAAGGACACTTATTTTAAGGGTGTGAATGGGGGTGTGGTTACAGGTGGATTGTTCTGAGAAATTGTAGATTACTTATTAATTTATGCAAGTAAAATGTTGTTTTAGAAATAAGAACAATGGTTGTTCTTTACACAGAGTGATTTCTAAGAAACCCTTTATTTTAGTTTAACGGGTTATTCCAACCATTTTTAAGTGTAAACTTACCTGGAAATCAGCGCTCGGCAGAGCTCCCAGTGCAGTTTTCCACGCCTCCTGCTGATGTCACAAGCTGTGTGAGGTATAATCAAAGGCACCTCAAAATCAAAATAAAACCTGCGCTGATTGAATCGGCTGCACACAGGGAGGGGACATCCAGGCTCAATACATCCGGCGCCAGCATGAACTGTGCACTGACAACAAACATATTTTATGCACAGAATTCACATTTGGCAGTATGGAACAGAGTTCCAGGCTGCCAAAGTTACGTGTGCCGTAACTCGCTCGGCACACTAGTAGGTGCAAAATTTCAAGCATTATTGCAGCACATGCAGACTCCTACCACCATGACCACTTCTAAAAGCAGAAGTGGTCATGGTGGTTGGAGATACCCTTTAAATACACAAGTGTGAGTATTATTGTTTTGGAGCTCTGTTAGACACTCAACATCAACAATATTGATCTCCTGAAAAATAGATACATTAGAATGTAAAAGTGGGACAGAGGGATTTTCCCTCCTAAATGCTTGGGATGCTTTGAGTTGGCTACTCTAGCCTTTAATTTGAAATTCATTATCAATTCTCACTTTAGTAAAGTGAGCCACAGTGTTAAAATAACAAGTATGCTGGGAGGAGGTCTCCAGGAATACCAGATAAACACAAAGAACCAGGATCACCTCCCTCTTCTTCTCCCTCATTGTTGTGTAAGTGCTAGGGATTGGTTTACACACCGGGTAGCAGAATCCAAATCTATTCATTCTCTCCCTTATTTATTTATTTATTATTGCCATTTATATAGCGCCAACAGATTCCGTAGCGCTTTACAATATTATGAGAGGGGGATTTAACTATAAATAGGACAATTACAAATAAACTTACAGGAACAATAGGTTGAAGAGGACCCTGCTCAAACGAGCTTACATTCTATAGGAGGTGGGGTGTAAAACACATTAGGACAGGAATTTACAATCAAATAAGGTGGGCTGCCCTTTAGGAGAGGGCAAGAGACAGGTATGTGAGGTAAGGGTTAGTCTTGGAGGCCATAAGCTTTCCTAAAGAGATGGGTTTTAAGGCACTTCTTAAAAGATGCAAGACTAGGGGAGAGTCTGATGGCGGTAGGCAGGCTATTCCCTTAGGCAGGAGAATAAGGCATGTGCTTCTGGCCTCATGTCTTCAGGTAAACTGAACTGGTTCTTATATAAGAGAATACATTTTATTGATTTGAACTATTTAACAAAACATTTGCATTTTAAAAACCATAAATCATGATTTACAATTTGAAGCACTTTTTTTAATGAAGCAGTATGAAAATAGCATTCAAAGAAAAATGTGATGCTAACATTACTGCCCCAATCCCACCATGACAGCCATTACCACAGCACAGCCCCTCTACAGTTCCTATCTGCAACACTGCTCTTATCTTCCAGTCACAGTCCCTATTTCCCTCACAGCCTCATTCCCTAATCACAGTCTCCCCCCAAAGCCTCTTCCTTCCATTATAGCCTCTACATCCCACCACAGTCCCTTATTATCCCACATTAGTCATACCCTCCCACACAATGTAGGCTACCACTATAGATTCCCCCTCTGTCAACCCCCTATGGTGCTGAAGGACTTCTCTCCTCCTCCACCGACGTCAGCCGGCGAGGGAGACCTAATGCATCAGTACGGCAACCAAAAGTCCCCGAACAGCCCAGAACTCTCTCTATTGGCTGTCTGGTAGACAGCCACTAGAAGAGGAGTTAACCCTAGCAGGTAATTATTGCAATTTATCAAAAACTGCAATAATTACCTGCTTAAGGTTAAGAAACCTGGGGCAATGCACAGAAACCACTTCAATGAGCTGAAGTTGTCTGGGTGCCCATAGTGTCCCTTTAGTAATTTAAGGGGGTAATCCTACACCTCCAACACCAAGAGCCAGTGCATCCAGGCCGGGGGGCGGAGGGGGGAGTCTGGGTTGTGAGTTAGTGGCTATAAGGGGTGATTGAAAGAAGGTGTTGTGTGTAGATGTTCCCCCTGGTGATCCTGTGAATGTGAGCAGGATACATGGTGGTCCAGTGGCCACCTTGGTTGCCTAATGGGTAATCTGACTCTGGCAATGCAACTCGACCAAAAGATACGTGGTAGAGTCCATTTTACTATATTTTTGGTGGTAGGGAATAAATTAGCTTGATGAAGTTGAGACTAGTTAGCCATATCCCCAGAGATTTGATTGCCCTGTCTGAAATAGTGATGTTTAGAATGGTGAACAATAGTATAATTGTTATTATTATTATTATTATTATTATATAATTTCTTATGAGTAATGTCATCATGAAAGGATTTGCATAATTTCCCTTGAGGTCTGGCAGTTGTAATGAAGACGTGCATTTCTCCGGTATAAATGTAAGAGAATATACTGTAGCTTACAATGTGGTTAGACATTGCAGAGGCACTTCAGGCACCACACTGTTACGTGCTATGTGTGGGTTAGGTTAAATTTTGTTACACTGTTTTGTTTTAGTTTTTTTCTTTTTGTTATCATTTTATTTTCTTAAAGGCAGTAATCATTTCCACTTTAAACTACAAAACAAGTGAGACAAAAAACAGACAGCCAGAAGTGCTAATGAAGCCAGCAGTTTTATAAAATAAGCAAGAAGGGATATGCACAGTGACATTGCTAGGGTCAAAAATAACTCAGGAATTTTTTTTGTTTGTAATTCTTTATTTTTGGTGCAGATTTGCATGTAAAATACGTGTATACTTTGCACCATGGTCATATACAGTGGATAACATTGCATGTAACATTGTGGCTTAGTAGTTATGTCGGGTTAGTGTAATGCACATTTTTATGAGTATGGTGGTCTGTCGGGTTGTAACGAGTTGGTCGCTGCTAGGGGTAGTTGACCCCCTCTATGTGTAGTGCTGTGGGGGTTGTGTGCCAGTGATGTTTGCTAGATCAGGTTCATTTAGGTTTAGGTAAGGGGGGTGTTGGCTTTGCTATTGCGTTGCCTTCATCTGGTGGGGGGGCTATGATTCCTATTAGTGTCTACGTTATCTTCCGGGTAGGTTCCTCCTCTGGTGAGTGGGATATGTATGTAAGATAGTCGCTAGTGATGTGGGCTCTGGCTTTTGGCCCGGTTCTGGCACTTGTCTGGAATTCTGAGCCCATGTCCCCTTGATTTTTCTTCTTTCCTGACACTTCTGTGCCCTGTGTGGGGGGGTAGAGTCACTAAGCGGTGTGTGCGCGTCATGTGTGCTGTTTGGGTGTCCCGGCAAGGCAGGTGGATATGTGTCGGTGTGTGGGTGTATGATGGTAGGCCAAGTAAGCATAGAATGTATCAACAAACGTGCTAAACATTTTTAACTGTGATAGTCTCATATATGTCACTGCAGCTTGGGTCTGCTGTTTCAGGTTATTGGTCTCCTATCTCCTCTGTGGACTGATGGAAACGTATTGTTGTCAGAGTTCATCCGAGGCTGTGTGCCCGGCCGTTCGTGGGTGGCGGTGTGACGTGAAGGTAAGTTCAGTGCCGCCAGGAGCGCGGGAGCGTCTGCAGGGTCTGAGGCCTTGTAGTGCTTCCCTTCTTTGGTGACCCACATTGTGTGTGGTGTTGCCCATCTGTAGGACACCCCTTCTTTTTGTAGGGTCTGCACGAGGGGCTGCATGGTTTTTCGCCACTTTAGTGTGGCTCTGCTGAGATCCTGGAAGAAGGAGATTTTGCATTCCTCGAAGTTATATGGCGTCTTCCCTATGATCGCTGCTAGTAGGCTTAGCTTGGTAGACATCGTCTGGCACCTAAGGATGATGTCACGTGGTGCGGTATTGGGGGCCCTTGGGGATTTGGCTATTCTGTATGTCCCATCAAATGCAAGGTATTTGGCCTCTCTTGCTGACATTAAGGATGTCACTAACCTTCTCACGAAGTGTGGCAATTCTTCTAGGGGTATTGTCTCTGCTATTCCTCGTACCTTTATGTTTTTTCTCCTTCCCCTGTCATCCAGTATGTGTATTTGTCTGTTCGTGCCTGTGTATCTTGCAGGTGCTGCACCCTGTCGCTCAGTGCTTGAAGTCCCTTTTGTAGATCTGTCACGTTTCCCTCAGTTGTCTGTGTGCGCATTTTGACGGCCTGTACCTCCGTCGTGAGGACTGCCAGGTCCGCCTCCCACATCGCTCTAAGGTTGTTTTGGAGGCCGGTGAGCATGTCTTGGAGTTCCCGTTTTGTTGCCGGGGCTTCTGTCACGGATAGGTATGGGATCTCTCTGTGTGCCGGTGTTGGGCTTTGGCGTGAGATCCCACTGTCGGCTCCTGAAGTCGAGGGCTCTCGGGAGAGTGAAGCTTCTCGCGGTGACCGTCATGGGTGTTGCATGTTGCAGCATCTGGCATATGTCTTGTTGCGTTCCGGTGGTAGTCGCGGGTGTCTTTTGGTTTCTCCTGCCCATATTGCCTGCCAGCAGAGTTAGGAAGTCTGATTTGTCCCAGCTTGGGAGGCTTCCATATGCAAAGGGTTGTCTGCTGGCGTGGTAGGCCTTGGAGCTTCGGCTCTGTCTTTTTTTCCCCGGGGTGAGGAAAAAAGGCATCGGCGGGTTCAGGGTGATGTGCTGCTGCGATATCTGCCCTTTTTTCGGCTGGTTGTGCAGTGATGCCGGTGATATTTAGTGGATTTTATTTGTTGCACTCGGAGCTATGTAATATGGCGTCTATTCAGTTGTGCTGCTGGGCTTCGCCCCCCAATAACTCAGGACTTGAACCCAAAAAATCAGCTGATGCTCTCAGACAATCAGTAACTCTCCACTCACAGAACTGGCTTGGAAAGAAACTTACCTTATCAAGTCAGTTTTGTGAATAGGGGGTCACTGATTGGCTTACAGTGTCAGCTGACTGCTCTCAGCCAATCAGCGGCACTCCACTCATTGTGAAACTGAAATTTCAGAAGCCGGGTGCCACCTGCTGGGAGTTGCAATTGGCGTTGGAGACAGTTTTGGGTTAAGCCGTTCGAGAATAAACTTCATGAAATACTTATGCTAGACTTCATTCAAATTCAAACACAATCCTAAAATAGCATAAAACAAATTATGGACAACTTTGTCTTATGGGCAAGCCTAAGGTTAACTTTTGTTAAATCCCAGCAGCCATCACAAATGATGGTTGTAGGAATGAAACATCATCTTGCTTTTAGCGAGCCTTAATCTATGGAGACAGTTCCCAGGAAGAAGATGACGGCAGTCTCAATAGGTAGATGGCGGCAGCTGTGAGGAACAACCTCTGGTAAGGATACCTGCTTTCCACTGCACACGTAGCCACGGGACTTTAAGGTCTTTGCAAAAGATAGAAAGACCCATGAAAAAGATAACTGTTTTAAGGCCTTCAACTTTTGAAGATCTTCACATTTGGCATTATCACTCTTAGTATGATAACGCGAATGTGGCTAATTATTCTCATATAGAAACTTTGGGTTCTTTGCTTCTCTATGAGAAGCTATGCATTGACTGATTTTGGACAGTGCCGGATTTGCCACAAGGCAGCATTACCGGCCAGCTAGTTCTTCTGCTGTGTGGCTGAGGCTGAGAAAGCAGATTTTCCCGGACCAGCTACTGCAGAGGTGGCATTTAAATAGAGGGAAGCTCTCCCTTGCCTGCATTATATTTGAGTGTTCCCAAATCTTCCACTACAGCCCCGATTTACACACTTTAGGCTCTACCCCATCCACTACAACCCCTATTCCCCCACTAGAGCCAGCCACTATCCTACTTACTACAACCCCCCCCCCACTATAGCCCTTAAAACCCCTGTTGCCTCCACTATCCTCTACATAATGGCAGCATCCCACCACCATAGCCCTAATCCTCCCACTACTGCCCCTATTTCCTCAGTACATTCCCTATCCCCCTACTATAACAGCAAAAAACATATGTGATGAAGGCTGAACTTGATGGACGCAAGTCTCTTTTCAGCTATGTAACTATATAACCACTACACCCACTAAAGCACCTATTCCCCACTACAGACCCAAATGCAAAGCAACAAGCAGCCACCTTCAAACATGCAACCCCACAAGCAGCATTCACACGAACGTACAACACCACAAGCAGCCTCCACACACATACATACACACACCCACTCCCACCTCTGTCCTACTTTTCCAACCACCAACCTATTCACATTCACCAAACTAGTCATATAAATGCATGCAATCTAATACTCCAAACTGTGTGTATGTGTATAAAAAGTATGTGAACCCTTTGGAATGATATGGATTTCTGCACGAATTGGTCATAAAATGTGATCTGATCATCATCTAAGTCACAACAATATCACAGTCTGCTTAAACTAATAACACACAAAGAATTAAATGTTGCCATGTTTTTATTGAACACACCATGTAAACATTCACAGTGCAGGTGGAAAAAGTATGTGAACCCTTGGATTTAATAACTGGTTGAACCTCCTTTGGCTGCAATAACTTCAACCAAACGTTTCCTGTAGTTGCAGATCAGACATGCACAACGGTCAGGAGTAATTCTTGACCATTCCTCTTTACAGAACTGTTTCAGTTCAGCAATATTCTTGGGATGTCTGGTGCGAATCGCTTTCTTGAGGTCATGCCACAGCATCTCAATCGGATTGAGGTCAGGACTCTGGCCACTTCAGAAGGCGTATTTTCTTCTGTTTAAGCCATTCTGTTGTTGATTTTCTTCTATGCTTTGGGTCATTGTCCTGTTGCAACACCCATCTTCTGTTGAGCTTCAGCTGGTAGACAGATGGCCTTAAGTTCTCCTGCAAAATGTCTTGATAAACTTGGGAATTCATTTTTCCTTCGATGATAACAATCCGTCCAGGCTCTGATGCAGCAAAGCAGCCCCAAACCATGATGCCCCCACCACCATACTTCACAGTTGGGATGAGGTTTTGATGTTGGTGTGCTGTGCCTCTTTTTCGCCACACAGTGTTGTGTGTTTCTTCCAAACAACTCAACTTTGGTTTCATCTGTCCACAGAATATTTTGCCAGTACTGCTGTGGAACATGCTCTTGTGCAAACTGTAAATGTGCCTCAATGTTTTGGTTGGACAGCAGTGGCTTCCTCTGTGGTATCCTCCCATGAAATCCATTCTTGTTTAGTGTTTTACGTATTGTAGATTCGCTAACAGGGATGTTAGCATTTGCCAGTGACTTTTGTAAGTCTTTAGCTGACACTCTAGGATTCTTCTTAACCTAATTGAGCAGTCTGCGGTGTGCTCTTGCAGTCATCTTTACGGTACGGCCACTCCTAGGGAGAGTAGCAGCAGTGCTGAACTTTCTCCATTTATAGACAATTTGTCTTACCGTGGACTGATGAACAGCAAGGCTTTTGGAGATACTTTTATAACCCTTTCCAGCTTTATGCAAGTCAACAATTCTTAATCGTAGGTCTTCTGAGAGCTCTTTTGTGCGAGGCATCATTCACATCAGGCAATGCTTCTTGTGAAAAGCAAACCCAGAACTGGTGTGTGTTTTTTATAGGGCAGGGCAGCTGTAACCAACACCTCTCATCTCATTGATTGGACTCCAGTTGGCTGACATCTCACTCCAATTAGCTCTTGGAGATGGCATTAGTCTAGGGGTTCACATACTTTTTCCACCTGCACTGTGAATGTTTACATGGTGTTCAATAAAAACATGGCAACATTTAATTCTTTGTGTGTTATTAGTTTAAGCAGACTGTGATTGTCTATTGTTGTGACTTAGATGATGATCAGATCACATTTTATGACCAATTCGTGCAGAAATCCATATCATTCCAAAGGGTTCACATACTTTTTCTTGCAACTGTACATAGGGCAGCAAAGAGGGTCAATCAGGCCCTAATTATGGATCACTATTGCCTCGTTTCCACTGAGCGGATCGGTTCGGTACAGTTTGGAAGGTTTAGAATGGTCCAGCCCATTCTGGTGAGCGTTTCCACAGCAAGTCAGACCTTCAGGGGCCATGCGGGGTTTATAAAAAATGCTCTTCCTGTCCACCAATCAATAGATTGTATAGTAGTTCCGCCCTAACCGAACTGTTCCATTTTCTATGGCCCTACATCTGAAGCAGGACCCTGAATGGATCGTTACGGTTCACTTATATGGACCACTTTCATAATGGAAACACCCAAAATAGCGAACCGTACCGAACCGAACCGATCCGCTCAGTGGAAACAAGGCATATGATTGCTGTACATGTGCCATAGGTCCTCCGTGATTGGACCACAGATCATCAGTGTTGATGATCTTGGCTACATTGAAACTATTTTTTCAGAAATATGCCATGTGTTGTTCACCTGAGGTTGTATTTGATGCTAAGGAACAGATGATTGTTATTATGTCCTAATATGTAAAACCATAGAATTCAAAAAGGGTGTACTTTCTGTTTCCCATGAATGTATCTGTCTTAGGCACTAGCCAGTTTTGTAGATATTGGTGCGGTGTAAGTGACAAGGACCTACACCTATAAGTGGAGCGCTCAAACACAGATAAATCTTACCAAAACGTAGTCTCATTCAATGGTAAAATATGGGGTACATGTCAAAGTAAAATACAGAAAATACAATATAGTGTAGATAGTACTGAAAAATGGCTTCACAGTGATTAGAATGATATCGTGCTGAATATTACACTCACATTTCAAGGAGCCTGTATGTAGAAAACACTGGCTCCGTATAAAGGCTTGTGTGCTGTTATGGTAGCACCACCCTCCTACTTCGGCTTGAAGAATTTCTCGGGAACAGCAAAAAGAAGGGAAGAAAGCAGACCAATGTGTAGACTTATGGTGATAAATGACACAGATATGTGTTCAATAAATGGGGTGCTCACCTGGTCCTGAGCCTACGAATCCCGGCTCTAGGTGTGTAGGTTTTGTGCCAATTTGAATGGGGATGGCACTTCCCCTGTGAGGATTCCTTGGAGGCTCCAAAAAGGACTTGGATGAGGTTTTGAATAAAAATGGTGAATTTATTAGTTTAAAATAAACATAAAAACAAAGATGATAAAAGTCCTCAAATAAAAGTCCTTTAAAAATGGCCAATACGCGTTTCACTCTCAAATAGAGCTTCTTCAGTCAGCTGTAAGCTGTAATGTTGGTCCACTGAATCCTCCATTTTAAATGCCATCTGGGTCTTCCCCTTTAATGAGTTAAGTTAATTCTGTCCAATCAGATTCAATTTCACATAATGTGTGTGTGTGTACCTTTAATAGGTTAATGATGTTGACGCCTTTATTTGTCTATTTGTCTAGCCAGTTTTCACTAGTCCATAAAATACAGATTCATGGAACTGGTGAAAACTGCAGCCTGGCTATCACCTGTTCTTATGTTACTGCAATAGAGATCATAATTATTTAGGAAAAACATAAAATTCAAATTGTCCAGAAGTGGCTACCTACATGTTCACAGGACAGGACACATTTATGATCAGGTTTTGGAAACTCTCTGGAAATATATATATTTAGGGTGGGCAAGTTAAAACAATGGCTGTTTCTATTGTATACATATTTGTGTTTGTCTACTTTACATTATTTTAACACTAATATTTTCTAACATTTTTCAGTGTGAATGTGAGTAAACATCATTTGCGAGGATAAAACAGAAGCAAGATCCTGTCTGTCAATGGGACGTTGAGTGCTGCATAATGGGTCTACTCACTACAGGCTCAGGAGAAAAGAGGAAAAGGGAACATTTTCATATGTTGTTCAACAGATAGAAAAGGAGGAAAATAAGGAATTTAACACACAAACACTCTGCTAGAAAATGTGTTTATGTCATGGCACTTGACACCCACTGCATCCCAAAAGCGGTCCAGGGACAATGATGCAAACAAAAATGTCTCTGAGCACCTAAACCACATGTATAACCCCAGATTTCTCCATCTACAAGTGGAAGGTGGCTGGTCATGTTTCTCTATCAGCCTATTTAACCCCAGAGTGCCTCCTAATCAGTGCTTGGTTGTTCTAAGTGCTCTGTTCCGGACTGACGCCTTGTGATTTTCCTGTTTCCTGAGCTGCCTATCTTCTGAATTTTTTCCTTGTTCCTGAATCCAGCTTCGGACCATGCTACTTACTGCCTGCCCAGACCTTTGGACCGATTGACTTCTTGTTTCCTCCTTCTCGGATTTTTTAATTTAAATGCCACTGTGTGACCTCAAACCAGTTTTCACCTTCACGTACTCCTGAGGGTCGTGGGGACTGTTCCACTGAGTTCCTTATCAACAACCACAGTTTCATGAAACTTGACAAAAAGTAGTGAGGAAAAAAAGTAACCAAAGCTATTGAACAGAAAAGATGCAAAAAAGTTATTACATTAACTGCAAAGTTCTTCAAACGAAAAAGAAAAAAAGAAAAAGCATCCTGCTACTGTGTTGTTGTATACGACCCTCCTGAGCAAAATAAATAAGGATCATTATGATGACACCAAGTTTGATTAGATTCTGACAATCTAAAACTGTCTCAAAGGCACTGGCAGCAATATAGATAAATTAGAATTCACTGCTGTACCCATAGCAATATTTAAAATGGACAAAAGGGAAACTTCAATTTAAGGGTGTGATTAGGAGGGTAGCAAGGGGCAGAGACATTTTTGATGACTTAATAATTTATGCAACTAAAATGGAATTTTGAACAATTGCAATGAAGTTCTAATTCCACACAACTTTTTCATTTGGGACATCCCACTAAAGCCAATGTGACTCAACTTGGGAAAACTGCTTCATTTGGCTTTGTCTATAGTTGTTGCAACTTTGAAACCACAATCAAGTATCATGGCATATCAAATTAGACCCTTGGTCACGATATCTTCTTATATGTTGGTATATTACTAGATACTAGGCTTTCCTAAGGTCTTCATACTGATAAATTATCACCGAAACGTTATCTCAGTATATACTCTGTCTGTTCTTAATTATATCCCGTTTTAAACCCCTAAGATCTTGACATCTGTCTGCCAAGTGACCCAGTGTATGATAAAACTGCATATACTGGGTTGACAATTGTCAGACATCTTGATTTATCATAACTACTTTCGCTATATGTATATTTTCTTTCTTAGAACATGTAACATTGTATTACAGATACCCAGAATCAATGGTAATTATGACAAATTAATAAGAAAATAAATATATTTTGGTCTAATAAAAGCAACTCATTGTGAGTTGATTGCCAACTTGAAATATTTAGGCTAAAATTGTTTATTCAGCAGACCTGCGTAGCTTCCCAAATTTAGGAATTTTTGCCTTAACTTTTTGAAGCCAATTCTCCACCTACAGTAACTGGCTGTTAAATTTATCAGAATGTAAATGGCTAGGTTTATCACTACCCATTTAATATCCTCTTGGTTCCTTCATCTTAGTTAGGTTTGCCATATTCCTGGACAAATATTACTTAAATCATTGACTTGTGCTATGTGAAATTCAGAAGCTGCTGCATGAAGTTAAGCAATTGGTCTTTTAGGGATCCATAGAATATACAGTATACATGCTGCAGGGCAGCTCTCTTCATGTGTTTCCTTTGACATTAGGAAACTATATAAGCACCCTGGAAAACATTTGCGGAATTGACAACCCTAATGATGGAGAAACTAGGGAGTGAAAACAGGACACAAGGATGAGCCATTATTCTTTGTAAGCCCCATCTTCCATTATACTTCCAACTCTCAGTTTTATTTCCTCTATCAATTTACATCTTCCTCTGTTTTCCTGTCCCATTCCCTTTTTTTGCCGCTTCTGCTTGTTGTTGCCTCTTCTTGCTTCTTTATTTTCTCCATATACAAATATATCGGCCTCTCTTCATTCAAACCTTTTTTTACAGTCCCCCATGCATTTACGAGACTTGTGAATAGCGAAATAATTTGTTTCAGCCGAAAATCTTAAAAATAATTCGGCCATATGTCAGTGTAGCTTTGCTGATTTTTATTCAGAGAAAGTGGTGGGAGTATAGTTATTAGTGGTATCAGGGAGGAGACAGACAAGAACCCAATTAGTTTTAGAATTAGAAATGGCAGAGTACCCTGACCATAAGAGCAAAAGATGATGCAGGTTAAAACTTAACTTTTATTATTATCACCTAAAAATTTGTATATTTAAATATCAGTCAGTATGCTGGTGTATCAAAGGATTAACACTATTAGTAATCGATAGATTTCAAAAGTTGAATCAAAATATGACGAAACTATTTCAATAGATAGATATATATACAATGAAGTAAAGTGAAAAATAAAATAAAATAAGGTATTTACAAATAGTAAGAAAAGAAAATTAAATAATAATAATATATATGTATATTAGTGAGACAGAACCCAAATTTCCAAACACATCATTGTTATCTAATGTCCTCAAGAAATCATGGTTCTGAATCACACTGGTGTTCAGGGCCGGTGCAAGGATTTTTGGGTACATAGGCGAAGATGAATTTTTCCGCCCCCCCCCCTCTAAAATTAACATCTTCACCTATGTGCCTCCTAACCAGCCCCTCCCTCTTCCCCGTCCCTTAGTGTTCCTCTCCCCTCCCCTCTCTTTTCCCTGTCCCTTGGTTTTTCTCTCCACTCCCCTCTCTGTCCCTTGGTGCACCCCCCACTCTCTTAGCGGTCACACTCCCCTTCCTGGTGTGCCTCCTACCTGTCTTGTAGCGTTGCGGAGCAGATCCTCTACAGGAGCTTCAGTTTTCTGTACCTGGCTGGACTGACAGGAAGTGCTCTCTCAGTGAGCACCTCCTCTCAGTCTGGCCGGGTACAGGAAACAGAAGCTCATGTACTGCGCTCCGCTCCGCCACGCTACACTCAGTGGTGTATACACACTAACAGCCACACACACTCAATGACAAACACACAGACGTCACTGACAGACACAGACTCACTGATCTCACACACACTCATTCATTCATTGACAGACACACACTCAATCACAAACATACTCACTGATTTGACAGACACTCACAAACACACAGACACACACATTCATACAATCATTCACAGACACACACAGACACTCACATACACAGACACACACACTCACAGACAAACACATACACAGACACACACACACACACAGAAACACTCACAGACAAACACATACACAGACACACACTCACAAACACATACACATACTCACACATACACAGACACACACTCACAGAAAAACACACACACACACTGACAGACATACACACACACACACACACACACACACACACACACACTGACACACATACACACACACACACACTGACAGACACACACACACATACACACACACACACACTGACAGTCACATACACACACACACACACTGACAGACACATACACACACACACACACACTGACAGACACATACACACACACTCACACACACACTTACACATACACTTTCAGACACACACTCACAGACAAACACATACAGACACACACTCACAGAAAAACACATACACACACAAAGACAAACACATACACACACTGACAAACACATACACACACACTGACAGACACACACACACACACTTTCAGACACACACTCACAGACAAACACATACACAGACACACACACACATTTAGACAAACTCACACATACACTTTCAGACACAGACACTCACACACACACACACTCACACACACACACTTTCAGACACACACACTCACACACACACACACACTCACACACACACACTTTCAGACACACACACTCACACACACACACTCACATATACACTTTCAGACACACACAATTAAATATTAATATCCACCCAGCCTCCCTACCTGGAGAGCTGGTGTGGATGTGTCCCTGGGGTCCAGTGGGGCTTCTGTGCGGCTGGCGGCAGCGTTCTAATGAGAGGCTGCGAGGGAGCTCTAACCTCTCTGCTCTGCTCCCTCGCGGGCTGTCTGCTGATGCCGCGGGAGCCGGAATATGACGTCATCTTCCGGCTCCCGCAGCATCAGCACACGGCGCGCGAGGGAGCAGAGCAGACAGGTTAGAGCTCCCTCGCCGCCTCTCATTAGAACGCTGCCGCCAGCCGGGGGTCCAGAAGGTGACCTGGCAGGAGGGAGCGCTTCCCTCCTGCCGGTCACTGAAATCTGGCGCCCCCAGAGCCGGTGCGCCCTAAGGCGGCCGCCTGTGCCGCCTTATGGACGCGCCGGCCCTGCTGGTGTTGGTTCTTACTTAGAATGTACAGATGATTATCTCTCTGAGTCAAGCAGACCAATGTAGCTAAGGCACTGACACAATGAGCTTCTAATGTTAACCTCTAAAGAGCAACAATGTATCTCAGGAGGTTGTTACAAATAAAGGGAACCTCACGGTGCAAGGAATTTTGTCTACACAGGCGAAGGAGCATTTTGCCGCCCCCCCCCCATACATTTTTCTTGCCGTTTCTAAAATGTTTTAGAGGTGTGACAAAACACTAGATTGTAAAGATATTGAGATAGATAGATACACCCTTTTTTTTTTTTTTTTTTTTTTTTTAAGAGATAAAGCCATTTGACAGCCACTAGAGATGTCCTTAGAAGCAAATGTAAACGCTGCCTTGGTCTCGGTGCTGTTTACATTGCATCACTAAGTCTGCCCTCAGTGGCTGTCTACCAAAGGGGACGCTTCTGGAATTGAAACAGACTTTTGGTCCGTTATCTGATGCTGGACGTCCTCAAGCTCTGCATGAGGACCTCCAGTGTCAGATTTTTACCCATAGGAAAGCATTGATTCAGTAATTTCCTGTGGGGAGGTCTAATGTGCACTCTGCATTTGCTGTGCGCATGCGCATTAGACCCCGCTAGGCGCTGCGCTGAGATAAGGCAAGTAAAGGGTTTTTAACCCTTTATTTACAGGTGGGGGGGGGGGGCAGGAGGGAAAGGTAGGCAGAGGGTCAGTAGTGCTAGGAACACAGCTTTGTATTCCTGGTACTACAGTATCCCTTTAAGGAGATACAGCAAATTAAGACTAAATTAGGGAACCAAGTGAAAAGGGGCTTGTTGTGGGATACAGTGAGAAATGGGATGCCGAGGAACAAATGATAGTGGATTTGGGGACAAAATGGTTTAGGATTAGGAGCCTGTAACCCCAAGTCACTCTGACCCCTTAGTGCCCTGACAGGGGGTTACAGACAGTGTACAATTAAAACATTAAATATAAAAAAAAATTCAAACTTACCCCCTTCAAGTGCTGGCAGCCAGGTCTAAAGGCACTCCAACACTATGGGGAGCAGTCTTGCAGAAGAGGCAGTTCTTCCAAGGTGTGTCTGCTGCCTGCAGGACCTGGACAATATGGAGTCAGGGGGAGTGGGAGGGAGAGGGGGAGGGCGGCGGAAGTCAGGCCACCTACTCACCATGAAGTCCGCCTAGGCCTATCTGCCTCCCTCCCCTCCTTGTCTCCCTCCCCTTCCCTTCCTGTTACAGTCCGGCTGGCCTGGCTCCAAACGCGGGCGGGTGGGCTCCAATGTACATGGGCGCCGCCATATTGGAGCCCGCAGAGGTAGCCCGAAACTGTGGACCGCAGGGGACTCTGGGGAAGGTGTAAGTCGCGCCCTCCTCCTGACGTCATCAGGAGTGGGCGGCGGCAGACAGAGACTTCACCTCCGTCAAGGGAGGGAGCCAAAATGAGTTGGAGAGCAGCCTCAGCAGGGCAAGGTAGGCTGCGGCATTATAAAAATCCGAATCCCTAACCGATGGCTGGGGATACGGATTTTTGCGCCCCCCATGCTCGGGCGCCCTAAGGCGGCCGCCTGGGCCGCCTTATGGACGCGCCGGCCCTGACCTCAACTAAGTAGCGCTCTGGGAAATCGTGGTACACCTAAAGTTTCACACCAAACCGTAAGACACAAATGAATCATATATTATGATAATTGAGAGAAAAGAAACCAAACAAAACCTACAAAACTAGAGAATACTGATCTGTAAGGATTCTATGCTTTGCCTTTGAGGGCACCTGTACTTCTGGAGCAAGCAAAGAGCTAACTATCACTGAAGTAAGCCGTATTCGATCAATCTAGTTGTACCTGGACTAAAAATGGCTACTATTTGTGATACATCGTAATGAAAGTCGGTGAGTACAAAGTCAAGTCTAGTTTAAGGTAGCAAGTGAGCCCCGAAGCGTGTTTCGCCGGCACGGCTCCCCCTGAAGAGCCGCCTTACCGCGAAACGTGCGTCGGGGCTCACTTGCTAGCAAATAAACACTATTACAGGGAAAGTTACTAATTTAAAAATATTATTATTATTTTATTATTTATATAGCGCCATCAGATTCCGTAGCGCTGCTATCTTTGTTTTGTATGATCTTATTACTTCCCCATATTTTTGTATGAGCAGATATTGAACTGATAATTAAATATTTACAATTATTCACTTTATGGCCAAGTTATCATATAATCGCCCATCTTTGAAGGTTTCCCAGAAAAACAAAATGGTCTGGATATATTAATATAATAATGGCAACATATGTAATGGAAATTAAGTTAAACCCAGTACACTTAAAGGAACACTATAGTCCCCTAAATTACTTTAGCTAAATAAAGCAGTTTTAGTGTATAGATCATTTCCCTGCAATTTCACTGCTCAATTCACTGTCATTTAGGAGTTAAATCACTTTGTGTCTGTTTATGCAGCCCTAGCCACACCTCCCCTGGCTATGATTGACAGAGCCTGCATGAAAAAAATAACTGGTTTCACTTTCAAACAGATGTAATGTACCTTAAATAATTGTATCTCAATCTCTAAATTGAACTTTAATCACATACAGGAGTCTATTGCAGGGTCTAGCAAGCTATTAACATAGCAGGGGATAAGAAAATCTTAATTAAACAGAACTTGCAATAAAGAAATCCTAAATAGGGCTCTCTTTACAGGAAGTGTTTATGGAAGGCTGTGCAAGTCACATGCAGGGAGGTGTGACTAGGGTTCATAAACAAAGGGATTTAACTCCTAAATGGCAGAGGATTGAGCAGTGAGGCTGCAGGGGCATGTTCTATACACCAAAACTGCTTCATTAAGCTAAAGTTGTTCAGGTGACTATAGTGTCCCTTTAATATAACAAAGCAGTCTCTTATAATTGACCTTAGGTAATGAATGTATATTTGATCTGTAGTTTGCCTACAAAGATAATCTAATCTGATTCAACTCATGCTATGGAAATTATATTAACACTTCATACGTAATTACAATGTAAAAAAAACCAATCAATCATAGCATTAAACATAAACTAGTCACACCAGACACATGCTTGTGATGATGATTGCAAGAATGTGACTGACCAGTCTTGTTCTTGAAGAACAAGTTAGATGCAGTTGCTAACCAAATCCAGAGACACATGTGTTGTACGAGTTAGAGGGGAAAAAAAGTACACAATAATTCGTTTTGATGAAAGGTCTTCTTTTATTTAGCTTCCAAAAGGTATAAATAGTATAGCATATTAACTTCATCATAAACTATAAACACATCAAACACAAACTCTAGTCCCAGAGAGGGCTTCTATAACAAACACATTTCCATTCTATAAGCCTGAACTATCTAAATGAGAGCGGGACAATGTTTTATGTATTCAATTTAATGGCTCTTAGATCGAAAGTTGGTTGTCTTTCAATTATCTTGCATTTTTTTTTCTATCGTTAATTACAAATTCCTATTGCAAATATCAGTACCAATACCAAAGATCTCTCTAACACTCGCTTCCTGTATTAAAAACAAAACTCACCACTCAGGAATGAACATAATCTCTCCATGACACTATCAACCATTGTAAACCTTTTAGCTTACCCAGAAACAATCTCTGACCATACAGAAAGAACCAGGAAAAATATCTATAAATTAAAAAAAAAATAATGTAAATTCAAAAATTAATAAACTTATTTAAAGGGTTTCTGTTTCTGGTCTGAATAACTCTTCTATTCTGCCCCCCCACCCACCCCACCCCAAAGTAACTATACAGAAAAAAAAAGAAATGAATAGCAGAAACTCACCGTCCAATCCAGTGCCAAGGCCAAGTTCTCACTCAGCCCGATCCTCTACTGCCATAGCTCCTCTTTGGAAGTCAGGGAGGGCACTCCGAGGGAAGCGCATGGGCAGCACGCAGGTGGGGTGGGGTTAAAAAGAGGGGGGGAGGGGGTAGGGTGCCGCTATTGGCTGTCTAGTGCCAACATGCAGGGCGTGCTGACGAAAAACACCAAAAATGCACGGAATTCATATTAGTCATCCTAGAACTTTTCTTCCTGGCTAACGACGCCCCAATGATGGTGCCAGTAGTGGAGTTATACCTCTGGCAGCAGAGGGTTTAAACAATGTATGTGCAGGTTTTCATAATGAAATGCTGCACATACAGGCTGCAGGCACTATTACTACTTCAGATCAGTGAAGTAGTCATGATGCTTGGTGTAACCCTTTAACACTACCTATATAATTTAATTCACCATGAAATGACACTCTGAGGTTAGGCCCAAAATGTATCATAAAGCTACATGTAATCGCCTCACCAAGTTGATCTACACCCAAGACCAGTGTCAAGAGGTTTTCCTCAAGTTCTCCAAAACAAAACCCCAATTCCCAATCCCATTTATTTTAACAGATGGCATGTGGTTTCACATTGTATTTGCCTTTCTCTTTTGTGTTTTTACAAATTTGCCTTAAAGGAACACTAATACCGTTAGGAAAACAAACATGTATAGCTGTTCTGGTTTCCTTCAAAAGCATGAAAATGGTGATTTTGACTTACCTTTTCTCCATTACCATGCTGCTCTTTCCACTGACACCCCACCTCCTTGGCTGATATTATCAGTGTTAACCCCTTCAGGACGGAGTCAATAGTGCACGTTCTGATCAAAACAAAACGTAAACAAAAACTGGAATTTGCGCTATATGTCTGTTCACCCGTAGTTCCCCTCTTTCAAATTACATGCACCCACACTTATTATATATCATTTTGTTCAGGAGAAACAGGGCTTTAATCTATCATTAACTATTCATATATGGAACATAGTTTATTATGAATAAAATTAAAAAAAATGTGAGAAAATAAGATTTTTTTTTAAATTTGCATTTCCGTCTGACATTTTAACTGTGAATGTCATAACACTGTTAGGTTTTACTGCAAAAAAAGCACATATTTGTAATCAGCGATGTCTCACGAGTACAACAGTACCCCCCATTAACAGGTTTTATGTTGTTTTGGAAAGTTACAGGGTCAAATATAGAACATTCCATTTTCAAATTGAAATTTTCCAGATTAGTAATGTTACCTTTGAGACGGTGTGGTAGCCTAGTGTGGTGGAATCTCGGTAAAAATAAATTTAGTAGGCCGAGATTACCACGTGGCATGTGTACGTGCATATGCTGACGTATCGATCAGTTGGTTGCACAAGGCAAGATACGATCAGTAGTGTACGGAGCATGTGCAAGAATACAGGATGTAGTATTCCCCTCCTCCATTGTGCTGGACAAGCCATGCGGTCAAGCAGGAAGTTAATTCTTATTTGTATTGATTGGTCAAGAGAATGTGCGGGTGGAGCTTAATATGGGAGGAGTTATGTGCCTATATAAGGAGCCTGCACTATTGTCCGGGGCTCAGAACTTGCTGTATTTTGGTGACATTAGTCCCTCTGAGTCCTGATCGGTGATCCAATAAAGAATCTCTTCCTTCCTGAAGAAACCTGTGTCCATCTCTCTGTGCTTGGCTTCCGTCAGTTTCTCCGGTATCACTAGGAATGAGCATTACCCCCATAATGGCATAGCATTTGAAAAAGTAGACAAGCCAAGGTATTGAAAGTGGGGTATGTTTAGTCTTTTTTAGTAGCCACTTAGTCACAAACACTGGCCAAAGTTAGCGTTCATATTTGTTTTTGTGTGAAAAAAGCAAAAAACAAATATTTGGCCAGTGTTTGTGACTAAGTGGCTACTAAGAAAGACTGGACATACCCCACTTGCAATACCTCGGGTTGTCTACTTTTGCAAATAGTATGCCATCATGGGGGTAATTCTCATTCCTGGGCTACCATACGCTCTCAAAGGCAACTTAGCCAATCTGGCAAATTTCAATGTGAAAAAAATGAAATGCAAGCCTTATATGTGACTCTCTAACTTTCCAAAACACCATAAAACCTGTACATGGGGGTACTGTTATTCTCGGGAGACTTCACTAAACACAAATATTAGTGTTTTAAAACAGTAAAACATATTACAACAATAATATAGACCATAAAAGTGCCGTTCGCTTGTAAAAAATGCGAAAAAAGTCACTTTTACTTAAAATATCATCGTTGTAATACAATTTACCAGTTTGAAACACTAATATTTGAGTTCAGCGAAGTCTCCCGAGTAAAACAGTACCCCCTATGTTTTATGGTGTCTTGGAGAGTTACAGGGTCAAATATAGTGCTTGCGAATTCTCTGCACTTTCTCCCTGTGTTGTCAGGCATGTCAATCAAATTTTAATTAATCAAATCACATAATTACATTAAAAGATTATTTAAATATACACGTAGAATTTTAATATATATGCATTTATAGGTATTTAAATTCTACGTGTATACTAATGTAATCTTTTATGTGATTATATGTATTTATCTATATATATATTTGCGGTTATTTGTATTTTATATATAGATAGATATATATAGAATGTCATTCTAAGTGTATTTTGTTACGGATATATATATTAATAACAAAATACAGTTAGAATGAAATTACATATGCATATATAATTTATATTAAATTTAGTTTCAATATTTTATTTATTTATTTTATTATTTTATTTATTTATTATTTTAATTATACGTATTTATATATAATATATATATATACACATCTATTATATATATAATATATATACATATTATATATATGTAACGTCATTCTAAGTGTATTTTAATATTAATATATGTACTTATATTAATATTAAAATACACTTTGTATGACGTTACATATATATAATATGTATATATATTATATATATAATATATATACATATTATATATATATATAAAAATATATTTAATTTATTTTTAAACATGTTTATTTTATTTTTTTTACACCTCCTACCAGCAGGGGGACTGTCTGATATTTCAAACAGTCCCCCTGCTGGCAGATCCATAGCCAGCTATAGGGGGCCATGTGATCGCTCTTTGAAAGCGATCACATGGCCCCCGGGGGCCTCATTTAACGGAAGGGGGCTGCCTGGGCTCTCAGGCAGCCCCCCAGAAGAGGATCGCGGCGGAGGCAAGTACACCTCTCTTCTTGGGGGCTTAAGCCGTTACGGCGTACCATGCCGTCGCAACGGCTTTAAAGCCCATTTAATGCGTGACGGCATGGTACGTCGTAACGGCGTTAAGGGGTTAATAAGCTCAGGTAATCCAATGCTTCTGCGTATGGAAGCATTGGGAAGCTAGTGCCCATGCGCAGCAAATTGCCGTACTGCGCCAGTCAAATGCTGCTCTAGGAGCAACAATTGATTAAGAATATGATTGAGTTGGTTTTCAGTGCAGAAGTGCCTCTAGTGGCTGTCAATAAGAAAAATGACAGAATAAGCTTCTACAAAATGTTTTGCAGGGTCAACATTACAGGGGTACTGCACCGAGGCCAATTTGTTGAGATGAAGTGGTCTAGGTGCATAAGCTTTGAATTATTAAAATAAAAAATAAATTGTAAACGTTAAAATTTGCTTAAAAAACACGTTAGGTACCATAAATGCTAGAGTACATTTAATCATCATTTAGTATGATATGGCAGAGGCAGAGGCTCTTTTAAAGACGTTGCACAGGTAGCACACAGTGACAGGTTGACATTGTCATCATAGCAGTCTTAGCCAATCACTGCCCTAACCCCTGGTATGAATTGGTATGGCATGAGGTGGAAGCATACGTCTCTGCCATATCATCATTTGAGGCTGGGCTAAACTACGAGTAAATTGACGAAATTCTTGGAAGTGGTTATAGTGCCTAGTGTGTTCCTTTAAAGGTGAAACGGACTCATAGGAAACACAAATATGTCTGAAACTCTTGATTTTATACAATAAAAAGACCTTAACTCTTCAAAATCAAGAGTTTGACATATTTGTGTCCTATGAGTCCGTTTCACCTTTAAAGGAACACACTTCACTGTAAGAACAATCAGGATGTGGAATTCTCTGCCTGAAGAAGTGGTGTTATCAGAGTCCATACAGATGTTCAAACAGCTACTAGATGCATACTTGCAAAAACAGAATATTCAAGGATATAATATTTCAATGTAGGGTAATAACTGCTTGATCCAAGGATAAATGTGACTGCCATTATGGGGTCAAGAAGGAATTTGTTTCCTAGCTTGTTGCAAAATTGGAAGTGCTTCAAACTGGGTTTTTTTTTTTTTTTTTGGATCAACAGCAAAAAACACATGTGAGGAAGGCTGAACTTGATGGACGCAAGTCTCTTTTCAGCTATGTAACTATGTAACTATGATATTGAGCAAAAACAATGTTAAAGGGACTTTGTGCCAAAGCTTAATGTAGTGGTTATGGTGTAAAGATGTTGTTCCTGCAGTTTCAGCAATGCAAACACTGCATTTTATGAGAACAGGCAGTGCTTACATTTCTTCCTAAAGCCACATCTAGTGGCTGTCACTGTGGTGTGGTCCTTCACTCTTTGCAGGGCCAAACGTTTGACTTCTTCACACTCAGCATGAAGGCGTCAGACACTCCCCATATATATGCTCATTAGTAAATTGTGTGATTGCTGTGCATGCGCACTTCCCAGTGCTTTCCTATGGTGAAGCATTGGATTGGCAGAGATGATCAGTAATTATGTGTTAACCAAGGGAAGGGCAAAACGTTCAGAGTGCTGAAGGTGAGTAAAACTGTTAATTGTATTAATTCCCGGAGGGGGTAATTCGGAATTATTAGTATAACACTAACATTGGGATTACCTATTTGTATTCCTAACAGTGTGTTCCTTTACAGGTATACAGATTCCTTCTGCTTTTACTTATAATACAATAGTCATGAAGATCTTGAAATGAAATCAGCAGAGAGAGAAAAATGGCAGTTTTAGTGACCGTGCCAGGAATGTGAAAGGCCTTAACCAAAATGTTAGGCACTGAGCAAATGTAAACTAAAGACCTCAGAAGGTTGATTTTGGCGCTGAGTTTGCATTAAGTGAGTTAATAACCCGCACTACCCCTCCTGCTGCATCTATTTAAAGGTTTGGCAGCAGAGAATTCTCCAAACTCTGTTTAAAAAGTAAAAAAACAAATCCCCGTCTGTCATTTCTTTGGATATTCTAATGTAATTGAGGCGGCTTTCCTGCAATTAAACACACCGTGTCTCTACAATAAACTCCACAGTTTGGCATTATATCAACAGCAAAAGCAATACAATGGTAGTTTTTAAATGGGCATTTGAGACGTTGCACTTGTTTGGAGCAATGTGTAGGTTAGATTAGAGTTAGTTAAGTTGATTGTTCCTTTATGAAACTTCTAGCATTTTTTAAACATTTTAAAAAAAATATTTATGTTCCATGAGCCCACATGTTCTGTGTTCTTTCCCACCCTGGACTGCTCCCTTTTTTGCCCCAAAATACAGTTGTTCATATTATGTCTAGAGAATTGCACTTCTTATAGAATAAGCTCAGTAGCTCTACAGAACGTAAATGAGATACTCTAAGTACCAAACAAACTTTAGCTGAGAGGGACACTACAGTCACCAGAACCACTACAGCTTTATGTAGTGGTTCTGGTGTCTATAGCCTGTCCATGCAGGCTGAGCAATGAAAATGCAGTGTTTTACATTGCTGCCTAGTAACATCTCTAGTGACAGTCCCTCAGATGGCACCTAGAGGTGTTTCCTATGTTCACCATTTGCACTCTCTGCATGCAGACACTGAACTCTCCCCTAAGAGATGCACTGATATAATGCATCTCTATGAGGAGATGCTGATTGGCGCAACACGGCATTGTGCCGTACATGCACAATAGCCTTTCTATGGGAAAGCATTTGATTGGCTGAGCTCATCCAAGGACCTAAATATTTACTCCAGCACTATAGTGTCAGGAATACTTGTTAGTATTCTTAACACTGTAGTGTTCCTTTAACCCCTTAAGGACACATGACATGTGTGACATGTCATGATTCATTCCCTTTTATTCCAGAAGTTTGGTCCTTGAGGGGTTAATGAAGCACCTTTGGTGTATAGGCCATGCCTCTGCAGTGCCACTTCTTATTTCCCTGCCATTTAGGAGCAAAATCAATTTGTTTATGGATCCCTAGCCATACCTCTCCTGGCTAAACCTCATGCGCTCCATGGAAAACGGTTTCATTTCTACAGCTCAGTGTGTTTAATTCAGAGGTTTTTATTTGCTGCTCTGTATTTTGATCTTTTTGTTCACATACAGGAGTATGATGTAAGCTACAGAAGGCAGGTAGGTTAAACAAAATTGATGTTTTTCAGAAAGTATGTAGGGAGGTTGTGTGAGTTTGAGCCAGGGGAGGTGTGAGTAGGGCTGCTTAAAGTAATTTAACTCCTAAAGGGCACATAAATGAGAAGTAAGACTTGGGGGCATTATCTGTATGCCCAAACCACTTCACTAAGCTAAAGTTGTATTGGTGCTTAGAGTGTCCCTTTATGAAAGCATCAGTTGCATTCTGGATGCCCATACCCATATATAATGTATTATATAGTGAATGGATTAAAAGATACTCACAATATATTTTTAACTTATTCAAGCCATTGAATCTCTGCTGAAAATGGTGCTGGATCGATCGGGCGGCATACCTACGCAGCCTGAATACAGATCAGACCACACTTTGTGACCTACCCTTAGTCGCGCAATTAGCAAGTATTATATAATGTGATTTCACCATAGCATGTCACAATTAAACCTATCTCTGACTAGCTAGTAGTTAAATGCTTGCTAGACTACTCATACTGTCAGAATGCAATGCTACTTAGTCTTGCTATCCATTAAGTTTGCCCACTCAGCCCCGTTGGGGCACCTCAAGCCTGTTTGTGCTACTCCTATGCACTGCAAAAAAAGACCAGTAAGGCACCCAGACCACTTCATCTCAATCAGTTTGAATCCTGCAATGTTTTGATTACAGGGTGAAAGAAACACTATAGCTTTAGAAAGGCACACATGGATTCCTAATGCTATAGTAGTAATAGTGAGTAGTATTTACATTTACGCCTTACCTGTTTGGGCTTTCCACGGCTGCTCTACTACCTGGCTAACATCTTCAAGACTGATCTCGCCATAGGGCAATGAAATGTGTTATGTCTACATTTTGTATGCATATCTGTGTGTCTGTATTTGTAGCCGCATGCGTGTCACTGTGTGTGTCTGTTTATCTGCATGTGTGTCTGCTGCATTCAAACTCCACTACACACAAATACATCCCTACGTTTGAACGTCAACACTACATACAGACACACCCCTGCATTAAAAGGCAAACACTACACACAAGTAAATCACTGCTTTCACATGGCAACAGTATATCAAAATACACAATACTACACACCAATACATTCCCACAAACATACTCCATACAAAAACATTGCTCAGTGCTAAATACAGCCCTGCAAGTACAAGCCAAGGGTAGATCCCCAGCTGACAAAACATTGTGGGAGTTGTACAATAGACAGGGCTCTACCTTTTTTCCACCCTTGGTAGGGTTGATCCCCCCAAAAAATCTTACACTTGTAACCTTTTTTCCGCAACTGAATATCAGTATATTGTATACATAATAAAATGATAATGTAATATAATTTAAATTTTTTAGTTAGAGACGTAGTAACAGAAGTGAGGGTTAAAAGCAGGGTGACAACTGTGAGCATCAGTTTGTTGTCATTACAGAATGAGAAGCATATTCACTTGCAGCTCACACAAATTATTTAATTGACATGCAGCTCACGTCCAGTAATTCCTTTTGAAAAGGAGTACTTTCTTTTTTAAATAACTTACTTTTAAATGTATATATTAAAAGGGTTACTCCAACCATTTTTAATAAACAAATATTTTTTAACTATTATTATTATTTATTATTGGGCATTAGTTATTCGTTTCCAACTTAAAATCATAAAAAAAAAAAAAAAAAAGAATACACTTACCTGGAATTCAGCACTGGTCAAAGCTCCCCATGCTAATTTCCATGCCCAGTCTGACATCACAGCCTCCCTTTCTGTGGTCCAATCAAATGTTTTTCATAGAGAAGCATTTGATTGGACTGTTCTTCCGCCTCAGAGTGCCCTCTCTAAACCAGGTAGGGGAGAGGGTGGACAGAGGGAGGGTAGAGAGGGTAACAGAGATAGGGTAGGGGAGGGACAGATAAGGGACAGATAAAGGGGTAAAAAATAAAAATTGAGTGGAGAGTTCAATTTTAGGAGAGAGATCACAGCTGACAACATGAGTTGCCAGCACACTGACAAACATATTTTTAGCACAGAACTACTTTAGACAGTCAGGAACTGTTCTGGGGTTGTAACTAGCCCCTGGCAGAAAAGTGCAAATATCTCTAAATGTGCATAATTTCAAGCAGAAACGCTGCACATACTTCTATCACCATAACTACTTCTAAAAAAACACAAATGGTTATGGAAGTTAGAGTAACACTTTAACGCACTATGGAATGCAACTCAAATATTAATTTAAAATTCCACTGGCAAAAAAACAATAAATAGATAAATCACTATTTATTAGATATACCCCTAATGAAAACAAGCAAATATTTAATTATGCATTAATAAGTGGTATTTCTAAAAACAGCTTGCACATGCTGCAGATAATCAGCCTGCAGCCATTGTAATCACAGACTTTCCAATGCAGCTTGATGGGACTTTTTTTGCAAGGCAGGTGCTGTGGGCAATTGGTGCCTCTTGAGCTAAGCTCCACTGAGCTAACCAAACCAGGAAGTATAAAGACTGGTTGTCTGATTGACAGCTGAGGGGTGTAACAAAGTTAATTTATACATTTGCCAATTTCTATTAAAATATGCACATTTTGTAAATTAAAAAAAAGACAACACAGTATAATTTAACACAAATAAAGGACTTCAGCAAGCTAAAGTGCTTTAGGTGTCTAAAGTACTCATTTAAAGGAAGGGGACATCCTATATGAGATTTTGTGCATTCCGAACATGACATGAGAGCACAGATTAAACGAGTAACAGCATTATATTGTACAGAAATGGCACATAGAGAATGAGATAAAAGATTACATATAAAATAAACAGAAAAAAAAAACCAAGAGGCAAAAGCTGATGAAAACTGCAAAAGCTCATACAGAAGAGAATACAAATAATGTTTCTGTAGATAGGGTGGAAAGAATAAACATTGGTAGGGATATTTAATGCTAGCAACAGGACAAAGCAGGCTCAATCAAGTTTTAACGTGTCAAGGTTATAAAGAGCTAAATAGGGTGATTTTTTCCCCACATACCATACATGAGAAGTTATCAGGTAGAGATTATTGTTGTGTAGTGCACAGGTTTATAAACTTGACAATATTTTTATTGTCATTGAAATAGTTTTTTTTTTTTTTTGTACTTAATGAACAAACTTTGCTTTGGTAAAATGCGCTAATTTGCAAGAAGTAGGCTTGATAATGACTTAATGATTCAATGCTTTCCTGTGGGAAAGTTTGAATGTGTTTGTCGCGAATGCACATTAGGTCCTCAGTTTTCCTCCATGAGGAGATGTCGTGGGAGGCCGAGAGGTAAGTAGTGCTGAGAGAGCCTCGGCTCTGAAAAAAGGTAAGTAAAACTTAATTGATTTATTTTAATTTTAATGCACTTTGGGGGGAGGGGGATACCTGAAAAAGAGTAAACACTAGAGTTATGAATACAGATTTATATTCCTAATGCCATAGCATTCCATTAAATACTAAAAAAGTCCACAGTAGACAGTTTTTCTTTAAAAGATATTTACATTGCAATCTTAAAGGGACACTATAGTCACTAGAACAACTACAGCTTATTGTATTTGTTCTGGTGAATAGAATCATTACCTTCAGGCTTTTTGCTGTAAACACGGTCTTTTCAGAGAAAATGCAGTGTTTACATTACAGCCTAGTGATAACTTCACTGGCCACTCCTCAGATGGCTGTTAGAGATCCTTCCTGGATCATGGCTGCCTAAAATGCATCCAAACATTCAGTATCTCCTCCCTCTGCATGCTGATACTGAACTTTCCAGATAGAGATTCATTGATTCAATTCATCTCTATGAGGAGATGCTGATTGGCCAGGGCTGTGTTTGAATCATGCTGGCTCTGCCCCTGATCTGCCTCCTTGTCAGTCTCAGCCAATCCTATGAGGGAAGCATTGTGATTGGATCAGGCTACCACTTCTAATGATGTCAGCAGACTGCTTGTTTTTCTGAGTCTAACATTATGGAGAGTTACAGCTTCAAGCTTGCATACAGTTAGATTTTTACTATATTTATGGAGGCATGAGGGACCCAGGGGGGCTAGATGGTGGTTTTAACACTATAGGGCCAATACATGTTTGTGTTCCTGACCCTATAGTGATCCTTTAACTTGTGCAAATGTTATGAGATGTAATTGCAACGCATTACATATGTTTGCTGATCGGTATGGTTTTTATATATCATAAGAAAATAATTTTATTATACATTATATTCAAATAGAATGGCACACAATTAATTCATGCCATTTTAATGGCAACAGCTCGGCAACAAGGAATAAATACTCCTCCAAAAAGAACAGATGCACATTGAATACACCATCTTCCAAGGACATACTTGAAAACGATAGAAATCTCAATGTATCTTTCCTGGTAAAATATTTTAGAAATAAGTAAATTTAAAACACAAAAATATCCTTTATAATCAGATTGATACTTGGAATACTACATATCACTACAGTGTCCATGATATACTACATCACTTAAAACCACAAAGCAACCATTAAATCAATGGGTAGCACTGCATTACTTGGTGACCCAAGAAATAAATCCAGTAACCAGAGTTCCTCCCCTCCTGTCAGTCTGTGTTCTTGAAGAAGGAATTTGAAAACATGATAATGCAGTATCAACTTGCTTTCCTCCCCTCTAACCAGGACCCCTGTGCATAATAAGTATCATACGAATATAGAGGCAAAAAAATATATATTTTTTTAAATCAATCCGGATCCAAGGGCACTTAAAACATTTACTTATAAATTACACAATCTAGGAGCTGTGAAAAAAACATAAAAGCCATGGGTGGCCCGCTGATGCTTTATATTGTATATCATCCACAGAGTCCATTGTGACAAACTAAAACTTTTGTCCCTGAATTTAAAAACATGAACTTGTACAGGCTTATTCACTAAAGTCAGAAATGCCATTACGTAAGGTGCCTGCTAGCCACTTTACTGCCTCCCACAATGGCACGAAAACTGACCATAGATGGACTCTACCGCATTCCCAGGACCGTCCACACTAAACTCAACTAAGGACAGTTGAAGCTTGCGCAGTCACAGTGGTGTTTTCAAGAAGTAGAAGCCTACACAAATGTGAAAAGGTCAGTGGTGTTAGGATTAGTCTATATCAGGGGTGCTCAAAAGATAGATCCCCAAATGTAGAACTTCAACTCCCATGATGCTTTTTATGCCTTTAGAATGGCAAAGCATCATGGAAGCTGTAGTTTTAAAACATCTGGGGATCTACCTTTTTGGGCACTCCTGGTCTATATAAATTGTTGGTACATAAATAAAGCTGGCGACTTCAAATTTGTATTTATTCATAAATATCCCATCTATCAACATTTCTATTGAAGAATAGTACTTTGCATGGGTTAACATGAACACTCAGACTTCAAGTATGTATGTGAATGTAACAAGAAAGGGGTGTGGGTAAATGACTTCTAATCGCCATCCATTAACACCCATACTTGGACCCCCCCCCCTCTAAAAACCTTAGTTTGCTCATTAAAGGAACACTATAGTCACCTAAATTACTTTAGCTAAATAAAGCAGTTTTAGTGTATATATCATTCCCCTGCAATTTCACTGCTCAATTCACTGTCATTTAGGAGTTAAATCACTTTGTTTCTGTTTATGCAGCCCTAGCCACACCGCCCCTGGCTATGATTGACAGAGCCTGCATGAAATAAAAACTGGTTTCACTTTCAAGCAGATGTAATTGTATCTCAATCTCTAAATTGAACTTTAATCACATACAGGAGGCTCTTGCAGGGTCTAGAAAGCTATTGACATAGCAGGGGATAAGAAAATCTTAATTAAACAGAACTTGCAATAAGGAAAGCCTAAATAGGGCTCTCTTTACAGGAAGTGTTTATGGAAGGCTGTGGAAGTCACATGCAGGGAGGTGTGACTAGGGTTCATAAACAAAGGGATTTAACTCCTAAATGGCAGAGGATTGAGCATTAAGCTAAAGTTATTCAGGTGACTATAGTGACTATAGTGTCCCTTTAAGTATGCCCCAAAGATAGGAGCTGTGTGGAAGTGCAACAGTTTGAAGGAATGAATGTAACCCTTGTCTTCTATATGCAGCTGCCTGTGTGCTGGGTGAGGAATGTACTGACATCAGATGCCAGATTGGGCACTGTGAACTCAAGCACAGTGTAATAGGAAGCCACAAACCACAGCCAGATACAAGCGAGAGCCTTGAAAGGAAAAAAGTATGGTCACATACAGTGCTGTCCTGTATATTGGGTTCCAGCACTGCCGCAGCACGGATTCTGGAGAGGGGAGTTAGCTCCACAGACTTTGACAGCGCTGGGTTTAAAGATCTCATGGTTGCAGATTATCAGGACAGGCTCAGACAGCGCTGGGTTTATATGTAATGTAGAATGTAGGGTGAGATCCTGGCTGCAGATTATCAGGACAGGCTCAGACAGTGCTGGGTTTATATGTAATTTAATGTGAGCTCCTGGCTGCAGAATTATGATTCTCGTTTATACAGCATAGGTTTGATTGTTTAAAAAAAAAAAATTAAAAAAAATGGCCTTTGTATAAATAATCACCTTCAAATGTCACTACAGACGCAAGGAAATGTAATCCTGTGTGTCTGCAAACTTCAGGTCATAGAAGGTTTTATTGTATTTGGATGAAAGCCTTATTAACTCTTTCATTGCCTTAGCTATACATTCATCCTTATATATCCCTACTACTGTGTTTCCAACTGCAGTATGTGGAATCTAGAATACAATTAAAATTACTATGGCACAAGGCTTATTTAACATTTTCTACTAAACTTTTCTCTTTAAAGTGAACCTGTTTACCTTAAATCTCTACCATACACATTGAATACACCATATATCATAAATATGCTCGGGGTATTCAATGTAAAATACAAAGATCTACTTGATTTTCCTCTCTTTCAGCACCGGTTCGTGAGTTACTCTTCGTGTAACACCCACCGTTCTCCGCTTGTCCTAAAGTCTTATTTCATTTGCCCTCCTCAGGATTCTTCCCCATTTGTTGCTTTGTTGCCAGCGTGCCAGTATTGGATGAGAGTGAAGTCATGTCACTCCGGTTTTATACTTTCCTTAGCAACCGCAATGCATGCGCTGTGCTTGCTATGGGAGGAGAGCAGAGGGGCCTTGGCATTTTTAAATCGTGTTTTCTCCTAATCTATACATTTGCTAGCACAATGTATAGATACAAATCTTATTCTCAATCTAATGAGCAAAAGTTGTCTGTGGCATGACAGTTCCCCTTTGACGTAGTTTGCACACAAAAATAAAAAAGTTTAAAAAATGAATAGACACAATCAAGGCACAGGGCATTCACAATTAATAGTACAAACCGGTATATCTTTACTTTGTAACCATCACCCAGTATTATTCTTCATAATGTATCTGTCCAGCCATTAACACATTCGCACACATACACTCAACTAGATACGCACACATCCACAGAAACACACCCCACCCCATATATGCACAGATACATACATCCAGACAGACATCATAGATTCATGCACACCGGACATTCACATACAGTGATTCACACACATAGATAATTATGCGTGAACAGATACATACGTCTAGACAGACAATATACATTCATACATACCGGACATTCACACATGCACAGCTACACATACCATGTTCCTCAGTTACACAGAGACACAATCACTCAGAAGTGTGCTAATGCTCAGTCATGCAGATACTGTCAGGATTACAAGTTGATCCAGCACGCAGAACTGTGTCACACCTCGGACTAAGGATAACGTATAAGCGGACCTTAGAATGGCCGGACTTAACGTATCGAAGAATAGTCAAAATACTTGCCGAGGTCAACACAGAATCAGACACAACAATGAGGGAAGCCAAAAGTCAAGGATACCAAAATTCAGGGAAGTCAAAATGAAGCCAAAGTCAAATACCAGAAAATCAAGATCAGGAACGCACTCTCAGATTACCATCAGGAAGAAACCACGACAGTGCAATGAGCAAAAGGACAATTTGATTTAAATACCCCTCCTGTGGATCCGAGTGGCTGTAACTGGCCTTTGACCCCAAAAGCAATTACCAGGTTTCCATGTGTATGATTGCTGCTTGGCACAACTTTTCCTGTTAGGACGGTAAATGCCATTAACCACATTTTTAAGTGCGGATGAATACGTGACATTACCCCACACCTGAAGACCGCCCACCTGAAGACCGCCCAAGGACACATGAAAAGTATTAGGTATATGTAAGGACGCTGGAAGGGCCAGAGAATAAGAAACAGGGTTCATTCTTCTAACCACACGAAAAGGACCAAGGAACCTCGGAGCAAACTTCATGCTGGGAACCTTCAACCTGATGTTGCGTGAGGATAACCAAACCTGGTAAACTGAATTGGCACTCCGCCGTTTATCCGCATGAAACTTAAAGTGAGCAGCCGCAGTTTCAAGAGCAGATTGAACCTTAGTCCAGATATCACGAATAGAGGTAAGGTGATCATCCAGAGTAGGGATAACCGTATCAGAAAACACAGCAGGGAGAACAGCAGGCTGACGACCCGTATTGACAAAAAACGGACTATGCCCAGATAAGTCATGGGTAGCGTTAATCCTTGCAAATTGAGGGAAAGCCAAAAGTCAAGGATACCAGAATTCAGGAAGTCAATACAAAAGAAAACTAAAGCAGACAGGAAGAAACGGAGAACAGATCCTGAGAGAGGGAGAGAAGAGGAAGCGGTTAGGGAAAGGTAAGTTCAGCATGACAGTGCCGCTTTAAGGCCAATGTAGCATAGCTACTGAGAGAATGGCTGACTGGGATAATGATTCCAGTTCCTTTATTTTGGACTTAAATTTGAAATGTGCTTTGAATTTCTGACAATTCCCCCTTTAGTGAATAATCCTGTCAGTGAATAAACGTATATACATGCGTATGTATTCAATAAACTCATGAAGAATACAATATTAGAACCTTCCCAAATCTTTGACTACATTCTACACCCATATTTGTTTTGCAATGAATCTGTCATGCCTGGCACATTCGTCTGGAAAATTTGTTCAGAAACATTTGTCTTTGCTTTTGATGACGTCTGCTTCTCCTGGCTTGACTTCTAAATGTTGTAGTTGAAATGTTTTTTTTTTTTTAATTCATTATTTTTCTTGGTGCATAGAGTAACATGTTTGCTTGTGACGCCACGACAGCATGACAAACATATATCAAAATCACAGGTAAATACAGTGTCGTGACAAATTAAGAACTGCACATTTTAATGGTTTAAGTAAACAGGCTGAATCATAAGTCTGGGCTTAGGACCTGAGAGACTACAGGAGGAAATATATACATACTAGCATATGATAAACAAGCTTGATGAATTGTGGAAGATACTGACATTCTGTCTAGGCATAGACTTATATGTTCTAGTGCAGGTTAACTAAAGGTCCAAACTTAGATCCTGAGAGGGTGCAAAGGTAAGAGAAAACAGTGCTAGCAATCAAGAGTATCAACTATATGGTAGTTGGTTTTAAGGATAAACAAAGTGAGTCCACATGTTAGAGGCAGATAGCCAGCTATGTGTAAGGTACATCATGCTATGGCGATTCCCCAGGGGGTACCCTCTATAAAGGAAGGTAGTGGGACAAAAACATTCACCCTATACCACGTTTCGTTCGAGTAATGTCCCCGTCTGTACTGGAGCATACTGGGTTTTGAGTCCCAGGTTTGAGGCTATGCTTTTTGGTTGTCAGGAACTTGGGTTTCCATGGCTGGCAAGGTTTGATGCAGGGTTGAGGTCTGCTCTTTGGCGGTTTCCATCTCCGTGCTGTTGATAGCTTCGATGAGCTCTGCTGCTTGCGAGCCGGCCATGTTAGAGCCTTCGTCCCGTGTGCGTGCTGCTGCGCTTTCTGGCGCTTGTGTGAGGTATTGTAGAGGTTGGCGGTTGGCCAGGAGCTGACCGGTGGCACCCTCATGCTCCGGGCTTGTAGCAGGGCCGGCATCCTGTGGCCACGGACTCGGGGACTTTTGTAGGCCGGATCCTTCCCTTTCGGGACTGGTCTGGAGACCCTGGTGTTGGTGGCATGCCATCGTCGGCAGGTGGGTCTCCGCCTGCGTGGTCGATGCTTCGGGGTTACTCCCCTGCTGGCCCTCGGCTCGGATGGGCTAGTATGGAGATACTTGGACTGATTTTTCACGGCTTTGCCCGAAGGCAGCCTGGTCCCACTCCGGTCTATGTCGCCTTGTTGGACCTCCGTGCGTCCGTTCTCCAGCAGCTTTGATTGCTCTGCCTCGTGTCGGGCCATTATCCATGCCCAGAAGACCTCAAACAGCTCGTCCAGACGGGTAGTGAGAGAGTCCTTTGTGTTGGGGCTTTGTTGTGAAGGCCCAGAATTTCCATGAGACTGCTTGTCCGCCATTTTGATGTGGCGGGCTGCCTGCAAGTTTGGTGCATGGATGGGGCTGATGTTTGCTTTTAGGGTTCGCTGGGGCTTGCCAGTCGAGACGATTGGGACCGGGATAACCCCCACCGGTCCTGAGGGGGGGGGGGACAGCCATTTGCTGCAGGTGCTGTGTGTCTTTATGGGCCGGGAGAGCGGCCGCCTCTCCCTTGGCCTGGTTGGTATAGGCGCCAGGCCTCAGCTTGGTCATTCCGGCGGGTTTTCTGGGCATGTGAGTCAGTGTCTGCGGAGCAAGTTGTGGTGAATTGGGGTTCAGGATTATTTAGTTTGCCCCCGGATTTAGTCAATAATTGGCCCTAGGCCCAGGAGCTCTTGGATTGTGCGTCTGCACAGCTTCACAGTCAGGCCACGCCCCCCTGTAGTTGAAATGTTTGATTTACTTTTGTTCCCCTTCGTACAGCTCTGAGCAAAGCGCCTTACATTGAGAAGAAATTAATATTCTTCAACACCCTTGTCTCACTGTATGTATAATCTGTTGTTTTAGGTTTTTCTTGCACACATTGTATGAGCATGGAGCCCTGTTCTTACACTACTCACTGTGGGTTTCAATCATCCTTTACGGTGTTACATTTTAAACATTTCCTCATCTTCACATGGTTTTGTCAGTTAATGCCCTGGGTCAAAGGCAGTGTTTTCGCTGTTGTTCTACCATGTTGAACTTTGGAAGCAATATAGCAAAATAGATTCAATTGTGTATGTGTCCTTTGCTGTGTGCATGATGAGATACTAGCTCTCTGCATATTACTCAAGCAATTTTGTCATTTTTTCAATTTCATTGTGGATAATATGGCAATCACATGCCTCACTTCAATTGTTGTTGCAAGTCAGTAATCGCTAAAATGGCCGTCATTATTGTTTGCATTTGCCAGCATCTTCCATCTACAAAATGTAATGTTTATTGACTGGTAACAAGTGGTTACTGAGAGTTTCCTCAATATAGCTGAGGTACATGTAAGATGGAAAAAAAAACAAGCTAGCTACTGGTACTTAGCAATACACCTTAAAGGAAAAAAAATATTTATCTTTATTATTTTGTTGTAAGGGGGGATTCGGGCACCTACATAGTTAAAGGAATACTCAAAACATTAAAATCTAAAAAATAAAAAAAAACCTCTTCATTGTATGCTTTATCTATGCTGACTGCCAGGTGAAAAGGACTGAGCTTATAAGAATGATTGACAGGGAGCTAAGATGGAAGCGTCCAGGTGCGGAATTCTATATTACATTTTATTTTTCACAACTCACAAAAATCTTAGGAAATTATTGTTTCCCTTTAAGAAAAAAAAAGACATGTAAAGAATGTTGAAGACAATTAAGCCGTAAATAAAATTCTATACCCATGGTGGGAATATATAAGGTGTATGAAAATGCTATGGGAAATATCTGTGAATGACAGGCTTATAATATACATAAAATGCAAACAGGACATGTCATTTCAAAATAAAACAATATTTATATAGTGCAGGTGTTATGTATGTCAATGATCATTTCATCAGCTTGCTACAGTTAAGTTGAAGTGTGCAGGTGCTGCTAACTGTTACTTTTATAGTGTCATGGTGGAGGTGGTACAATAAATAACTTAAATGAAGTTGTTATGGTGCAAGGAGCCCCTGGAGGCACTTGAACAGTTTAACCCCAAAGTTGCCTCGAGCGGCAAAGTCCAAAGGCTCAGGTGGCTGTTAAACGGTTTCATATATACGCTCTAGGTAGCACATGTGTGAATACTCTCTCTCTCTACTCCTCCCCCCAATCTGGTTTCCTCTGTACATTATTATTATTTTATTATTTATATAGCTCCATCAGATTCCGAAGCGCTGTACGATGGATTAAAATATATTTACTACCATTGCTAGTACATACATGTTGTGAATAAAACACTATTTGGGAGTGCAATATACATGCAGTTCTGGCAATCCCATGTACCACCTTGACATACAATATTGCTCCCCTTTTCTTTATCACTTGTAGCCTTCTTGGCGTTAATGGCCATGCAACCCTCCAAATATATAAATACTGTAGGTAGTGATGTCCCGAACGGTTCGCAGGCGAATAGTTCCCGGCGAACATAGCATGTTCGCGTTCGCCACGGATGGCGAACATATGCGATGTTCGATTTGCCCCCTATTCGTCATCATTGAGTAAACTTTGACCCTGTACCTCACAGTCAGCAGATACATTCCAGCCAATCAGCAGCAGACCCTCCCTCCCAGACCCCCCCACCTCCTAGACAGGGACTAAAGGAAGCCCATATGGAGAATAATATTGGAAAGGGAAGGCCCTACCTTTAATGATCCTAAGGGAAAACAATGGGTAATAAAGCAGATAGACAGGGAGGTGGTAATATACCAGTCAGAGGAAATTGTACACAAAAACAGATACCACCTCCCTGTCTGCTTTATTACTCATTGTTTTCCCTTAGGATCATTAAAGGTAGGGACTTCCCTTTCCAATATTACTCTCCATATGGGCTTCCTTTAGTCCTTCCTTTCCTTTTCCTTTTTTTATATAATATTTGAGGGTTATTCCCTATTCTGGGAGAGTAATCTTAGGGCTCCTGGCACTTATTCATTGGTCAATGTTATGACCTCTGAATCAGAGCCATCACTACTTTATTTCCTAGTTTAACTTTACATTCTGCATATCTACGATGATTTCTCTCTTCGCTTATCATTTTGTTCCTGTCTTTCAGCTCTTACCTCACAATATGTTGACATCTCTAAAACCACACTTTTCCTGTTTAATACACTCTCGTGGTTCATATTGTTTTTTCCTTGTGACGCTGTCAAGCAACCTATGGCATACTATTCTCTATGCGATTTCTGGGTATTTTTACATTTTCTTACAAAAACAAAACACTGTAATATTATATTATAAACAAAACTGTAATATTTGAGGAAGGAAATCATGCAGTATTTGTTTCACAAACATCCCTGTTTTAAACTGACCAAAGTTGTCTTTTTTTTTCACCCCCCCCCCCTAAAAAAAGCCCAATAAACATTATGTATGCAGTCGCCTTAAGTATTTGATGTCTGCAATGCATTTTATTAGAAGTTTGCCTGTCTTATCTCTGTAATAGGCAGAAGTTTAAAATCAGCTGTATTAGCATTTACAAAAACCCTTATCTGTCACATGCGCGTGGGGGGAGGGGTGCAGAGCTCTGCAAGGCTGAAAGCACTAACTAAAGAGTACAATGTCATGTGGAAGGAAGGAAGGGGGGTGTGGGAGCCAGGGCAGGCATCCAGCAGATGTGTGCACTGCCTGAAATCACACTGCAGTGTTGTCAAACATTAACAAGGGAGCTCATTGGCTAAGACTTGTGGGTTGACTGAGGGTGGGAGTCTCAGAATAAAGTACACAAGGCGGAGCTCGAACTTTGGCAGATCTCCAAACCAGTCTCTTCTGAGTGAATGTTTTTTTTTTTTTTAAGTAGCATTCAATAAAAATGAAAAAAAACAAAAAGCAAAAAAAACCAGAAAAAAGAATCCTATAAACTGATACACGTTACCACACCCTCCTGTGAATATACAGACACAGAAGGCCTGCCTTGGCGTGATTGTGAAATTAATATTGCTTGCTTGTTTGTTTTCAGACAAATGCCCTCTCTCGAATAAAGAAATCCTGCAAAGTTTTAAAAAGAAGTCTGTTTAACCAGTGCCTTAAACATTATTTATATGTCACCAACATATTCTCAAGCGCTGTGTTTTTATTTTATAATCTCCTAGGAAATTAAAATAAACAAACACACGAAAGAGAAAACACAACCTACAGACAGATTAAGTGACTTTGTAGTAGTGTGTGATGACAATGAAGTCTATTCTGTGGCCAAAGGGGTTCCTGTAAGTTTATTTATTGTTAAATCTCCCCCTCTGAAAATATAGTAAAGCGCTATGGAATATGTTGGTGCTATATAAACACCAATATTAATAATAAGATAAAGAGGCACAATTGGAATTGCCCTGAAAATCTTGTTGATTGTGAATGGGGAGATCCCCCTAGCTTCCCCTTTTATTTTCTACTCAGCTAGTTAATGTCATTGGTGTATGCAGGTTTTAAAGGACCACTATAGGCACCCAGACCACTTCAGCTTAATGAAGTGGTCTGGGTGCCAGGTCCATCTAGGATTAACCCTTTCTGCTGTAAACATTGCAGTTTCAGAGAAACTGTTATGTTTACATTAGGGTTAATCCAGCCTCTAGAGCTGTCTCATAGACAGCCGCTAGAGGTGCTTCCCACTGTGAACGCCAGCGTCCATAGGAAAGCATTGAGAATGCTTTCCTGTGGACTGGCTGAATGCACGCGCGCATTCAGCCAATGACGGGGAAAGGAGGCGGAGAGTCCCCACGAGCCCGGCGGTGGAGAAAAGGTATGTGTTTAACCCCTTCCTCACCCTAGAGCCCGGCGGGAGGGGGACCCTAAGGGTGGGGGAGACCTAGAGACCCTATAGTGCCAGGAAAACGAGTATGTTTTCCTGGCACTATAGTGGTCCTTTAAGGCAGTGTTAGAATGATTGACTGATTGTTTCACACTGCAACAATGTGTTTTGTATTAACTGTCTCTAGTTGTACTCTGTCATACAGTCAGATACATTTGGATACAGAGAAGGCATATCTGCACAGGATATCCCCTGCAACTGGTGTGCAATCCTGACAAAACCACATTCTATGACCTTTCTAGACTACCTTATATTGCAGTCAGCAGACAAAAGCAAAGAACCAAGGTCACTCACTGATTTATACAGCTGAGAGTCTAAGAATAGGAAACACACACCTTGTGTGTCTACAAATCCTTTAACCAACACACCCTCTCAGCTGTGACCTACCACGCATTTCATAGCTGGACATGCTCTGCAAACACAGTCCATCTTACCTGTCACAGAATTGCTGTATACAAAACAGCAGCTGGTGCACGTACACATTGCACTGCAACGGGTATGCACGCTGCTTTGCACAAGTACACAAGGCACCGTGCTCCAATACTCTGCAGCCCTTACTATCCACAACCAGTAGGCCTGCTTCCAAAAACACCTGGGGTTTGAACCCAAAACAAAACTCAATGCCTTCCACTATAGAAGCCATATCTCTGCCTGTCTGTGCAAGCTTTGCCAGCTATGCAAGCCAGGCTGTCAGTGAGAAAACGTCTGGATACAAAAACCAGCTGCATTGCCAGGTATATTCTGCAATACTGCCCACTCAGACTGCTTAAGCAATGGAGGTAATGCAGCCTCTCCAGACTGTCACTGGGTGGAAAACAGACTGGTAGCCTGAGACAGGGCCGGACTGGGGATACAAAGCAGTCCTGGAAAAAAAAAAAAAAACCATGCCAGCCCCGCAGCACGGTGTGGGGGAAAAAAAAAAAAAAGGTGAGTAAAAACACTATTTCTAAAAACACACAGACATCCCCACGAGTAGGTTTGGATGTAAGATATAGGGTTTGCAAGGGGCCCCATACACCGCCCTCATGCCTGAATCGGAATGAAAATATCTTGATGGGGTAACGGTTGTGCGGGGATGCTAGATGGGCTTGCATGGCCTGCTTAATTTGCATTGTTTTACTATATACATTTTTACTGTTGGCTTTAGCGTAAGCCCGAATGTTCCTGTACACTCGTTTTCATCTGTTGAGTAAAGATAAAGTATTTTTCCAAAAATAACAAAAATCCTTGACAAGTAGCCAAATAAGCTTACAGTTATACGTGCTGGTTTAACCCCTTAAGGACACATGACGTGTGTGACACGTCATGATTCCCTTTTATTCCAGAAGTTTGGTCCTTAAGGGGTTAAATATCTAATGTATAAATACGTATAAACATGTTGTACAATGTTGGGCTTTTGCACAAGCCGTATACACTATTATCTGCATGCTTATCTTGTTGAGATGAAAAATAAAGAATTTAAAAAATAAATAAATAAAAACACACAGACACAGACACACACCTTGACAGACAGACACGCACCATGACACAGACATACACACACAAACGCCCATCCACCATGACACAGACACACACATACACTCACACTGACACATAATATAGCTACTTATGGGCGACCGGCCAGGGTGTGTCTTACAACCCCCTTTGTATGCATCTCAATTCCCCCTCAGCCTCTTTTTGTTTGTCTCTTTCTTACCCCAGCCCCTCTCTGGGTCTCTTTCTGACCCCAGCCCCTTTCTTTGTCTCCTTCTCCACCACAGTCCCTCTGTGTGGCTCTTTTTCCCCTCAGTACGTTTTGTGTGTCGCTCCCCTCCAGATCCCTTTGTGTGTCTTGCCTGTGTGCCTGTGGCTTGGAAGGAATCGTTTTCAGGCACACAGTCATAAAAGGCACACAATCAAAGTGATAAAGGTACACTGTCATACAAACACAAACATAATCATACAGAGACATACAGATACACAGGCAGAGATACACAGAGGCATACACGCATACAGAGACATACATGCATACACAGGCATACCGTCATACAGACACATGCATACATACATACATACATAAACATGCATACAGACACATAAAGGCATACCGTCATACAGACACATACATACAGAGACATATGCAATTACATATTTACAACTGTTCAATCTGGTCCCTGGGGTAGATGCTGTCCGGCTCTGTGGAGTCCTGTCTTGAAGCCCAGCCCCATCACTGGGCGCCAGCCGCGCTGTGTGGTACACAGGGAGCAGGGATATGATATCATTCATGTCCTCGCCCCTCCATACAGCCTGCGGCAGACAGCACAGGGTAGGAGGCTGGGCAGGCGGAAATAATGGGGGAAGTGCCGACCAGATTCCCAGCACACTGGACTACCCCCTCCATGCAAAGTAGCATCATGAAAGGGGGAATAAATATACATTTTTGTTTTTAAATAATTATTAATTTGATAAATCCCCTATAGACACACACCACTCTACAAATGAATAAAGGGGTATGACAGGGTAGAGGGAGGGGGGCGCTATGAAGATTTTCCACACAGGGCGCCTAAAGACCTAAGGCCGGCGCTGATTATATTACTGGGCTAGGCCTACTCTTATTAAAGTGAGTTGTTAGTTACTAGACATGTGCATGTGTTGCATTCTTACTTAAAGAGACTCTATAGTTACCCAGTACACTTCAATTCATTGACGTGGTCTGGGTGCACTGTCCCTGTTACCCTTAGTAATGCAAATCATTTAGAGAAACAGCAATACTTACCTTCTAGGACTAAGACTGCCTTCAGTGGCACTTCCTGGATGCTAGCGGACTCAAAGTCTTTTTAAAAAAAATGTTTTTGTCAAGCTTTGTTTTATTATGGCATAGAATGAACATGAGATACAGCAGTGTGTTCTTGACAAAGACACGAAAAGTCATATTGTGAAAACAAGCACATGGGGACCAGCATCCGCATGAAGACAAGTTATACATCACATTAATGTACGGTCTAGGTCACTTTGTAAGAAAGCGTGCCACTTTTATAAGTAAACAAAACACCATGTATGCCTGAGATAATTTACATTAAACAATCGTGGAGTAACTGGCATAAATAGGTGCTTGAGAGTGGGTACAAAATAGATGCCTGTTTTAGTAATTTAGGTTAGGCGTTAGATGGGAAACTGGCGTAGTATATGTATTTCGTCAAAGGCTAGGGGTACTAGATTGTAACACCACTGGGTCCACACTACTGTGGATGATAACATTGTACATAAGTTGGGCACTGGCTCCCCAAGACGAGCATGAGGGTAAGTGCATATTTAAAGGGTTTGTTTGTTGCCATGTTATGGCGTTTGGAAAGGCTGGAAGGTGATGAGACAAAATATGTGTTCGGGGTATGTACCTCAGCTAGATAATGGCATATCAACCAGCGTGTAGCATGTGCATCATATTAGGCTGCTCTCATAATATCAAGCATAAGAGATATGCGGAGATACATCATATTTACAGTGAAAATAAACAAATAAAAATAAAATGGTGATCGCGGTGAGCAAAAACATATGGAAAGATGTGGATGCAAGCTGGCATGCCGTGGGTATTAGAGTAGTCAGTGTGTGAGTCAGACTACTGACTATCCGAGGGCTTGAGGTGTTAAGTCCCGAATCAGCCGATGTCCTGGCTTGGTGGAAGGCTGACGGAGTTGAACGGCACCATGAGGCAGAGTCCGAGCAAGACCTCCCCAGAGCCCCAGGCCGTCATGAAGGCCTGCATCCAGAGACCACGAACTTGAGTGCTCAAATAGGAGAGTGAGTTCTTCCCTTTCAGGGGACGGTGATGGATCCTCTGCGTCAGTGGTCGATGCACTGGGATTATATCTCTGTTGGTCTTCAGCCCGGGTAGGCCAAGTGTGGGAGACTGCAACGCTGTTGTGGAAGGAGCGCCCAAGGGGGGGGGTGCTCTCTCTCCTCAACCAGAGCTGTTGACATCTCAAGGTGAGCTGATGGCTTGACCCAGAAGTTTTTAAAAATCTCAGCCAGGCGCTGTTGTTTTTGCTCACATGCGCTCTGTGTGATCGTGGCAGGTTTCTGTACACGAGGTGGCAGCGTGTCCACCATCTTGAGGTAATCTGCCCTGTCCAGGACCTGTGTCAGTGCGGGTGCTTGAAGGCAACAGTGGTTAGTGGTGTTCGCCAGTGGGGACCGGGATAACCCCCACCGGTCCAGGGAACTGGGAGAGTGGCCATCTCACCCCAGCTCAAGCAGGCCACAAGCCTCGGTCTGAGTAATTCAATGCTGAAAAGGCTGTCAAATATCCCCGTATACACTGTCGGCAGCTTAGCAGGGTGGGTACCGATTAGGGTCGGAATGAGTGTGTGGCCTGCAGTTAGCCCCAGTCTTACGTTATCAGATGCAGGAGCACAGACAAAACATGCAGCAGGCAAGCTCCACACCCTGACTCTGAGTCCCTTAAATGATGCTGAAAGATCTCATGCTCTGCTGACCCGGCGCCGACGGTTTATCTGCCATGGGGGGACAGGACAGGTGGAATGACCAGAGGGCACTATAGAATCCCTTTAAAGTCAATTTGTTTTGCATGGAAAACTTTAGATTCACTCTCAAACCGATTGATCAGCTTAAAAATTTTTTTAAAAAATTGTACGACCGTCGAGTCGAATAATTGTAAAAAAAAAAAATGGATTGTTTAATAGAGGAGTACGAAGAATGCAAGTCTAAAATAGATACCCTATTGAATATGGTTTATTAATAAAAAAATTAAATGACTTTGTTACCCTATAGCAACTTAATGAGTCTCCATGTAGTTTCTATTAGCTTGTCAAGTGACACTGTTCATTATTTTTCAACAATGAACTATTCACCGCTGTTCCTTGAAGCCAGGAAACTGACACAAAGGATTGCGCTCTACAAAATCCAAGAATTTCAGGATTCAACCTCCAATCAGTGTAATTTAAGTTTACCTACTCGTTCACTGTCTACCTATCATTTTGCTTACATCATACCAGTCACATGATGCATAAACATTTCCCTTAGAGCCCTTAGCTATCAGAAATATTATTGCAATGAATGACAGCTATAATTACATAACTTATCCTACTCCCAGCTCTATCAAACAACTAGAGGAGAGAGGCAAAAACACAGTTTATGAATCCTCATGGTGGTTGGGAGGGAGGAGTTGGAGGAGCTTGCCTATTGCTCTATTAGCATAAAGATAATGAAATACTAGAACATGCTCTACGGGGATTGCACGGGCTAACATAAATTACCGCACAAAAGCATGTTTTTCAAAATGATGGTACGTAGGAACACATACAACAAAGGAACGTGTGCTGTTTGAAAAATGTATGGTTCCACTGAGGAAGAAATGTTACTAATAATCTAAAAAAGTGGTCCTCAACCTTTAGTGTATGGGGAACGCACCAGGAATACGCTGGATAATAAGGAGTATTTATGTAAGCTGTGACATTTGTAACTATCAAAAATTAAAAAGATTTATTGCCGTCTGATGGTCTTATTGCCATAGTCTCTTCAGCATCTAACCCCCTCTTTGTTCTGCAGTCACCGTTTCTCGTTCCTTGAATCCAACTAAGAAGATGATTTAGGGTCTTTGGGATCATTGCTGGTTTGAGAACCAGTGATATGGAACACACTAAGCAATAATTCCCTTCACATTCACAGCTGGGATAGTATGAATGCCATAATAATTATACAGGGAAGTGTATTAATCAACCCTTACTTAGTCATGGAGTGCATATTGCCATTCCATTAAATAGGGATACCATAACTCTTAAGGCACCAAGCTGCTCTACTCAATCCTTTGTAAATTGCAAGAAAATGCATAATGCATTGCTGCTCTATCACTGAAAGATAACAATATTCTTGTGCAGTAGTAGATAATTCTGTAGTGAACAATAATAAGCTTTTTTTTTTATTTTTATGGAGTCTGTCCATTTATAAATTCACGTATATTCATAGCTGGCTTATAATAAATATACGCCAAGACATAAACCTTGCAGTGAATTGGATTACTTACAAGTTGTTAGTCCAATATAAATGCCAACATCAGCATAAAATTGTAAATGGTTAAGTTGTGAAACCATTGCTAAGTTTCGAGTGTAAATATAACTGGCAGCTTTGGGGTTAATATTATAGGAATTCCTCCACCCCTAATTCCTGCTGTCACAAGAAAGTTAGATTCATGTGTTTACTGCTGCTTACCACATGTTCTTGAACAGAGTGGCACAGTGCCACCTAGTGGGAAGAAAGTAGGACTAAAGGACTGGTTGGTCATAAGTGCAAGGAGAAAAGTATAAACAAACCCATCAATCAAACATTGGTACATGCGCATTATGTGCCTTGCAATTATTCACTAAACAGTGAACGGTGGCTAATTAAAATTTGAATGGTATCACTGGGACTAAAATAGCCAAAGCTGTGATCAGAACAGAAATAAGTTTTTTAACCGGCTATTTTGGCAAACCTGTTTTCAGTTTACCACAGTGAATAAGCCCAATTCGGTTTAAAAAAAATGTTACAAAACTTAATAGTATTCATTTAGTTAAACTTTGAAGGATGAAAGTATGAGTTAAATGGCATGAGATGCTACCTGCGACCCCGACATACTGCATCATGCAAATATTGTGTTTACAATTAGTATTCTTGCATTCACACAGAATAGGGTGTGCTACAAGAAATCTACCCTAAATAACACGAAGTGCAGTAGAATTGAACCCACTTTGCATATTTTAAAGAGGCACTCCAGGCATTCCTTTTTATTATGTGTAGGGTTGGTTACTTTTGCTAAAGGATTAATATTTGGCTTACAATTTAGTTTAGCTGTGCTTAGTAAATAGTTATCTCCATTTGTCCAGCAAGTCTGCCCTCCTCCTCATCCTGAAAGAGCGGACAACTTCTGTAAAATTCTCTCCCAGTGTTCATGTAGGGCAAGCTTTGCAACAGGTTAGAGAAGTAACCACAAACCTCTATTAGATTGATCCCCACTGGAATTTTAATGAACCCATCCTTCAGTTGCAATATGGTAGTCAAAAAGGAGAGTGGCTAAATAAAGTGTGGGCGCAAGAGAATCTGTATGTGTATGTGTATGTAACTGGAAAGAAAAAAAAAATACCTGCACTCTTCCCAAATCCCTATGCATATTTAAATAAATGGAGGTTATTTAGTTTCTCCAATGGCCATTATATGGAAGCCCACCTGCCACGTCAAAGCTACCCTCTTAGGTGGGTCCTACACTAACCATTCACCTTGCTTCCTTAAGCTTCTGGCAAAGATCTCTCTAATGAGACAGAAAGGGGTATTTTTCTAAACCCCTACATACTTATTAACCCTTAATAGGGAACACATGAGGTAGGCGGCAGCATTGTAACAGCTGTGTGATACAAAAGTGAATATAAATACAGAAATAAAAGTCCTGCTCTCAAACTCCCACTACTCTTGGGCGGCAGCAATGACCATAGTACATACAGTAAAAACCAAAGAAAAAAAAAAAGTTACCTGCTCACTTCCCAAATCCCTATACATATTTAAACAAATTAAGGTTATTTAGTAACTCCAATGGCCGTTAGATGCAAGCCCACCTGCCATGTCAAGGCAAACCTATGTTTGTGTGTACATGTTTAGCAGAGTGTGTGTGTGTGTGTGTGTATATATATATATATATATATATATATACACAAGTGAGGGGGTAACAAGGGCAGCAAATACCCCCCAGGGAAAAGCCTTACAATACCATTATTCTGCTTAACATTACAGTTGGTACACTGGGTAGATAAATTTAGAATACTTTAGGAATAAATCAGCAGGTTTAAGAAGTGTGCAGGCCTACATACAGATCTGTGATTTTTGTATGCAAATGTATTTGCCCCCTCGCCAAACATTACCAGCAGTTTCTTCTGTGTGTATGTATAGCAGTGTGTGTTTTTATTGGTCTTAAGTGTGTATATGTAATAGAGTGTATGCAGAAGGGATGATCTCCCGGCCAAGCCAATGCTTCTTAGAGAGACCCATTGAGTTTGCCTGTGCAACCATTGCTGCATTTCAATAAGGGGCCCTCATTTCTGCCTTGAAGGAGTGATCAAGGCAAATGAGGAAGGGAACCCACCAGCTGTATGGTTGCCAGACCAGAGGTGTCACCAGGAAGGGACAGGCATTGTTACTGCAGTAGGCTGCTTTTTGTTTAACCAAGTAAAAAAAGAAAAACAAAAAAAACAACCCTTTACCATTAATATATAGTGTGACATGAATACAATATAGCAAGAGAGATGGAAAATGGAGGATGGTATGTGACACATATGGAATTAAAGTAGAAACACCACTTCTTTGTATATCACATTACTGAAGAAAACACTGAAAATCATGTATGTTAACACATTTATTTATTTTTTTCTTTCCATGTGATGCTTTATTTCGTCAATCTTTCTTTTATTAAGGCATGTAGAATGGGGTACAGAAGAGAAATTGGGGGAAACATTCTAGAGGTTTACAGCATAGGGTTGATACATCAATCAGCGAGATTAGATTGTTTCCAGAATTGCGATGCCTCATTTTTTAATTTTTGTTGTTAAACTTTAGTTTGAAAATACAGGCTATGGACCGTAAGATCCGGTTGGTAACTAGCTAAATTATTATAATAATCAGACCTCCGGTGACTCAAGGCCAGACAGTATACTCACAATTTAAAGAAACACAAGAGTCAGAATAGATACAGGCACGAGACAGGTAGCGATACTGATCACATGTGGTATGTATGAGCATGGCAACAATATTGGAATTATTGAGGTCTATACATCGCTTGTTCATTTCGTTTAGTCATATCAGCTGGATGAGTGAACTCAATATAAACAGTGACTAACATTTAGGCTTTTGCAGGCTAGACTCGCTTATCTGCCAAGGGTGTTCATACTGAGTTTTGAGTATATTTGTATACAGGCTAGTCTTGTTTGTCTACCTAGAGGTCATAGGTGTTAAAAGAGATTTGTGAATAGGAGAACAACGCATCAACTAGAGCGTGAAAGAAGATATTAACAGATTGCTTAAACTGCATTTGTTTGAACACCAATAGTGAGGAGAAGACATATTAGCTGGGGACACTGGCCCCCCTGTAAGGCCAGCCTACACGCAGAGCCTAGAAAAACTTGCTGATCTGAAGTGTCATGGCTATGCACATATGTTGAGAGGTTAGTGCCTTAAGGTATCAGGGTAATACTGTGTGCGAACAGATAAAGACGATTAGTGCTCGATAAGGCTAGACTAGTACAGTTGTAACCTTACATCAGTTCGCACGCTAGCTAGATCATTGCAATATTCGCTCATGTGGTGGTTATGTGCTGGTATATTAGGATCAACTCGGCTAATCCATCAGTATGGTGTCTATGAGGTCGAGAGCATATGAATATAGTTAGTGCACTGGTAACATAGCTGTAATGCACTGTCTAAAACTGCATATAGCTTAAGATATATGTGAGCAATGCTATAGGTAGAGTGTTCAATAGTGTATTACCGCTGGACCCAATGGTGAGGTGCACGAGTGTCTGAAGGTAATGTCTGTGTAGCATGAACAGAGTATAACCATAACAGTAGGTTATGTAACATCGTAGACACTCATTAGATGATTAAATTGTCAGGCTAAAACATTCAAGAGTACTGCAAGTTAGACAACAATCTAGATACTCATCAGTAGGAAGAACAATTTGCAAGGAGACAACTATGTTAAACGTGCATACAGTGGAGGCTGTACTCAAGGCTAACCATATATGGCTGTGTGAGTTTACTAGGAGCTTACATGTACACTTCACTGGGCATACGAGAGGTGCATATATAGAGATTAAAATACAATAATAACGTAAAGTTATACTAGTAGGCAACGTGGTAAGTATAGCTACAAGCGAGAGTCCAGCAAGGGGAGTCCATGTGGGGCAGTCAGGCTAGGTCACGGCAGCCGTTGGCTTAGAGTGATGGTGGTTGGACTGGCAGTTAGTGGGCCCTGTTCAGCCTATACCTCTGCTTACATCGACATCGGTTGTTTGTCTCAGGGAGTTCAGGCTTGAAATTTTTGCTGGGATATAGTCCACTGTGACTGCATAGCTGTGGTGGTGTGGCCGCAGTCCAGGCCGCTGTGCGGCAGTGATAAAGAATGAGAGTCAGCCTACTCCTGCAGTCGGCATTGGTAGGGTACATGTCGTAAGGTCCCAAGTGTCGGAGCGGTCAGCATCGGGCGAGGACCCCCTCCAGCCCCAGGCCCACTTTGAGGGTGGCATCTTCTGACCACTGGCTCGATGGCTCTGTGAGGTCGAGGCAATCCCATTATGGGTGCAGTTGGTGCCGGATCTTTTTCGCCGCCAGCGGCGGGCAGTCCTCCTGCAGGGTGGTCGATGCTGTGGAGGTAGTTCCCTCCTGGCACCCGGCCTGGGTGGGCTGCTTGCGTGCGCGGTTATCTTGTGGGTAGTTGCCGTGCCCGGAATGGGACGCCTCTTCCCCGCGCTTCTCGCTCCAAACTTGTGGCCCGGCCGTGCTTGCGGAGTTACCTTTCTCCGTACACCGTGAGATTGGGTCAGCCTGTTCTCCGCCGGCTGGGGTGGCTTGCTAGCCGTCGATACTTGAAGCCTTTGTTCCAGTTTGTTCCAAAATCTGGCAAAGGCTGCGTCTATGCGCAGGTGAATGTTGCCTTGATCACCCATTGCAGATAAGCGGTTTGGTCTGTGAGGGTTTCTTACCGCCGCCATTTTGGGTATGCCATGCGTTAGGCTGTCTGAAGTGGAGGCGCTGTGTTGAGCTACCGGAGGCCATGGAGGTGTTCTTGTGAGGCCATCGGGGACCGGGATAACCCCCACCGGTCCAGAGGGGGGGGTGACAGGGCCAGTGAGACAATCCATCCGTGAGCTGCACCAGACACTCTGCAATCGAGCGAGACGGCGGCCGTCCGCCTCACCCCTCGCTTCAGTAGGCCGCAAGCCTGGGCTGCCTAATATCCATTCTGTGCAAATAAAAATACATCTGTTGTCGGCAGGTGACAGATGTTACCACCTTTTAACCATGCTGGCAGTGTTGGGATCGTGCCTGCTAAGGAAAGCATCTAACTCCCCTCCCTCTGTACCTACCTATCTTTTTTTTCAGCGCTCCCCTCCTCCCTATTTGTAAACATTAGCTATTTTCTTTTTTCAAACTATGACCCCTATGCAGCTCAAAGCTCACTGAGCTCTCTAAGCTAGGAGAACTGTCATGGAGAAGCAAAAGGAAACTCAAAAGGCTGGAAAGTGTGTGTGTGTGTGTGTGTGTGTGTGTGTGTGTGTGTGTGTGTGGGGGGGGGGGGGGGGGGGGAGAAGACACTCCCGTATCCCACTGCCGAGCCTCCAGAGTATAGAGGTCACCTGGACTGGTTAAAAGGGGGTAACCCTGGAAATTGTAGAAAAAAGGAAGAAAAAAAACCCAAATAGGGATGTCTTATATAAAGACCGCCCAGAGGGTAAATACCCAGTCCAATCTCAACAGTAGTGTAGTTGCCAAAAAAATAAAAAAGCCTTTATTGAAATCTATTAAAAACCTGGGTTATCAGTGATGGACAGAATAATATAGGGAGAAATATGTATGGTAGGAACAGGGCTAGTCAGGAGCCTAATAGCCAAAAGGAACCCTCACAAAAAACGGAGAGGGGATAGAAGGCAATATGTACCTCCATACATAACTCAGGTAACAAAGCAGTAGGAGAGAACAGGGAAAGGGAGAAACACACACTCCCAACCAAACAGTAGTGCTATGCTAATACCCTATCTCCTATAAAACACCTTCATGGGTGTTCTAATCTAAATGCGGTCATAACATCTGAAGCCCCAGGTTACACACACATGCTAGAAAAACATAAATGAAAAAGGTGCTCAGAGCAAAGTGCTCAAAGAGTATTAAAAACACAGAAGAACCCGACGTACGTTTCGGCGTGTCATGGAGAAGCATTTGATTGGACCAAGGAAGGAAGAAGTGATGGCGGATAGGGCATGGAAGACCTCTTGCACAGCTCTGGCCTGAAAAAGGGGAAGGGGGGAAGGGGGAAGGAGGGGGTGGACAGAGATAGTGCCCATTATCAATTGAAAACCCTATTTGGTAAAAAAAAAAAAAAAAAAAATTGAGCAGCCCTTTAATTTTATTTCTTTTATGACTCACAAACATACATTTGTTTAATATGGAGGATAAGTAAAGAGTAAAAATCTCATAAAGTTACAATTCTCTAAGAGGCCTTCATTCACTGAAAACTAAGCTTCAGTGATTTGAAAAAGGATTTGCAAAACGTGGGACAAAATAGCCGATTTGGACAAATTCTCACACTAACGGTATGACTATTTTGGCCTAAATTTTGCAATTTGGATTTCAATTCACTATAATGCAGTGTCTAACAAATACATCTGACATAGATAACAAATATGGCATAACCCCACTTGCAAAAGGATTGGGAACAGTAACATACCAATCTCCAGTTTGTAAGAAATTATGATTAATAATGTTTAATTACCATGCGTTTTAAGAAAGCCTAGCTGCCAGTATGTGCTTGATGTGAAAACAGATATTTACCTTATGTCTATTTATGTATCTTAGATTATTTATGCATCCCTTCCAGACACTGAACAAAATACCTACACGCATGCAGTTAATAGTGTATATACACATGATATACACACTTAATTAAATGTCTTCAGCAAAATGTTAGTTATAACTAACAAACAAAATATATAGGGAGGGTTAGGGTCATAGAAGGCACACCCACTGAAAGATGGATTCAATTTACAGTGAAAAACACTTACGGCAGACATGCCAGCACATGTTATGGGTTAGCATTTTGCTCCTGAAGCTGCATTCCACGAATACACGTGTGAGGTCAGTCAGTATTCTTGCAAAATTCCATCACCCACACACAGCAGAATTAGAGAGGGGATGGTGAGAAAGAAGCACGTTGCACTACTGCAGGGGAGCAGATATATCAAATTGCTGATCTTAAAATAAATGGTTAAACAAGAAGTGTCACATTTCTTGAAGCATAACTCTGGAATACTGGGAGCTATGTCCACAAAGCAAGCTGTTCAGGGCTAGACTTGCATCTTCTGCACTCCTGCTCTCATTTTTAAAATATATTATTCATTCGAAAATAGAAATGTATAACTTCTCTTAGCATTAACAACACTGTATCTGATCGTTCAAAGGAAGACAAAAGGCAGCCACATATCCGTTAATGATGCTCTAAACCAGGGGTGCCCAAAAAGTAGATTCCCAGAGGTTTTAGAACTACAACTCACATGATACTTTGCATGCGTTAAGAATGTCTTTAGAATGACAAAGCATCATGGAAGCGGCTTCCCTGCTCTAAAATGTACAGTCAGAATTTCAATTTCAGGCTCTGGCAGAGCCGTATTCGGTTTGTTCCGGTGACACCATTGAGCAAAGCTTGCACAGAAAATACTGAAGCATTGAAAAAAAAAAGCATACAATTTTGTAACGCAATTTACGGTAGAAAAATTGTGAGCAATTGATAACACGTAGTATGACCCAAACTATATAAAGATAGCTATCAGAAAAGGGAGGAATGGCAAAAGTAGGAAAGTGATTTCTTCAAAAATGTCAATATATAGGACAAAAAAAAAAAGAGAAAAAAAAAAAAAAGACATGGCATCACAAACATATTAATGACAACAGTTTTTCTCTAACTGATGGCAGTCTAGCAGATATTTACGCTGTATGACTGGGGTTTGTTAATGAGACGGCTACCTGGAGAAGATGCTCCCTAATGCTACAAAGAACATAAACAAACAAAATCAGTATTGAAAAAGAAGCTCACAATGTCTCCTGCCACTCTAAGTCCCATCAGCCTACAGACAAAAATGAAACTGCGTCTATACACCGTCAGCCAAGTGAAAGCCTCCCAGTAGTTTTAGAATGACAGCGTCCGTGATACCTTACCAGGAAGGAAAAAAGTTCTGACACAGAAACAACAACTTTTTTTTAGTAAAGATATGCTAGGTTTATTATATGGAGAAACATGATAATAAATATAACTTATTTTACTGTTCTGTTGCAGTGCACAAGGATCGTTAGGCATATGAAAACAGCACTAGGTTAAATCTTCAGGGATCATGAACACGGAAAGCGAAATGCAACATTTCACCACAAGATGCTAGCACAGTATGAAGAAAAGGCTTCATGGCAGACTTCAGACCTGTGTGCTTTTGCTGAAATTTCCTTTTTAAAAGGTTGTGTTAACAAAAGATGTTCAAAGTGAAGGACTCCATATATTATGCTCTCAATTTCTTTAAAGCAAAATAAAACGATTTTTTTTTTTTTTTTTTTTTTTTAAATATAAGATGGGTCAAAATTCATTTTTGGAAAAATATACGGCTTTGAAGCCAATTAACTGATGTCCTGAGTAGTTATCCATATAATACATGTTTAGTCATAGCTGCAAATGCCTGGGATAGAAAAACCATTACTTCCATATGAAGTAGTTTTTTGGCCTCCAGGTCTTCACTCCTCAGTATGGTAGAGATCTGCAAACGTTCACGTGAGAGATTAGGAGTAATCCTCAATGAGAGATGTAGTCCGGAGGAGAAATAATCAGAGAATAATATACATTTATTTTGGAAGCAGAATGATCAGATATCAGCGGTTGGCTCTTATTTTCCGTTTTGCATCCTTGTGCCTTTTCCTGCACTCCTACAAAACAGACAGATAGACATAAGGAATAGGAAACAAAAAGTCTGCAATGACAGATTTGCATTATCAATGACCGGGTGAAGTGCTTTAGTCACAGAAATTACACTCTAAACAAATACTTGTGTCTTAAACTACTTACATCACTGACAGATAATGGCAATGCTGCAAAACAAACATCCACAAGGGTGTGCTGCCTATGTACTAGTCATGTGCTACATCCCAGAATAGCTGACAGGTCTGGGAATTTGCAGCAAATAAAGGATATATAGTATAGGAGGTATAGGAGAGAGAGGGGTAGATTCCAGCATGGACTGTCCCATTAAAGGGCCAATTTAGGCACCCAGACCACTTCAGCCCAATGAAGTGGTCTGGGTGCAAAGTCCCCCTAGTTTTAACCTTGCAGCTGAAAACATAGCAGTTCCAGAGAAACTGCTATGTTTCACTGAGGGTTAATCCAGCCTGTAGAGGCAGCCTCCCTGACAGCCACTAGAGGCAGCCTCCCTGACAGCCACTAGAGGCAGCCTCCCTGACAGCCACTAGAGGCAGCCTCCCTGACAGCCACTAGAGGCAGCCTCCCTGACAGCCACTAGAGGCAGCCTCCCTGACAGCCACTAGAGGCAGCCTCCCTGACAGCCACTAGAGGCAGCCTCCCTGACAGCCACTAGAGGCAGCCTCCCTGACAGCCACTAGAGGCAGCCTCCCTGACAGCCACTAGAGGCAGCCTCCCTGACAGCCACTAGAGGCAGCCTCCCTGACAGCCACTAGAGGCAGCCTCCCTGACAGCCTCCGCAATTTACACTGAATAAATTGCACATATTTGATGCGGGACGTCCTCAAGGTGTACAGTGTCAAATAAGATCCCCATAGGAAAGCATTGAGTAATGCTTTCCTATGGGTGGGTTTGAATGCACGCGCGCCTCTGGCCGCGCATGCGCATTCGGCTCCACTCGGGAGCTGACGTCGGCAGGGGAGGAGAAGTCACCAGCGCCGAGCACTGGATTTTAACCCCTTCAGCGCTGAGGGAGGGGGGCACTCCAAGAGCCTATAGTGCCAGGGTTTGTTTTCCTGGCACTATAGGATCCCTTTAATGCTAAAACCCAAGTTATAGTAAAGTGTGTAGTACTCTGTCATAATAGAATCTTACCTCCATGATTGATTCTTTCCTCTGTTCCCAGACTTCTTCTTCCTCCTCCAAGTTTGAGGATGGGAAAAACATTTTTGGACCCGCTAAATAAAATGGTAATGTGGTGCATTAGCCAATACAAAACTGAATTTTTTTATTTTATTTTATTTTTATTTATTTTTTAAATCCTCCAAAAAAAATTCTAAATACTTCCTACATCAATCGAACATCAATCGAACATCAATAGTTTGCTCATATATATATATAGTAATCTTAGTGCTAGGCATGAAATCATGCATTTACACATTCAAGCTGCTTAGTGCAATATTATTATTACTGCCATTTATATAGCGCCAACAGATTCCGTAGCGCTTTACAATATTATGAGAGTGGGGATTTAACTATAAATAGGACAATTACAAATAAACTTACAGGATAAATAGGTTGAAGAGGACCGTGCTCAATCAAGCTTACATTCTATAGGAGGTGGGGTGTAAAACACATTAGGACAGGATAGGAACACTATCCTGATCAATCCTCGGGAAAAAATAATTGTTTTAGATCTCTCACTTAAAGAAAACAAGGAAATACTTAAATAAAAAAAAATAAAAATGATAGATCCTAACGAAAGAATTTCTTGGTGCATTTACTCCTCTACAACCCCTACCCCGCCAAAAAAACAAAAAAAACAAACAAAAAACAAAAACACACAAAAAGGTGTGCTTTGTTATTTGCTTTCTGATATCATTAACACAAGAAATAGCATATCTAAATTTACTATTTTTTTTTTTTAGATATAATTAATAGCACCAATAACCCTGCAACTTTAATTACTTTCTTGGTGTGTTTAAAAAGACAACTCGAGCACACAGTTTCTACAGAAGTATAACAAATGGGATACAGTCAGGCTACTGCAATAGGAGAACTGTGTGACGATTGGCTAATATTTTTCACCAGTAACACTGACTGAACACTGCCAAAACATTCAGGACCATTCACTAAAATGAGAATTCAAAAGATTTGCTAATTTAAAGTCAAAATAAGTGAACCAGAAAAATTCTCTACGTCAGGAATGTGTCCAGTTTGGCTACCTTGGCTTTAAATTTGAAATTCACTTTAGTCTGTAATGAATTACTATGACTCTGAAAACCAGATAAACCGCACCTCGGATGCAGGACATATCCAACAATGGACTAGACAAAGAACAATATATACCACAATGTGTCCAAGGCATAGGAGGGCATACACAGTTAAGAGGTTGATGTAACCACGCTTGTGGATGGGATTGTTTCTACACTTACTATATTTTTAGGCAAAGAAATATATTACTACTACACTGAAACATCCTTACACCATTAGATAAATAACCAAACATTCTTGCTGGAAACTAGGCTAATTTCTTAAGAGATTTTGTTTTGCATTCATAATTTTATTTTAGTTTTTTTAAATACATGACAATGGAAAACACGTGCACAAAACAAAACACAAGTATGAAAGCAATGTAATTACCTACTAAAGAAAAATCATTCCCTAAATTAATGTTACTTTTGATCTAGATAGGACGACATCTTAAAGTGGCTCTGCCACTCCCCCATCCTATTGGGTATGTCTAAAATCCCCCTTGACTGTCTGTTTTATTTTATTTATTTTTTTTTAAAGTCGTTTATTTGCAAGTTATAGTTTATTAAAAGTAGGAACTAATTTCTCTTATGTATAAATGGCAGACAAAGGTGACAAAAGGCAACGACAACTATCAGCTTACCTTTCAGTCTCTCATCATCTTTCACAAAGAAAAAGAAACGGATGTTGCTTTTAGAGGCTTCTGATAGTATACTGAAAGGGTAAAACAAGTCAGACAATTTAAGTAATTATAGGGCTTTTAATAAGAAATATGACATTTTGTGAGAGAAGAGAAATAAAATAACTAACTTTATATCTTTATTTAAAGACAGATAGTAGTACAATACAGCATCAAAATGCCATTGGTCCAAAAGTACAGTACACAACACAACACATTGCATCCCACGTCTGCTTTTCAATATAATGAGGCCAGGTAAATAACCTTTCATAATAGAGAAAGGATAGAACCAGAAAGAAAGGAGAGAAAAGGAAATGGAGAATTGTCGCAGGGAAGTGGATAAGTAAAAAGCATGCCTCCACTAACAAATGGCCCTAATGATCCTTATAAGATTCCCATGGCAGCCTAACAGTTTGGACAGTGGGTCCATTTTTCCATTAAATAAGTATCCTTGTTTTAAGGATAACTTGCCATAAAGGGAATGTCATGTATTACTGGCAATAAGTACAGTATGTACCTTGGTGTTTGTTCTTTAGTAAGGATTGCAGCATTGTCATCTTCATCTTCTCCCTCTGAACTACTGTCTTGGAATCGGGGGTCTTCTTGCCACGCCACCTTGGCAGGGTTAATAGTCTCAAATGAATAGGGCACTGTAGACAGAAACGTATTACTTTTTAATTGCTTATTAACGGCTTTCATTTCTAAGCACTGTAGGATCTACCATATAGACAAACCAGGTTTTTAACAACCCAAAAAAAAACCACACACAGCAAAAAAAAAAAAAAACAAGACCAAACAAGTACATATTGGTGTGGTGAGAACTAATGATGTGTTTCTCACATAACACTGAGGCAATGCCAGTGGATCCAAGCATAATGAAATGAGAGGCAACAGATAAATGAAACAAAAATACGAATGAAAATGGTAAAAACAAACAGGACAAATGTAAAGTAAGAAATTAATAAAATATATCCATTTATAGGGCAAAAACTGATAGTCTATACCTCTACACCATTATTTTTTGTTTCTGCTCTAATGCCAAACATGATGAAGAGAGAGGGGAAAAAAACCAAAAAAACAAAAAACAAAAACGTTTTGCAACTAATGCGGCTCAATATGTTACTTTTTTTTTTTTGTATTATGCAGCAAGAATCAAAATTTCTCATTTACTAGCCATTGGCAAGAGAAAATGCTGCCTGGCAAGAAAAAAATCACCCCTAATGAGACCCTTACAGGACCCTAATGGACCCTTGCAGGCTTGCAGTGGCAAGTAACTTTTAGGCCTTCCCAATCCACAAGGTATATAGTAGATTAGATGAATATACATTACAACACTTGGTAGGCATGCATTACATACGATGGTAACTGGAATGATCCATTCTGACTCAGTAAAGTTAATTATACATTGTAACAGTACTTTTAAAGGGCCAATGTAAGCACAGGAACCAATATAGCTTAATGTGGGTCTATTGGAAAGAGATCCTTGCAGTGTCTCAATTGCTTTTCTGAGAAGAGGCAGTGTCTACACTAAACTATAAGGACTGTTACCGAGGGCAGTCATTAGAGGGACTTCCTATTGAGGTCCTGAATTATTTGCTGGACTCAGCAAGACATTGAAAGCTTCTCATCGCAATGGAGTAAGCCAATGCATCTCTATAAGGAGATGCTGATTGGCTCTCCACAATGATTGCTGCACATGCGCTCCCCCAATACTTCCATATCACGGATAATAGAATTATAACTAGGCAGGAGAACATTCTAACATTAGAAATGCAGGAAGAACCTTTAATTTTCCAACTGGTGAAGTCACTAGCTAGAATCATATGATGTGATTTCTTACCTTCTTTAGAATCATGGTCCTCTGTATTGGCCCCAAAGAAAGAGAAGGTGAATCCTGCAGGCTCCTCCTCTTTTGATTTTTGTAAGCTGAAATATTCATGCATGGTAGAGTTCTCCACTCCCACCTTTTTCGTTTCATCCTCTTGGTCCCATGTGATCACAGGATCCTCACTCTCTTTGGGTTTTGAGGTTCCAAATACTTCTTTTAAGTCCACTGCCACTTCATGGTAGGTTTCTACAGACACTTCTGGTAGCTTTTCTGCTTCCAGACGCCTTTTTTTCCGCTCAGATTTACTGCAGGAAGGCATATAATTCCATTAGGTCACAGTAGTTAATACTTTCACAGGAGATCCAATCCAGGAGAAAGAGGGAAAAAAAACAAACTACAGCTGATTATGATTACTTCTATTTATGTACAAATACAGTAAGTTCCAATACAGGTTTTCTGACTTTCCCTGTATATCAGTGCCCAGTGTAATGTTAGATATGAAGTAGAAGATAGTCTCACTCCATTTCTATATGCTTGTGGAATGCACGTTGGGCCCCTTTTATCATGCACTGTCTATCTTTGGCAGGGATCCCATTTAAAATCATCATGTCCCAATAGTAAAGAATATAGTTGGTGAGACGGCTCAGCAATATTCTGCTGTACTTCACGCGTGTTACAAGTGCAGGATTGAAGGTCCCATCACGGTGCACTCATCCTTCTACAATGAATAAAATGAATAAAAGGGAGTTGGAGAATTTCACTTTATCTTTGCAAACAAAATGATGGCTCACAGTACTAGAGTACTGTGACTCCCTTACTGTCAGTAAGGAAAGCAGCAGCATGCATTAGTAAATAAACCAACCCCACATTGTGCGTCAGTACAAACAATTACAGACTGTGATGCTGGATAAGACCAAATTGAACCATTTCATCTGGAAAGAACAGTCTGGTTTTGCTATACCCACTACACTTCCTGTAAAGAAGTATTCATTTTCATATTCCTCAGTCTACCACACTCCAATTTCACAACAGAACAGAGACCTATATTAAATATGGAAGAAGCCACAATCTAACATATGATTGTAGTAAACCTCTAAGAGGTAATGAAGCATTAAAATGTAAAAGTTATTACATAGTTGAGAGTTTACAATTGTAAAAAAAACACACATTTTAAAAACAATTACCTTTCTTTCTTTTTTTTGGTCTCTTCTGTCTGTGTTTCAAATGCTGCATGATCCTCATTCGTGGGGTCATATTGAAGGGCATTTAGATCTCTGAGAGAGAGAGAGAGAGAGAGAGAGAGAGATGAATGGTTGTGATGTCAAAATTTAACAAACTCCTGAGAGTGACTCACCGCTCAGACATGAATCGAACAATGTATTGCATTATGTATTCTGTAACTGATGTTCTGAGGCAAATTGTTTTAATCACTTGTCTCAATATGCCATTCCAGTTGAATAAGAACAAATGATCAATGCTATGAAATCTGTGGATCTTACAATATTGCCAGTGTACAACAGAGTCCTATAGCAAAAGTACATTTATTATCTGCCCTTGGAAATTAAAGAAGGATTACAATAGCTTATTAACTGTACAGTATTAGAGCGTTTTTATTGAAAGGAACACTCATATTATTCTGCCTTACAGGGACACTCCAGACCCCTGAACCACTTTAGCTTGCTGAAAATCTTTATGTGTGAAGATGTTTCTTCTTTTTTTCATTTTGCGAAAAGTGTAGATTTCAGTAGAAATGTACACTTTTATAACTTAACATTGTTATATACCTCCCGGCTTTCAAGCAGATATGTCCTGTTACTTCCTGGTTGTTTAGCTCAGTGGAGCTAAACACAAGAGGCAGCAATTGCTCAGAGCACCTGCCTTACAAAGACTTCTGATTGAGCTGCATTGGAAAGTCTGTGACTGGAAGACCACAGAAAGACTGGGTGAGGTTAGAACAGGAGAGCTTGCAAAGACTGCAGACAAGAGGACTGCAGGTTTTGTAAGCGGTTTATAGATTCACGCACAATAAAAAGATGAATTATTAAATGCATGCAAGTTTTCATCTGGTGCATATCTACTAAACAGTGATTTTTATTTTGTATTTGGGCAGTAGAGTGTCCATTTAAATCACGGTTTACATTAATTTTGAAAAAACTAGTCATACTTGAATTGTTTTGCTTTGGCGGACTGTTTGCTTGGTGCTTGTGGCTCTGTATTGACGTTTAGAAGACTATTTAAGATGTCCAAGTTTTTCTTTTTTTCTGCCGATAGGTCATCTTCAGCTTCACTGTTCACTTTCTGTTGGGATTCTAAATGAATGAGAGTAAACTAGTTACATATCCCTAAAGAGCAATAATATCCAACAAATATAACTGAAACACTTGCACAGGTGAATGGAAGCAAAAAGGGGATAAACAAAACACAAAAAATCAGATCTGTGCCTTTAATGTTGTTTGGGTCGCACAGTTTATCAAAAAACAATTGTAGTGTTATTCACTAAAGTTCAGGCCAAAGTAGCTGAGCAGGAGAAAAACCAAAACCAAAACAATTAAAACATAAATAAATCAACAACTGGTTACTATTCACCTACACTCATCCAACATTTTCAAAATTAATTTTAATACCAAACAATTCACTTAGTCATTTAGCCGCAGTAAATGGCGAGGCTAGCCCAGCCGAGATTGCTTCGGGTGTTAGAGCTGCTAACCTGTCGTATATATCAAAGCGTGGAGTATATAGAGTCCCTGTATTTTTGGTCTTGTTGTGCATAACATGGTAGTGAGTGGCTCAAAAGGTTAATCTATGTGATTTGCGTGTGGATGAGCAGGGTTTTATGCCGGTATGTTTAGTATTTGATTATAGGGTACATTCTTATGGTTAAAAAGCAGCTTGTCATTGGTGTTAGTAGGTTAAGTGCAGGCTGGTAGTGCATGTGTTGCTGTACTGCTGAGATGAGGCATGAATAAGGAGGGGTAGCCCAATAGGGAGCAACAATAAAAAATAAAAATTAGATGCAATGAGTGAAAACCATACTCAGCGACAGCGAACAGAGTCCCCTGCGGCTGCAACCTTTCACCCAATGCCGCTAGCATGCAGGTACAAATAGTCCATTCTTTGGCCCGGTATGGTGTTCTTTTGTGCCCTCTTGCTGAGTTGCGGCAGATTCCGGTCTTCGTGTGTGTCAGGCATGGATCGTTGTGGTATTCCAAAGCTGCGTGAGTCCCTGCTTCAGGCCCAACCGCTCGGCGCCCTGCTGGTTTGCGTTTGTGGCATAGGGAGGTGGTGTCGTCATTGGTGATTCCCGTGATCTCCGTGGATTTTTTAGGATCTGGTGTTGTGAGTGTGGTCTACCTCTGTGTAGGTGTTCAGCAGGTTTCTGCTTCTTGCTGGTTTTAGAGAGTGTCTGTGGCACCCTGTGAGCTGCTTGGTTCAGTCGTGTCGGTTTGCGGGCCGGCGGGAGAAGTCTCCCTCTCTGGCGCCATCTTGAGGTCCTGTTCAGACGGACGCCTGCATAGCTGTGTCTGGGCCGTGCAGGCTTTTCTCTGTGGGGGTGATATTCTGCTGTCATCTGCTCTCCAGCTTTGCCCAAAAGGCATGGAATATGGCATTAAGCCTGGTCAGGATGTCGGGCTATTCTTTGCTGCAGGTGTAGTCACACGTGGCGTCCGCCATTGTGCTAGCCGTCGTTACTGGAGGATGCTCGTGTGGTTTCACGGTCTGTGTCCATTGTGGCAAGGCTACTTGGAGAGGTTGGACCGGGATTACCCCCACCGGTCCTGAGGAGGGGGAAGCGGGCAGTCAGTGGCTCTGTACCCCCGGCGTAGGGGCGAGGAGAGCGGCAGCCTCCCTCCAGTCCCATCTGCCGTAGGCCACTGCTTGCCATCTCGGGTTCTCGTTTGCGGGAGACACTCTTGCCTGGCGATTATTCAGGGTGCCCCCGATGTGGGGAGCGTACCCCAGCAGCTGTACAAGCATCGAGTCAGTGAGTATCTCCATTATTTCAACGTGGGCAGTGGGAGCCCCTTCAACATGCGTCCATTCTGTTTGCAGGTCAAGCGGGCCCCCCTCCCCCCAGTTACAACAAGTTAAATCAAGTTTTATTTTCCTGGTAAAGCATTCCTTACCTTCAATCTGCTCATCTTCACTACTTGTATCCAGGAAGCGGGAGTCCATTCGGAAACGCTCATCTGTTCCAAAGCGAGATTGTAAACCCAAGAGCTGCATAAAAACATGTTACTGTGTCATGGACAGCTTTTTAATCTGCAAATCGACTTAAAGAAAAATATGTTCAAAACCACACTGTAACAGCACAGTAGCTTTTGTTAATGGCAAAGGACTTCTACGGTCCATGATTTTTGCAGCCATTCCAAACTGTGACATTTAGCCATTTTAAACTACACTTTCACCGCTTTTGAAAAATCCCACCTTATTAACTGTTGTTCGAAGCCTGATGTTCCCCCGTGTGGACACTCCAACCTATGCTAATTGCAAAAGCAGTCCACAATCTGTGTCAATCTGCACAGTCAGCAGGTGGAGTAAACTATGTTTAAAATGGTCAATGAGGCTTTCAGCAAACTGAGCTGTTGTGCTCCTACCAACTTATTTAGCCATTTCTCTCTTTAAATTTGATGATTTGAACGATCCATAACCACATGTAGCAAAAACCGCTGATAATACCGACGATTTGGCTCATTTTGATGATATCTAACAGAGCTGGAGTTAGATTCAAGATGCATAAAATGCTTGTAAACGATGCTAGTTTGGTATATATTTCTTTACAAACAAAAAAAAATACACAACCTATTTCCTGTGACGCTTCCTGTTAACACAATATGTTTATGAGTGTATACGTCTGTATATTTGTCACTACTAAAAAATGTATAAAAAATGTATTAATTTTATTTATATATATATATATATATATATATATATATATATATATATATATATATATATATATATATATATATATATATATATATATATATATATATAATTTGTACTGCAGCCAACATAGACCAAGGCTGGGAGGGGTTCCCTGCAGTTTAGAAGTGGCTATAGAAACATTTTAAATTTTTTTTTTTTTATATGTTAAAAATGCACTAATTATAGAATACATTAAAAAGTGGGACTCAATTCCACGACGGAGTAGGATTTTAATAAGCTACAACTTAGACAGACCTTTGCTCCAGCCCGGCCTTCATACTGAGATTTGATTTGGAACCTCTCCTCGTCCTCTGTACTACCTTCTTCATCAGACTCTTCATCACTGCGGTCAAATAGTTTTGGAGTTGGATTTTGTACCTAATGAAAAAAGAAAAAGAAAAAAAAAACCTGAACATCCTTACTATGATACAGTATTTTTTGTTTTTTTTATAAACGTACTCATTAACATGGAACAATGGCATGAATAGGAAATCAATAGACTTGTGCATGGCGTAACAAATGTGACTTTGATTCGTCCATGTGACATTTCATTTCAGACAAATTTCATGAAAAACTATTCAGATGAACCAAAAGTGTACAGCAAATATATACACACAATATAAATATTAGGTATACATTTTGTTCATAGATCAAATGAGAAGTGACCTATAGTGGTGAAAAATAAAAAAATAAATGATATAGATCATATATTTATTCTCTCTACTGGCCATTTCTCACTTGATCTGTGAATAAAATCAACATTTAGTAGCTGTCGTCTAACCATCAATCAGCTCTTTGTCAGTTTTCCTATTCAGCCATATGGAGTTACAGAATTCAGAACAACCACTGATTGCCCAAAATGTGTGCAACTCCGAATGTGCACAAGTCTAGTAATTATTGTGATAGTTGAACTGTTTAGAAACATAGAATGTGACGGCAGATAAGAACCATTTGGCCCATCTAGTCTGCCCAATTTTCTAATACTTTCATTAGTCTCTCGCCTTGTCTCATATCTACAATAGCCTTATGCCTAAACTCCCTCACTGTGTTAACCTCTACAACTTCAGCTGGAAGGCTATTCCATGCATCCACTACCCTCTCGGTAAAGCAATACTATCTGATATTGTTAAACCTTTGCCCCTCTAATTTAAGACTGTGCCCTCTTGTTGTGGTAGTTTTTCTTCTTTTAAATATAGTCTCCTCCTTTACTGTGTTGATTCCCTTTATGTATTTAAATGTTTCTATCATAACCCCCCATCTCATCTTTCCTCCAAGCTAAACATGTTAAGATCCTTTAACCTTTCCTTGTAAGTTTATACCCTGCAATCAATTAACCAGTTTAGTAGCCCTTCTCTGAACTCTCTCCCAAGTATCAATATCCTTCTGAAGATACGGTCTCCAGTACTACGTACAATACTCCAAGTGAGGTCTCACCAGTGTTCTATACAATGGCATGAGCACTTCCCTCATTCTGCTGCTAATACCTCTCCCTATACAACCAAGCATTCTGCTAGCATTTCCTGCTGCTCTATTACATTGTCTGCCTACCTTTAAGTCATCAGAAATAATTACCCCTAAATCCATTTCCTCAGATGTTGAGGTTAGGACTATATCAAATATTCTGTGCTCTGCCCTTGGGTTCTTATGTCCAAGATGCATTATTTTGCACTTATCCACATTAAATGACAGTTTCTATTGCATTAGATTGTTCATTTAAAAAGTTCAGCCTCTTTCGATTAAGTTTACATGTGTTTTACAACTATCCCCTAGATAAATGTTGAACAATGTTAGCATATGAATACTTACCTTGTCAGAAGGAGTACTAATTTGGTCACTCTTCTTTGTTTCCTCTTCACTTTCTTCCTCGGAGTCCGAATCAAACTTAATGTGTTGAGCTTTGCTTGAGGACTGGGAATCCTAAAATACAAGAACACTTATAATTCTGAAAACATTAAATGGACAGTTCATATCAGGTCACCAACATAGGCCTCAATTTAATAAGTTTTCCCAAATTATTACATATTTTTGGATACACTTTTAAAATTATAATATTAGGAGACATATATATATATATATATATATATTAGATAAGCTTTTCAAATGATTACATATTTTTGGATAAACTTTTGAAATGGCTTTCTCAACTTGTTAAGATTTAAAAAACGTATGTATATAACAAAAAAAAAAATCAAGATATTCATTATATATATATATATATATATATATATATATATATATATATATATATATATATATATATATATTATGATAAAGTGAAGGCAGAGAGGCCTTTTAACCCTAGGGGAAGTACGTGTAGTTTGTGTATTGCACAACACAAAGCTATGTTTAGTTATGGGCCCCTGGGGTGGAGCATTTGGAGAGAAGGGTGGGCCAATGCTCCACTCCACAGTTTAGTGGTTTTCTTGGGAGACATAGATCCAGGCCAGGGTTTTTTGGACTGTCTCCAACCCACTGCTCAGCTGCAGATAATCAGCTGTAGCACTGGGAATAAACCACTCTCTGCTAGGCAGGTACAGGGGGGATTTCTGGCTTCCTCCCAGGAAGCAGGTAGGAGAGAGGCTGTTCTCTCCAGTGAGAGAGTCAAGTAGACTAAGCACTAGGAGTGCAGAAAGGAAGCAGTCAAGGCTGGCTTGGAGCACAGTCAAGGCTGGCTTGGAGCACTGGGAGTGGAGAAAGGAAAGCAACAGGCTAGCTAGCAGAGTGTTGCTATCTAATAAGGTTGGTGCAATATGTTTTTGTTAGTTTAACCCTGATAGAGAGGGATATTAAAAGTGAGTCAGTGCTCAGACGAGCTAGGTTTTTATTTAAAGGGGAAACCTGTTATATTTATGTTTTAGTTGTGTTGCTGCCTGGATTATATGAAAACCAAAGGACTGTGCCTGTTGTTTACCCTAGAGGACCGTGCTACCTGCTGACAAGGATCACTATATATATATATATATATATATATATATATATATATATATATATATATATATATATATATATATATATATATATATACACACACACACATACATACATACATACACACACACACACAATCATTTGGAAAGCTTATCCAACAATATTAAATCAAGGACATAATAAGGTTTAAAGAGACACGCCATGTACAACAATCAATACAACATATAGTAATGGTAAAAAAAAAAAAAAAACAGTCTCTGGAACAAACAAAAAAGACTCGCATTAGCTCCTTGAAAATTCCACAGGAGAGAAAATCCAACTTGTTTCGCGTGAACGTACTTCTTTTCACAAGAAACGCCCTGATTTTGTCCCCTGAGGAATTTTTCGGCCAGATTTAGTTTTTTGTATTGAAGAATGTTTTTGAACAGGTTTAAATAAATGTTTGTCTTAAAAGAAAACATCAACCTTGTGCAACATAGGCCACTTTATTGTTAATGTATATTAGACATGACCTACAAGTAAATTAATATTGAGAAAGAACATAGGGGGATTTCAAGGAAGGTTGGTTTGTGGATATATAGCATAGATTGTAAGCTCACTTGGGTAGGGCCCTCTTTACCTAGTGCTTCTGCCACCGTTACTTTGTATGTCAGCTTGTTATTTTATCTTCCCTCTGTTTAATTGTAAAATTCGGCAGAATATGTTGGTGCTAATTATTAAATGCTAATAATAATGCAGTCAGAATTCAAATATCTTGTGTTTTTAGATCAGATTTCACTTCATCTTTTATGCATTTGTTTTCCATTTTGATATACTGGGAATAAATTTATCCACAAATGTGTAAAGGTTTATTTTTCTATACTTAGTGTATATTTAGCTACAGCATTTACAGAGAGACTTACCAATTTAAGCAGAGCCCCTTGGATTGCCAGTTTCTGTTGCTCCCGCTCTATCCTTCTCTCCTCCATGGCAGCCAAACGTTTCTTATTATCCTCCAACTTCTCGGTAATGCTGCGCTTCTTTGTTTCACTCTTCCCACCATTTTGAGAACTGATGCACTGTGAGGCCTTATCAAGAGCCGATGGTGAAGTGACAATGCTTGGTCCCTCGTCACTACTAGATGACGACTCCTCGCTGCTACTACTACTCTTCCTCCTCGGATTTATTTTTTCAGCTTTGTTTCTTTTAACTTGAGGTTGGTTGGGAGCTTGATCTTTACCTTGCTGATCAGCTCTAAATTCACAATTATCTGCTGAACCTGGGTCTTGCTCCAGTCTGTTTGTGGAGATAAAAACATTGATCTCACTGCTTTTAATCACTTTACTACTTTTGTTTGTAGCTAATTTGCCTTGGTGAGAAGGGCTGACAATGGCATTAGAAAATGAATTCACAGAAGCATTTGATTCTTCAGAGGGACATGATGTTAAAAGTGACCCCAAGCCTTTAAAAGCTGGAAGTTTTATTGGAGGTGCTTTTTTCTTTTTTCGTTTATTGTCACAGCTATCATCACTATCTTCTAAAATGGAAGCCACAATATCTTCTGGGTCCATACTCTTTTTCACTTTCTGTGTCACAACAGGTGTTTTCCGTGCACTAGGTAGGTCTTCTATCACGTGACTCTCAACTGTTCTATTCAACGTTTCATCTTCTGAAGAATCTATAGCTTCGCTGGCTAATTTTCCCAAGTCAGCCATTGAAAGAGTTAACCTCTGACAGTTTTGCATCATGGTGTCATACTCTTCGTCGGAATAGGAGTCACTACTGTCTGATCCTGAATGGTTTTGATTCTGGTCTCTCTCTGTCTCATCTTCTGAAGACTCTCTTGATTTGTTGGCTGGTTCCTCCAGCTCCCCCATTGAAAGAGGTAACCTGTGGCAGTTTTGCATTGAATCATACTCTTCATCAGAATAGGAATTGCTACTGACTGATTCAGAATCATCATTCTCACTACCTGACTCTGATTGGTCTTCTGTAGGAGGTGAGAGATCTGGTTTCAGTTTTTTTAACTGGATGTCTGAAGGACCTAGTTTACGTTTTAGTTTTTTGGCAGGAATTGGACACTTTTCATTTACAGTGCCTTTTTCTACATCTTTGACATTTTTGGAAACTGCAATAATTTCATCTGTATCAGCAGAGTCATATTCATCATCTTCCGCATTCTTACATAGTTCCTTTACAGCATTTTTATCTCGTCTTGACCAATGACTGCTATAACTCATCTTAAAGGAGTCATCCACAACCTCTAAGTTAGTGTCTTCAATTATGATATTGCCTCTGTTTTCTGCTTTTTTATCACTATCTAACCATGCTCGTAGCTCTTCTCCAGAATCATATTCGTCATCAGAAGACCTGCGGTTTCTGTATCCTCTACGTTGGTCATCCAGAATCTTTAAAGAGCTTACCTTTGCTTGAGTTTCACTAGAAGACTGTTTAATTACGTGGTCACTACCTTGCTGAGATATTTTAAATTTTTGTGATTCAACATGCTCCTCTGTACCTAGATTTTTTTTCTGCAAATGGAGTTTCTTTGTATTAGGGCTTTTGTAAGCTGGAAACTCTCCCCTGCGTTTTTTGCTGATCTCATTATCACCTCCTTCGAGCTGCCAGGTCAGTTCTGATACTGGAGTCATCTCAACAGAACTGTCCTCCAATTTTTTAATATTGTGGCAGTATTTTGAAGGGTCATATTTAATGCTGTTTGTTTGAGTAAAGGAATGATCTCAGTTATGGTAATACAATTTATGACAGATTCAAAAAAGTGATCATGTGTAAAAATACAATTTAGATCTGTGTTCTACTGTGAATCTCCAAAGGCTGCTAGACAAGATTTTCCAGAATTCACTTTAAGTGGTTAATGGGAAACTATAGTGCCAGAAAAACAAAGTTATTTTCCTGGCACTATAGCTTCCCATAGGTCCCCCTCTGTCAAGCGCCCCCAGAGTTTCTACAGCTGCCAATGCTAAATAAGCAAGATGTTAAAGGGATACTATAGGCACCAAAACAACTTTAGCATAATGGAGCTGTTATGGTGTATAGATCATGCTCCTGCAGCTCAATTATCTACCATTTGGGAGTGAAATCACTTTGTTTATACAGCCCTGGTCACACCACTCTGCATGCGACTTCCACAGCCTTCCTAAGCACTTCCTGTAAAGAGACATCTGTTTAAACTTCCTTTACTGTACATTCGTTTAATTTACAATGTATCCCCTGCTCTGTTAATAGCCTTCTAGACCCTGCATGAGCCCCCTGTGTGTGCTTAAAGTTCAACATACAGAGCAGGAGATAAAGACAAAACAAAAAAACTTCCAAAGTAAGTTAACATCTGATTGAAAATAAAAATGTTTGGCTTTAGGAGTCACAGCCCGGGGAGGTGTGGCTAGTTTGCATAAACAGAAACAAAAAAGTTTTAATGGCAGAAAGTTGACCAGTTAACCCCTTAAGGACACATGACGTGTGTGACATGTCATGATTCCCTTTTATTCCAGAAGTTTGGTCCTTAAGGGGTTAAACTGCACTGACATGAATTATACACTAAAACAGCTTTATGATGAGCCTCTAACTCCAGGCGAAACACGTGTCGGGGCTCGATATCTGCCACTTTACCGTCATATCAGCTCGGTCTTCTGTGTCTCTGGGCACCTTCATTCATTATAATTTGTTGGACCATGGGCTACACTGTATAAGCCATTGAGGGTACCCATCGCAGCTAGCTGGCTGATAGCCGTCTAGGCACCACAGATAGATGAGTGACTGATCAGGGTTTTAGGAGCATTATGTTTGAGTTAAGACATTACTCTATTAACTGCTAACCCTACGGCTTTCTGTGCCATGACATTAAGATTCTATCTTTTCTTTTCTTATTGCCTGTCCTATACCAGATGCCCAAGAAGGCACCTTTCTAATACTCTACACTAACTCTTGATATCGCACTAACAATAAGGTTATTACAGACATAGATTATTGAGGTCTGTTTTAAGTGTATAATTATGTAACATTATTTGGGTATAGATTACAGCAATTTAGTGTCATACCTATTTTCACAATTTATTCCTGTTCAGGATAATATGATCATTAGCAGTCAAGTCATGCACATGCTCTGAATACAGACAAGTGTTTTTGGACTGTTTTTTTTAGAACAGTATTCCCTCGAGAGAACGGTGCACGGCAACTCTATGTTACAGTGGATACAGTCCTAGATATAACATTGTATTGGACCTTTTTTCTTTTGGTCACTTATTATATCACCTATGCTGCATATTTAGAGATTGCTATTACTATCTTCTCAACATAGCAGTGAATAAAGCATTATATTGATATAACACCATATCAGATTTTCTTTTCGATATATGGTTATTTATTAGATGACCTATGGTGCACATCTTGAGGTTATCTGTTCGATATCACTACGGCGATTTTTTCCACTTAGTCTTATTTTTTTATATTTTATTATTTTTTTTCATTATATTTTGATTTTCTTCCTTTTTTTGCCTGAACTGACGCAATTGACTCTTTTATGGAGTCAGGCAGTCACAGCCAGTGTTTATTTGTGGTTTTTATTTTTGTTTTTTCGATTTTTGGTTCCACTAATAAAGCATCTTCCAGATTTTTATATATTTATCATGACAGTATGTTATAACAATAGGAACAGAGTTCTGTTTTTCTTCTCTTTATTAAGCTAAAATGGTTTTGATGCCTGTAAATGCTGAGGATGGTATAAAATATTATTGGTCCTCATAGCAAGCCAGAGAGTACGAGAACTATGTGCAGGAGGCACAGAGATATATGATGAAAATTAACTATCAAATTTGTGAAATGCTGCTACAGTAAAACGGTGAAGATGTTGGTAGTTTGCATTTGCACCAAAAAGGATATTTTTCTCTTGTCGTTGCCTTTCAAATGAAGAACAGGTAGAACCCTGCCATATTTACTAACCACCCAATTCTGGAAACAAAAGAGCAGAATAAAAGGTTTTAACAACAATATGTAATATCCATACTTAAAAAATATTAGAAATTTTCCTCTGAGTTTTCAGACTACTGTAATCACCTGCCTTATGATTTGGTACTTCGGTCCCCGGTACAGCAGCCTTCATCTGAAAATCTTGAACACCAGCTTCCTTTAGGGATTTTACCAAGTCCGGTTTTGAGTCTTCTTGGGGCTTTATGCTTTCTTTAGTTTCTTGTCTCTCCCGCGACAACCTATGTATGAATAAAACACAGACATCAAGCACACTTGGGATATTAACTTGCCTGAATAGGACAGATGGTAAATTAACTCAGTGACATAACCTACTAGGACCAGGAAAAAGAAATACACAACTAACCTTGCATTTTGTCTATAGCCATAAGTTTACCATGCATATGTAAACCAAAAGCTGCACAGCTCACATATTATAAGAGTAAGAAAAACATAAATTTTACTTACCGAAAATTTCTTTTTCCTGAAGATTAGAGGCAGTGCTTACACCATAGGGATATCCAATCTGGAGGGAAAAAACAGGCAGGCAAATCTCCAAACATTTTAACCCCTCCCCTAATTACCTCCTTTCCAATAAGTAGCAGCTCCTCCTGATCATCCCCAGACAATACATAAGCCAAATAGCTGCAAAATTACTTAGTTTATTAAAAAAAGGGGCGGGAATTGTAGCACTGCCTCTAATCTTCAGGAAAAAGAAATTTTCGGTAAGTAAAATTTATGTTTTTCCTTTCAGATTAGAGGCAGTGCTTACACCATAGGGATATAATAAAGCAGATCCTGAGGGCGGGTTTCAGTTCACTACTGCTTGAAGCACCCTGCGCCCAAAAGCTGCATACTCCGAGGCCAGTATGTCCCACTTGTAGTGTCCTGAGAACGTATGGAGAGAGGACCGATTAGCAGCTGAACAAATTCGAGACGGAGAAGTAGCTGCACGCAGAGCCCCTGACGGCGAAAACAGCTCTAGTAGAATGTTCCTTTATAGGGCCTGCAAATTCCGTGCCACTCTTAGAATAAGATAACAGAATACAATCCTTCAGTCATCTAGCCAGAGAAACTCTGCGAAACCAACATACCTTTCTTTGTGCCTATGAACAAGACAAACATACCGATATCCTAACGGAAGGATTCCGTAGCTTTAGATATTGCCAAAGACCTATCGTTACGTCTAAGCAGAGAAAATTACTTATCAAGGCATTAGACGGATTCCGACACAAGGTCGGCAAAACCACTTCTCGGTTGACATTGGCAACAGAAAAAACTTTAGTGATACCTGAAGGATCGAGCTTCAGAACCTCCTTGTCCTGATGAAAACCAAAAAGGGAAAATACTCCCGAAGCGCTCGGAGCTCACATACTCTTTTAGCTGACGAATAGCCATCAAAGGAAACCGGTATCCAAAGAAAACATCTTCAGGGAACTTCTTCCAATGGTTCAACAGGCGGTACTCAAAGCGCGGAAAGGACCAAATTCAGATCCCAGGGAGGACAGGTTTCTCTAACAAAGGGCACCAAACGTGTCAGAGCTCTGAAGAACCTTGAAATCAGAAAATTTGAGGTGAAACATCTGAGGGAGAAGAAACCGATAGCAGAAACATGTAAACTAAATGAAGCAGGTTTAAGACCTTTGCAAATCTCATCCGAAGGAAGCATAGAATCTTCAGGATGGACGCGGAAACAGGGTTGACTTCAAACCTACAACATCGCTGAAACTTCCAATTCCTAACGTAGAACCTTGAAGTAGATGCCAACAAAAATTTTTATAACTTCAGGATCCAGACCTTTACACTCTAAATCTGGAGTCCAGAAACCAGGCCGTCAATCGGAATCTCCGAAGGGCCGGAAGAGGCACCATGGCGTCCTCTAGAATTACTCCTGAAAGAGGAAGCTTCCAAAAGGTGGCCCTCGGAAAGTTCAGGAGAACCAAGAACCAACTACTTCTTGGCCACCCTGGACGGATTAGGATAATACTTACATTTCCCAGCCTTACTTTTTTGAAGTATTCTGGGAATAAGCACTACTGGCGGGAAGATATATGCCAGGTTGAACTTCCATGGTAATGACAGGGCATCTATGAAATCCGGCCTGTCTGCTGGAGTTAGGGATGCAAAACGTCTTGTCTTCCTGTTCACTCTGGGTGCCATCAGGTCTATCTCTGGAACACCGAAGCGGACTGTGCTGAACTTGAAAATTCTGCATGACAGGGACCAAACTGCTTGTTTCAAATGATGCCTGCTCAGGGCATCTGCCACCACATTGAACTTTCCTAAAATGTGAACTGCAGAGATTGACATAAGGTGCACTTCTGCCCACAGCATGATTATTGAACAAAGGCTTTCTAATCTTGTTGATCTCGTACCTCCCTGTATGTTCAAATATGCCACTGTCGTTCGAATGTCTGAACGAATTTGAATATGTCGAACTTTGATGAGAAACTGAAACGCCAAGAGTGCCATCCATACGGCCTTTAATTCCCTGAAGTTCGAGGAACTTCTCATATCCTTCTCTTGCCAGGACCCCTGCTTCTTTATGTCTTCCAGATGGGCCCCCCAGCCCAGCGCAGAGGCGTCTGTTGATATGATAGTAAAGGACTTCATCCGGAATGACAGACCCTCGTGGAGGAATCGAGAAAATGTCCACCACTGCAGACTTTTCAAAGTTAGATCGTTAAACCTCATCAGCCTATCTAGGCCGAGTTCCTGTCGATACCAGACCTGCAGAGTGTAACTTTGTAGAGGTCTCATTCTGGCTATTGCCCAAGCGACTGCCGGGATTGAGGCTGTAAACAGACCCAGCAAGCACCTGGCATCTCTGATTGAAAACATACTTTTTTCTCAGAGATTCCGGATTAACCGCTTGATCTTTTAGTATCTTCCCTTCTGGCAGGAATAACTTCATCGCGATAGAATCCAAAATTAGACCCAAGAACTGGATCCTTTGAACTGGCACTAGTTCCGATATGTTGAAATTTATTAGCCAGCCATGCTTTTCCAGCGATTTGATGGCTGTCCCCAGGTCTAACTGTAGTTGAACTTGGGACTCTGCAAACAACAGCCAGTCGTCCAAATATGGAATGACAGCGATGCCCATACTTCTTAGAAAGCTTGAACTACTACTCGAAGCTATGTGCATACTCTGGGCGCTGATGCCAGGCCGAAAGGTAGTGCTCTGAATTGGTAATGTATGGTTACCAATTGGCAGCACACCGCATCCGTAGAAAACTTTTGCTGGATTCTGCTATGGGTACATGAAGATAGGCATCTTTCAAATCCAGGGAAGCAAACCAATTTTATGGGTGCATAAGCAGAGCAGCCGACTTTACTGTTTCCATGAGGAATTTCTTTATGAGAATCCGCTTGTTTACGGCCTTTAGGTCTAGGATAGGTCCGAACGAACCATCTGGTTTTTGGCACCAAGAAAGTCTTGAATAGGTGCCTTGATGTCTTTCCTTTAGAGGAACTTCTTCCACCACTCTTTTTAGTAACAGAGTCGATACTTCTTCCTATAAACAAAGGCTCTTTCTGTTGACCCTTGAAATAGTTTCTAAGAAAGGAACTTCTAAATGAGGGAAGTGTCTCTGCGTTACGGCTTCTAACTGCTTCCCATACGATACTGGTAAAGCATTCCTTCCTTCCTTTACCTGTTTCAACAACTCATCCAGCTTTGAACCGAAAAGTCTTCCAGGTTCAAAAGAAAGTTCACACAGTGAATTATCAGATGCCGCATCTGCTGACCAATTTCTAAGCCAAAGTGCTCTTCTGGCGACTGTTGAAATACCTATATTCTTGGCCGATAATTTCAGGCTTTCTGCAGAGGCATCCACTAAAAATCAGATGCCATACTGATATATTATAATAGCTTTAACGGGTCTTCCTTAGCTTCTCCCGTATATACCTTTTCTAGTTCTTTCAACCAAAGAAATATGGGCCTTGGCAACGGATGACCCCGTAATCAAAGCTTTAGCTTGAGCTGCCGAAGAGATGAACAACATCTTTAAGGAGGAGTCCATGCGTTTAACCATGACATCCTTGAGGCCGCTTGAAACTCCAATTGGTAATGTAGTCTTCTTACCTATTTGAGCAATAGGAACGCCCACTACAGGGACAGTATCCAGCATACAGTCTTGTACCGCTTCTATGGAAAGAGAGAATTAAAAACTGTCTAGCCAATAAACAGCATGTGACCTGGGAATTTTCCATTCTTTTAAATCAATACCCCAATCTGTGGGTGAAAAAGAAACCTATAGGACTTTTACCCTGTTTCTTCAAGTTCAAATGCAACTGCACTTCTTTAATCAATTCCCCAAATGGATTCTACTGGGAAATGCAGATTCCTCATTTGATGAGACACTGCTGAATTATAGCCATACTCAGAACCCCTAGTTCCAAACTAGAATCGGAACTTCCCAAGATCTTACTTTTTGTTAGCATGTATTACAAGCTGAGAATCCTGGGCAACCGAAGCCTGGATTGTCTGTAATGCTGCTGACCACATATCCACAACTGTTTGCTGCATACTTTGTTGCAACCAGCTGATAAAGTGGACATTACTGTTCTTTGTGCTTCCTCTGAAGCTTCTTTAAACACAGAGCAAAGTTTTCTTTTTACAACCATCTGGCATAAGATGGCCACACACAGAGCAAATTAAATGCTTGGCTAGATGTACATTTCCCCTTCTCAGCAACATTATCCAAATTTTCAGGATTATATACTGGGAACAGAAAACAAACAAGGGAAAATAAACAAAATTTTTCCCTAAAGATTCAGGCTAGAACCATTTAAATAAAAACTTAATCAGTCTTACCTTAAATGGCCCGAGAGTGTGTTGGAGGGCAGGTGAGAAACACACATTGCAAACCGTTCTGAGAGCTCCTGGCAAACAGAGGTTGCTGCTGGTAATGCTCCTTTTAAGTCCTGTAACCAAACAAAAACGCCCAGTTCAAATTTGGCGCCTGAATCCAGGTTCGCATTGCGCATGTGCATAGCGCTCTGCGACTCCCTGGTGGAACGCAACGCAACCTGTGTGTGCGTTCCACCGACAGGACCTCCCAGCCGACGCACGCCTGCGTCCTTCGTCAGACCGGCACCTGGCACGGCAAGAGACGGAATAAATTCTGAGGGACCACGCCGTCCGGCGTGTTAAACGCTACTTACCCGAACATCAAGGAAGCAGAGCCTCCCGAGCCTCAGCCCTTCTCACCTGCTTCCTGGAGAACCTTCCTGCATAACCTCCCCTGCCGAAGGCAGGCAAAGAACTGGGGATGATCAGGAGGAGCTGCTACTTATTGGAAAGGAGGTAATTAGGGGAGGGGTTAAAATGTTTGGAGATTTGCCTGCCTGTTTTTTCCCTCCAGATTGGATATCCCTATGGTGTAAGCACTGCCTCTAATCTGAAAGGAAAATCACCTTTATATCATATTATCCTGTGCCAAGGCCTTCTTCAGCTTGTGGACATAACTCCCCCTCACTGGAGGGGAACAGATGTTGGGGAGGAGGCCTCGGGCAGCATGGAGGGTCTGGCGGTGCTGCCACTGGTTGTCTGTCGCCAGAATGCTAAGCATGCTGATGACATATGCCAAATATGCACATCTTTAACACTAGCCAGCCTGCCTTACTTTTCTCATCCACATTTAATTTGTAAAACAGTATTTCAACCTTTGATAGGAAAATAAAAAAAAAAAATCAGACCAGCAAAAAACATGTGAAAACAAGGCTATAAAGTTACCTGTGTAAGAAGCTTTCTTTTGCCTTTTCAATCTGCAGGACTCCTCCCTTCCATTTTGTCTTATTAAGGGTGGATATACCTAATGGACAACGAGAATGTATACATATTTTTAATGCAAGATATAAGAAAGCATAATTTTACATAAAACATAACAAAATATATGTATAATGTCTATAGGCAGCAATGGTAAATCAGAATACTGTGTTGAATTACATGTCCAATGATCCTCAGCCAGAAGAAGATGACAGAGCCCTTACTACTCCTTACTTAGAGCCCAATATCTGCAGCTTGCAAATCGCCTATTTGTAGGAGTGAATTTAGTAAACCCATTACGGATTTTGAAGGAAAAGATAACATCGTGTTTTGAGAGTCAATTTAATTAAAGGTAATATAAATCATGCTATTTGTAAACTAAGAAAATTACATTCCTTTTCAGGGGAAGCTATTAAGAATCATAGGCAATTTAACAGTAACAACAAGACAATACTTTCCTATATCCTCAAAATAAAAGCACTTTTTTTCGATTATATGTTTTTTTTTTTTTTTGTTTTTTTTTTTAGGTTTAGGACATTTTAAAAGCATCAACAGCATGCACAATGACTAATCTGGAAAAGTTAATTTTTAACATACACTTCCTTAAGTCTACATCCGAGATGCTGATGTTGAGGTAAGCAAATGTCTTCACAGGATTTCCTAAAAGAAAAACAAACAAGACAACAGGTTAAAGACTGAGCATCATAAAAATTGAATACTTTTAAGCATCTTTTAAGCTGTACATTTCATGCAAACGGTTACTTCTCTGGAATATACACTTCTGCAGCTATAATTTTTCTCCATGGTAACATGCCCACTTTCTTTTTTTTTTTTATTATTCCAATATTTTTTATTTTTATAGTGCATGAAAGATCACAACATTTCTTGTATGGCCACAACAGCCTTGACAAGCGCATTGGTTACAAGTGTATGAGCATATTTGTGGTAGGAAAGAAACTTGTACATAGTTTAGTGAGTTGCTTGGTTCATAGTATCATTGATAATTTTAGCTTGAGAATAGCGAGGGTAAGGAAAAGGACCAGAAGCTTATTACCTAGTGAGCTTGTAGCCATTACGTACAATGAGGAGCGATGCCTGTTTTTGCGTAAGTTGTACATACATTAATGAAGGCAATCATGTGCATCCCAAATAGCAGTAGGCTGTACAGTTGCATGATACAGCGAGTCATTCAGAGGGTATTACTATGTATGTGACATTCGGGACTGACGCTCGTTTGAGGTTTAACCACAGTATGTCACCTCGCAGTGTATGTATAGTGTCCGATGTCTGTTTGCCTCTGACTGCTTGTGGTGAGGATGTCATCTGCGTAGGAGTGGGTATTAGTGTGATACAGTGTGTGGTAGAGGCTTGTTGCGGTGGGTGATGCCCCATAAGGTGGGGTATGTGGAGTTCTGATGTTCCGTGTTTGGAACACAGGGTCTGCTCTGGAGGAGGGGGGGTGGCCTGTGGGCAGCAGGGAGACGTGGGTCGAGGTATCCCTTCAGTTACAGTCGCCTGTAGCGTGGGGTCATGGGTTCTGGGGTCCTCAGGTAGCAGGTTGGTCCGTGGTGTGTGGTAGGGGGTCTGTCGCCGGGGTTCTGTAGTGTGTGTTTGCTTTGCGTCCCTGACGGGACCCCCGTTCGTCACCTGGCGTGTGGCTTGTGTCGGCCCCTGTCAGGCGTGGGAGGGAGTCGTGTGTGTCAGGTGTCTCAGGTGGTTCTCGTGCTCGGCGTTGTCACTCTGGTAGGGGGTGACGTGCGGTCAGGGGTAGTAGGAGGGTGGGTAAAGGGGAGGTGGTGATGGCGGGGGGTGACCAGGAATTAGTTTGGGTGTGCCTGGGTGTGAGAGGTGGGGTGCGGGCTTCGGGCTCCCGGGCCTGGGCCCGCGTCCCAGCTCCCCCCGTCCCTGGGTCCGGCATCGGCGCGCTCGTTTCGGTTCCGTCTTTCCGTCGGGACTGCCTCCGATGTTCCGTCGTTCCTGTCTGGGCCCTCCGGCAGGGGGGGCCTCATATTTGATCCCGGGGGTTGCGTGCCTTCTCCGGTCCCGGTGGGGGAGGCGAGCCATCTTAGCCAGTGGTACCAGGTGTCGTGGTAGCGCTGTATACGTCCAGCCGCCGAGAGGATCAGCTCCTCGATCTGTCTGATGTCCTCCACTCTGGCTAGCCATTCTCTTAGCGTCGGGGCCGTGGGTTGTTTCCAGTGCGTCGGAATAAGACTACGCGCCGCGTTTAGGAGATGTGGTATCACTGATCTCTTGAATTTAGTTGTGGGGATTGAGGTTAGTTGGAGTAGGTAGGTTTCCGGTGTGAGTTGTATGTCTGCGTCCGTTATGGTCACCATGACAGCGTGAATCGCCGACCAAAAGGGTTTGATGTGTGGGCAGGTCCACCAAATATGGAAGAGGGATCCCAGTTCCCTCCCGCACTTCCAGCATTCGGGTAACATGCCCACTTTCAACACTCTTGCCTCCCCTTCTAAACCTCACCAGACTTTCTGTGTCTGTCTAATCACAATGCAGCTCAGTGAGAAGTCATTGCAAAGCAGGTGCTCTGGGCAATTGCTGCCTCTTGAGTTTAGTTCTACTGAGCTAATGAAACGAAGTAACAGGACCTTTTGTCTGCTTAAAAGCCAGGGGGATGTAACAAAGTAAATTTAGAAAAGTGCTGGGGGGAGGAGCGATGATGTAGCACGCTCACTAAGCTCGCGGGTTTAGGTGCCGGGAGAAAAGTTCTTCTGAAGTGCAAGCCGGCAGATCAGATCCTGGGAAAGGGGACCACTTGCCTCACTACTAAAAAAAACTGCCACAAGAACATGCGAATGAGCATAAAGCTCCCAATACCATATATGTATTCTAACTCAGAATCAGCTGGCTTATAGAAGGGAAAAATAAAGTGTGTGTAATGATCATATAAATTATTTAAAAACTAACTGGCATGATCAAAAAATCCTGGGTTAACGTGAAAAAGGAAGTCAGATAAAGACTAAAGGGTGATGGATGCAACTACGGTATATCCTAACTGGAGGGAGGTGAGAGAAGATGTGAAATGGGTGAGAATTTCTTTGTATAAACATACTACTAGAATACTCATCCTGAAAATTTGTTGTTTTTTTTAAACCTTGCTTAAATGCTACATTTGAAATCTTTATTTTTGACTTTTTCCTGGATACCCTGCTTGATTTTTATACTTGAATATCAAATAAAAAGTTTGAAGGGAGAGAGGAGGGGAGGAAGGAGAGAGTAAAAAAAAAGAAAGCAAATCCTGGAGAGAGGTAAGAAGGACTAACATCGACAGAAAGAAGAAGAGAGAAAGGGAAGGATAAAAGAAAATAGCCTACAATAAACAGATCCCTCCTTGCGTATTCTGAAAAGATTTTAATCTTTGTGAAATGTTTTTTTTTTTCTTGGTATAGAGAAGATGGTGTTAAAATAAATGAAAATACTACCAAAAAGGCTCCTCTGCCCCCCCTCAATGCAGCCCATTATTTTACACACACTAAAACCACAACACAAACACACACGGCATTCACCATACACACACTAAAAGCACAACACACACGGCATTCACCATACACACACTAAAAGCACAACAAACACACACTAAAAGCACAACAAACACACACTGCATTCACCATACACACACTAAAACCACAACAAACACACACTGCATTCACCATACACACACTAAAAGCACAACAAACACACACTAAAAGCACAACAAACACACACTGCATTCACCATACACACACTAAAACCACAACACAAACAGCATTCACCACTAAAACCCCAACACAAACACACTCTGCATTCACTACACAAACACACACTTTATCTAAAACACACACAACTACATCCATTATACAAATGTGCAATCTGTATCCATTTTACATACCACACAGACAGGGCATCCTTGTGGGCAGACTCAGAATGGGCCCCGTGGGAAGACACTGGGGCGGTCCGGGGGGCCCAGACTTTGAACTACGTCAGGGGCCCCAACATTTCTGATGGCGGCCCTGCCTATGAGTGTTTGTTATATGTAATTATTGTTTTTCTGTATTTTAAATTTCTCTTGATGTCGGACTATATGACGAGAGGTGGAGGTGTGGGCTGGACCAAAGATAATGGTTAAGTTTGCAACTCTGAATGTGTGGGGATTAAATTCCCCACACAAAACATCTATTCTCCTCCAATTATTTAACCCCTAAAGGACCAAACTTCTGGAATAAAATAGAATCATGACATGTCACACATGTCATGTGTCCTTAAGGGGTTAAAAAAACAGCGAATAGATATTTGTGCTATACAAAAGACTCACTGGAGGAGTTTAGACAAGTTTTTTTAATAACTCTAGAGACTATCCTATGGTCACTTCTTCCTCATTGCCAGATAGGAGAAATGTGGTGTTGCATTTCTCTTTTCTCGCAACAGATTTGTGTATAAAACACTCCGAACAGGATTCTGAAGTGAGATATTTAATAGTGATTTGTACGATCGATAATACCCCTTATACATTGATCAACACATATTTGCCAAATAATGCGCCAATTACATTTATATTCAGATTTTGGGAAAGACTGAATAAGATAAAACAGGGAAATATTATATGGATGGAAGATTTCAAGTGTGTAATGGACCCAAAAATCAATAAACAGACACTGTTGAGTAGACAGATGGATGGGAATGTGCAGAGGAAAGCATCAAAATGTAGTTTGTTTGCCCAGGGAAATTCGTTATATGACACCTGGCGTATATTCCATACAAATGAGCAATACTATACGTGTTTTTCCAAAACACATACACTGCTTATATGAGAATCGACTATATCCTTACAGACCTAAATATCATTCAAAGAGTCAAGAAAATTGATATATGCAAGATAACATGGTCAGATCATAATATAGTCATTATGGAACTGAAAGACAACTTTATTAAAAAACGACCAGAATGGAAACTCAAGGTGTTTCTCCTAGAGTCTCCACAAAATAGAGGATACATAAAAAAAAAACAAACAAACACAAACCTTTACTTTCAAGAAAATACCTCTAATGACTTATCCCCAGCTACGGTTTGGGTAGCCATGAAGTGTGTGATCTGGGGCCATTTTATAAAAATTAGCTTCCCAAATAAAGGAACACAGAAAAAAAATCTCTCAGATCTCTATATCAAATTAGAGAATTTAATACGTTGTAACAAAATTAACCCTTTTAAGAACATCTCAGACCAGATTGACAATCTAAAATAAAAGGATTAATGAAAGAACAATGAAACCTCTGAGAAATTGGAAAAACTGAAATCTTTCCAATATTATAAGAGTAATAAAGCGGACAAGATGTTAACTAATAAATTGAAAAATATAAAAAAAAAAACAAAAGCTATATCTAAAATAATATAAAATATGATAATGAAACCTACCTTTCTCCTGATAAAATAGCTAAGGTTTTTGAGAAATATTACAGTAGTTTATAGCACATCAAATCCAAAAATCTTCCACAAAATATAGTCTTATTTCCAAGGGAAATAATTTAAAAAGTTAACTTCTCTACAACTAGAACATTTCTCCAAGGAAGAAATAATAGAGATAAATCGACTACCTAAAAAAGTACCAGAACCGGATAGGCTGACAGCAATGTTCTATAAAACTTATAAATTAGATCTGGTACCAGACCTACAGATCGCCTTTAATGAGTTTGCAGAGAAAGGAAGTCTTCCTGAAGACCTCCTAAGAGGGAATATTGTTACCATTTTAAAACCAGAGAAAAAATCCTTACAATGTAAGAAGATATAGACCCATTTCCCTCCTGAATGAAGATCTAATACTTTATGCAGGCATTATGGCAGATAGACTCAAATCAGTTATCCCCAAGTTAATCCATATAGATCAGGTAGGTTTTATACCTGAGCGATCATCATCAAGCCATATAAGAACGCTGTTTAACATTTTTGAGCCCGTTAACGAAAAAGGGTCCCAATGCTGGCCCTGTCTCTAGATGCTGAAAAAGCCTTTGACAGGGTCAGCTGGGAATTCCTTTTTAATACCTTAAAAGCCTTTGGTTTTGCAGGTTGGATTCATCAAGCCATTATGGCTCTTTACTCTAATCCTACGGGGAAAGTAATATAGCAGGGTATATCTTCAAACACATTTAAATTTAAATAAACAGTACTAGACAAAGTTGCACGCTCTTCCTCCACTACTATACAGGATGACCATTAAAGTACTTGCCCTTGAGATAAGGAATAACAAAAAAAATAAAGGCTTCAAGGACATCGTGGAGATTAAAATAAAGCTCTACACAGATGACATATTAATAGTCCTGGAGGATCCAATAAACTCTATTTATGACTTAATGAAGGTGATAAAATGTTATAGTCGATTCTCGAACTACAAACTAAATGCTTCAAAAACAACTGCTCTACCGTTTTTTTTTTGTTTTGTTTTTTAACATCACAGATGAAAAAAAAAAAAGGATCATGGAAAATGTCTTCCTTTGGGCAAAGGAACATTTCTCCTATTTGGGCTTGAAATTATCAACCCCCCCCCCCCCCGATTAAAAATTAATACCATATTACACACTAAAAAATATATATATATCTCTCTCTCTCTCTCTCTCTCTCTCTCATGGTGGGGCAAGATTAATACTGTAAAGGCAAATGTTATCCCTAAATTAACATACATCTTGAGTTTGAATTAAAAAAAAAAAAAAAAATTCAAAGAGTAGTGTATAAACATACCTAGAATTAAAAAAGAAAATGTGATTATATTACTCCATTTGGTGACTGCAACAAAATTACTTATAGCAAGGAATTGGAAAAACCCATTTAGACCTGATTTTCAACTACTTATAGAGAAATATATTTAGACCTGATTTTCAACTACTTATAGAGAAATATATTCCAACACCTGGTAATAAAAAAAAACTCCCATATACTGGATTTAGGGATGATACAATAAAGATATTGACCTCTTTATAAAAATTACTAGTGGCGAGTAAGTCTTGAGAAATGCAGGTTAGCCATCCCGCCTCTCCTTTTTTCTTTTTGTGTTTAGTCCCTCAGTAAAGAAAAAACATGATTCACTTGTTTTTTGTAATGTTTGTGTATTGTATGTTATTTTTGCATACTAGGTAATTACTGGATATAGAGAAATACAACACATCAAATACAATAATGGTAGAACAGCATTGTTTATTAAGGATGGATTAAGATTTTATAGTATTCGTATGCAAAAAAATGTAATTTTTTTGTATTTGTAACAAAAATCCTGAAATAAAAATCAACTTTAAAAAAAAAAATAAAAAAAATTATACATATACATAAACACCCATATATATATATATATATATATATATATATATATATATATTTTATATAAAAGTGCAATTTCTATTGAAACCTGCACTTTTTTGAAAAATGAATAAAAAGAGGACACACGTTTCCCAAGTCTACATGGATTTTGGGAATCTATATCCTGAGCTGTTTTTATTAAAGGAACACTATAGTCACCTAAATTACTGGTTTCACTTTCAAACAGATGTAATTGTATCTCAATCTCTAAATTTAACTTTAATCACATACAGGAGGCTCTTGCAGGGTCTAGCAAGCTATTAACATAGCAGGGGATAAGGAAATCTTAATTAAACAGAACTTGCAATAAAGAAAGCCTAAATAGGGCTCTCTTTACAGGAAATGTTTATGGAAGGCTGTGCAAGTCACATGCAGGGAGGTGTGACTAGGGTTCATAAACAAAGGGATTTACCGCCTAAATGGCAGAGGATTGAGCAGTGAGGCTGCAGGGGCATGTTCTATACACCAAAACTGCTTCATTAAGCTAAAGTTGTTCAGGTGATTATAGTGTCCCTTTAAGTTGATTATTATTAAAAAGGTATTTTTTTTTTCTATACAGTTTATCTACTTCCTCCCATTTCATTTATGTATTTGGAGCGTACATACAATATTTGAAGTTTTGAATCTCAGGTGATTTTTTAGCAAGCCAAAGTGCTTTAGGAGTCTGGAGTGTCCCTTCAATGCCCCACGATTCTCATGTGGGCGTGGACTTTTGCAGAAAAATGCACTTTTGAGAGCATATCAGCTTAAGCATTTCTTCCAAACTGTATGTGTGTGCAAGAGCCCAGTACAGTAAGACTTACAAAGATAAAATAAAATTGATTTGAATGTAAAAAAAATAAATCATAAATAACAAAAGTTTAACTTAGTTTTTGTTCGTGGGAAGAGGCTTCGCATAATAGAAAACCCTTACTGCCCAGAAGACCTTACTGAGAGATCAGTAAATTGCTGTGGATGGAATCTCCCCATCAGCAACTCTTTCAGTTATGTGCACACCTCACCTACACGTAATCTGAAAAACCTCAACTTTTGACATATTGAAAACCAGACTAAAAAATAAAAATTAAGAATTAAAACCAGCTTCTCCATAAAAATTCCCACGCCACAATATTTCACCTTATAGTAGCGTGTTTCTATGTTTCTATGTGTTTGGTATTTAAATTAGGATCCTAAATTTTAGAGGGCCAGAGAAAAAAAACAAAAAAAAACTGTATAGTTAAAAAAAATTATAATTCTACTATAATACAAACATTTGCCATTGGATGCTTTAATATGTTCCTAAAGTGTAAATTCTAAAGCATTTTTAAAAATAAAATTTGCAGATTTATGGGATCTCACCATGCTCATCTTTTCTGGAAATTATCTCCACATCATCTACGTTTCCAAATTTTTGGAACCTATCAGTGAGTTCATCATTTGTGATTGACGGACCAATTCCACCAACATAGAGGCGCTTTAATGAGGTTTCCATGGTTTGTGAGGACTCAGAAATGATACTTTAACGTTCTCCTGTAGAAATGCAAAACAAGTAACTTATAACACTATGAAAAATGTGGCAGCAGAGAATGTACACATCACCCCGAACACAATTATACAATGTAATTAAAGGGATACTATAGTGTCAGGAAAACAAATCGGTTTTACTGACACTATAGTACCCTAAGGGTGCCCCCTCCCTCAGGGTCCCCCTCCAGTGGAACGGTTAAAACTCCTTCAGTAGCTCACCTAATTCCAGCGCCGGGCTCCCTTACCTCTCCTCCCCCGCCGACATTAGTATCCTCGTCCGACGTCACAGGAGTCGAATGTGCATGCGCGTCACTGCCGCGCGCACATTCAAAGTGTCCATAGGAAAGCATTTTTCAATGCTTTCCTACAGACGCTCTGCATGATTGAGGCATAATTTGTTCTCTGAAACGGCTATCTTTGCATCTGAAGGGTTAAAACCTGAGGGACCTGGCATCCAGACCACTTCATTGAGCTAAGGGGTCTGGGTGACTATAGTGTCCCTTTAACTTATTTTGTAGCATTCTATGCTGACACACATGGTGGGTAAAACAGTGAAAAAAAGCAAACAAGTGATGTAGAAAACAGAAAAATAATTATATGGTTATTCACTAAAAAGATTTGGGAATTCAAAGCACAAACTGTAGGTGAAAATTGCTTAATTCTAAATACTCAAAGCCACCTGTGTTTCCACTTTGGCGTAAAATTTTAAATTCACTTTGACTCCATACATTTCAGACAGAGAATAATCCCCTTAGATTCACTGAAATTTGATAGCTTCAAAAAAAAAAAAAAAAAAAAAGAACTCTGTACTCTTCCATCAACTACTGCATAACACATCTTCAAGAGACAGGTGGAAAGTAACAATTGTAAAGGGAAAGTGAAATGCAAATGTCAGGGCCAAATAGCTAAGCTGAAAAATAGCTTCTGCAGGGGAAGGTTATTAATGTTTTCTTTTCATCAATATAAAAAGCAAGGGTTTCCAAGTACAAGACAGAACATACAATGAAAAGAGCATAACCAACATCAAACAGTGTACCAGGAGGATGCATGCATTATTATGCTGTTTGCTCATACAGCACTTTTAAACAGTTGCTGGCACCAGGTTTTGTAAGTGCAGATAACTGGGGTGTTTTATTCCACTTCCGTTAGTGCCATAGAGATGAAAGAAGTGGCAGGTGCTCTGGTCTAGATCACACCTGCCATTCCCAATTCTTAATGAAATGCACTAACCTCTCACTGCGAAGCATTGGAAAGCTGTGATCGTATGCTCTCATTCGGCTACAAAATGAGAATTCTTAACCCCTTCAGGACCGGCCTGTTTTTGCGATGTTTGTACGTTAAGGACCAGAGCAGTTTTAACACTTTCGTGGTGTTTGTGTTTAGCTGTAATTTTCCGCTCTCTCATTTACGGTTCCCATACAAGTTATATATTGTTTTTTTCAGGACAAAAGGGGCTTTCTTTACATACCATTATTTGTATTATGTCCAATATTGTATTTAAAAAAATAATAAAATATGGTGAAAAATTAAAAAAAAAAAACATGTTTTTGGACTTTTACTTGAAAAATCTTTTACTTATCTACAAAAGCTAATGAAAAAAACTGCTAAATAGATTCAAAATTTTGTCCCGAGTTTAAAAACACCCAGTGTTTACATACTTTATTGCTTTTTTTTGCAAGTTATAGGCCTATAAATACAAGTAGGAAATTGCTGTTTCAATATATATATATTTTAAATGTATCAATAGTGACCTTGTAACACAGTTATCTGTCATAAATCCCTGAAACACACCTAACATGTACATATTTTTTTAAAGTAGACAACCCAGGGTATTCAAAATTGGGTATGTCCAGTTTTTTTTAGTAGCCACTTAGTCACAAACACTGGCCAAAGTTAGCATTTATATTTGTTTGTGTGTTAAAAATGCAAGAAACGCTAACTTTGGCCGGTGTTTGTGACTAAGTGGCTACTAAAAAAGGCTGAACATACCCCATTTGCAATACCTTGGGTTGTCTTCTTTTGCAAATGGTATGCCATCATGGGGCTAATTCTCATTCCTTGGCTACCATACGCTCTCAAAGGCAACCTAACCAATCCGACAAATTTCAATTAAAAAAAAAGTAAAATCAAGCCTTATATTTGACCCTGTAACTTTCACAAACACTATAAAACCTCTACATGTGGGGTACTGTTATACTCAGGAGACTTCGCTGAACACAAATATTAGTGTATCAGAACAGTAAAATGTATCACAGCAATAATATCCTCAGTGAAAGTGCTGTTTGTGTGTGAAAAATGCAAAAAACTTCACTTTCACTGACAATATGATCGCTGTGATATGTTTTACTGTTTTGAAACACTAATATTTGTGTTCAGCGAAGTCTCCCGAGTAAAACAGTACCCCCATGTACAGGTTTTAGGGTGTCATAGAAAGTTACAGGGTTAAACACAGTGCTAGCAAATTAAATTATCTGGACTTTTGGCCTGGGTTGGCAGGCAGGTCCCTCAAATTGCAATCATTAAAATTACTTAATTAGGTAAAAATATTACATAAATACACATGTAGAATTTTAATATATATACATATTTATATATTTGACGTCTACGTGTATATTTATGAAATTATTTATGTAATTATGTATATGGACATATGTATATTTCGTATTGTTTTTATTTATTTATTTATACATAGATATATATATCATTACATTCTAAGTATATTTTGATATAAATATATATATATATATATATATATATCAAAATACTGTTAGAATAAAATTGCATATATAAATATTTTTTATAATTACCGTATTTATCGGCGTATAACACGCACAGGCGTATAACACGCACCTCATTTTTAGAAAGAAATTCCAGGAAATTTTCCCCCTCATCCCATAGTATTCCCCCCCCTCATCCCATAGTATTCCCCCCTCATCCCATAGTGTCCCCCCTTTCCATAGTATTCTCCCCCCTCCCATAGTATTCCCCCCTCCTCCCATAGTATTCTCCCCCCTCCCCTCCCATAGTATTCTCCCCCCCTCCCCTCCCATAGTATTCTCCCCCCTCCCCTCCCATAGTATTCTCCCCCCCTCCCCTCCCATAGTATTCTCCCCCCTCCCCTCCCATAGTATTCTCCCCCCCCTCCCCTCCCATAGTATATAGTATTCTCCCCCCTCCCCTCCCATAGTATTCTCCCCCCCCCTCCCCTCCCCTCGTATTCTCCCCCCCCTCCCCTCCCATAGTATTCTCCCCCCCCTCCCCTCCCATAGTATTCTCCCCCCCTCCCCTCCCATAGTATTCTCCCCCCCCTCCCCTCCCATAGTATTCTCCCCTCTCCCCTCCCATAGTATTCTCCCCCCTCCCCTCCCATAGTGTACTTTCCTCCCCCTCCCCTCCCATAGTGTACTTTCCTCCTCCTCCCCTCCCATAGTGTACTTCCCCCTCCTCCCCTCCCATAGTGTACTTTCCTCCCCCTCCCCTCCCATAGTGTACTTCCCCTCCTCCCCTCCCATAGTGTACTTTCCTCCCCCTCCCCTCCCATAGTGTACTTTCCTCCCCCTCCCCTCCCATAGTGTACTTTCCTCCCCCTCCCCTCCCATAGTGTACTTTCCTCCCCCTCCCCTCCCCTCCCATAGTGTACTTTCCTCCCCTCCCATAATTACTTACCTGTCCTGAAGCGTGGGCCGGCTTCACAGCGCGCACCGCGGTACAGGAACTTTAATTTAAGGTTCCGGTTTCCGGCGGGACTGAAAGGAAGTGTGCACACTATTGTGCACACTTCCTTTCAGTCCCGCCGGAAACCGGAACCTTAAATTAAAGTTCCTGTACCGCGGTGCGCACTGTGAAGCCGGCCCACGCTTCAGGACAGGTAAGTAATTATGGGATATCGGCGTATAACACGCACCCACGATTTTTCCCCTATTTTCAGGGGAAAAAAGTGCGTGTTATACGCCGATAAATACGGTATTAAAAATTATTTTTATTTTTTGTTATTTATTTTTATTAACATATTATTTGTATTTTATAATAATATATATATACCATATATATAGCAATTATATATATTGTATATATTCGTGTGTAATTTAAATATAAGTGTATTTTTATATTAATATACGTATATATAAATATAAAAATACACTTAATATGACATTATATGATACATATACATATATTATATATAGATATAATACATGTATATATATCATATATATATATACACATATTATTATTTTTTTTTTTACACTGATTTTACACTGTTTTTTTAAAACTTTATTTTTTTGATTTTTCACTTGCAGGGAGACTGCCTGTCAGCACAGACAGTCCCCCTGCAGGCAGATACACAGACACCTATTGCGGTCATGTGATCGAGTGATCACATGGCCGCAGGGTCCTGATCTGCCATGGGGGGACTGCCCGGGCAGACAGGCAACCCCCCTGGACCGGGTGGAGCACTGATCGCCGCCGTGGGACCGACGGCGATCAGGTAAGTAGCCCCAGACCGTTATGACGGTTCAGGACCGTCAGCGGTCCAAACGCATGTTTTACCGCTGACGGTCCTGAACCGTCAGCGGTCCTGAAAGGGTTAAAGCTTGCGCTTGGGATATTGGGGAAAGCTTGCAAAAGGCTGCAGACATAAGATCTGAAGCTTTTGGGAGTTGTTTTTCCCCATAGCCTTTCAAAGAAAACACACAGAATAAATATATGCATGTTTTATTTGGGGTATATTTACTAAATAGTTGGGGGGGGGGGATTTAAAAAAAAAAAAAAAGTTTTTTATAGAGTATTCCTTAATTATTATTAGTACTTATTAGCAGTACGCGGACTGGACACACGTCACTTCATAATAACTTGAGAAACCCTTTCTAGGTATAGGTTGTACATGTCCCTTTATTATTTTAAAAGTTCCTTATCTGTCTATCTGGCCTCAGTGTACTATAAAAGATGTCCAAGTGACCTCAACTGCTCAAATACCAACAATATAAAAGTCCCTGTCCCTCAAAGCATCTCTATAGGGAACGTTCAGCATCTCCATGCAGAGTGTGCAGATGCTGAATGTCAGTGCTGCACATTGTGCAGCACCGACCCATGAAGCAGCTCTAGTGGCCATCTGGGTGACTGTTACTGGAGGTTTCCCTCGGGAGCAATGTAAACACATGAAAATGCCTGCAGGGACAGGCTATAGACACCAGAACAACTACATTAAGCTGTAGTTGTTCTAATGACTGTAATGTCCCATTAAATGTTTGTTATAGCCACTGAACAAAATATTGTAATAATTATACAATATCCCTGAGAGTTTTTAAAGGAACACTATAGTCACCTAAATTACTTTAGCTAAATAAAGCAGTTTTAGTGCATAGATCATTCCCCTGCAATTTCACTGCTCAATTCACTGTCATTTAGGAGTTAAATCACTTTGTTTTTGTTTATGCAGCCCTAGCCACACCTCCCCTGGCTATGATTGACAGAGCCTGCATGAAAAAAAACCTGGTTTCACTTTCAAACAGATGTAATTTACCTTAAATAACTGTATCTAAATCTCTAAATTGAACGTTAATCACATACAGGAGGCTCTTGCAGGGTCTAGAAAGCTATTAACATAGCAGGGGATAAGAAAATCTTAATTAAACAGAACTTGCAATAAAGAAAGCCTAAATAGGGCTCTCTTTACAGGAAGTGTTTATGGAAGGCTGTGCAAGTCACATGCAGGGAGGTGTGACTAGGGTTCATAAACAAAGGGATTTAACTCCTAAATGGCAGAGGATTGAGCAGTGAGGCTGCAGGGGTATGTTCTATACACCAAAACTGCTTCATTAAGCTAAAGTTGTTCAGGTGACTATAGTGTCCCTTTAACCTAAAGCCAAAAAAATCCAGTACCTGGATGTTCTACTCTTGCTCCTTCTCCACCATCCTCATGTTGTGTTACCGTATCTCCTGTTTGAAAAAAGACAAAAAAAAAAAAGTAACTTACAGGGTTATACACTACACTCTGAATTTGTATTTTTCAATCCAAACATCAAAACGCAGCCACTATGGATCAGTTGGTTAATTTCCCCCCCAAAGTAGCTATTTTAGTTCAGCGAATAACCCAGTTAGTAACTAATGTGAGCAACAAGAGCCCAGCAGTCATGCTGCAACACAACAGTCTCTCCTCCCCCCCCCCCCCTTCTAAAATCTATCTTTTATGGTATTCTGTCTGCAATTTGCATCCCAATACAGAATATCATTACACAGTTCACAGGGGAACATGTGTTTAGTTTATCATTCTTCTCATAAACAGTTCAATAAACCATTTCAAGTCCAGTGTGTCACTAGGTCACTCTGCAAGTTCAGCAATACAATAAATATTTACATTACAAAACGTAAATTCAATAATAATTTTATAAAATGTATCAAAGAGGAAATGTTATGATCAATATATAGCCAAACTTGTAACAGGGTAATAAATAGAACATGCTTCACACTCACGTTGTCTAACTCACATCACATGCATCCGTGTCCGTAAAATGAAATCCCCCCGGAAACCCTTCCTCGGTGAAGAGTTCCGGTCTCACAACCGCTTCAGGAAATCTTTGCTGCTATTTCCAATCCAATATAGGATTTATTTTTTCACTAACCTGTTGGTAAAAAAAAAAAAAAAGGATTTCCATGTAAATAAACATCAAAATAATGTTACTGTAAAGCTACTGTAGTTTGCAACGCAGAGCCTGAACTAAAAAGGTTGTTAAACTACATTTCCCATAATGTCACGCTTATTCACCCAGTGTTGGTGGATCACGGGAATTGTAGTCCGTGTTTTCCGAGGGAAGTTAACGGATGAGCACTGGATTGAACCATTTATCTGTAAATTGAGGGGAGGAGGGTGGCGTTCTATTTCAGTTAAGTAGTTTTAAGTATATTCTACCACAGTAGTCACTGCCAGCTGTCAGAAGGGAGTCTGAACTCTTACTGTTGTGAAGCCCTTAGGCTGAGGGGTCTGTTACGTCAGAGAGGAGGTAGTGAGTACCCTGAGTGCACCTCCAGCTGTTTGGAAGGGGCCAGCACCAAACGGACCCGCGCGCTGAATTCGAACTGAACTGTCACAAGAGGACTCCAGTGTAGGTATGGGGCAACTTAGTGTTCAGAGGGGCGGGGCTGAGCTGAGACCGGAGTGCATGATGGGAGAAGCTGGGTCAGTGCCGCAGGGGAGGGGCTAGAAAATAATAAAGCGCGGGGAATCTCAGTTTGTTGAAAGGACACATGGGGAGGGGTGGGGGTAACGGTGCTGGTGAGTGGGTACCAGGCAAGTGCCTTGTTGGAAGTGGATTCAGGTTTAATGGTGTGTAATAGGCAGGCACTGGTTAGCTATTAATGCTGTCCATTCACATCAAAAGAGATACAAAGCCAACTTGATAAAGCTTTTATACACATTAGGCGTTTACAATGGGCACAACAATCTAAGCACTGAAAGAGTGTAACACTGCTTGTCCCCACTTACTGAAGTATAACTAAATATTGTTTATATTTGTGTTTTCTCTTGTTCTTTTGCTCTTACACCCCCCACCAACACACTCTCACTCTTCCCCCCTCCCCCCAATCTCCTCCCCCCAATCTCCTCCTCCTTCTAACTTTATCCTCAAGACATAAGTGACAAAGTTCGAGCTGAAAACCAAGCCCGTATCATGATTTTTAAACCTGCATTTTAACATTCAGGCTTAATTTTTACACATTTAAATTTTTTTTGTAAATAAAGCCCTCAGTTTTCAGCACACTACAGTTCAGTGTTTAATCAGAAAATCTCTTTGGTTGAATGAGACCCATCCGGCAAAAGAGACTCTTCTTTGCAGCCCAGTTCTGGGTGACGACTACTAGAGGAGCCTCTTTAGACAAAAGTAAACATTTGCCAGTTCACCGGTTGCCTTTCCCTGCACCAGTTTTGCATACCCAGAACACCTCACAAGACTTGCCATTTTGGAGATGCACTGACCCAGTTGTCTAGCCATCACTGTTTGACATTTGTGAAAGTGAGATCTGTTCGCTTGCCCATTTTTCCTGCTTCCAATACATGAAATTCAAGAACTCCCTGTTCATTGCTGCCTAAAGTATCCCATCCCTTGACAGGTGTAACTCCACCGCCGACAGTAACACTGGGCTGTCATCAGCCAGCCTGAGTAGGAGATCTGGGCTGACTAATGTCAAATCTGTGCATATACCTGTGCACAGCATAGCATTCATTGGCTGATGCTGGCTGCATCGGCATCCGGCTTCTGCAGCTCTGCAGAAACTGAATGTTGTCACTGGCCATAATGGATGCTCAGAGGCCAGCAGGAACCCAGGTAAAAGGGAAAACCTTTGCAAAATGAGGAGGTACTGTGTGTATGTGCTGGTTCATTTAAATGCATTTTTGCCATTTTGAACTTACTGTGTGATACTTTATACCTGGCAAATCTGAATTGGCCATGCTTTTTGTCCTTGCAGACGATAGTATGCAGAACGATATGATTGAAGCATATCAGGAAGAGATTAAAGCCTTGCAGGAAGAGATCTCTGAATTAAAACAGAAGTACAAAGAGAATGAGAAGGAAGTTATTTACCTTTCCAGTGTCAATCTTAAGAAGACTTTGTAAGTATACAGCTAGCTCTGAAGGGTATGGGAAGCATGATATGTAATCATTTATAATTAGCCACAACATAGTGCTGAGAATGCAAAGTTGTATTCCTAGCATTATAGTGCACCACTCGCTCGTACACCAATCTCCCCCCCCCCCCCACCATGGCACTGAAAGGGTTAAAAACCTATCACTTACCTGAATCCAGTGCCGATGTCCCTCAGCGCTGGGTCAGACTCCGCCTTTGCTCCTCCTCCACTGACGTCAACTGGTGTGCCTAATATGCATGTGCGGCAAGATTGCATTACTACTATCCCATAGGAAAGCATTGAATCAATGCTTTCCCATGGGGTTTTAGCTGACGCTGGATGTCTTCATGCAGAGCATGAGGACATCAAGGTTCAGTTAGGCGACCAAAAGTTTCCTAACCACCGGAAAGTGCCTCTAGTGGCAGCCACTAGAGGTGGAGTTAATCCTGCAAGGTAGTTATTGCAGTTTATCAATAAATGTAATAAGTACAATTGACTGAGTAAAACTGCCAGGGACACTGCACCCAGACCATTGCAGTGAGCTGAAGTGGTCTGGGCGCTTATAGTGTCCCTTTAACACCATTTACTTTTGTAATGTGGCGGTTGGCTTGCCAACACATAATTCATTCTCACGCTGCCAATGGTTTTTAACTATTTGCCCAGTGACTGCAATGCTGCCAATGGGCAGATAGTTTGCCTTTAAAAGAAAATAATAATAAAAAAAAAAATCCGGCCCAGATTTAATTAATTCAGCCATCAGGCGGCGTTCAGCCCAGCTGAAATTTGGATTAGCCCATCTGAAATCTGGACCAAATTCAAGCCGATTTCAAACTTAAGTGAATAACCCTGCTAGATGCACATTCGTTTTGAATTCATCAAAATTCACACTTTAGCAAGCCTTTGTGTTGAAAAAAAATGCACATTGTTATATGGTTACAAAGGATAAAGACAAACACTCACAACCACATAAGTACTTGCGTTATTTTAAGTTGTTATAAGGCACAGGAGTATATTACTTTGAGGGGTTAAACTGCTTTGCAATGGTTTAACCCCAAAGTTTTGGCTCACGCGCATGTCTCCACTGCCTCCCAGCTTCCTTCTTTTCTATTTTCGTAGTATGCAAAAAGGATTAGCCAGATGACCTGTGATATTAATGTTGGGTGCAGGAGCACAGCTGCAGGCTTAAACCGTTGCAAAGGTATATCTACTATTTAGTAGATATACCCTCGATTATAACATGCATGCATTTAATATGCATTTTTTCATTGAGGGTATAACTAAAAACAGTTTGCAAAACGGTAAATCTCTTGTCTGAATTATCTTGTCCAATCACAGACTTTCCAATGCTGCTTAATACGAAGGCAGGTGCTCTGTGCAATTGGCTGCCACTTGAATTTAGCTCAACTTAGCTAAACAACTAGGAAGTAAGAGCACCAGTTGTCTGTTTGACAGCCAGAGGGTGCAACAAGATTAATTTATATTGCAATATGCACTTTTTGTAAAATTAAAAAAGAGGGCACACTCTTCACACATAAACAGGGTGACCAGATCCACCATGTTTACCGGGACACACATACATTTGTCATATTTATGAATGCACATGAAAAGGTGCTGGTAATATATATAATGCATATTCTGCAGGATTTTTCATTGCCGAATTGCTTCACCTAATACACCTTCTTCTGAATTCTGCATACTACAGGGCTACTCTTTTCATGTGCTGCCCATCATAGTGATGTCCCGAACAGTTCGCCGGGAACCGTTCGCCAGCGAACATAGCGTGTTCGCGGTTGCGAACACGCGCGATGTTCGGTCCGCCCCCTATTCGTCATGGAGGTGGGAGGTTCTGGGAGGGAGGGTCTGCTGCTGATTGGCTGGAATGTGTCTGCTGACTGTGAGGTACAGGGTCAAAGTTTACTCAATGATGACGAATAGGGGGCGGACCGAACATTGCGCGTGTTCGCGACCGCGAACACGCTATGTTCGCCGGCGAACGGTTCCTGGCGAACGGTTCCTGGCGAACTGTTCGGGATATCACTACCATCAATATGAATATATGATATGTGTCCCCAAATACATGGCGGGTCTGGTCACCCTGCACATAAAGCAGTTAAGTGGGCTAGAGTTCTTTACATGTGTGGAATGTCCATTTAAATTTAACTTAAATTGTTAAATAGTGGGAAGGTTCCTTTAATGTAGTTTTGCATTGGGGAGCATCTTTTGTAATAATAAAATGTATTTTGAAGGAGTGTTTCCTTGCCATCTTCAAAAAAAAAAATGTCTGTCATACTGTGTCGAATTGGTGGCTTTCTATACAGTTTATCTATCTATTTTACAGATTATCATATCACGGAAAAACAGTAGCTGACCATGAGCTGAAAAAGGAGATGGCAGTAATGACTCCTGACCTTGACCACTGCACAAATGAAATTCAGTTCTTTAACAATATCTCTGGTATACATTTTACCAAATACTTCAAGAAAAGAGAGCACAAGTGTAAGTAGTGAGTTTAATTTTAGAATGGGTTTGCTCATTCTAAATCTAAAAATCCAATAAAGCGTCGGGAAAAATAAATACTTCATATTTTGGGTCAGGATGCAAAATAAAAAAGGGGAGTAGGCATCAACTTCTTTGTAAGCTGAAAGCAATAGGACAGGTTAGCCCACTGTCTGATTGCTGTCTAGATTTAACTTTATACTTTAAAATTATGAAGGCTGCTGAAGAGGTGGGTGGTCTATGGGTACTGCGGAGACCCCTGATTTTCGCTCCAGCTGTAATGAATAGAGTGAAATGAGAGAAAGGCAGAGATCCATGCAAAGAGTATAAGTGATTATGATTTTTTTATTTGTTATCCAGGTGCCTGGAATATCCCTTTTACTAATCAATAGTTTTCTGCTGTTGTATAAGATCTCTGCAGTCAAATTGATGCATAGCACCAGCAGTACCTACAGACCTTAAAGTGCAAATGTACACTACTTCCATGCATGTGTGAATATAACAGGAATATTTCTCTGTCAAAAGCATTCTTTACTTGGCTTGAAAAAATAAGCCTTTATAAAAGAACATTAAGGGTAGATTGTGCCCGTTTGCTCGTCCTCCTGGCTTCCAGGCATCAATGAGGAAGACTTGGACTGAACGCTGCTAATAGCTCCCCATTCGTGCAAAGGGTATGTACGTTTCTCACGCAGTTTTGTAAATGGGGAGCTAATGAAAGACAGAGAGTGTCAGTTGACACTCTCAGCCTACCAGCAGTTCCCAGTTCTAGCCTTTCTTATTGAAGCCTCAGGCCATCACTGGAGGATAAACACATGGACTCCATCTTTGGAAATTTGGAGTTAAAGCATTCTTAAAAGGTATAACCTCTTAAGGTAAGATGGCACCCAGGACTTCCTGGCACCATAACAACTTAATCTACCTCACATACCTGTCCCTTGCTTTCTCCCTAAACGGCAGCATTTTACTCTCTCCTCAAGCTCTGCTTCACTCCAACCTTGTTTGATTGCTATCTCTTGTTTTATCTCCCACCTCCTATACACTGTAAGCTCGTTTGAGCAGGGTCTTCTTCAGCCCATCGTTCCTGTAAATTTTTTGTAATTGTCCTAGTTATAGTTAAATCCGCCCCCCCTTATAATATTGTTAAGCGCTACAGAATATGTTGGCGCTATATAAATGGCAATAATAATAATTAAGATTAGTTTGTATGGTGTCCAGCACGTTCCTTTTATAAATGCATTTTATAGCACTGCTGTTAATGTGGACAAGTTTTTGTTCTGCCCCTTTACTCAACATAGCCTTTTATATCTTCTTTTAGCTGATAATGAAGACCTGTATAAGCACAGGTTGATTGGTCAGTGTCAGTCCCTCACATTTCAGATGGAGTTTGAAACGCTAAATCCAAAGGTAAGAGGAAATCGAAATCACTAAATCACCGAAAAAATTATTTTGTGTAAACATTTTCTTTTTATGATCACTAGATGTCACTATTTAGCCAGTTAGAAAAATAAGTTTCATAGTTTAAAAGACTTTTTGTTGCTTATTTTTTAAAGGACCACTATAGTGCAGGAAAACAAACTCGTTTTCCTATCACTATAGTGCCCTGAGAGTGCCCCCACCCTCAGGGTCTCACTCCCGCCGGGCTGAAGGGGGTTAAACACTCACCTTTCTCCAGCGCCGGGCTCCCTCGGCGCTGGGGACTCTCCTCCTCCTTCCGACGTCATCGGCTGAATGCGCATGCGCGGCAAGAGCCGCGTGCGCATTCAGCCAGTCTATAGGAAAGCATTCAAAATGCTTTCCTATGGATGCTGGCGTCTTCTCACTGTGAAAATGAGAAGCGTGGAAGCGCCTCTAGCGGCTGTCAATGAGAGCCACTAGACTCGAGGCTGGATTAACCTATATGTAAACATAGCAGTTTCTCTACAGCAGGCAGGGGGGTTAGCTTAATGAAGTGGTCTGGGTGCCTATAGTGGTCCTTTAATTATTTATCAAGCTACAACATTTTATTTCAGTTCAATGGGTTCATAAGACATTAAATTCAGTAAAATAAATGTAACTTTCAGTAGTGGAGATCCTGCTTAAACAAATGCATACACTTACATATGTTCATAGAGTCTTTTGACTGCAGATTCACCTTTGAGTCATTTGTTGAGTCTGTAAAAAGACAGAACTATTCACTATCACAGTGAATTCAAAGTGAATTTAAATTTTAAGGTGAAAGTAGCCAAACTGAAAGCATAGCTGTTAAAGAATCTTTCCAGTTTGGCTTTGTTGCCCTTAAATCTGAAGTTTACTTAACAGGGTTATTTGGTAAAACAAGAATGCAAAGTGAGCAGAACTGTTTGTCTAAGAATATTTTGAAGAAATGCTTGATGATTTAATTGTATCTTTCAATGTTTTATACAAGTGTTGGGAAGCATTCCAGCTCTCTCTATTGAAAATGTTTCCCTTTAAAGGGAAACTGACATAGACGTTACCTCCCCCACTTTTTTTTAAACAAATAATGCATTATAGAAGATAATAAAAAAGAAATAAAACTTACCCCCAGGGTAAGTAGTCAATAAATTTGCTAATGGTTACTTACCTATAGCCTTCTGGTTCAGTGTAGCGCTTATTGGCTGAGTGCTGGCATTCTTACTATACAAGGGAAAAGGAGAGCGGAACCGCGCCCCAGATAGTAATTAGTAAAATATACGTACATGCATGTTGCCGACAGAGTGGAGGGATTATTGGGAGGGGCTGGGGATGACCCAGCTTTCATGGTCCATATTAGTACCAATGACAAAGTCAGAGGAAAATGGAAGGTCCTAAAGAGTGAGTTCAGGGATCTAGGAAGTAAGCTAAAGAAAAGGACCTCCAAGGTAATATTTTCAGAAATATTACCTGTGCCGCGCGCTACAGCAGAAAGGCAGCGGGAGATTAGAGAGGTCAATGCGTGGCTGAAGTCTTGGTGCAGGAAAGGGTTTGGGGTTTTTAGAGCACTGGGCCGATTTTGCGCTTGGGTACAACCTGTATAGTCCTGATGGATTGCACCTAAACTGAAGAGGGTCTGCTGTGCTGGGGGATAGGATGGCTAGAAGGTTGGAGGAGATTTTAAACTAGTTGTAAGGGGGGATGGTCAAAGCGATCTAGAAAATGGAGATAGGATAGAAATGAGATGGGCTTTAGCTCAGAACAAAGGGGGTGGAGATGGGGGAAGGGGGAATCTCAGAACAGAGGAGGTATGTAATATTGATAATTCACAAAAAGTACAAATGACTCATGGTAATATTAAATGTATGCTTACTAATGCAAGGAGCCTATATAGCAAAATGGGGGAACTAGAGGCAATAGCATACACTAAACAATACAATATAATAGGCATAACAGAAACATGGTGGGATGAGACACATGACTGGGCAGTTAACTTAAATGGGTACACGTTATTTAGGAGGGATAGGATAAACAAGAAGGGGGGTGGGGTATGTTTGTATGTCAGCCATGAGTTCAGGTCAGGTCTTGGGCATGTGGAGTGTGGCAGGGAGGGTGTGGAGGCTTTGTGGGTGGGTGTCTGCATGGGGCAAACAAAGGGAAATACGTTATTGGTTGGGATATGTTATAAACCACCAAATGTAAATATTAATGAGGAAGAACTGCTGTTAGAGCAAATTGGTAAAGCTGCAAATCGGGGTAACACATTAATTATTGGAGATTTTAATTACCCAGACATAAATTGGGATAGAGGGACTAGTACTTCAGCTAGGGGAATCCGGTTTTTGAATGTGTTAAATGACACCTTTATGTCACAACTGGTACAAGCACCAACTAGAAAGGATGCTTGTCTGGATCTTGTTATAACAAACAAGGTTAATCTTTTAACCAACATTCAAGTAGGGGAGCATTTGGGAAATAGTGATCACAATATGGTAACTTTTGAAATAAACTCAAAAAAGCAAAAGCATCTGGGGTATATTAAAACGTATAATTTTAATAAGATTAGGGCAGCTCTACAACATATCGACTGGCATAAACTCCTTAGTGATAAAAACACTGAGGAAAAATGGAAACTATTCAAACAAATATTAGAAAGGTACATTTCACAGTATGTACCATTGGGTAATAAATATAAAAGAAGCAAATTAAAACCAATGTGGCTTAGTAGAGAAGTAAAACAAGAGATTAAAAATAACAAAAGGGCTTTTAAAGCATTTAAATCGGACAAATCAGAGGCATCCTATAAAGATATAAGGAAGCCAATAATACTTGCAAAAAGGCAATTAAAGTGGCTAAACTAGAAAATGAGAAATTGATGGCCAAAGAATGCAAAACCAACCCCCAAAATTGTTTCAAGTACATTAATTCTAAAAAAACAAAAAATGAAAGTATAGGTACACTGAAAACAGAGATGGGTCTGTTAGTCAATGAAGACCAGGAAAAGGCAGAAATTTTAAATAACTATTTTTCTTCAGTATATATTAATGAGGATCCTATGGCAAGAGATATGCATATGATTGCTGCAACAAACTTGCAGATAACTTGTGATTGAATAACTCAAGACAAGGTGCTACAGCTATTAAAGAAAATTAATGAAAATAAAGCTCCGGGGCCTGACGGTATCCACCCATGAGTACTTAAGGAGCTAAGTGAGGAAATAAGTGAACCTCTGTATTTAATTTTTCAAGATTCTTTTGTTTCAGGTATTGTACCGGAGGATTGGAGCAAGGCAGATGTTGTTCCTATATTTAAAAAGGGTTCAAAATCCTTGCCTGGAAATTATAGACCTGTGATCTTAACTTCTGTGACTGGGAAATTATTTGAACGGCTATTAAGGGATAATATTCAGGAATTCATTGGGAAGAACTGTGTTATTAGCAATAATCAGCATAGTTTTATGAAACATAGGTCATGTCAAACTAACCTAATTGCATTCTATGAAGAAGTAAGTAGAAATATAGATCAAGGTGTTGCAGTGGATGTGATCTACTTGGATTTTGCCAAGGCATTTGATACGGTTCCTCACAATAGGTTAGTCTTCACACTAAAAGAAATTGATCTAGATGAATATTCTTGTTCTTGGGTAGAACATTGGCTTAAGGATAGAGTACAGCGAGTTGTCATAAATGGTAAATTTTCAAGCTGGACAAAAGTGGTAAGTGGTGTCCCTCAGGGTTCTGTTTTGGGACCGCTTCTATTTAACATATTTATAAATGATCTTGAAATGGGCATTGAAAGCCATGTATCAGTGTTTGCAGATGACACAAAACTTTGTAAAGTAATAAAATGTGAGCAGGATATTGCCTTGCTGCAGAGGGATTTGGATAGATTGGGGGACTGGGCACTAAAATGGCAGATGAAATTTAACGTAGAAAAATGCAAAGATATGCACTTCGGGGTTAAGAATGCACAAGCAATTTACACCCTAAATGGTAGTGAACTAAGGATAACCACACACAAGAAGGATTTGGGAATTGTTATAGACAACAAATTAGGTAGCAATATGCAATGTCAATCTGCCGTTGCTAAGGCCAGTAAGGTTTTGTCATGTATAAATAGGGGCATAAATTCTCGAGATGAAAATATAATTTTGCCTCTTTATAAATTGCTGGTAAGACCACACCTTGAATATGCTGTGCAATTTTGGGCACCTGTTCTAAAGAAAGATATATCATGGCACTAGAAAAAGTGCAGAGACGAGCTACAAAATTGATAAAAGGAATGGAGCATTTTTGTTATGAAGAAAGGTTAAAAAATGTAAATCTCTTTAGTTTGGAAAAACGGCGCCTGAGAGGGGATATGATAACATTATCCAAATATATTCAGGGCCAGTACAAACCATTATCTGTAAATCTATTCATAAACAGGGCTATACATAGGACACGAGGTTTTAGGCTTGAAGAAAGGAGATTTCATCTAAGGCAAAGAAAAGGTTGTTTTTTTTACAGTAAGAGCAATAAGGATATGGAATTCATTGCCTGAAGAGGTGGTTTTGTCAGTCTATACAGATGTTTAAACTGCAATTGGATAAATACTTGCAAAAACATACAGGGATATAATTTCTAATTAGTAGGGTAATAGCTGCTTGATCCAAGGAGACATCTGACTGCTATTTTGGGGTCAAGAAGGAATTTTTTCCTAGTTTGTTGCAAAATTGGAAGCGCTTCAGACTAGGTTTTTTGCCTTCTTTTGGATCAACAGCAAAAGCATATGTGAGGAAGGCTGAACTTGATGGACGCAAGTCTCTTTTCAGCTATGTAACTATGTAAAGAATTATACAAAAAATGAAACAAAATTCTTTATGTACGTATATTTTACTATTTACTATCTGGGGCGCGGTTCCTCTCCTTTTTGCTTGAATTCTTTTTTCACAAGGTTGGGAACCCTTGTATTGGTTACCGCTGCCTATAAACTATTTTAATTGGAGTGAGCACCTATTATATTCTTTTCTATTACTGAAGTGGAAATCAATCAATAAATTGATTATTTTGTGTATCTGCCCTTGGCCAAATCAAAGAAACTGTGCGTGCTTGCTCTGGTTGATTCATTGCTCATCCTACCGGGTGTGATGTCACTGGTACCTTGCGGGTCTTCCCCAGATTCCAGCGCCATCTTGTTAGTGATGGTGTTATTTGATGACGAAGGGAAACTCCCTGGCCCTAGCGGCCATTTTAAGTAAATCATATAAAACGATAAATGCTGATTGAGAGCTATATAAAGTAAATAGACATTTTACTAGTTTAAAGAAATCAGGATAATATTTCATTTCCACAACAGTCCCCCTTTAAAATGGCTATTTACTAAACAGACAACTACAACTGCCCCTAATATATCCCTAACTGGCTGCAGCACATCTGTCTTAACAGGCCTCGAACACTTCACTCCGTGGGTATCCCGCAGTGGCTAGCCCACTACTTCTCCCACGAGAGACTTTTGCCCGTAGAGACAGACGCTATCCCTACATGATCCCCATAGGAAAGCAGTTGTCTGTTTGAACTGGTGGGACTGTAAGGGGGTGTGGGGTGTGTCGCATTCTGTTTCGTCAATGTCCTGGTGTAGAAATGTGGGAGTTACGTTATCAATGGTCTGTCCTACCGTCTTTTGTAGATATTTCTGTATGCAAGGTAATATGCAGCATGTTAGGAAGAGAAAGATGACGGTTACCGTGAGGACAGCTATTCCTACCTGGAATAGAGTCTTCTGCCACCCATTCATCCATCCAAACCATCTATCCCACGTGTTGGGGACCCTAGAATTCTTTTGCAATTCATCGGAGAGGTTGTCTAACTTTTCTATTGCCATGGTCACCTTCCCATTGGGTCCAGTATTGTCAGGGATAAAGGTACAACAGGTCAGGGTGTCGGGGAGTATCTTACATACTCCTCCTTTTTCGTCTAGAATCATGTCTAAAGCCATCCTATTTTGGAATGTCATTTGGGAGGTAGCTTGTAATTGTTCCGCTAAGCCCTGTAGGGCATCTCTGGTGTAATTAACAAATCGCTGTTGATTATAATAAATGTAGTTTATCCAGTTGACATTTTTGTTAGCGGTGATTAGCGGGACTAGGGATTCAAACCCTGCTGCTACCTCATCCCTTGCTTTAAATTCATTAGGCACCCCTATAGCATCAATATATATATATGTGGGTCGAAACTTCCACGAAGGGGGGCTTCTCTTTTAACTCGGAAATATGCATGTGGAGAGTCTAGTGGGCCTTGGTGGTCGTCTGACCATGAATGGGCATTATAGCCTTAGTTAGGGTACATTCCCCCCACCATAGGCCTGCTAGTTGGGATCTTAGTTGCATATCACCACATAGCCAGTAAATATCCCTAACTGATTTTACATGATTTACCAGTAATGTCATAGGTGGATCGTGATAGGTAGCACAATAACCAGATGGAAATTTGCCCATGAATTTACCAGTATTTTTGTGTATTGTATAACAGGTGTAATTACCTGAATATACTGTGACTCCATCGGGAGGTCTAACATTTCCCTGGGTAATGGGATACACCCTCTTCCATGATTCACAGGTTGATGAGTTAGTGGCTGTCTGTACATAAAGGCTGGGAAAACATGATTCAGCCTCAGGAGGTAGGTTAAGGGGTACAGTCCCTAAGTGAGGTCTAGCCCCACCACATACATAACAGTTAGTCTTGTTGTGTGAATTAGCATTATACCTCATCCATTCCAGCCACAAGTTTGTGTCTGAAAACCCAGTTTCTGCTGCCATTGTGTCTTCAAAAGTGGGATTGGCAATAGCAACCATGTCTTTCAAAGTCTTGATGTGAGGTTTCAGTGGATTAACAGTCATGTGAGTAGTACCTACCTAGTCGGGTGACGTAAGCATGTCTTGTAAATAAAAGGTTCCCAACTGATTATGTGAACCACCTCCCTTCCAATACATACCCATTACGTACTCCCCGGCATCCCCTGGACTGGGGTGCTCTATGTTTAAGGTAAGTTTCATAGGGGTCGACCCTGCGGGTTTACACAGTGTCATTCTATATAACAATGGCTTCCCATTTCTGTCAACCCTGTCAAGAGCACATTGGGGCTTATAGCCCCATGGTCTACCAGTATTCCATCCAGCTGCCTTCCAGGAGCTACAGTGATGCCCCCAGCGGCCTCCCGTTACACAGATATATGGGTCTTTGAGGTTAATAGTATGGACATCATTTTGGAGGATCGCCCCCTTGTCTTTCTAACTCTGCTTTTCTTGGGGGGTTGCTGCAGCTTGTTGTTCTCTGAGGAGTCTTAGGTCTGTGGATAGAGTCTGCATAGTGTAAATGGGGGTCTCTCTAGAGGCCACTCTTCTGTCCACTTTCCATCCTTGTCGTGCTGCTTATTTAGCAGCCTGGTCTGCCAGATAATTGCCCTGGGCTTCTGTTGAGTTCAACCGGCCATGTGCTTTCACTTTCAATATAGCCACTTCCTTAGGCAGTAATAGGGCATCCATTAGTTCCTCAATAGCTGCCCCATGCTTCACCGGGGTACCAGTGGCTGTGAGAGACCCTGGTTTTCCAGATTAGACCAAAGTCATGTGCTACGCCCAGGGCGTATCTTGAATCGGTGTATATATTGACACGTGTACCTTCTGACAGTTTACAGGCCGCAGTGAGTGCTGTTAGTTCGGCCTCTTGAGCTGATTTTGATGGCGGGAGTGCAGCAGCCTGTAGTATTTGGCTTTCTGTAGTGACTTCATACCCAGTATGGTATTGTTCAAGTTCAACAGCAAATCGGGAGCCGTCCACAAACAGTGTGCAGTCTGGGTTCGGTAAGGTGGTTTCATGCACAGTTGGTAAGTTGGTGGTTTCCATCTTCATCTGTTCAAAGCAATCATGAGGGGCCTCTGGGTCCTGTCCTGTAGGAGGGGAATCTTCACATATTTCAGTATGATACCGAGGATAACTGACTGTATTGCAATTAATTATCTTTTTATTAACTCCCGTCAGTGTGAGTTGGTCTTGGGTTGCAGTGCTCCAAGATTTGGCCAGTGGGCCTAAATCTTCCCATGAGAGTTCTGGAGATTTGGTGAATGAAACGTGGGGAACAGCCACATCCCAGTGGTGATAGAGGTGTGCTGTCTCCATTGGCAAGTGAACCAGTGAGACCATGTTGCCTTTGGAGTCCCATAATAAATCTGTCAGTGTAATACGTATTTCCACTAAGTGGAATAATTCTTCCTCATAGTGTGGATCAGATCCTGGGGTATCTTTGTTCATCATGTGGAATTGCGGGTGTAGGTACCTGGAATTCGGTCCGGACATCAGGGTAAGCTGTACCAGTAGTGTGGCACTCCCCCCTTGGGAAGTGGCAGAAGAGTGGCTGGATTCAGGGTATAGCACCGTTGGAGAGTAACGTTATCAGGCAGCAGGAGAGAAGTCTGTAGACGGAGATGACGTTGTGAGGAAAGATGTCTGGGCTGTACTTGTTGTAAGATAGCTGAAATGTCATGTGGAGCAAGGACAGTCTGAGGATGTCCAAGGACGAAGTCATTGGTTTTGTCCAGTAGAGCGCTGGCAGCAAACACGGCACGCAGACAGGAGGGGCTACCCCTGGCAACGGGGTCAAGCATGCACGAGAAATAACCAATAAATAACCAAGAAATAACCAATAACGTCTCTGACGTGTCCCGTGAGTCTGAGTAAGGACTCCCGAGGCGTGGCCCATCTTCTCGGAAACAAACAGTTTAAATGGCAACTGTTAGTTGGGGAGTCACAGGGCAGGAGAGGATGAAATTGTCTTCTGGAGAGTTGAAAAACAAGCAACCGCCTGTGGAGAGAGAGAGAACGGTTCATTCTTTAAGGCATCATATAATGGTTGCATGAGTTGAGAAGAATCCAGGCCCGGCAGTACGTGATTAGGCTCAAGAAGGCATGTAAAGATTGGTGAGTAGATGGTAGTGGCAAATTCAAAACAGCAAGGATTCTGTTTCTGGTAAGGTGACGGGTGCCATGGGAAAGACAATGTCCCAAGAAGACCACTGAGGGCCGGCACCACTGTAATTTTGACTTAGAAGCCTTGCAACCTTCATCAGCCAGGAAACACAGAAGATCTTCAGACTCTCGTTTGGCGGTAGAAAGGTCATCCGCACAAAGGAGCAGGTCATCAACATATTGAAGCAAAACCACGTCAGTATGTGTTTTCTGCCATGGTTCCAAGACAGTGGACATGGCCTTTGCAAACTGAGTGGGGGAGTTCTGTGCCCCTTGCGGCATAACCGTCCATGTGTACTGTTGACGGTCATGAGTAAAGGCAAATAGATGTTGACATGAAGGATCCAGTGGGACGCTGAAGAAGGCATTAGCAAGATCAACCACTGTGAAGAATCTAGCAGTAGGAGGAACTTGTGACAGTAAGGTATGTGGATTAGGGACGACAGCTGTGTCTCGGACAATGACTTCATTGACAGCTCGGAGGTCTTGGACCATGCGGTAAAGGTCAGGTTGGCCCTTCCCTGTCTTCTTCTTAACGGGGAACAGGGGAGTATTGCATTGGGACACACATTTTATGAGGGCGCCTTTTGCTAGGAGGCTGTCAACCTGTTTGGAGATGGCAAGTGCTTGTGCATGTTTCAGTGGGTACTGTGGTCTTCGTGGAGGTGCGGCTCCTGGTAAGAGAGTGACTATCACCGGTGAGACCCGCAGGCGGCCTATGTCATCAGGCCCTGTGGACCAAAGTTTAGTGGGAATTTTATCCAGAGCACTGGGGGTATCCGTGACCCTTGTTTCATCTTTGGGGGACGTGAGGTGTATTAGCAGGGGTAGGGAACATAGAACAGATGTGTCTTTACGTGACAGGGGCGTGAGTAATTGTACCTGACCATCTGCAGTGAAGGTAATAGAAGCTTGTAAGCGGGACAACATGTCAGCACCTAAAAGGTTGATGGGGCAGGTAGAGGAAACAACAAATTGTGAGAGGATATCAGAGCCTACACGTAGGAGCTTAGTTAAAGGATTGCTGCAGGGAGTGCCATCTACACCTACACAGGAAACATCAAGATCTGATAAACAGGATGGGTCTGGCAGGTCTTGTTCTCTAAGAACACTGCGGGCTGCACCTGTGTCAACTAAAAAGGTGGTATGATGTCCCTCAATGGGGAGGACTACTGTGGCAAGTGCCCCTTTCCCCTGTAGACATTGCCATGGCAGGGGTACTGGACACAGGCTTGCCTGCTACCTATTGTAGTAAGTCCAAATGGGCCTGGTCAGGACCAGTGTAATGTCGTGTAGAAGTTGACGGTAGACTAATCTGGGAAACCGGGCGAGCTGCACGAATCTGCCTAGGGGCAGAACGAGCATCCTGAGGGTCACTACTACCATACCCATCAGCAGGAGCTGGTGGGGGTGGCGGTGGGGCTTGGGAATATTCAGGAGGAGGAGGAACATATGGGGGTGGTGGTGGTGGTGGGGGCAAATATCCAGGGGGAGAATATCCAAAAACAGCGGCAGCAGGATTTGAGAACCGTGGGGACTGTTGCCTGGAATATCTGAAACTAGGGCATTCCCTTCTGAAATGGCCAACCTGGTGGAAGTGAAAAAAAATCCTGGGTCCAGTTGGGGTTCTACCCTGTGTGTAGTGCGTAGGGGGTTGTGTCGGTTGTATAGGGTACACCTGGGGAGTAGAGGTGGGCACAGGAGTTGGAGCAGGGGTAGCGAGCATCATGGGGCTATTCCTCCTCTGTGTGGGCTGTAACACGAACTCCAACCCTTTAGCAACCAGGGAAATTATTCTATACTCAGGACGTGCAAGTATCAAGCCCTTACGAATGTTTTCTTTTAGACCGGCCACAAAGGCAGCGGACAACATCTGTGGGTGGGCTGCGTGCTTGCGTGGTTAGCTTGGGGATAGTCGCTGTGCCCGGAGTGGGGCGCCTCTTCCCCCCAACCCCAGCTCCAGTCTTGCGGTCTGGCTGCCCTTGCGGTGGTATCTTTCTCCGCTCCCCATGGGCACGGTCTAGCTTGCACTTATCTGGCAGGGAGTGCAGGTTCGCTTGAGTTGCTTGCAGCCGTTTTCCTAGCCTGTGCCAGAATCGGGCAAAAGCAGCATCTATTCGCCGCTGGTTGTTGCTGTGATCCTCCGTCTCAGGTAGGCATTTTGGCTCGCTTGGTGTGCGTGTCGCCGCCATTTTGGGTGCGCTATGTGCTCGGCTGCCCTGGCGTTGCGGTTCGTCGAGTTGTATGGTTGGCTCATTACTGCCACTCCAGTCGCTTGATGTGGACCGAGATGACCCCCATCGGTCCAGAGGGGGGGGTGGGGGGTAGGAGGTGACAATCTCGAGGGGTCCATGTCCAGGTCAGTCAGCATGGGGAGCGGCCGTCTCCCCGCTGCCCGATCTCCGGTATGCCTCAGTGCAGATTGTCGGGTTCCCAGGGGGTTACAGGCTTGATTTTGGTATCGGGTGATACCCCCGGGTGTTCCCTTCATGGTAGCTCCTCTCCAGTGTGCGATTGCGCTGATTTGTTGGGGGATTACCCCCAAAATGTGCAGAGTGAAGCTGGAGCTGAGGTTCAGCACAAACACTCTGCCTGTATGCTAGGCTCCGCCCCCCATATTGGAAGTATTTTAATGGGATTATGAACTGTCAATCTCTGAATGACTCTGACTCTAAGGACACTTTTTACTGGGTACGATGCTTGAAATGGAGCTTTGTTTGGATAACTAGATAACATGTAGTGTTGTATGCCAGTTAAGTAAAGTTTGATTGTATTGTATGCTAACTTTAGAGATATGTGGCAAAAAGTTGTGAATGCGACCATGGTTTCTATGGAAAAATCATTTATTACATAGTAATCACGTACAAATTTTGTGAACAAATCATATGCTCTGGGAATCATATGCTTTTTTGGTATTGAGTGACAACCCAGCCTATGCGAGCAACTTACTATGACTTAACAGGATATTTAAAGCATTACTAGGTTTGTGAACTTTGGAGGTTCTCTGGGTTGCAAGTTTGCTGTCGGATGAACTGCAAATTAGAACGTGAAAGTGTGTCAGCTGCGTTATTCTGAATATCTGGAACGTGAATACAAGTTATACAGAATTGTAGATTTGCCACTAGCCAGGTAAGTTTCCTTACTAAGTTCATAATAGTAAGGGATTGAGAGCGGCCTTTATTTATGATGTTACATGCCGCCAAGTTGTCTGAAAAACACCTCACTGATTGACCTCTCCATTCTTTACCCCATATGTCTGCAGCAGCTACAATCGGAAAGATTTCAAATAGTGCTGAGGTGGTGTTGAAATTTTCTAGTGAGGTAGTCTCTGGTGGCCAAGAGTCGTATACCCAGTCATTACCAAAAATCGCTGCATAACCTATGGCACCAGAAATGGGGGGGATGGGGGGGGGGGACGAATAATGACCTGCCATTCCAAGAGGACAGAAATAGATACCACATTTTTAAATCTGCTCTAGCTGGTTAGTCTAAGTTAGTTGTGGAATCGTCGTCGGGGAGACGTGTAAGAGAGAGAGAATTCTGGAAATAAATGACCTCCCCTGTGGAATTATCCTCAGTGCGAAATTGAGTGACCCAAGAAGTGACTGTAGCTCTTTCCTGGTGCAAGAGCCTTGTGAGGTGCAGATATCGATGTATGTAAGAATTCTGTCTACTTTCTCTTCGGGCAGGCTAGCCTGCATAGAAACTGAATTAAGTGTTATCCCCAGGAAGGTAATCTCGGTGTTGGGACCTTCTGTTCTGTCCGTGGTTACTTGGACTCCTAAATCCTCAAACAGGGACATCATGTGATGTAGGCAGCTTGGTGTGAAGTGGTGTGGTTCTATAGAGAGGAAATCGTCCAAATAGTGAATGCATTTGGTCAAAGTAGGAGCCAGGTCAAAATTTTGGCGAAAATATCAAAAATCTTGGGGCTACTTTTGCAGCCGAACGTTAGTCTGGTAGCGAAATAGTACTTGTCTTCCCACTTAACGCCATGCAGGTGCCAGAGTGACTGATGAATAGGTAGTAGTTTGTATGCATCAATGATGTCTGTTTTACCTAACAATGCAGCCTTGTCGGAGTGAATGATGGCTTGTATGGCATTGTCTATTCTTGCGTATTGAAGGGAGAAATCCTTGGATCGAATTAGTGCATTTAAGCTAAGTGTAGTGGAAGAGTGAGGTGCTGAAAAATCAATTGAGTCTCTTTTTATTATTAAATTTCCCTATAGCGATGCCTAGAGGGTTTATTCTCCAGGAGGTGAAAGGTGGGGTTGTGAAAGGCCCTATCATGAAACCGTTGTTGATTTCTTTATGTAGGAGTTCTTGTAGACTACTAGGGTCTGTGAGTGCTGACTGTAGGTTGGGGCATTCCAGAATCCCTGTGGGGAGTGCAACAAAACCTGTGTGAAACCCGTTAGAAAACCCAGCTATGAGAAATTCTACCAGATGTAAAGAAGGATAATTAGACAGGTAACGTTGCAAATTAAGAATGTCTATTGGTGTGGATGATCTTTTAGGGTACAACCTGTTTGGGCACATAGTTTTTGCACGTGCTCTGTAACAAAGAGAGCACACGTGAAGGAGTCTGCAAGCACTGTAACTACAACATCCGCCATTGAAATTGTTACATAATCGAGCCTTTCCCAGAAAAATGATTGACCTGCCTAGTTTGTCTCTCAATTCTCTTTTGGGTTGCTATTCGGGTTGGCATTGCTAGTTGAGGGAATTGCTATGTTGTCGGGACAAAGGTTTATAGTATGAGCTGCTGAAGAACATATTGCGCCAGAAGGTGTTTTGAGACCCGCAAAATGCCTTAAAAATAGTTCAGTGTCTAACTGGCCCCAGTCGGTATCTGGATGAGAAGGACTTGTGATAGTCATAAAAAGCGTAGCCTCTGTATTTATATGCCAATTCAATAATCTTATGTAGATATAAATCAAGTTCCTCTCTACGGAGGGGAAAAGCAGAACAAATTACGTCTCTGTACAGGCCAAAAGCCAGGACAAATTCAGGGATATTTCATTTCCTGTTCAGTCTTGGGTCTCTAGATTTCATGACTACTGACAAGTCATCGAAAGTGTAAGATCTGTTCTCAATTATGTCTTGAGAAGCTATGAGTAGTGAAGTCAGATTAATGTCTTTCCCCTCTATTATGTCACGTTTAATATTAGATGGTATAAGATGAATTGGGTTTACAATGTTGGTACTTTTATCGGGTAGAGGGTTAGTGTACCTCCTGGGTTAGGCTCTGGCTGGGCTATAGGTACTGGAACCTCCCGGAATGGTTGGTCTGTTATTTGACTCCAAATTATCCAACCTATTATTTATTGTGGTTACGGAAGACACTAGGGAGGCCATCATGTTGTGCAGTTCTGACAGGCTATTTTATCTTTGTTTGCGTTTAATATGTGGAAAAGTTTGGCTTTCGTGGCTGGGAAGGGGATATTTCTCTTTTTAGGTTCCGTAGTGATTTTAGGAATTGTCCAGGATCTGTAGCTGGATGCTGGGCTGGCCAGTACGGTTTGCCTTCTCTGCGAGCCTGATCTGGTCAGGGTGCTGGTAACCGATACGTCGTCTCCTTGTATGGAAGCGTTAGACATGCTATGGGTGCGAGGCAGATAGCTTGATTAGTATGGTATTCATGTGGATCTGCAGTAACCCAGTTTACTAGATTAGTGCCCTAAGGCGAAATTATATTATACTCACTATCTTAGGTGATGGATAACGCCCTAACTATTTGCCAAGTGCCTTAGAGAGACTCTACCTATGATTTGGCTCGTGGGGCCTTTGTGCCACTTAGCTGGGTGGCGGGTTGTTGGCCTCTCGGTGACACGTATAAGATTTTAATATCGATTGGCTGTGACGAGTGAGGCACTAACTATGAATTGATGCAAGGCTATAACTATGTGTTGGGCCGATTGAGCTTGTACCTCTGATTGAAGAAATGATTGTTGACCTTGCGTGACCGCTCAACTATAGGTGAAGAGGCCTATGGAATTTTACCTAATTGGCAAGGGTTTATTTAACCTTACGTACTACCTAACTAGGGTTTTTTTATTTATTTTTTTAACATACCTGCTGTTGTCCTGTGTGACGTATTCGGTAATAGTAAGAATGACCCCTACTTGTTCCTAAAACATGTCATAATGAATGAGTTATAACCTAAACCCCCAGGAGTGTGAATTTGAAATGACAAAAGCTAGGAATGAACTAGATGCTAACCGTATATAAATTGAAATATAGTTGGAAAAACTTGGACTTGTCCTGGAAGGGCGGTGACTTGAACTAATGTTTGGGGAGACAAACCATGACTTATTTTAATTTACAGTCCTGGTTACCAGAAATGACTACATGGGAAAATACTAGTAGGTAGGTAATTTAGAGGCCTACCTCTTTAAATAATGCAGAGTTGTATTTTATCAAGATGGAACCACTGCAACCAATGTCAGTAATTGTATTATCTTTAAAAATAGGAGGGAAAATAAAATGTCATGTAATTGCTATTTTTACTTATATACTGCATAACTGGATCAAAGAACAAAATGTAAAACATGAAATGCATTAGGGGAATATGACCGTAAATGTGCAGAGATGCATAAGACAGAAAAAACTGGAGCGTAAAACAGTCTCCTAATTATCCTATTTAGCATATTTTATTACTATGTAAAATACATTAGCTACAGCTTTAAGGGAATGCCATATATACAGTGTATTAGAGCAGTGACTGACTGATTTAAGGAAACAGACACATTTTGACATGAAATGCAGTACTAATGAATGAAATGTTTTTGAACAGAGCAGTATAAACGAACGGAACTTTAACGGATATAATGGAAAGAGATTAGAGAAAGAGATTTGTCGAATTGGTGATATAGAGAGGAAGACATTTTTGGAGAATAGATTATGTGCCCCAAGAACTGGGGATAGTTTCCGTTCAGCATTTATAACCCATTACAATACTGATTATAATAAAATTATAGGGAAACTCCAGTGCCAGAAAAACGATCCGTTTTTCTGGCACTGGAGGGTCCCTCTCCCTCCCACCCACCAATCCCCGGTTACTGAAGGGGTGAAAACCCCTTCAGTGACTTACCTGGGACAGCGGCGATGTCCCTCGCCGCTGTCTCCGCCTCCGCGACGCTCCTCCTAGTGTTTACGTCAGCCGGTGGGCGAGACTAATCTCGCTCACCGGCCGAGGAGACCTAATGCGCATGCGCGGAAATTCCGCGCATGCGCATTACGTCTCCCCATAGGAAAGCATTGAAAAATCATTTCAATGCTTTCCTATGGGGTTTTGAGCGACGCTGGAGGTCCTCACACAGCGTGAGGACGTCCAGCGACGCTCTAGCACAGGAAACCTGTGCTAGAACCCAGGAAGTGACCTCTAGTGGCTGTCTAATAGACAGCCACTAGAGGTGGAGTTAACCCTGCAATGTAAATATTGCAGTTTATGAAAAACTGCAATAATTACACTTGCAGGGTTAAGGGTAGTGGGAGTTGGCACCCAGACCACTCCAATGAGCAGAAGTGGTCTGGGTGCCTGGAGTGTCCCTTTAAGAGGAGTCTTCAAAGTTCTTGGCCTATTTTGTTGCAAGACCCCATTTTGGGGGCACACCTATCGGATAACCCCGTAGTGATTTTCAAAAGGAATACAAATTTGAAGGATATGTTGGCACCCAGTTATGCCATCAAACCACCATCAGTTCCTACCTCTGCTCGTTCAGGCTCATTTCAAGGCTGTGGTACTTGCAAAGTTTTTTAGTTCAACCACGGGGGAGACTTTTATACTTAAAGATAGCATTAGTTGCCACACAGACTTTGTGGTGTATCTGTTACAATGTCCGTGTGGCATGCAATACGTGGGACGGACCAAGAGGATTTTGAAGGTTCGCCTATTAGAACATCTTAACAATATCAGAAAGAGATTGATGACACATTCAGTTCCAGACCATTGTATATCATGTCCCCTCTTCTCATTCAAAGATTTCAGATGTTGGGGAATCGAACGAGTTCCCCCTTTTTGGCGTGGGGGTGACAGAGTTCAAAGACTAGCCCAAAGGGAGACGTTCTGGATACACAAATTACAGACTCTTACACCTAAGGGTCTGAATATAGATATCGATTTAATTTGTTTTTTAGATTAATATGGCCTAAACAAGATTTAGAATTGAAAATAAGGGTATGTGTGTTTGCCTCCATTTTGGGGCTTTCTCTACAGTTGAGGGTTAATCCCCATTTGGAATGTGGATTTGTATATATATTGAATATTAAGCAGCTATCTTGCACTTTATATGTTAGGATTTTTTTTTCTGTATGATTAAAATTACAACAATAAGTTGCTCTAATGTAAATAATGGATTTGTTTCAAGGATGTATAGGGCATGTACAATTAAAAATTTGGTAGATTTACTAAATAGAGATTGTATGAAAAGTAGTTATTTACTGCACATCATTTCTTGTTATAATTCACTATTTCTTATGCAACCATAATAATGGACTGCCTTAAGGTGCTAAATAGGTTTATTTTAAAGATCTATATGAAGAGGACAAATAAAATGTGATACACTGAATAGTGATTATAAATAATTAGTTACAGTTTAAATATGGTGATATACAATGGATTAAATATGATGTCCATTTTCATTAAGTCTTTATAAAGTTAAGCCTAGGGAGGCTGTTACACATCTTTATAAGCTAAGTACTATTGCTTTTTATATTATTTAATTTTCTGTACATTTTTTTGAGATATACTTGTTAGCTAATGCACAGCATATGAGCTGTGACAGGCACGCACAGCACATGAGCTGGCATGGAAAGCAACCCCACAATGCAAAACACACAGTAACGGGCATGCACAGCACATGAGCTGGCATGGAAAACAACCCCACAATGCAAAACCCACAGTAACAGGCATGCACAGCACATGCGCTGGCATGGAAATCACCCCACAATGCAGAACACACTGTAAAAGGCATGCAAACAACTAAGCTCAGCTCCCTACCTTTCCACCTCTTGAGATGCAACAAAAAGGCTCCAAAACATGCTGCAAAAGGCTCCACAACTTGCTGCAAATGGCTCCAAAACTGGTTGCAAATGGCTCCAAAACCTCTCCAACACCTCCACACTGACGTGCTACCCAGATTCCAGTATGCAGGGGGGCGGAGCTATAAACCGGGACACTTGTTTCGTATTGCGAAAAAAATTAGTAAACCGAGGCATTTTTTTTTTACGGATTCTCATTCGTAAACCGAATTTTTCGTTTACTGAGGCGTTCGTTAACCGAGGTTCCACTGTAATGTAACGGGACACCATGGATTACCGGTGGGATAATGGCAAACTTTAGTAGGCGGGCCTAGCTGATTTGCTTTGGTGTGAGCGAAGGTAAGTACGTAATGGTCTGTATCTTTTTGAAGATTAGTCATTTTAAGGTGCTGGTGGTTAGACATGTTATTGGTAGTGAATTCATTAGGTCGTAAGAATCTATAGAAGACTAGATAAGCTGCCGTTTTGATAACAAGATTAGTGTTGGTTTCGAATGGATTGGTGTCCAGAATGTCTGAAAGTGCAGGAAATTTAGGACCGTCAATAGGAAGCCTGGTAGTGGTAGTGGGTTTGTCTAATCGTTGTATGCCTTTCAAAATGTTTTTAATGGGAAAGGTAGATATGACGGGATTTGTGCTAGGGTAGGCACTTAGAATGTGATGTTGAATTCCTGTGAGATATAGTTTTATAGTGTTTAATGATAATTTTAAGGTGGCAAAAGAAGGTAAATGCTACTATAGAGTCTAGCGAATGAGTGTCGCTTACCTGATAGTCTACCGTGAATTTGGTGTAGAGGGTAAATGCTCTATTGTATGCCTGTGATGTGTTGGTAGAGAGTGATGAACTGGCCAGATATCTGCTGTGTGATAAATCTTTCTAGTCCAGGATGAGGTCTTGGTATGAGGGGGTGCTGACCGGTCTGATGTTGGCTGTGGGATGGACTCTGAAGAAAACCTGTAAATTAAATCGAGACAATGTGTCAGTGGCTATATTGGTGCTTCCTGGGATGTGTATGCATGTAATGTGGAATTGCAGTGTAGATGCTAACCATGTTAACCGTCAAATTAGTCTCATAATTTTAAGTGATGAGGATCTGCCCTTATTTATGATGTTGCATGCTGCTTTATTATCGGAGAAGCATTTTACTGCTTTCCCTTGCCACAGCTGCCCCCATGCTCTGGAGGCTGCCACTATCGGGTATATTTCAAATAGGGCAGATGTAGTGTGGAATGAGGGTAGATCATGGGTCTCAACTGGCCAGAAATCTCTAAACCAGGCGTTGCCAAAGATGGCTGCAAACCCTGTATGAGCTGCAGCATCAGTCCATGTGACCGGGGAAGAATCTGAAAGGGGTGGAAGGAACATAGCTTTCCCATTCCAACGTGAAAGAAACCTAAGCCACATATGTAGGTCTGCCTTAGCGTGTGCGTCTAGGGTTATGGAGTTCGTGTCGGTATTGAGAAGAGGAAAAAGGAAGAAGGCACAACAATCTCGAAATGAAAGCCTGGCCTTGTGGAATAACTTTCATGGTGAAGTTTAACGTGCCCAGTAAGGATTGTAGGTCTGTTCTGGTACACGTGTCCTTAGCCAGAAAGCATACCACCAATTCTATGATCTGTTGTACCTTTTCTAACAGTAAACTAGCTTGTAATAAGACAGTGTCTAGGTGGATACCCAGAAAGGTCAGACAGCGGAACCCCTGATGCTGAAAATAGAGCTAGAGTTTTATGAATACTGACTGGAGAGGACTGAGGTAATTTATGGTGAGGAAGTCATCCAAATAATGTAGGACTGAGGGTACCCTTTCGGGTGAACTCAAGGTTCGTGTAAGTGAACGGGACGCAGAGCTGTACCCCTGAAGTCTTGGGGAGGTGAGAGTTCGGCGGTTTTGATCTGCTGTCGTGTTACCGGAACTGGCGGTCAGGCCTAGTTGGAGTCAGGTAAGGCAGGTAACTGGACCAGCGTGGAGCGAGGTCGAGGTAAGTGGACCAGAACCAGAAGTCGAAGGTTCTGAATGAACCAAGCGGTGACGATTCTGATAAGGAGGGGGCCTGAGCTTATAGAGCCGGATAACCCCTCCCACAATTACAGGCTACGCCTTTTTATATACAGAATGTCCTCATTTAGCAACCTACTTGTTTTACGACGGCTCGCACTTACGATCAGGTGTAAGTGCGAGCCGTCGTGGGGATTCCCTGCTCTGGTGCACATGTCTGTGTTCAGGGAAACTTCCCCGAACATAGACGAATGCACGAGAGCATGAAATCCCTTAACTCCTAACTTACCGACCTATTCGTTCTACAACCGGGTCGTAGGAACAGAACCCGGTCGGTAATGGAGGAGTGTGTGTATTATAAATGTATAATATATTATAAAATAATTAAAGCATTTTATAATAAATATGTAATATATATAAGATTTCATTATAAGTGTACTTGAGATATATTCACATATATCTCAAAATACACTTATAATGAAATTCTATATGTATAATATAATATAAAATATATAAAATGCTTTAATTATATTATACATATATAGGAAATAAGTGTGTGTGTGTGTGTGTATATATATATATATATATATATATATATATATATATATATATATATATATATATATATATATATATATATATATATATTTATTTTATTTAAATATAAATAAAAAAACATTTATTTAAAAAAACAAACAAAAAACCCCCCACTAACTTTGTGACTAAGTGGCTACTACAAAAGACTGGACATACCCCATTTTGAATACCGTGGTTGTCTACTTTTACAAATGGTATGCCATGATGGGGTTAATTTTCATTCCTGGGCTGCTGTACGGTCTCAAAGGCAACATAGGCCCAGCAATCCAATCTGGCAAATTTCAATGTACAAACATGGAAAAGGGGAAAGCCCTACATTTGAACCCTGTAAGTTTGCAAAAGCCCATAAAACCAGTACATTGGGGTCACTGTTGTACTCGGGAGATGTTGCTGAACACATATTGGGATGTTCTTTGTCAGTAACATAACGGGAACTGAGAATCCATGCCTAAAGCACAAGGTGAGAGAAAAATAAAACAAAAAAAATGACTACCCAAAGGTTTGACAAAGACTGGTGGTAGAATTAGTGCATGGAAAGTGTTAAAATACCACCATTTGAAATACCCTAGGGTGTCTACTTTTCAAAAATATATGGTTTGATGGGGGTAAATGACGTTTGCCGGCTTCAAAAATGTCCCAAATGCATGATGACCATCTGTGAAAATTCCAAAGAAGGTCTTTTAGCCCCCAGAGAACCTGACATGCCTATATCACTGTACTCAGAATATGTTGCTGAACACATATTGGGGTGTTCTTTGGCAGTGACCCTTAAAGTTCTCCATACATGTATTCTTAAATTGCTATGAGTGTAAAAAAAAAAAGCAACAATTATAATTTTTTAAATTTAGCAAGGATTGGTGGTAAAATAGTTGCATGAACAGAGTCGATTACCCCAGAGATATCAGCGTTAATTTTGATAGAAAAATGGTTTGGAAATAGCAAAGTGCTACTTGTACTTATTGCCCTATAACTTTCCAAAAACATTAAGAACATGTTAACATTGGGTATTTCTAAACTCAGCACAAAATTTAGAAACTATTTAGCATGGGTGTTTTTTGGCGGTTGTAGATGCGTAACAGATTTTGGGGGTCGAAGTTAGAAAAAGTGTGCTTTTTTCTTTTTTACATTTTGTCATCATATTTTATAAAAATTTTTTATAGTAAATCATATGATATGAAAATAATGGTATATTTAGAAAGACCATTTAATGGCGAGAAAAAGGTATATAATATTTGTGGGTAGAGTAAATGAGTAAGAGGAAAATTACAGCTAAACACAAACACCGCAGAAATATTAAAAGAGCCCTGGTCTTTAACGGTAAGAAATTTAAAAAACAATCTTGTCACTAAGGGGTTAAGGGAACTGTATGGTCACCATAACAACTTCAGTGAAATGAAGTTGGTATGCTGCCCTGAGGTACATGATGCTTTCATACCTGAAGGGGTTAAACCATACTCGAATGGTTTAACCTCACAGATTGCTCTCCAGCTTCGGATCTCCCTTTCCCCAGAGGCATTTGGCTTTGAGTTGAGTTTTCGGAAGCGCAGAGTGCTGCCAGGCTGTCTGCATCAATTAGTAGCTCCATGTTCATAAAAACAAAATAACTTACCTTTCTTTGCTGTCAAAAGTACGTGCCTTTTTATGAATGGGGAGTGGCATTGAGCTGTAGGGGGAGGCTGCCTGTTGGGTTGAGTGTATCTAGGTAAGGCTGTTTGCAGTGCAGTGTGTATGGTGGGGGTAGAGTATGTAGTCTGTGTGTGTGTGTGTTTTTTTGTGTGCAGGGCCAGTACAAGACTATTTTGTGCCCTAGGCAAGACCAGCTACTTGCGCCCCCCCCAAGTTGCCAACTTTGTGGGACTTTCTTCTCCCAGCACCTTTGTTTGTCTCTTTTTCCCATTCTTCCACCCCATGTGTTTTTATCTTTACCCCTTGCACCTTAGTATATATTTTTTGTCCCCCCTCAGCCTCTCTGTGTGTCTCTTCCTCAGCCTCTCTGTGTGTCTCTTCCTCAGCCTCTCTGTGTGTCTCTTCCTCAGCCTCTCTGTGTGTCTTTTTTTTTTTTTTTTTAATTCTTTATTTTTGTCGTGCAGGTGATTACAAAGCATAAACGTACGCCACAACAGCGTGCATGAATGGTTAAACATAGGATTAGCAGTGGCATGAGAGGTCTGCACATTTTTGTTTTAAAATGAAAATAACAGGCTGTTTAACAATATTAGGTAAGATTACAAATGTTAGGCTAGACAAGCTTGTGTTCGTAGCGCATTACAAGCAAAAAAATAAAAGATTAAAGTAAATAATAATAGAGAAACTGAGCTTAATAAACGTGTCCTGCTGGTGAAATATAAAATAGAGTACATTGCGCTGGTTATTTAGGCAGGCTAGTGCAGGTGGTTCAGTTAAACTAGACATATGCTAAACATACTGCGTGGAACTAAATAACATGCATGGTCGACTATTATGAACATAGAGTTAATGAGACTAGCGTAATGGCCTACATATTAATTAAAGCAATGTAAGAGGCACAGTGATATATCAGGTAATATATACAATTTAGTGGTCTGTAGCATAGAGACGAGCGTTTAAACATTAAATTGTCTGTGTTTGCTATACTGACACAATATGGTATATGTAGGTTACCGCTTGACCGGTAAGAGCTTGTATTATTTGCATCTGTGATGGAGGCTGCAGTCCCAGAGTTCATGTGGCTGCCCCTTTATCGAGTCCGTCAGCCGATGCCTTGCGGAGTCTTGTGGGCCTCTGGTACTGGTGCATGCTTCGATGCTTGCGTTCTGATGATGTGGGCGCACGGTACCTCTGCACGATGAAGTGGCCCTCTTGTCAGGTGAAGTATAGTCCCGGTTGTGAGTCCCATCTTTTGGTGTGGTCGTCGGCTGCAGCTACAATGTCGGTTTGCTGCTGACGCCATTTTGGGCTTCATAGGCCGCTTCTTCCTTGGTCGGTTGTGGTAGCCTTTGCCCTGTTGGTGCTGAGACGCTGCTGGTAAGCGAGGTGGTGTTTGGCACTGCATCGTGGGGGTCTCGTTGATTTTCCTCGCCTTTGTCTGGTGGTCTCTGCCATTGGCGCGGTATTGGGCCTCTGTCACCCGGGCGGCCCTTTTCCGGTGCTTGCTTAGCCTGGGGTGGGGGTCTGAGTGTGTCATGCCTCTTTTTTGGGTCTCCCCTGGCGGGCCTTGTGGTGTGTCGTCGGCTAGGTTCTTCGATTCCGGTGGCCACATAAGCCTCTCTAGCTTTCTCCAAAAGGAGCAGAATATGTTGTTTAGTCGGACTTCTGTGTCCCTCCAGACTTTGTTTAGGACTGCATTGTGTTTGCCGTCCGCCATTTTGTGGGCCCTACCCGCAGTTTCTATGTTGCTTGTTCGGGTTGTCTGGCTTCCTCTTGTTAGGGGGATCATGTGGGGTCGGTCCGGGATAACCCCCGCCGGACCAGAGGGGGGGGGGAACGAGTGTTCCGTGGCAGTATTCCAGCCTTTCCCGGCGGCAGGAGAGCGGCCGTCTCTCCCGCGCCCGCCATGCTGGGAGGCCTCACCAGGGTATCGGGTGTATGCCGGAGCAATAGTCGCTTGGAGGGTATCGTTTGGTGCATCCCGGTGTCCCCCTTCGTCTGGTAGCCTTTATGTGCCATTTGGTTGCCGTTTTCGTTGCGTACAGTCATTTTTCCTGCCGCCTTTGGCCGGAGCTGTTGAGGTTAACGTCCTCTCGGCTCCTCGGTCAGGCCCCGCCCTCCTCTGTGTGTCTCTTCCTCAGCCTCTCTGTGTGTCTCTTCCCCAGCCCCTTTGTGTGTCTCTTTTTCTTCCCAGCACCTCTGTGTCTTTTGTTGTCCTAGACACCCTTCTGTGTGTCTTTGTTCCCCCTGCCCTTCTGTGTGTCTTTGTTCCCCCTGCCCTTCTGTGTGTCTTTGTTCCCCCTGCCCTTCTGTGTGTCTTTGTTCCCCCTGCCCTTCTGTGTGTCTTTGTTCCCCCCAAGCCCTCTGTGTGTCTTTGTGCCCCATCCCCTCTGTGTGTTTCTTCATCCCCCTCAGCCCTCTTTGTGTTTGTCCCCCCTGTGTCTCCTATAGCCCTTCTGTGTGCTCCTCCCCTCTGCCCTTTCTGTGCACCTCTCCCATCCCTCGGCCCTTTCTGTGTACCTCTCCCATCCCTCGGCCCTTTATGTGCACCTCTCCCATCCCTCGGCCCTTTATGTGCACCTCTCCCATCCCTCGGCCCTTTCTGTGTACCTCTCCCATCCCTCGGCCCTTTCTGTGTACCTCTCCCATCCCTCGGCCCTTTCTGTGTACCTCTCCCATCCCTCGGCCCTTTCTGTGTACCTCTCCCATCCCTCGGCCCTTTCTGTGTACCTCTCCCATCCCTCGGCCCTTTCTGTGTACCTCTCCCATCCCTCGGCCCTTTCTGTACCTCTCCCATCCCTTTGCCCTTTCTGTGTACCTCCCCCCCACCCCTGTGCCCTTTCTGTGTACCTCTCCCCCCAACCCTCAGTCCCTCCAAGTGTCTCTTTAACCGCCCATCCCCTCCTTACCCCCAGACCCTCTATGTGCCTCCTTAAACCATCCAGCCCCTCTATGTGCCTCCTTAACCCACCCAGCCCCTCTGTGTCTCCTTAATACTCCTAGTTCCTCCAAGTGTTACCTTAACCCCCCAGCGCCTCCATATGTCTCATTAACCCCCTCAGCCTTTCCTTAACCCCTCTGTGCCAGCTCACCTCCATATTGTAGCGTGGTATAGCTGCATTCCGGGCTAGAGGAGCTTGTTTCCCTCTCCCGGTCTGACAGGAAGCAGTTTGTCGCTGTCAGACCGGGGAGATGGAAACTAACTTCTCTCCCGTGGTCCACGCTAGGCCATGCTACATTGTGAGACTGACAGGAGGGAAGCTCTGTCTAGGTGGCTGCCCATCCCGCCTAAGGGGTGCGTTAGCCCTGTGTGTGTAGATAGGGGTTAAAGTGTGAGTTTGGGGGGATAGGGGCTCCTGGTTTGGTTGGTTTGGGCGGTTTGGACTGTAGTGTTGTGAGGGGGAAATAAGGGCTGTTGTGTGCTGGGTAAAGAATCAGAATGCTGCTGTGGTATTCCATGGCAACGCTCTTATCCACTCCAGACCGTCTGCACCTGGTGAAGATGCTGACTGCAAGCTCCCTGGCCTCCTCCTATGCCATCCTACTGGGATGGCTGACAATGAGTGATTGCTGTTAGCAATCACACTCCTATCAGTAACAGTCTCCCAGCATGTACTTGCATCTTGAGATTGATATGAGTGTGATTGTTGTCAACATGTTCAGTTAATGCCAGATTTGTGTAGAAATTGTTGCTTTTTCAAACCTTGAAAAATGTACAGATAATTGGCACCAGTTATTGTCAATTGGACCAAAAGGCAACTGATAATCTGTATCGGCATTGAAAAATCATATTGGTCGATTCCCTAATAGTAATACAATCAACATGTGCTCTTGAAAAAGACCAGGTGGGGGTCAAAACGTTGATCAGATAAATGTGCTGTAACTTTAACATATTAAATCAAACTCTTTTTTTTTTTTACAGTGGAAGACTTGTGAGTGCATCTTTATTTTTTTAAATATATATATTTAGTTCCCTTATGAACACAAGTTGTAATACTTCCTCCACATCTGTTAATTTTTAGTGCTGGCTGAATTAGAGTCCCTGGAATTTATAACAACTGTCTGTCTCTAAAACTTTACTTGAGTGTATGCCATCTGGTATTGATTATCTTCCTATGATATCAAGGAATCTGGATGTTTAAGTTTAGGTTCTTACGTCTATTCTTTTAATGATTTATGAAGAGTTTTAAACAGAAGCAAAAGTGTGTTCTTGGTGTCTTTAGATTGTTTGTCTGTTTTTCTTAGGGTCTAGAAAACTTGATTTTTTTTTGTCTTGATAGTAGTGAAAGTCACATTTTATTGTAGTTAATGTGCTCTTTTTTAGACTTATGCATCCGTATTTGGAAGAATGACCAAAAATGTAGGTTTTCAGTCGTTTAGTCAGCATTTGAATGCAAATGCATCAATACCCATATTTCCTCATGAACAAATGGCTCGCCAACTGAATTCTGTTTGCTGCCATTCGGCCTTTGCAGCAAGCAGTGGCTGCTTTCTCTTTAGCAGACATACCTCTACACACTCCATGACGAGTGGGGCGTGAGGGGAAGGATTAAACTATTTTATACCTTCCCCCTGGCCTCTGCTTGCCATGCGACATTGGGATCATTGTCCTGTAGAATGACCCAATCTTGGCCAAACTTTATCTGTCGGACATATGGCCTCACATTTGACTCTAGAATACTTTGGTATACAGAGGAGTTCATGGTTGACTTAATAACTGCAATGTTCCCAGATCTGGTGGCTGCAAAACAAGCCCAAATCATCACCTCTCCACCACCGTGCTTGACAGTTCTTATGAGGTGTTTGTGCTGACATGCTGTGCATTATAGCCAAACGTCTCCACTTTGATCTCATCTGTGCAAAGGACATTGTTCCAGAAGTCTTTCTTGAAGTGGTTTGTTCAGATGTAACTTTGCAAACCTAAGCGTTGCTTCCATGTTCTTTTTAGAGAGAAAGAAGTTTTGTCCTGGCAACCCTAGCAAACAAACCAGACCTGTTCAGTCTTTTTCCTATTATACTGTTATTGTAACTGCTAAAACTTTGGCTGTTATAGAGATGGTCAGACTTGTTAATCGATTAATCAAGGACATTTGATCAGTAGCATCTTTCTGCTACTTTGCCTCTAAATTCCAAAGGAAGCAGTAAGGGTTTACTTTTTTGTCCATAACTGGCTTTTCCATTTTAGCTTTATTTTATTTTTTTTCTTTCGTATTCTGCATTTTGTGTATACCATATAAAAGAGGCATATGGAGGCACTAACCTAAAGTGTTTTCATTGACTATTCTTTTGTTTAGCAGAATAATGGAGAGAGTTGCTGTGACGTTACTAACCTAAATATCATCATGGGATGCGGTGAACATTCAGATTTAAGCAAATTCATCTCTAGGTAAGTTTTGTGTAATATATAAAGAGTACAAATATAGAAGTACAGTTGTGAAACTGTTTTGAAAATGTTTGTTTCTGGTCACAAAGGCAAGAAATCCTAGGATGAACTTCAATCTATTGAGAGACATATTGATGTTCAACATTTTCTCATCTTTCCACGAGCAGAGTGTGCCACGTTACGAGGTGGAGGGTTAATAATCATGGAAAGGAGGGCTAGTCCATCTCCAATAACTGTAAATTTGCTTGATCATTTAAAATGTTCCTTTTATTTCTGTTTTGTTTACATTTACATATTGGCTATCTTTGTGTCATGGCACACAACAAATTTTGCTTATACAGATGTTTATGGAAACCTCAGTATCTCAGCACAGGGTAGTCCTAGCTCTTTGGACCACAAACTGATCTCTAAAGCACATTATGTGGCGCATACTGTATACATATATGAAAATGTTGCACATTCTTGTTACTTAGACTTAATGTAATGTTCAAATTCACTTAAGTTCCAGTTTGGTCAATTTAAGAATGAGACTTGAACCATTCCAAATATACATTTTTGAAGGTGCCTATGTAAGTATAGTGTGCATGTAGGATATATCAGGTTTGAGACTTTAAAAAAAAAAAAAAAAAAAGTATTGTTAGAGGGGTGAGAGTGGAATTTAACATCTCCCCTCACTTTCAGTTTGAATATCTCTGGTGGGAGACCAGATAAGAACCTGAACGTGTATAAGCCCTCTTATGTACAATAAGGCTTTTAAAAATATGAATGTCAGTAGTATGTTTATTAACAAAATGCAAAATAAGTAAACAGAAAAAAGATCTAGATCAAATTAATATTTGGTATGACTATGTTTTGCCTTCAAAACTGCATAATTTCTTCTAGTTACACTTGCACACTGTTTTGTAGGTGTAAGATTAGGTAGGTGTAAGGTAACTCAATTCCGACGCACCTGCATACATTGTACCTCACTACCAGCCATTCAGATACATGCTTCATTTTATTGGTTCGTTCACCAACTTTGATGCTTCAGCGACCATATCGCATTGGTCCCAGCTGTCCAGGTGCTTGCATCATTCTATTGGGTAACTTTACAGTTTTGTATAACCTCACCTCCGTTTCAAACATCCAGGCACATCATAATTTTTAGTCGGTCGCATTTGTGTTTGTCATATTCTGGCTCCTGGCATCACCACAGAGGGCGCGTGAGGGAGCAGGAAGATCATCAGCACAGGCAGAGCTCCCTCGCTGCCTGCCTTCTTCCACACTCCATTCCGGTATAGTGCTGCAGAGTAGGCACTTGCCGTCTGGGGTAAGCAGGTGCCTACTGCCTTGCTACATAACCACTGTTCCTGGGGCGCCCACCATCGGCCTGGTCCGTGCATTCCCCCCCCCCTCTCCTGGTGCCTGGGTGCACTTGCCCAGGATTGGCCTTACCCTGTAAGGTTATAGAATTAGTTCTTTATCTCTGATACTTATTATTCCCTATTAAGTGTTAAGCCTAGCAATTCAAAGGTGTGTTAATAACCTTGTCTATCTTTTCTCACTTTGCCTTTTTTTTTTTTTTTTGTGCAAAGTGGTACATATGATTGTCAAGCGCCACAACAGCGTATGTATAGAGTTAAACAGGTTTAACATTGGCACGAGTGTTTGCACATTTTTAAATATAAACAAGTTGATAGAAACAGACTTAACATAACTGATGGGTTACTGCTATGTACTTAGTATGCATGTGGAGTACGAGCACATTGCCACAAATTAATGCAGTGATGTACATCCTAGAGAGCATACATGACTGGGGGAAACAAGGTAGGGGATTCGAAAACAAGAGTCATCAGACATGAAGATTAGTAAATAAAGTAGTTTGGATTACATAAACAAGCTCATATATGTACTATATATCCACAGCATCTAGGCATGTTATAGCTGTACACTATTTTTGATTAGGCTAGGTAAAGCAAGATTTAGGTAACATAATTGGTGTGATTACTCAAGGTTAAGGTTAGTAACATTCAAGCTGATCATGCATGTCTAAACGCTATACTGTGTATAGCTTGTCAATGAAGAAAAATATAGAGATATGCAGGTAGACGTATTCATTCTATAAATTTAAATTTTTCATGGTGTGATAACTGATAAGGGAGACTCTTGTCTCAAGCAAACATTCATAGAAGATCATAACTGATTAAAAAAAAAAAAAAAAAAAAAGACATAACTGAGATAACATTATGACATGTATTTTACCACAATAACCTTTTGTTCTGAAAGATAGGAGTTAAGTGTGGAGGTGTAAGTACCCAGTAGGTGAGAGGGCATCAGCCAGAAAACGGCACTGTGAAGTATGCTGCATGTGTGGGTAGCAGCCAGAGTTATGGAGAGTGAGTCCACAGTCTCCCGATTCCAGCAGTTGGTAGATCAGAGGGCAGGGGTATACAGGAAGACTTCAGGCTCTGGGACCCAGGTGAGAGCCAGCAGGTCTGGTCAGAGACCGGGAGCAGGGCTCTACACGATGTCTCCGGCTCCAGCAACGTCTGAGACCTCTGTGCTGCTGTCACTGCAGGTGAGTTCTGCCTCTTACGTCTCCGCCATTGTGGGACCCTCACTGCAGGTGCTACCGTGGATACCCAGTGGAGCTTTGATTTCTGGCGCACTAGCCCAGCCGGTGCTTGATATAGTTGTTGGTTGGGAGGTCCAGGTGCTCCACGCAGAAGTCTCAGTCGTTCATGCTGGAAGTCAGGAACGGACCTCTGCAAGTGTTGCCTTGAAGGTAGGGGACGTCTGACTCTCTCTTTCCCGGCTGGACGCCGACGCCTTTTTCGGACCGGCCGGGTAGCTGTGGCCCAGACCCCATGCTTAAATTCGGACTTTGGGACCTGAGGTGTATGGGTAGGTAGTGTGGGAGGCCCAGCAGCGTGCATGCGGGCAGCCAGCCTCTCCCAAAACAGTTGGAAAGTCTTATTTAGTTTGCCCAGCACATCCAGCTCCTCACAACATGGAACCGAGAAGCACACAGCCACCGCCATTTTGTATGCCGCTTAGTGCTTAGGCTTGTGTACCAGTGTTGTGCCTCTGCAACAGGGCTTCAGCTCCACTAGTGACAGACAGGTAAAGCTCAAGTGCTGGCGCTGGGGGGGAACGGGAACCCTTACTGCGTTCACTGTTTCCAGTAGAGTGATCAACGGGGAGATCGGCCGCCTCTCCCACATCCGCACCCACAGGTAGGCCGCAACACCACTTCGGGTTCAGGCTGCTTGCACGCTGCAAAAACACTTCAAAGAAAGGCAGAGTCGTTTGTAGGGTGTCCCCAGCTTGTAGGTTGTCAGTTTTTTGTGGCAAAACCTTGCTTTATACGTGTTAAGCAGGTTTCTTAGACAGAGCTCTCTCTGCATGCGACCAGTCAGTTTGGCAGCCAGGCCCCGCCCCTCACTTTGCCTTTTTATGTTGCTGACTTATATTTTGTTTCAGATCCATTCAAGGATACGGACAGTAGGTTGTTTCAAACATCTTGGAGAACTAACCACCGTTCTTCTGTCCTCAGTTGCTTCTGTATCTTTATGTAATCTCAGACTGACTTGATGATGAGATTAAGGCTCAGTAGGAGTCTTTTCCATCACTTTCAGGTTCTTAATCAGATCTAATCCGATCTCTCCCTGTTGGTATTGCATGATGGATAAGTATTTGCCTGTATTTCTCAGTATTGAAGAGACCATTAATTCTGACCAAATCCAAATGCCATTTGCATTAATAAAGCTCCAAACCTGCAATGAACTTTCATCATGTTTCACTGTTGGCTGCAGACACTCATTCTTGTAATGCTCTCCAAACCTTTATTGAGGAAACTGTCTTCTGCTACAGCTAGATACTTCATATTTTGACTCTCATCTGTCCAAAGCACCTGCTCTTATTTTCCTATCCTCCAGTTCCTGAGGTTTTATGCATAGTTGAGTTGCTCAGGCTTGTTTCCACGTCGGAGGTATGGCTTTTTAATCAACTACAATATGAAAACATTTGCAAAGGTGTTGGCATCACAACTCATGCTGCTGCTGAGCCCCTTCATCCACCCCGATCAAGAAGGCTTTATGACTAGAAGGCAGATCTACGTGAACACGCGTGGTAATATCGATCTTGTTTGGCAGATGGTAGATTCAGGTCATCTATCTTTCTTTTTTAGGCTTCCCGAATCAATACATTGTGGCCGTTCAGTCTCTGTACTCAAATGTAACTGCTCAGACTGCCATTACAGGTGCTTGCCATACCCCTTTTTTAAATTGGGAAACGAGACAACACAGGGATGCCCCCTATCCCCTCTTGTGCTTAATCTGTCCCTAAAGCCCCCATTGCATAAATTTAGACAGAACCAACACATCAAAGGGTTTACAATAGCAGGTACTTGGGTATCGGCATATGTGAATGACTCTTTTCAATTAGCCATTATTGGTCGGCAAAGTTCAGTATAGAAAAGTTAAATGTACACTACAGTCACCAAAACAACTTCAGCTTAATGAAGCAGTTTTGGTGTATAGATCATACTCCTGCAGTTGTGAGGACTTCAAAAGAAATATCAAAACTTAAAATAAAGAAAATAAAGAAAGGAGTGGTAGCTGAGGCGTTAAAAAGAGTCACTGGTGGGGGCGAGGCCTGACTGTCAAGCTGGATGGCAGCAGATTGCATCGGCTCCTCTGCAGACAAGCTATTATAGTGACTAACTTACCCTATTGTCATCCACCACTGCTGGTCTAGGTGAGGAGTCCTGTGGGCACAACTGTCTGTAGGTACCAGCTTTTGACCCGCTTGCGGTAGTTACCAACCGACGACTGAACCTTGTGGCCTGGTGTGTGGTGTGTGTGGCCTTGGCGGGAGACGTGGCCGACCTCCCAAGCCTAATTTGCACTGGCCTTGATCTCAACAAGAGCCCCGTACTTCCCCTCCACCCCCTCCCCAGTGGGGATTATCCCAGTCCCTGCTGGACTTGTTAAGCTACTCACCCTGCGCTGCCTGACTCTACCCCAGCTATATTCGTGAGCGCGTTGCTAACACAAAATGGCTGCTGCACTGGAATTTCCCCAAATGCAGGCACCATAGGAGAGCCAGACGTGGAAGACTCTTTTTGAGGCCAAATTTGATAAGATATGCCAGGCATTCTAGCTGAGAATTGAAAGTAGGCATCAAACCTCCAATGCCCCTGTTGATCTGCCGACACATCCTGCTGCTTTACCGCATGGCTCTTCTTCTAAATCGGCGGCCCACTCTAAGCTATCTCGGACCCACCTACCCTACGGGTTACTCGTGAACCGGAGCTCCTGGGGAACCACAATCCAGCTATCAGGCGCACAAGGATCCTTGGACAGAAGGGAACAGCTTCCATTAAGGCCCGGGTATGGAGAGCTGTGGGGCCGCAATATGGTGCCATATCTATCTGCGGGAAAACCATCCCTCCCTCCACGTACCTGAATGGGACCGAGGAGACATAGCTGTGGAGCTGTACCTCACCCTGCGGCACTCAAGCATTACAGGGCATGACATGCAACAGCAGGCTGCCCATGATCACCCACCAGCTTCTCCCAGAAGCCTCCCAATATCAGGAATTGGATGATTGGGAACTCCTGCGCAGAGGCACACCGACCAAGATATGGTCTCTTGAATGTCATCTTGTCCTAACGTTTTATTTGCTTTTGACCTGTTGTCTTTTCTCCTTATTTTTCTTTCATAATGGTTAGAGTGCTTCCTAGTCCTCCTCAGTCCCAGTGGTAAATTTAACATGCGTGCAACTTAGAAGCTATCCTTGACATAATAGATAACATAATATAGATTTTGCCTGCATGTTTATTACGTATCACTTTTTAATATACCTTAATTGCACACATTGTATCCTGCCTGCATGTCTATTTGTCTCTACCTCTATATATCCTTAATACTGGATACAATTTAAGGCATGTTAAACTCGCTTGTTTATTCTAAAAATCATAAAATTGTGCAGCTCCACAGAATGTCATGAAAGTGTTACTACTATATGCTCCTCAATATCTTTGTTATCGCCGCTCTGGCATTTATTGCTTGAATATGATTTTCATGCACACCAAAAATAAAGGATATATATATATTTGTGTAAGGGGCAAATAGCCGTATATGGAGTAAGGATCCAGCATAAGCATAGGATAGTATAAAGGGAGCAAGTCTGTTGTGGTGTGCCAAGACCGACGATACGGTAGGCCTGTAAATAAAGAGGGCCCACCAAGGAGTAAGAAAGTAAAGTAAATGGAAAGAAAAGAGAAAGTGTTGAAATGAGGAGTGGGTGGGAGGGTCATTCTGATGCTGACCTCAAGCGATATGAGTCAGGTAAGGGGTCCCTTATATAGGGGAGTGAATTCATTTAAGCCCCTCCTACAAATACAGGCAAAACGGCCTTAATACTTGTGTAAGGGGCAAATAGCCGTATATGGAGTAAGGATCCAGCATAAGCGTAGGATAGTATAAAGGGAGCAAGTCTGTTGTGGTGTGCCGAGACCGACGATACGGTAGGCCTGTAAATAAAGAGGGCAAAAATGAATAATCAAAGATTTAATACAGTCAACAAATATATACAAATTAACCAGACATTTCCTTAAATGCATTACAGTATTTAATTTCTGGAAGGATTTTGAAGGTAAGAATCTAGGACCGAAAGTGGACACCATTTGTTGTGTGTAGGAAAGTATGTTATCTCTACTGTTGGTGCGTGTTGACTCGTTTCGGAATGTGGTAGAGCCAATAGGTAATGATATATGTGTTTACGTACGTGGGATCGTTAAAGACAATGATCTGTCTGAGTGGTGGTGATGGTAGTGGATTCTCTGGCCTGAGAAAGGCATAAAAGGCAATGTGCATGGCTGGTAATGGCCGACTTGGTAGTATAATTGAATGGTTGTAGATCTAATCGGTCCGATAAGGATGAAAAGGTGGATGGCTATTGGTAATCTCTGAGAGGAACGTGGGGGAATGGATTCCTGAAAACCTCTAAGTATATTCTTGTCTGGTATGATAGCATGAAGTTATGGTAGTTTTAGCCATAGGTTATCCTGTGTTGTTGAATGCCTGTAAAATATATAATTAATGGTGTGTGAGATAGTTTAAGGTGGCAAAAAGCAAAACCTAGGAGAAATGTTATGACACAGGTTGAGCTATGTCGTGTTCCAATGAGATTCTTTAAGCCAGATGAAAAGCTGTGTTATGCATTTTAAAAGTATGGGACGAAAGTGCTAGGTGGGATAGTGCATGCTATGCTGCATCAGTATGTCTAATCCATGATTTTGTCTCTGGAACGAAAGAGTGGCCATGACTGTATGGGCGGCTGTAGGAAGCGTATGATGAACATGCCTGGAATATAAATGAGACAATTGTCAGCAGGGATGGATACCCCCCGTCTGGTACATGAAAGTAAAAGAAATGTGATAAGTTGCCAACCAAGTGAGTTCCCCAGAAATATCATGACCTTATGGATGTGTAGTGGCGTTTGTTGATGATATGACATGTGCTTAGTTGTCTGAGTAACAACGGATTTATGACCCTGACCATGATTTACCCCATGCCACAGCAGCTGCTACAATGGGGTATATCCCCCAAAGGGGCTGAGGTGGTGGAAAAATTTCCAAACCTGGATGCCATGGCCAACAGCTCCAAAGTAATGGTTCCCGGTAGATCGCTGCCAAACCTGTGGTAGACGCCGCGTCTGACCATCTGGTCGGAGAAGTGTCAGACAATCCTGGAAGGAACATGCTTTTACCATGCCAAGTGGTTAAGAAATCCCCCCCCCCCATGTGCAGGTCTGCTGTTGCTGGGGTGTCTAGGGACATCCTCTGATCGTCATGTTGGAAGTGTGAAAAAAAGGGGAAAGTACTCTGGATGTGAAAGTGTGGTCTTGTGGTATGATTGGAATGGCAAAATTAAGGAACCTGGTAGGGATTGTAGTTCCTTGCAGTTGTAAGTACTAAGCAGGAGGTAGTGATTGATGTAGTTGAGAATGTTCCCTATTTGTCTTGTGGTAACTTGCGTGTATGGATGCCGACTCAAGTCGTATGCCCAGTAATGTAATGATAGTGTCTGGGCCTTCTGTTTCTTATGGGGTACTGGGATGCCCAAGTGGTCAACCAGACTAAGCTGCCGTGAGGCTTCTAGTTAAAAATATGTTATCTTTGATCAGCAAGAAGTCTTCTAGATAGTGTATGACTGTAAGGCTTCTGGATATGTTATCATAACCAGCACAGAGTATCTGCGAATATTGATAGTAGGCTAATCTGTAGCCCGAAAGTTGAGTGGGGAAAGGATTGCCCATTTTATGCCATGTAAGTGCCAGTGTGTAGGGTAGATGGTAGCCGTTTACTGCGTTGATGATATTGGTCTTACTTAACCAAGCTTCAACCCATGCTTGAGTGATAGCTGTAAAGGTAGATTAATCATGTTGTATAGTAAGGAAACTCCTCAGAGGGTATGAGGGAGTTGAGACTTGGGGTAGCGGAGGTGTGTGGTGCCAATAAGTCTATGGTTAGTCTTTGTTTAAGGGAAGATTTCCTTGTGACAATACCAATGTGTTTGTGTTTGGTGCCATGCTGTAGATGGTGGAGATTGGAAGACCCTCTGCAAATCTTGGCTATGAGTGTGTTTACAGCCAATGGTTCTGTTGTGCTGACTGTAAGTGAGGGCATGCTATATTCCTTGAAGGTGTATTTGATACCTGTATGGGAGCCCTTTGAAGCTCCAGAGCTTTAGTAAATCTACTACAAGTCTAAAAGGGTGATGAGTCAGGAGTGTTGAAAATGCATTGGTGTGTACAAATGGTGAGTAAGTTATTTGTAAGTTGTATTGGGACAAATGGTTTGTCATGTGCCCTGAACCATTTGAACATATATGCAACAGTCTATATGCAATGCAACTACTCATATCAATTGTCTCTGGTAGTTCAGAGATGCTGGTACCTGGAGCCTGAGAGTGCTCGTCCATTTGTTTGGGACAAAATCCCTTCTGTATGGGTACCTGCACAAATAAACATCTCTACATATTCCAAATGCCAACCTAACCAAGGGATGGTCAGTTCCTGATTTACCTGGAATCCCAGGATCTGACCATCACAGATACATCATCCTACATATATATGCCTTGCTTCCCCAATGAGCTGGGATCATACGTGCAGGGCTAACGTCTTGTGTGTCATAAGAATTGATTGTACCAGGTAACCGGGTTTCGGTTGGTGCTGCTTGTACAGTAAATGAAATACAGGTCTAAGTTCGTTATGTACAACACGTAGGGTTATTAAATAAATCATTACATTTTACACATTTTAGTGCAAAATTGGAAACCATCTTTGGCTTGGCTATTTTGGCTTAACAGGTGTGTCTCTTAATTCTGCAGAATTCGTAGCTAAATGTATAACCCTTGTAGCGTATCAAAATTACATTTTTTATTTTGTTTTACTCACTTTTTTCCAGGACTGAAGAACGAAAGAGTTTATTGGCCTTTTTTCGCACGCTTTCCAGCTTTGCAGAGTGGGGTGCATATCGTAACAATATCTTTGCCCAATTTAAGGTAGGACAGTATTTTTGAATTATTTTTTTTTTAACTACTTCACACCCACGCACTTTTTGTTTGAAAAACGTATTAGAAAGACTCTTATTTAAAACATGAGATGGATAGCTAGCACATAAATGTTTCCTAAAGGTCTATTTTGTGTGCTTTTTGAACAAACTTAAAAATATAAAATTGATATAAATTTACGTACTTGTTTCTCATTTATTTGTACATCCTTTATAGAAATGTTTGGGTAATCATTTAGCTTTTGACTGTATCAATTATCCATTGTCTTGCAATATTTCACACAGGGACTGAAATGTTAGTATAAAAGCAAACATAAATAAAAATGGTCAAATAGCTTTTAGGTATTTCTAAAAAGTCTGATGGCATTGCTAACAGTACAGTTCGCTACAAAATGGAAACATGATCTAAATAGAATGTATTTGAGCATGATGTCCACATACAGTACGTACAGTTAAATCACATAGTTCTAAAATAATGTAATTTGCTAAGTGCTATAGCAATTATCAATTTGGGAGTGCAAATGTGCTGGTAACAATGAAATAAGGTAACTCATTTACTGCTCCACGCTCCCTGATTGGAGGAATAGTCAGACCCATTGAAACTTCCTTTACTGTAAGAAAAAGGGGTAGGGCTTTTATTGTCCACACATACATACTAAGATTTAAATGAGTGAAATTCGTTCCTAGCTGTAAAGGACACTTCCTCGTCTTTCAATGGCTTATCTGGTTTAAAATGGTTGGGATTTTCTATATTGTAGTTGGAATTAAATATATTGATTGTCCATGTTGCGTGTTCCTTTTCCCAATCCCCCCGTTCCTGTCTTATTGTTTGCCCAGCAGTGCCGTGTCCTATTGTTCAAGGGAGTCTTCCAGGCCAGTTTAAACTGGCTGGCCTGCCACTCCCATAAGTCTACCATGTGCTCCACAGCTGCACAGTCCTTGCTATTGTCTGTCCTCACTCCTTTCTTGTTAACACAATGCTCCATCTGTACTGGTTGTAATCTAATCAACCTTCTTAATGTGATTGGTTGCTATCTAACGCCCATACTGCTGTTGGTTGACCAGTCCTCCTGCACTATAGTAGCATTCCTGGAATATCAGTGAGGCTATATATAGGTATATTAAATTTCATTAAGAATTATGAAAAAGTATTCTGCTCAAAAGAGCAATAAGCGTTAAACCCAGCACCATAAACGCAAGTTGTGTCTATATTTTATGCATTTTGTCTTGAAGTTAGTGATCGCTAATTTGGAATACTACAGTATCACACCAAAGGTGCATAATTCATTGTTCTGCTATAGAATATTGCTGTTTAATGTCATTTGCGTAGTGCATGTATGGATTGGCTACCTGGTAGAGATCGTATCGTGAATTTCATCAGGAGGGGGGTTAAATTAGATTTCTAGGAATTGGGGATTGACTGATTATCGGTTTTGCCGATATTCAGTTTTTTGTTGTTGTTTTTTTTTAAAGTATCGGTATCGGACGATAATGAATGGGTGGACCGGCGCGTCCATAAGTCGGCACAAGCGGCTGCCTTAGGGCGCACCAGCCCAGGGGGCGCTAGATCGGAGTGACCGGTGAGGTAGGCGCGCACTGTGTATGGAATTGAAAAATTACAACCAATTCATAGCTACAATATTCATTTATGTGGCAAGCAGAAAGGAGAAGATGAAATCAAAGATTTCTATTTGGATTGATGCTGGTCTGGAACACAATGGGGAAGTCACTTATTTTTTCTATAGGTATGTATTCCCCTCCACATATACCACCTCTGGGCGGGCTTGGAAACATGAGATCAATACAGGAGGTATAACTCTAACTGATGGGCAAATGTTCAGTGTGCTTACAAGATCTAATTTTAGGTAAGTTGCCATCTTTCCTTGCCGGAGCACCCTCGGGCAGAAGACACTGTTACTTTTAAAATCTAAGTGAGTAATAATTGTATTTGGATGGGTTTTTCTCCTAATGTGCTTGAGGGACTAAGGCACCACATTTATAAATTGTCTTGGTGGTGACAGCGTTATGAGATTATTTATGTTTTTATAGTTAAGTGTGGTTGGTGTTAAGGATTTTTTTAAATCATTATTTCCAGTCTAGTGCAGGCAAATTGTGAATTTTAACCCTTTTACCACCAGAACCAAGTCGCACATGCACTTGGAGTAGGGTGCATTCGTGACGCACTTTATCTTAGCTGGATTATTAGGTTGTACTATGTGACTATACTCCTGATTTCCTGATTTGGTTTCTTTTCAAATGGTAACTAATGTTATAAAACATATATGTAATTTTTTTATTTGTTATTTTTGTATTATGAATGTGTTTTTTAGTTAACATTTTAAATATAATTAAATTTAAAAAAAATATATTTATTGGATGCATGTAATTTTCTCAATTCTTTCTCTTTTGTTAGTCAAACTATAGATTATTATTACACTTTATAGTATGTTTATTTTTGTGATTTACACACTTACATTTGGAGATAAATGTAAGATCTAGTGCAGTGTGTTGTCGTGGCTCATTGCTATTTGTATATATCACTTTAAATTTGAAACAAAAGAGTGCGCATTTACATTGTAAACTGCTAAAACACATTTTGTGTAGATTTATTTTAACAAACTTGTTATACAAAGTATGCAACACAACATTGGCATATTTCCTGCAGGATTTTGGCTCAACCAAAAGTCTTACTATCTTGTACAATTTCTCAATATTTATACATTTAATAAACATGCAAAAATGGTCATTTATAGTGTATAAAAAGTTACATTGGTAGAGAAGGTCTAAAATCTGTTGCATATTTACGGTTATTGGCAACATTTGAAGCAAAACCAAAGTGTATTCAACAGATTTTGTGGCCAAATCTGTGAATTCTCTAAATACTTAAAATGTTCTGAACAGTTAGTGTTGGCCCATGGCCATATAATCGTTACCACCAGCATCATGCGAGCAAGCAAAAGCCAGCTTCACATGCATTTGATACTATAAAGTCAAATAGCTACAGTAATTATTGGAAAACATTTTGAAAATACATTTGTTCACAATGAAATAGGCATATTTGTAATAATTGACGACCACAACATGACTGTAGGAAAAATCGCCAAGCAATTAATGGCCCTAGTGATTTGTTTAATCCCTGAGATGGCCATCTCTTCACAGACCATCATTTATTGGACATTTTCTTTGTAGTTGATATGCACTCTATTCATGGTGTGATTCAAGTGATGCATTTCTGCTATGGAGCAGTAGAAGGTTTCACAGACTCTTAATCAGTTCATTTATGCTGCAATTGCTTATATTCAAACATTGTAATACACAGATGATTTGAACATCCTAGAAATGTTCTACTTAAAACTGCCAAAGACACTGCTTAAATTCTTGCAAAAGCAGCCAAATTGAATAAATTCTCCAAATATATTCTCCAGGTATACTTCCAGTTTTGCTACTGTTGCCTCAAATTTAAAATACTCTTTGTTTTCCTGATGATTCTCGCATTAGTAAATAACTTTTAAACTGTTCAACAAAAACTAGAGAACTTAACTCTGCCGTCTTTATTTAGGCAGGTATACTTTCTCACGTGGTAGTACCATTGCTGTGAACATATTATTATTCTTGAATACCTCTCCAATCACAATTCAACTCACAATTTATAGAATTTAAGATGGCTTTCAAAAAGCTTCTAAGAATGGGTAATAATTTCATAAAGATATTTTGGTATAATTTTATATACCAACAAGCCTCCAACCACCTTTTGCACTATAAGGGGGTGGGGGGTGGGGGGGGGGGGGGGGTGGGGGTGGGGGGGGGGGGCAGAGGGCAGAGGGAGAAATGCTCTACATAGGGTCCCTGTGTTTCTAATTAAAATAATTTGCGGGTCAGGACAAGTGGCTTGTCACGAAGAACAAGTGGATGGGGTTACCACAGTAGATTTTTAAAAGACTTTCCATATTTCTGTGCATGTAACTGTGCAAACCAGTAACACAGAATACCCAGTCCGTAATAAAGTGGCAGCTCTTATTGAAGGGGACAATTTTCCATGAAACCATGTTACAGCCTGCACATAGTGGTTTTATATTGCATCTCTAAATAATGTATTGCTTGGGGGGGGGGAATCAATGCCATCCCCAGTATATTAAAATGTAATTATCAGCACAATATAATTGTATGTCTGTAGTGTCCTACATTGACCATGTCTGTAGTGAGCACTACATTGACCATGTCTGGCAGAGAAGCTCAGTGGAGAAGTTAAAAGTGGAAGTAGCTTTACACTGCTGTCAACTCAACTCTACATGCAGCATTTACAGCTGAGCTGAACCTCTCAGCCAATTAGAAATAAGATTTTGGTATTTGTGATAAAAGGGTATGGTATAGTAAATCTGTTACTGACCTCTGTGGGCATCCCGCCCCCCCCCCCCCCCCCCCAAAAAAAAAAAACAAGTCCCATTATCAGAACGTTTGAGATGCACTTTTATAGATGGAAGTCCCTTGTTTATATAAATTTCTAACCCACATATAATGGACTAGGTTGTTAACTTTCTAAACCTCATTGTTACTATGACATCACTGAAACCGTCCTTCCTGTACTGTTATGCGTTTACTTTACAAAGTGTCTTCTCTCCACCTTTGCTACAGTAACTGTTTACAAGGCATTAATGAAATCAAAGGTATGGCCAACTAACTAAAAATTTGCCTTTTTTTTATTTTTTCTTAATTGTTTGTTAGTTAATAAAGGGCTTTATTTCAGCATTGCAAGATATATAAGAAGAAGGAAATGGTAGCACATTAAGCCATACTATTTAAAGTAAGAGCCTGATGGCAAAGTTCTCAGGCAGGTGAAACTGTTGGGATACTTTCCCAGGATGACAGGGTTTCCATCCAGTCGAACTTCATCTAGCTTGGTTCGAACATAATATGTGTTGTTAGATTTGCAGAATGTGTCATCTGTGATTGAAGTGATATTGTTGAACTGCAAGATAAATTCATATATTACAGATTAGCAAACCCATTAATGTTTGTAAGGCAAGAAGACTATACAAACTATATGTACTAGACTAGAAAGGAATCTTTGGGAACCAACATAGCAACCTCTTTAAAATGCTTTATTTTGCAGGCAAACTTAACAATGGTGCTGCCCTTTCATGAACCTTAAAGGACCACTATAGGCACCCAGACCACTTCAGCTTAATGAAGTGGTCTGGGTGCCTGGTCCATCTAGGATTAACCTTTTCTGCTGTAAACATAGCAGTTTCAGAGAAACTGCTATGTTTACCTAAGGGGTTAATCCAGCCTCTAGTGGCTGTCTCATTGACAGCCGCTAGAGGCGCTTCCACGCTTCTCACTGTGATTTTCACAGTGAGAAGACGCCAGCGTCCATAGGAAAGCATTGAGAATGCTTTCCTATGGACTGGCTGAATGCGCGCGCGGCTCTTGCCGCGCATGCGCATTCACCTGATGACATCAGAAGAGGGAGGAGAATCCCAGCGCCGAGGGAGCCCAGCGCTGGAAAAAAGGTAAGGGATTAACCCCTTCCTCCCCCTTCAGCCCAGGGGGAGTGGGACCCTGAGGGTGAGGGCACCCTCAGGGCACTATAGTGCCAGGAAAAGGAGTATGTTTTCCTGGCACTATAGTGGTCCTTTAACACCTGATGATGAACTAGATTTTGAGAAATATTTGTATCAAAAGGAACATCGGAAAGCATTGCTTAGAAAAGAGTAGTTTAACTCAAGTAAAATGTTTTTTTCTTCACTGTTCATTAAAACTTAGGTTATAATTAATTAGGTTATATCCTGGGTTGTAAGAAATGTTGCCCTAATGGTTATGGCTCATCCACCAACCCAGGTCAATGATGAACGGTTTAATAGCTTAGTTAGAAAAATGCAAAAGTCAATTATGTTTTAATTTTGACGGTAATTTCAAATTCCCTTTGACTTCCTGGCAACTCTCACTTCTTTAGTGCATGGGTGGGGGGAACCTTTGGCTCTCCAGATGTTATGGACTACATCTCCATTGATGCTTTGCTAGCATTATGACTGTAAGAGCATTATGGGAGATGTAGTCCAAAACATCTGGAGGGCCGAAGGTTCCCCACCCCTGCTTTAGTGAATAACCCTGGCTGTGTTTTGAATTCCCTGCCATGAGTATATCACTACTTTGTCTACTGTTTTGACTAAATGAAGCAGCATTGCCGGCTAAACATTACACCCCAAGGACGGGGAACGTCAGGGAGCACAGAATGTGAGGGACTCCTGATGTAGTCAGTTAGCACCCCTCCAGCATTTCATGTACTGTATCCCCTTATAATCCATAAACAGCCTGTGCTTGGGAGTTGTAGTTAATTAAGCGTCAGAAGGCTACATGTGTCAGCCAAGCAGGCAGATCAGGGGCAGAGCCAGCAGCAACAGACTAGAATAAAGGTAAGATTTACATAAAGCCTTTAAATTAGCTGTAAATATTCAGCTTGACATCATCAAATACTATGCTATAATGATGAGAACATTGACAAACCTGTAGGTGAATGACACGTAGGCTCTCTGGCAGGTTCTGTGGTACACTTTCCAGCTGATTGTTAGCCAAGTAGAGGTAAGCTAAATTGGTCATTTTCTGTAGGGATATAATTTGATTAAAACTTTTATTTTGCTATAGAGATTGGGTTTGAAGTGAAGGCTACATTGTGTATGTTCACATATGTTGAATGTGGTATCCTGTGTTATGACTTATTACTTACATGGATTTAAAGAAACACTCCAAGCACCATAACCACTACAGCACACTGTAGTAATTTTGATGCAAGGAGTGCGCTAGTGTCCCCATTGTAAAAAGTTAGATCATTTGCAAATGGTTTGACATCTTACCTGGGGCCTGCTGGGCACTGATCACCTCCATTAGAAGAGCCAGAAGCTCTCTGCATTTAGCAGAGCCTGGCAGTGAATCAGTACTTCCGTGCAGGAGTTTTTGACTTTCCATAGACCAAGTGACTGGCGCCCAGGGTATACCTGGTAAGAAGCCAAACCATTAGGGAGCAAGTGTGGACCAATAAAATTAGACTAGAGACCAAGTAATAAGACCAGGTAATAACACAGGTAATTAGAACCTAAAGCATATACAGTCATTAATTTTCTTTACATATGGCCTCAGTGTGAATGAAAACAAAGTAAAGTGACAAGTGCAACGTATGATGATTGTTATTTAGCATTTATGCAATGCTAACTTATTCCATAGAGCTTTATAAAATTATAAAGGAGGAATTTAACGATTGAGAAAATTTGCTACAAATTTTTACAGGAACAATAGGTTGATGAACAATCTAGAGATGGAGGGGTATAAAAACATAATAGGAAGGGCAATGTGAGGAAGAGCAACCAGGTGACAACAGAATTGGAATGTCAGAGTGAAGTGGTCTGTGGGCACACATATTAAGTTGAGGGCATGAAAAATAGGTTTGAGGATTACTATTTACCTTGGGAGGCCATATGCTATTCTGAAGAGATGGGTTTTAAAGGACTTTTTATAAAATTGAAGACTAGGGGAGAGGCTAATGAGGGGAGGCATGCTGTGGAGCTCCCTGTGAGAAGTCCTGTAGGCGTAAGTTAGCAGTACGGGTACGAGCAACAGGACAGGAGGTCATCTACAGAGCAGAGTGAAAGAGAAAAAGGGTGTGCATATTAGTGAATAAATGTAGCGGGGAGAGGTGGGAAGGTAGAGTTGGAGATAAGTTTTGTAGATCAGTTATTTTTAATTGAATCCTATAGGGTACAGGAAGATACTGTAATGATAGACACAGGGGTGATGTGTGAGGTGACTGGAGACAAAAGTAAGCCTTGCAGCAGCATTCATTATAGACTGTTGACAGGCTTTATGATTTCTGGAGTGACCAGTTAGTAGTCAATATGAGAAATTCTAAGAGCATGAACTAGCTACTTGGTAGCATCATGTGTAAGTGCCAGTATGGGCAATGTTTGGTATGATGGTAAATGAATAACTGTATACATACATACTTAGTATTTTGGGATAAGTGGCGATGACTAAGAACCGAGTCTGACCAAATAAGGACAATTTCTGAAATCCTGATTGATGTGATTTTTTTTTCATGACCGTTTCTTAGTAATATTTGCACCACTTGCAATTAATATTCAATAAAAAAATGTTACCTTGAAAGCATTTGCTTTAATTGCTTTGCTCTTAATGAGGTTGTGGTTTGCGTTGAATGAGGTCAGCTTTGTAGGTAAAGCTGGAATCCGTGTGAGTTTGTTTTCTGCGAGTGAAAGCTGTTCCAGTAAAACTAACTTTTCAAAAGCTTTATCTTCAATTTCTGATATCTCATTGCCAGTTAAATCGATTCTCTTTAATGTAGCTGTATATATTTTTATATAAAAGAAAACAAACAAAAAAATATCAGGAAAGTTTCAAATAGCATTTTATTTTCTTCTTTTGATGCTAGTGTTGAATCTGTGCATTATAAAATGCTAATTTATTGACAGTAAAAGTAACAGAGTAAGAAATGTGTATCTTTTTTTTTTTTTTTTAACAGAACATGCACCAGCCATTCCATGGCAACGGTTATTGGCTGTTGAAAGATGACTATACTGGTGCTGTTAGTTTTTTTTTTTTTTCATTAAATTTGCGGGGGGGAACTGGATACGTTTTCCTCTATCAATTCGATAATAAATCATATCACCATACAAAGAACTAATGAGTGTCTAGATGTGAATATGCAGACTGCATGCTTCCTAAAGAGAGGCTCCTTGTACACTTAAAGGTACATTTCAGACCCCGAAAGCCCCTTAGCTTGCTGAAAAGCTGCATGTGTGAAGTGTGTCCTATTTTTTTTTTTATATTGCAAAAAGTGCCGATTTCAGTAGAAATTTAATTAATTTTTTAATTTTTTTTTTTTAGAAATTAACCTGGTTATACCTATTCCTGGTTTGATTAACTTTGTTGCACTAAACTCAAGAGGCTGCAGTTGCTCAAAACACATGCCATGTACATACTTCTCATTGAGCTGCATTGGGAAGTCTGTGATTTGACAGACACAGAAATTCTGAGCGGAGTTAGAAGACAGTTTGTAAATGCAGCAAACAACAGGTTTTGCAAGCTGTTTTTAGATATAATCCCAATGCAAAATGCATAATTAAATGTATGCACGTTTTCATTTCGGGTATATATACTAATCAGTAATTTGTATTTATTTTGTGTTTGGGCAGTTGAGTGTCCCTTTAACAAATATTATATCCATCCATCCAACCTGACTAGAAAACAAATACAAGTAAGTGACTGTGAAAAAAGAGGAGACAAGGATGATCTCAAAGAAGCTTACCACCTGGAGGAAATATGTCCTAATTACACTAAAATTGTGTAAACCACTCTGAATTGAAGATAGACTGTTATATGACATTTTGTACTGTATGACAAACCGATGTAGAGTAAGAAAGTAGACGATGGGCAGTCAGAAGACACTAGTAAGACAAGTTATAAGAGGTGAAATGGGAGAGGCATTGCTTGGTATGTTAATCAGTGTCTCTAAATGTGTGTTGTAAGGGCCTAAAACAACAAAAGAAAAACTGTAGGAACTGAGGAAAAGTCTGATAAGGCTTTGTACAGCAGTTTAACCCCTTAAGGACCGGCCTGTTTTGGCCATGTTGTACGTTAAGGACCAGAGCGGTTTTGACACTTTTGTGGTGTTTGTGTTTAGCTGTAATTTTCCGCTCTCTCATTTGCGGTTCCCATACAAATTATGTATTGTTTTTTTCAGGACAAGAAGGGCTTTCTTTACATACCATAATTTGTATCATGTCATATATTTTACTTTAAACAAATAAAATAAAATATGGTGAAAAATTGAAAAAAAAAAATATTTTTGGACTTTTACTTGAAAAATCTGTTCCTTATCTAGAAAAGCTAATGAAAAAAAACTGCTAAATAGATTCATTTTGTCCAGAGTTTAAAAACACCCAGTGTTTACATGCTTTTTTTTTTGCAAGTTATAGGGCTATAAGTACAAGTAGGACATTCCTGTTTCAATATATATATTTATTTAAATAATGTATCAATATTGACATTGTAACACTGTTATCTGTCATAAATCCCTGAATCACACCTCACATGTACACATTTTTTTAAAGTAGACAACCCGAGGTATTCAATATGGAGTATGTTCAGTCTTTTTTAGTAGCCACCTAGTCACAAACACTGGCCAAAGTTAGCATGTATATTTGTTTGTGTGTGAAAATTGCAAAAAACAAAATTCAAGGTGAATTTTGGCCAGTGTTTGTGACTAAGTGGCTACTAAAAAAGACGGGACATACCCCATTTGCAATACCTTGGGTTATCTTCTTTTGCAAATGGTATGCCATCATGGGGGTCATTCTCAGTCCTGGGCTACCATACGCTCTCAAAGGCAAAATAACCAACCTGGTAATTTTCTTTTTTTTTTGTAAAGTCACTTTTTATTATTGTCTGTCAGCAAAGTGAATAAGCAAACAAGACAGTCAAATGAGATAGCAGTGGGACACGCAGGTCTCCATTCAAGGTACATCAGCAATAGGCATGATGGATGCGCAGATCCACAGCAGGTAGGCTTACAGATGAATGTGGAGCGAAAGTGGCTGCCTCACTCTATGTGGTCTTGGTGTGTATAGAGACCAGTTTGCCTTTGTATAAATAAGAAAGCGGTAGAGAACAACATAATCGTTTACGAACTACGGGACGCGGAGGTCCCTAAAAGGGTAGGTCAAAATGGCTACAGTAATGGTAATTTTCCATGTAAAAATATTTGACCCTTATACTACAAAACCTGTACATTGGGGGCACTGTTATACTCAGGAGACTTTGCCGAACACAAATATATGTGTTTCAGAACAGTAAAATGTATCACAGCAATAATATCATAAGTGAAAGTGGCGTTTGTGTGTGAAAAATGCAAAAAACTTCACTTTCACTGACAATATGATCGCTGTGATATGTTTTACTGTTTTGAAACACTAATATTTGTGTTCAGCGAAGTCTCCCGAGTAAAACAGTACCCCCCTATGTACAGGTTTTAGGGTGTCATAGAAAGTTACAGGGTTAAACACAGTGCTAGCAAATTAAATTCTCTGGACTTTCGGCCTCGGTTGTCAGGCATGTCCCTCAAATTGCATCAATAAAATTACTTAATTAGGTAAAAATATTACATAAATATGCACGTAGAATTTAAATATATATATATATATATATTTGAAGTCTGCATGTATATTTAGGAAATTATTTATGTAATTATGTATATGGACATATGTATATTTCATATTATTTTTATTTATTTATACATATATATATCATTACATTCTAAGTGTATTTTGATATAAATATAGATATATATTATCAAAATATTGTTAGAATAAAATTACATATATATATATATATATATATATATATATATATTTTCTTTAAATTAGTAAAAATTATTTTTACACTTAGTTTGACATTATGTATATAAGATATATATATATATATATTTATAGATATAATACATGTGTGTGCGTGTGTGTGTGTATATATATATATATATATATATATATAATTTTTTTTACACTGATTGCTAGTTTTCTAACTTTATTTTATGATTTTACACTTGCAGGGAGACTGCCAATCAGCACAGACAGTCCCCCCACAGGCACCTATTGCGGCCATGTGATCAGCGATCAAGTGGCCGCGTGGTCCTAATCTGCCGCGGGGAGACTGCCTGGGCAGACAGGCAGCCCCCCTGGACCGGACGAAACGCTGATCGCCGCCGGGGGAACGATGGCGATCAGGTAAGTACCCCAAAACCGTTATGACGGTTCAGGACCATCATCGGTCCTCAAGGGGATGTTTCCGATGACGGTCCTGAACCGTCATCGGTCCTTAAGGGGTTAACAAGAATGGCGCAGCCCTAGATTAATTCTGTAAGTGATAGTTGGACATTTTACTAATGGACTAGCAGTGGTTAGATCTAGTTTAAGATATAGTTGTACAGGTATTTGTGATAATGCAACCAATATTAACATTACAATTCGAGAGGATGAAGATGTAATGACTGACAAATGGTATGAACAGTGGGTAAGGGAGACAAGCATGGTGACAATATTCTGGTCTGTAATAGTGGTAATCAATGTATGTGTAAGACTTTTTGATTATTTTTTTTTAACAGTAGGTTACAGTGATTAACCTAATAGTTAAAACGTGAACAATACCAATTGGTTGCATTTTGTTTTCAGATAGGGTCAAGGACAGCTTATTTAAGAAGAAAGCAATACAATTTACAGAATGACTGGATGTCATAAGTGTTATTGGTAGCACTATTGACCTGGAATTTGGGGTTAAAAATGGAAAAATAAATTGCTCTCTTGAGTTTTCGTAATCAGACCTTTTGATTATAGAGAAGATAGAGAAGATAGAAAAGTAGTGGCCTAATAGGAAATTAGAATTCTTCGATTTCTAAGTGATATTGGCAAATAGGTGTACTTGAAATGTGGAGCTGGTAATGTGGCACACTGAAAATGGTGGGAATTAAAGGTACTCTCCAGTGCCAGGAAAACAAATCCGTTTTCCTGGCAATGCAGGACCCTGCAGTGCTCCCTCCATCCCAGCCCCCATCCCATGTTGCTGAAGGAATTAAAACCCCTTCAGTGACTTACCTGCCGATGTCAGACTGTCTGATAGACAGCCACAAGAGGAGGACTTAACTCTGCAAGGTAATTATTGCAGTTTATAAAAACTGTAATAATTACACTTGCAGGATTAAGGGTGATGAGAGGTGCCACCCAGACCACTCCAATGGGCAGAAGTGGTCTGGGTGCCTGGAGTGTCCCTTTAAGTCAAAACTATATGTTTATAAAACAAAGAAAATATTGCATTAGCTGTCAATCTGAAGTTCACTGATTTTAAGAGAGTAGATAATGTGCAAAACTATTTCTAATAGTTCAGTTAAACGAAGATTTTGTCATATGACAACTTACGGAAATCAGCGAAGTCTTTTGCAGTGACCTTCTTAATTTTGTTAAAACGTGCATAAAGGTATGCTGTCTCTTTCGGCAAAGGAGGTATTTCCTCCATATCTGTTTCTTCACAGTACACAGATCCACTGAGGCAAACACAAGCCAGACATGTGGGTAAATCTGTAGAGAAAAATGTGGGCCAGACGTTCAGTGTAAAGTATACTATGAAACATACTGGCAAGCCCAGGGTCCTGACTTTGTGCAATAGCTTAGGTGTTTTGTGATCGATATGCTTTTATATGTGATAAAAGTAAAAACATTTTTTATTATAAGCTATTTAAAACGTAATCTTCAATCTTAAAATAATCTTATTGGATTTTCAGATAGCCTCATATCTCAAGGTTAATGGCTGTTTTTTTGTTTGTATTTTTGCCAAAAAGAAAAGTCAATGTTTGTCATGCTATAACTTATGCTTTTTTGAAAAAACATTCAATTCTATGTATACATTGTGCTAATAGATTTGCCAGAAAACTGGGACCAAAAAAAACCCCCAAAACACCGCTATTTAAAAACTTTATTTTCTTCCCATGTGTCTGTGAATTCTTTGGCATAGTAGACTCTACGAGGTGGGGTAGTTTTGGTATAATATAATGTATAGGTACTAGCATATATTCATTTGATTTTAGGCATATTTTTATAGTTTCCAGATTTGTTTAACTTTGCTTCAAGCCTTGAGTGATACAACACAAATAAAAGTTTAGTACTCTTTGTATCTTTTTGTGGGGTATTTTTGTAAATACATTTTTTTATGTATTGTAAATATTTTAAAATACTGAGTGAGCGTTTACAGCCTAGCTGTCCTTTATTTAATCAGTCTCTCCATCCAAATTACTACACATCTCATTTTGGTTATATGCAAATACGATGTTACAAGCAGATTATATACATCCAGTTTCATACACTGATATTGTTTGTTATTACTAGTACAGACACATATCCATTTAAAACATTGCTGTTGAAATGGTGAGTTTTAGATGTCAATGTTGCTATAGTGATAATGAAAGGGTGCTGCATTACAGAAATGCAGTGGCATTGCACCACTTGTTAATGGCATCATTTCTAATGGTATTGAAAGTGTTAGATGTGTTTAGGGTTTGGAGTCTTTGGATTAACAGGGTAATTACCTTTAAGATGCTTCCTAACTACACATTTTCTGTTAATTAATCTTCTACACAGAGTACCTATTTTAGGACAACACCAGGTGCAATACTTGGGAACTTGACAGTTTTAAAATGAATATTCCTAAACCCAGAATGTATTACTAATTTGTATTAATGTGGAATGCTATTCTATGTAAAACATCTTGTTTGTACTATACCTTTGGCATCCGTAGTTTCTTTAGTATCATCATCATCTCTTTTATTTCTCTGTTTAGATGCAATTATGAGACCATTTTCCTAAAGATAAAACAAGAATTTAAAATGAAGATAAAATCAAATTTGAAAACCTTTGCTATACCGTGTAGCAACTGCACTATAGAGAATGTCAATTGATATTTTTGTTGCCTCTTTCTTTGTCTTTCAGTTCTGTTTACACTGAAGACATTAAATACATTTGATCTCCTATAAGAAGATAAAAATATGTACTTTAATGTCGTTCAATTAGGAAACCGTGTGAGTCTTAGAAGTCTTAGTCTTAGGTATGAGTAAGGATACGTCTACAGGATAGAGTTGACACTCTTTTAAGGCGTCCTAAAGATAAAAAAAAAAGGTATCCAATTAAATAATTCTGTTGAACCAACGTTTTTAATTTACTGCACTGAGCTCTGGAGAGACTAGGAAATAACTGGCAACTGACAACCAGTTAAAGACATTCTTTTATTTTCAGTGGGAGTACTAAACATATTTTATAAACCCCTAAATTGAGCTTTAGACCGCATTGCATGTACACAACAAAGCTCCTTAGCAGAAAGCCAGTGCAAGGTTAACCATTAGGTGACCTTATAAGGCTGCCTAGAGTCCAGAGGTTAGACGGGGCCAGGATTTATGAGTTTGCTTGGCCCCATTCACCATTTCTATGAAGAATGCATAGAAGGTCTGCCTGGGGCCCTTTCTGTTCTTAAAATCAACCTGTCATGACAGATATATGTTTGCAGATTTCTGACCATTTGACTTGATGTTAAACAATTAGGGGTATCTTACCTTAATACTATTAAAAGCTCATATTTTTTATTTATTTCCATTACACCTGTCTCCTGCTGAGAGCATCAATCATATTTTCAGTGGGTGTTACAACTGCTGTAAGACATGCCTTCCCTGCATACCCCTGTTTCTGAAGAACAGACAAGCTTCCCATAACAGGTTAAAAGCTTGTTGGCTTTGTGGTATGTAAATAAAATGTATCTGTTCTCTCTATCCATTCTCAGATTGCCTGTCCAAAGCAGCTGTAATACATCATTATGGCTCTTTCTCTCCAGGCTGCTCTCACACAAAACCTGCCCCTCATTCTAGTTGCAGAAATTGCCTTTCCTTAGGCTAAAGGCAAACAGGAGATATACCCAGGTTGTACCAGATAAATCACGTGGTGCACAGCCTTCTTATGTCTCTGCTGTTGGCAGAGACTGAAGAATTGACTGACAGGAGAGGGAAAGTACAGATTAAATTTGGTTTGCTATCAATAACAATTAAGTTGTATTTGTCATCACAGGTACCATTTAATACTTTTCTGCAGAAAACTGTGAAAGAGCTACTCTAATACATACATGGGTTTGCCCCTTTCCACAGCTGGCACACTGCATAAACATACGTGTACTGCACTATGCAGAACTTCTCCATGTCATGAATTTGAGGGGGTGGGTTTACCTCTGTGACTGCAGGGAATTCCAATAATTGTTTCAAACTACTATAAGAAGTTAGACTGGACAAGAAATCTCCTTACACCAAAACCTATGCATGCAGTATGAGCTGTTTAGGTGCTTTACCTCTTAAAGAATCAATAAGCCCACTGTAGTGGTTATGATGGGAGGAGTACCCTGGACTAGTTCCCCCGTAATGGGGAAAACCGTTTACCTGGGTCCCTGCCGGGTCCAATGTTATATGGTGGTTCTGTGACGTTCAGAGCTTCAGTAGCAGGAAGCAGCTGCAGTCACCATTCATTGGTTGAGTGTCAGCTGATCACTCTCAGCCAATGACTTACATTTTGTGTTATGAAAGTTGCACAGAATTGACACTGTAGTTCCAGGCTGGCTGATGACACAACTATGATGCTGTCGGAGGTGGAGTTACACCTTTGCCAACAGAAGGGTTAAACTTCGTGCACCATATGCACCATAAATACTCCAGACACCATGACCACTTTAAATCACTGAAGTGCTTCAAGTAATCCTTTAATTAAAACCATTTTCAGCAAAACCTCATATTCAAAATTATGAGTCTTGTTTCTGCACTAAATGTGGAGTGGTAAGGCAAACCTCTGTGCATCATGACATGCTCAACATTTTACTTATCCTGCATGTGATGCATTGATCATCTTCTTACTTCAACAGAAAAACCAGTGTAGATTATCTTTTTATTTATTTATTTTTTTAAAGCACTTCTGTAATCTGAAACAGTAGATATTGCTTTTAATAAATAAAATCCGTCCTCTTTCTGATGCCAGTCAGATGATAGAGCAAAGTACTAATAATGTTGGGTATTTGCTAAGCTGTAGCCATAAATAACCTGATATTGCTGTGATCCTAAACATGCTTTCTATCATCACTTAACACTATTAATTGGTTTATTTTATTTTTATTTTAACTTGTTTCGAATGTAAATACCTGAAATAAGATTCTTTTATTTGACTTTTATACTTTCACTTCATTATGGTTATGGTTTTGGCGAGGGACAGACAAGAGTTAAACAGCAATTTTAAGTAAATCCTACTAGTGATGAAAATAGCATCTAGGGGGCGTGGTCTGCAGCCGAGCGAGCTGGACGTGTCCGGGTAGAGCTCCGCTGCGACCACGGTGCCAACGGCATACAAAAGCGGAGATAAACCCTTGAACAAACCGAATTAGTCGTGGGAGCAGTGATGGACCGGAGAACGACGAAAACTAAGGTGAAAAAGGCGGTAGAAACGGGAGTTGTAGTACCGGAGATGTTTGCAGCCTCTCGCGCCGTGCGACTAAGCACACAAGATGGCGGACGAGAAGGCCAGATTACGCCCCGTTCTCCTGTGAGCCCAGCAAGCGGTGTGGCATCGGATTCCGACACCAGCCAAATATTGGCGAAACTGTCGGAGGTTCGTAGCTACCTTGCCTCTGAGATGGTTCGTACCACCTCAGAGGTGAAAGCTGAAATACAGGCTTTGGGGGTACGGACGGCGGTGCTCGAGCAGCGGGTTGAATCCACGGTTATAGCCCATAACGCTGCAGCCGCTCAAATTAACCACCTCACCTCCCAACTACTTACTGCAGAAGCAGCTATAGACGACCTGGGGAACAGAACAAGGCGCAATAATATACGCCTCCGGGGATTACCCGAACAAGAGGGGGAAGGGTCCCTGGCAGAGGTCATTCTGGAGATTTTCAGGCCGCTGCTCCCCGACATCCCAGAGCACTTGTGGCATATTGAACGGGCGCATAGGGCCCTCAGGGCCAGAAGAACGGAAGATCGGCGCCCGAGGGACGTTATAATTAAATTCTTGTCATTTCAAACTAAAGAGGCTTTGATGAGGCATGGCAGAGATCGTCAAATCCTCTATAACGGGGCCAACCTCACTCTCTACCAAGACCTTACCCCGCTGACGTTGCAGAGGCGCAGGGACTGGCGCCCGATCACGGAACTCCTACAGCGCCACACCATCAAGTACGCTTGGGGTCATCCCTTCCGGCTGATGGCTTTCAAGGATGGCCGCACGAAGCTTCTGTTCCCGGACGGTGACCCGAGGAAGTTCCTGTCCGAGCTGGGGATCCAAACCCCTGATGACTTCCCGATTTCGAAGGGGGCGGCGGAGGCTCTAGTCGCTCTCCCCCGAGAATGGTACACATCTGATGAATGAGGAAGGGGGCTACGCTGTCGCCATGCCCGAGCGGCGGGCTGTATTTCCAGATGGTAAGACCTCGCGGGCGGGATCAGGTTGTTTGGGCGGGTGATCTCTAGGCCCCGCTTGAAATGCCTTTTTGGGTTTTTGATTATTGGCCTTTCTGGTGGCGGCAGGCCCTGGATACTGGGTTTTTATACGAGGCACATCTGGGTTAGCGGGCTCCTTGACCCGCGGGTGGGCTTGCTTATTATGGGGAGGGTTAGGGCTTATTTTTGCTCCCGGGCCTCGCCCTGTTTCCCATGTCCTGACTCGTTGCAACCCCTCTCCCGGTGGACCTTTTTTCGGGACTGCCCACCATTTTTCTCCTCATGATTTTGGGGATTGTGTCTGGTCCCTCGGTGCAGAGGCCTACGGTTATTTAAACACTGTTTTTCCTGGGGACTGGGATCAGAATGGGGAGGCGGGTAATGTGTTTTTTTTTCTCCCCTCTTCTTCTCGCTATGTATATGTTATGTATCGATTGCCCCCCCCCCCCCTCCCCCTTCCTCGGGGACACTGTGTAGTATGGCTTACTGTATTTTGTACTACGATTTTTAGGTTCTTGGGCCTGGTCCAGGGGGGTCGGGGGCAATATACAATTATTCACAGTTTTTCTGGGGAGCGGGATCGGAGTAGGGCGGGTAACGCTTCTCGATATATTATTGCTGCTTTGTTTCTGTTTGCTGCCCCCCCCCCCCCCTCCCTCCCAAGGGTTTGGACCCGGGGGGGGTCCACTGTTTTTCAAGACGGGCTTCCTGGGCTTCACGGGCGGTGGGCGGCGGGTAACAGTATCCCTGGTGTTCGGGTTATTTTTGTCCCCTATCCTTTTGCATCAAGTTCTGACTTTTATCAGAGGGGGTTCAGGATGGGGCAGTGGGACCTGGTTCACGCTATGTCCACAATTACTTTTATTGTTATGTTTATTTTTATGCTAGGTCCACTCTTAAGCCGGGTTCTGTTTCTATGTATTATTAGTTTCGGGACGGGGGAGTGGGGGCGGGTTCAGCGGTATATAGGTGTCCGGCTCTGGCACTCGCGGGATTTTTGGAGTCTTGAATGTGCTTCTTCTTTTTAGGATCTGTAAGTCACCTGGGGACGGCAAACGGGTCTCCCCCTCTATCTCGGTTTTTATTTATGTTTTTATTTACAACAGTTTTTTATCTCCAATTGGGGATAGTTTGGCACCCTGGGGGTGCTATTCGTGGTTGGTCTATGTTGAGGCAGTTCTGGGGCCGTTTTGGTTCCCTGGAAACGCCTGGACATATTTCCCATTTGGTCCTGGCAATAGGTAAGTCCAGGCTATTGTTGTTTTTTATGTTTTTTATGTTTTTTCCTTACTCTTTCTATTCCTACCTTCACTGTCCTCTCACCTCTTGTCATCCCCGTTACACTTTCCTACCCCTATTCCCTGCTCGGACCCCGGTGGGGGGAGATGTTGTGATACCCACATTGCAAGCTCGAGATGGATCCGTAGAGGATCCAACTTATGTGACAAGCCGACTCCCTCCTTTATTGCAATGCCATTGAAACTGTTATCCCTGAATGTCAAAGGCCTTAATGCCCCGAGTAAAAGGCGCCTTATGTTTAGGGAACTTAAACGCCTGAACCCTGATATTGCTTTTCTACAAGAAACGCATATACCTAAGCCAGCAAAACTAATGTTAAGGGACCACACGTTCCGCGTTGTACATGAGGCGAGAGCTCTAAACAAGAGGAACGGAGTAGCTATACTAATTCATCATAGGTGCCCCTTTCGGATAGGGACTGTTACAGCCGATCCGGAGGGACGCTATTTGCTGCTCTCCGGGAGCTTACACTCCCACACGATCCACTTCCTCAATATTTACGCCCCTAATGTTCCATCGGCCGAATTCTGGGACGCCATGGCTCAAATGATCAACAGCCTACCGCACGGCATGATCGTTGTGGGCGGAGACCTTAACGCCACCCCGTGCCCGGCAGCTGACCGGAGCCGTTGCAGTGGGCTACCGAGATCTCACGGTAGAGGGAGTCAGGACAAGATACTCCGCACATTTATACAGCATACAGGCCTCATAGACATATGGAGAGCTCACCATCCAGACGACCGTGATTTTACGTTCTATTCCACGCCCCATGATTCTTATTCTAGGATAGATTTATTTTTAGTTAATTCGCATGCGGCGTCCAAAGCTTCTGTTTCCACGATCGGTTCTATATCCTGGTCAGACCATGCAGACATTTCACTAACTATGGATAAATTATGCGTTGCGTCTCCGTGGTCCTGGAAGCTGAATACTTCGCTTTTACAGGACCCGGCCGTGGTGGAAACGGTCCGTCAAGAATTATCCGATTATTTTCTCCGGAACGCAACCCCGGACCTCCGACCAGCTACGGTCTGGGCCGCCCACAAAGCGGTTATCAGGGGTATTTTTATCAGAGAAGCGACGGTAAAAAAGAAACGTAAATTGCAACTACTGTCCTCCCTTCTAGAGGCCCTGGGTCGTGCGGAAGAGAAACATAAGTCAGCCCCGTCAGCTATCACATTGGCGGACGTACAGAAAGTGCGAATGTCAGTGCGAGAGTTACTCTTGGACGACACAGCCAGGGCAGTGATTTGGACTAAGAGGACATTCTACGAAAAGTCTAACAAAATGGACACGTTGTTAGCTAGGTCCCTCCGCCCGAGACAGGGTCACTTTCATATCACGAGCATCAAAGACGCTGCTGGTAAGCGTTGTACGGATCCCACGGATATCGCGTCGGTATTCACAGCATATTACTCCGACTTATATAACCATTCTGGAGTAGTAGACGGGGAACGACAACAGCGTGAGATCGGGGAAGCAAGAGCTTTCCTTGATCGATTGGCCTTACCAAAACTAGAGGGCGGCGATGTACTTTCCTTGGGGGCTCAAATCACGGCCGACGAAATAGACGCGGCAATTTCATCCTTGAAGGGCAATAAAGCCCCAGGCCCGGATGGCTTTGAGGGTGGTTATTACAAGTTGTTCCGAGAGGAACTGGTACCGCATCTTGAGACGTTGTTTAACGATTTGATGAATGGGGGTGTTCCGGACAGAGACATGTCGCTGGCCGACGTAATCCTGATACCAAAGCCGGGCAGGGACGACTCACTCCCGGAGAATTATAGACCGATCTCATTGATAAACCACGACTCTAAAATTCTAGCCAAGATTTTAGCGACCCGCCTGAACCCCTATTTAAATCGACTGATCCATCCAGACCAGGTGGGTTTCATCCCTGGTAGACAGCTATACGAAAACACTCGACGTAACATTGACCTTCTCTGGCGGCAAGCACAGAGGAAAATCCCCACATTGGTCCTGTCACTTGACGCAGAGAAGGCTTTCGACAGGGTTAAGTGGCCATACCTATTCGAGGTCCTACAACACTCTGGCCTCCCGCCTACGTTTATTACTGCAATTCGGGCATTATATACGGATGTCCGGGCTCGGGTCCGTATAGCGGGCTCCAAGGCTATACCGTTTGCCTTGGGCAACGGGACTAGACAGGGTTGCCCCTTGTCGCCCCTGCTCTTTGCTTTGTCACTGGAACCTCTATTACAACAGGTGAGATGCACTGATGAAATTGACGGTATCTCGGTGGGGGACCAGAGATATGTTGTGTCTGCGTTCGCCGATGATGTTCTGCTGACTTTGACGGAACCGACGGAGTCAATGGACGCGCTGGCAGGGGTCCTAGAGACATACGGTGAGATAGCTGGATATAAGGTGAATCTGCCTAAGTCATGCGCCTTACCTATAAGTATGAGTGAGTCTGATATCGCTCGAATAGGAAATGACCACAATATTCGTATTGAAAGGCACCACATTAAATACCTGGGGATACACCTGACGGCAGACCCTGCCCAGCTATTTCGGCAGAATTACACTCCCATGATTCGCACTCTTATCTCGGATATGGAACGATGGCAGGATAAACCAATCTCATGGATTGGCAGAATCCACTCGGTAAAAATGAATATCCTCCCCAGAATTTTATTCCTGTTCCAGGCTCTCCCAGTTCGACTCACCAAGTCTGACTTGGGCCCGCTTCAACAAGCCACAGGGAAATTTATCTGGCAAAACAGGAAGCATAGGGTTTCCCGTAATATCCTCTATAGAACAAAATCTAGGGGGGGCCTAGGATTGCCAAATTTCTATTTTTATTACTTGGCGGCCCAACTCGCGCAGATAGCGTATTGGCACACCCCTCCAGATGAAAGGAGATGGGTTGACCTTGAGTCATCCCTAATGGGACCTGATAAGCCACAATTCCTTATGTGGGTTCCCCGTGAACATAGACCGACAACACGAATTGAATGCCCGGCCATAGCAAATTCGATGAAGATATGGGACATTGCATCGGTCAAATACGGGTTGTCCTCTCGGACATCCCCATTGACCCCTTACCTCAGAAATAAAGCTTTCCCCCCTGGACTATACACCAGGGACTTCATAGGAATAGAGGGAACAGGTGTCCAACGCCTTTGCCAACTCTATGAAGGTGGGTCACTGCTTCAGTTTGAGGATTTAATGGCCAGGGCAGATCTTCGCCCTTCTGACTTCTTTCGCTTTGTACAACTCAGGAACTTTGCACAGGCCCCGAACAATAAATCTAGTGCGTTGCAACCGCTTACCTTCTTCGAGGCTATGTGCCTTAGGGCACAGTTCCCGAGGAGCCTTATCACAGCTTTATATGCACAAATGAGCTCCTCCACGTCGGAATGGGGGGACCTTACGTACATAGCCCGATGGGAGGCGGATCTTGGTGAAGAGTTAGAAGGGGTGGATTGGCAGGAGATATGGGAAGCTGCCGCAGCCTCGTCTATTTGTGTCTCAATACAGGAACAAGCATATAAGACCATGTTTAGGTGGTACACCACCCCGGTGCAGTTGTGCAGGATGAACAGAATATCCACTGATTTATGCTGGAGAGGCTGCGGTCACAAGGGGACTTACCTACACATGTGGTGGGAATGCCCTCGGATCACGCCACTCTGGAAGGAAGTGGCGAACTTACTGAAGGATATCTTCGGTAGGGAGATAGACCTGGACCCATGGGTCTTCCTTCTGGCCAGACCTCTTGAGGGCTGGACCAGGACGGAACTGAAATTGCTGAATAATGTAAACCTGGCGGCAAGGCGGACAATGGCCCAGGTATGGCTTCAACCTTCCCCCCCCCCTCTCCTTAAGGTAATACAAAAGATTAAGGATACGTTCCTTATGGATAAACTCACAGCTAAGGTCAGAGGCACGACGGCGCGGTTTGATAGAGTGTGGGCACCGTGGATAGACAGTGGCGCGGGTGATTAGGTAACAAGGAAGGGGGACCCGGACCACCGCTCTCATTTCTTCCAACACCTATGGGGGAACCGGATGCTTACGTATCAGGTTCCCTTAAATGAGAATGATTTGGGATCCCCCTCCTGTGCTTCTAGAGGAGGGTAAGACTCTATCGGCTGGTACTGAGGTCGGGTGACTGCTCCTATCTTGAGTGACTACATCTCCCCCTACTCCCCCCCCCCCCCCACCTCCTTTCCCCCCCCCCCCACCCTCCCCTTTGACGATCTTTCCAAACTTCTCCTCACCCCCGGTTTTCTTGTTTGTATTGTCCTCTGTCCTTTCTCTTCTCTACTTTTTATTCCTTAAATGGCTCTCACTGCTAATTCTATCTCTACCGTGGCTGGATTTTGGTCCTACTGGATAGAGATCGGTATCACCCAGTACTATTCTTAGTCATGCGCAATTATATCATTTAGTATCCCTTCGGACCGGGCTGTATAGAGGCCCTGTGTAATGTGCACCTGACAGAGATGGGATCTTATATAAATGTGTACCGGAGAGATATATCTTGTACCGCAGCCATTCTTGTTCTCTTTAAATTTTATGTTATTGGAAAATTGGAGAGACACCGCGCTCATACACGGACACTTCAAGACCACTGTGCCTAATGTATCAATACCAAGAATAACACACGATCTGTTTTGAATAATTGTCTCAAGGCTTACGCTGGATCGCACTAAAGACTATACCACTGTGATGTTTTACACTGTGTATTGTGAAGTTGGTGTTTCACCTTGTTATAAATAAAGAATTTAAAAAAAAAAAGAAAATAGCATCTAATTGAATTCTGTTAGGGGAAAAAAATGTTTAGATTATCATATTTTTTTACAATACCAGGAGGCTGCAGTTATCTGTAGCTACAGATTGACAAATGTAATTTACAAGACAAAACAGAAGAAGGTTGCGCCAAAGCTGACTAAAGTGCAGCTAGAGAATGAACAAAGTCCAAAGTGTAGGTGGTGCCAAAACAAAGTCTTTAGTAGGGCCTGGTGGGACACCGACGGCCTATGTGGAGGGGTATTCTCTCTAAGGGTCACGTGAAGATGGCTTTTCGGGATCCGTATGTAAAGAAAGAAAAAAAATAATGGTGCAAATACGTCTAATAAGAGGGTTGATATGCAGGAAGAAGAGATCTATGGTAATCCTACTCACGTGTAGTAGAGCTGAACTAGCTCTAGTGTGGATGGCATACAGCGGTACAATCCCCGCTTATAGGATACGTAGAAAAGTATTGGTCTTTTATTCCGTATGTGGAAGAGAAAGACAGATGATAGTGCAGTACGTCTGGTAAAGATGGTGTATATAACAACAGAGTCTAATACAGTCTTACTCACGTTTAGTAGAGCTTAAGCCAGCTCTAGTGTGAATACCGCTGAGGGGGGTGGAGGGGGCATGAAGGTGGGCAGAGGCAGGGGGACCGATAGTGCTTTGCATTCCTGGCACTATAGTATCCCTTTAATACTTTTCTACAAACCTTTATATAGTCTGTGAACATTATAAGGCAATATGTGCCTTAAATTGACTTCAATCCTGACACTTATTTCTGTTTGCAAAGTTCCTCACTGCACACTTCCTGCTTTCATGTTTCATTAGTAGGTTAGGACCAATGGCAAAACTACTGGTGTGGCTGTACAGGAGCCTGCACATTGAGGGAGCCCATCGGGTGGCCCATGCTCTTAGGGCTACGTGATAGGCATGTCATCAGGGACCCAGTTGTGCTCTGCGGCGTTTTGACAGCGTGACTGGGCCCCTTTAATTATGGCAGCACTGGGAGGAGGTGAGAGCTTGTCACTTCCTCAGAGCTAACAGAGAGAACCGCATGGGGGGAGAAGAGAAGAAGTAGGCTGAGAGGAGGGGGCAGAGAACATAGAGAGACAGCCAAGCTCTTACTCCCAACATCTAAGCCAGCATTCTGGACCTGAGGGAAACAACACTCTTGCACCCAAACGGTAGGAAACTGGATGGTGGCTATAAAAAGTGTAAACTTTGACCTGTGTGTGTGTGTGTGTGTGTGTGTGTTTGTATGTGGCAGTGTGTATATCTGCATGTATGTGTGTATATGTGCATACATCTCATCATTTAAACATTGACACTACACATAAATACACGCCTGCATTCAAACATCAACACTACATACATACACTTCTTCATTCAAACAATAACACTATTTTTAAACACACCCCTACATTCACATATGCATACCCCATACAAAATATGCTTACATTCAAACACTGCTCAGTGCTAAATACAAGCCTGCAAGGGTGGGCAAATGGTAGATGCCCAGCTGGCAAAACATTGTAGGAGTTCTATGAAAGATGGAGATCTACATTTTGGCCAAACAAATTCTTGAACCAGGGCCCTCACTACGTTGGTTCAGCCACTGGATATGACCAGTATCAGTGGAAATGATCACAGTCTGTTGATGAGATCATAAGAATTCCACATCTCTCTTCTGAAGTGGAATAAAAAAAATCATTCAGTCATTTCTTACAAATATTTTCCAAAACTTAATCCAGTGGATTTTTGCTACAGCTAACTTCATTCAGTTAACAACCAATTTGTATAATGTAGGCCAAAATTGCTGAGGAGGAAACGTTTTCTAACATTTTTCAAATGTTTTAGAAACATTGTATTTACCAGCTTGTCTTTACCAATACCACTCCATTGTGTTCAAAATAAGGATTGAAAATGTTTGTGCAAGAGAGTTCTGAGTGACAAGAAACTTCATACTAGAGTTGATTTCTTTTAACAATGCACTAACAATTGACTCGATTTAATATTGTTATATAAGCTTTCCAAATTATTTCATATTTTTGGATAAACTTTTAAAATGACTTCATTTTATGCAAAAATATTTTAATGTTGTATTATTTTGAGGTTCTATATATTAATTTATTTTTTGGGGGACATTTTATTGTTTAAAAAAAATATTTTAAAAGTTTATCCAAAAATACTATATCAATTGGAAAGCTTATCGAACAATATTAAATCGAGGCCAATATAACCTAAGCACATTAACAAATACTTTTGTCCCTCATTTTAATATGTACTTGAGTTGTACGAGTTTTACTGAACGCTATACTGGTTTGCTGAAAACCCACATGCCAAGCAGTTTCATTCATGAACAACATGAATGAAGTTATATGATTACTATATGTGAAAATGCAAGTTAATAAAAATCATGAATTTGCATGTCTGTGCAAACAGTATCAACTTTTCTATATTGAGTGTAGGTTGTTACATATAAAAGCTAAACTGCCGAAGTGTAGCGGAAACCAGGTGTAATAGCACCATATTCTTTACAAGAAGCATGGAGCGTACTGGCACTTGGTATGGGAACTGTAATGTCTTCTTGTCTTGCTGCCCATCTTGCAAAAAAAAGTAAAAACAGCTTTTCAATGGAAAACCTCATTTTAAAAGATGGAGATTCTCAAAAGGTTACACCAAGCACCATGACCACTTTACTGACTTGAGTGATCATGGTGGTTGGAGACTTTATGTGCAGTGTTTGTTTGAAACTCTGCACATGCAGAGTTAAAACCCTTTGCTGTAACTCCATATCCAGTAGCATCATTAGCCAGACGCAAACAAGAGTTATTAAGCTAGCTAAAGTCAATCCTGTGCATATTTGGCTTTTGTGGTAAGTATGCGTAACATGCTGGCGACAGATGACCAATGGCAACATGGACCCCTCCTTCATGCTGCCCTTTTTTTGACGTATTTTGCTGAAAGCCCAGCTTGACTATATTGCAGGCAAGGCATGTGTACTCTGGTCTGCATAGGTACTTATACCATTGCTCTTAGCGTGTGTCACATGTGCTACATATGTAAGATGCCTGTGTGCGTTTGCATAACGTTATACCTATGAACATAACTGCATCAATGGCGTGGGCCTACATCAAGGATGCCATTACTTTTTAGCGAAATAGGCCTTTCGTTCCATTGGCAGATATTTGTGTGTTCCGCAATCACTTCTAAATGTTAAAAGATTATAAGGAATATATATAATCTTTGCTTAAAACTGTGCATGTTGATCCAGTCTTCGCTTTCACACTGACTGGGAGGGGGTTAATGAAATGTAATATGGGTAACTAGGAATGTTACTCTCTAGCCCTGGGGCTTTAATCAGTGCAGCATAGTTATACTTCCTTTTTGATTTTTTGTTTTGTTTTCTCTTAACTACCTTACTCAGTAGACTGTAAGCAAATACCAATTTTACATTATTACATATTTTCCAGAGGCCCAGTGTCATGAATTTGTTCCATATGTTGAGTCTGTCAAAAATAAAGCTGATTAATCCAAATGTAATTTTCTACATAAAATTTCCCTCAATACTTATTATCTTTTAATCAATAATCCCCTCCCATACTGTGCAATATATTTCTAGAAACATTGTAATATATTTATATATTTTTTTAAAGTAATTTGTTTTAGCCTGGTTTGTGAAAATAATATTAATTTATCTTAACACAATGACAGTCATCCTTGCTTTTACAAAGTGTTCACACTTTGTGGCACAAACGTCACGTCATGCATTTCAAAGTAATACCCGGGAAGACAAATGTTAAAAAATCCTATTAAGAAAATAAACATACTCATGATCGATACATCAGGGGGTTAATCTATATTTCGGAATTTTAGCAACTGTTTAGACCTATTCGAAAGCCAACCTCATTTGTGTTATTGTAGAAGTCTGTATTAAACAAAGAATTAAGGAGATAGCTATATGAGTTTTAAGAATAGGCATGTCAGTTCCATACTTTTTGGAATGTAAACTTTAGGGCCCCACAGTACATGAAAAAACCCTGATTAAGAGTTAATACCGATTTTGGAGATATATTTTTATCTTGAAACAAAAGTGAAATATTCATGAATGACAGATGTCTAGCATTACCCTCCCCCCTCCCACCAAAAAAAAACAAAACATTTACTAAAACTAATAAATAAGCTAGGTACAGTTCATCAGAACAATTTTATAAACTTGATATATCAAAATTAAATAGTTATGGGGAACAAAAATATTCATGCATTTTATGTAGGGTCAAGGTATCCTTGTGCAATAAGAGCATATGGTGTACATTCAGAAGTACCTCATTTTTCTGTGCTTCCCTTTCAAAGTGTTGCTTAAACAGCTGTCCCTCAAGCATATCCAAAACATCATAATCATAAACCGTGTCTTGCTGTACAGGAGGGGCTGATTGCATGAAAGGTAGGATAAGTATCACAGCGCACCAAACAGGTATCATCTGCATTGTTGCAGTCTCTGAAGCAGATCTCCGCAGTCTCACTCTTCAGCGTCTAAAAACCTTTCCTTTTTTTTCTTAGGGAAAAAATCCTTTCTCAGTTTCTGGAAGAGAACTGCATGTCATAACAATAGTGAGTCTGCAGGACTTGTTGGCAAGCTTGGAGCTTATTAGGAGGATTTGGGGAAATGAATTTTAACTCTTAAGGTGATCATGAAATCAGACTGGTCTATATTTGAAACAGAATGATATAATACAAAAATAACTTTTCCTGATTATTTTTTAAAATTATTTTCTTTGAAATAATAAGCTTTGAAAATTGATTGATTAAGTAGAATTAGTTCGCTATGGGAAAGTCTTTGTCTGAATGCTGTAGAGGGTTAATCTGCACACTGAGAAATTACATATTAAGCTTTCAAGATTTCAAAAAAAACTATAAAAACTAGCACAAAGAAACATGTTTGCGGTTTCTAATATTTTACTACTTCTACCTCAACATGCAGAATTTTATTGGTTTATAACCCTAACTGAATGTATATTATAAACATACACATATATGTATACATATATATGTATTACATACACAAACACATAACATCATTATCTTCTAGTGTACAGCAAGTTTGTTTACATTTTTGTAATAGTGAAATGTAAAAAATAAATCATACCTTTCTGTTCAAATCCCTAGACTCCTTTTTTCATATTCTTATATACCTGGGATGTTTTGGGAGCAGAGTTCATGTGTAGTTAGTTTGTAGTAGGTGGAATGAAAACGTAAATTAACAGCACGGGCCAATACACAGAGAAGGATGTTCCACTTTTATTTTCTCCCTCCCTCCAGGCTAAGAGATAATATCCCAAAAAAAGGCAGTTCTCATACAATGACATAAACTGACAAGGAACAAGGAAATGGAAGCCTGTAGGATTTATGTATTCTTTAGATTAGAGAGTAGTGAAGATTTGCCTGCTCAATAACACATCACTAATGTATAGCTTTGGAATACTTCTCCCCTCACCCCACTTTCAGTTAATCATCTCTGTAAGATGGCTGAGGAGTGTAATAGTCAGTAGGGGAAAACACGTTGTTACTTTTATTCATATTTATATAACACAAACATATTCTGCTGCGCTTTACAATTATAGAAAGGGGATATTTAGAGGTGAAGAAGGTCCAAACAAGCTTACCTCTATGAGAATTTTAGGTATATTGTTAGATGTCTTGCCCAAGGACACTTACTGGTGAGGTGATCTGACAATGATTTGAACCTGGGTTTCCCTGTGATGTTACCACTGCTTTAACATGTTTGAATTGTTTTTTCAAAACACCAGAGCAGAGCGGGGCGGAGGTACGCAGTGCTCCGAGACAGACGCACGTCTCCGCAGCTCCGAGGTGCAAGCTCGCTAATATAGCCTCTAACTCTGCAGATACCCTCGATATCAGGGAGCAATTACCTCCAACACATTGGGGATGTGACACCGATTCAGTGGATGCTCTTCCTTTTCCCCACGAGTGCTAAAACTCTGCACTGAGGAGCCCACGGTTGCATAGCAACAATTACTGGTACAGAGCAGGCCTATAGGTTACTTTACCTCCTGAATATCACAGTCAAGCTCCTGCAGTGGCAGAAAGGGCTTCAAATCACAGAAACAGGCCCAATCCAAGACATCGTCCAAATGCTGACATCAAGAAACAGAGGGGCAACACCGAGCCCTGAACAGCATGCGGCCCGCCCGCAGCAATGCTCTTAATGTCGAAGGCCTCAGCAATAGCTGACGGCAATGCACCGTCTACCAAGCAGAATATATATAACTTGCTCGTACACATCAAACAAATGTTTTTGGCAGATATAAGGGTTGTACAAATTAAGGTGCAAGCAGTAACAGAGTTCAAGCAACTGAGGAAGATCTCTTCGATTAGAAGCAGAGTCTGACTTTCCTAAGTGAGACAGTGCAACAACTTAAATCTGCACACTCAAACCAAGGTATGCGGTAAGTCCAGCTGGAAAACAGAGAACGGAACTGAAATATTAAAATCCACAAAGTAGTGAAGTCACTCCCACCCAAGGAACTTCCCCACTTTGTCAGATGCTTGGTCTCCTGTCCTATCCACAAAATTCGCAAAAAATTTGCCTTTGGCATATACCGGATAGCCAAATCCTCACAGGCTCTGAGTAAGGCCCCATGCGACAGTGACTCTGTGCTTCCTTGATCTTTTATGTCTTATGTTTGGTTCTACTGCCTCTTTGAAGGATGCTAAACCATGCTGTTCATAGATTAATATTGGTGGATAGGTGCCGCTGTTGATTCCACTTTACCAGCATGCAGACAAATATATGTAAGATAGGTACGTATCATCCTCCCACCCCTCCCTTGCCCCATCGGTTAGGGGTTTTCAATAATTTCAATATCAATTCTCCTTTTGTAAAATCTTGAAATCTCACTTGTCTAGACACTCTCATTGAATACCATAGCTGATAGTCATATGGAGATGTGCGACCAAATTTGTTTTAACAGTCCCTCACTCCTATGATGTTTTAGCTGATTCCTAGATGTATAAATATATCAAAAAGGGTTACTTTTCAGAAATGTATTGACGGATGACCCAGACTGCAAATAGGTTACATTCTAATGGCAAATTAGATACATTCTAATGGTACGAACTACCTAGAACATGAAAGATTGTTTACAACAGATTGTATACACTAATGTTACGCATTGCCTTATTCGTTATTATATGGGTGTTGCGACACCTGAGTTTTTTTTCTCTGCATTTGCCAATTCATGCAAACATTTCCTATTGTTGTGTGTTGTCTTGCCAATACAAAATAAAGAATATATAAAGAAAAAAAAATGGGTTACATTTCAACTAGTCGCGGTCTATTCATGTACAATTGTGCTGCTCATTGTATGTGTCTTTTATATTGCTCATTTGTGTCATATCATCCGCTCAAAATAAAGAATTAAAAAAAACAAACAAAAAAAAACAACTGAGCAAACAGCACTATTTCAATTGTTATGTGGTTTCATCAGATAGTAATGAGTGGCTACTGTGTTTCTGGCAATTAAAGGAACATGTATTCCCTAGCTCTATGGTTTCAAATGATCTATTCTAGTGTGTGTGTCCCTCCATGTGATAGTTAGAAGGGTGAATTTTACTTGCCTTTCAGCCCTCGCTGTGCTGGTTTCTGTGAGAAAACTTTGCCTTTTATGGCTGTGATTTTCAAGGTCTGTCCTCTAAGCAAGTCCAATGCTTTCCCACAGAAAAGCATTGGGAGACAGAACTGTCAGTGTGATAGCCACTAGAAGCATTTAGCCTTGCAACGTAAACATTGCCATTCCAAGGAAGGGGCATAGCATCTAGGCCACTTCATTAAGGTGAAGTTATTTGGTGACGATATTGTCCCTTTAGCACCTTCCCGACCTTGGACGTACCAGGTACGCCTGACAAAAAATGGTCGTTAATGACCTTGGATATACCTGGTTGTCAGATAGTAAAGCCCCACTACCCCGCCGGTGATCGTGATCCTGGGGTCTGCCTGGAAGCTCAGGCAGTCCCCCTAATGCCTGCAAAAAAACTTTTACAAGTCTTAAAAGTTATTAAAAAGTAAATAAAAGAATATATATATATAGTACTTTTATATAAACATACACATACATAAATCATTATTAAAAGTGTATTTTAATATTAATCTATATAATTATATACATATTAATATTAAAATGCACTTAGAATAACGTTAATTATATATATATATATATATATATATATATATATAATATATATCTCAAACAAAAAAATGAGAGCTCTCACTGGATTTGGTGAATCAATTCAAGTGATTTGTATTACAATAGCATAAATTCCATCAACGTTTCGACCGTCTAGCGCAGGGGTTCTCAACCTTGTCCTCAAGGACCCCCTACCAGTCCAGGGTTTAGGGATTACCTGGGTGTGTCTAAGGTGTTTAGAAAAAAAAAAATCACCTTAGAGTCTAAGGTGTTTTCTTTCCCTTTTTCTAAACACCTTAGACACACCCAGGTAATCCCCAAGTCCTGGACTGGTAGGAGGTACTGAGGACTGGGTTGAATACCCCTGGTCTAGCGGTATTTATCAAGATGCTTCAAGTCATTAAATGGGTAAAATGTATAACATCTAAGTGAAAATCCCAATCCTTTTTTTACTTAGATGTTATAAATTTTACACATGACCATAAAACCTGTACCTGAGGGGTACTGTTGTACTCGTGAGACATTGCTCTACACAAATATGAGTGTTTTAGAGCAGTAAAATTTATTATACTGATAATATCATCTGTGAAACGGCAGTTTGTGTGAAAAATGCAAAAAAACAATGTAGATGCTAATTTTGGCCAGGGTTTGTGACTAAGTGGCTACTAAAAAAAGACTGGACATACCCCATTTTGAATATCGTCGGTCGTCTCCTTTTACAGATGGTATGCCATGATGGGGTTAATTGTCATTCCTGGCCTGCTGTATGGTCTCAAAGGCAACATAGGTCCAGCAAACCAATCTGGCAAATGTCAATGTGCAAACATGGAAAAGGGGAAAGCCCTACATTTGACCCCTGTATGTTTGCAAAAATCTATAAAACCTGTATTGGGGGCACTGTTATACTAAGGAGATGTTGCTGAACACATATTGGGGTGTTCTTTATCAGTAACACAACAGGAACTGTACAATGTGTGAGAAAAATAACACAAAAGTTTGACAAAGACTGGTGGTAGAATTAGTGCATGGAAAGTGCTAAAATGCCACCATTTGAAATATCCTAGGGTGTCTACTTTTCAGAAATATATGGTTTGATGGGGGTAAAATACATTGGCCGGCTTCAAAAATGTCCCAAATAGGACATGGGTGCATGATGACCAGCTGTGAAAATTCCAAGTTGGAAAACTGGAATGCGCACCCTCCAAATAAGGTATTTTAGCTGTCAGAGAACCCGACACACCTATACATGGGTGGTATCACTGTACTCGGGGATGTTGCTGAACACATATTGGGGTGTTCTTTGGTAGTAACCCTTAACGTTCTCAGTACATGTATTTTAAATTGCTACGTGTGTAAAAAGATTTACCAATTATTTAATTTTTTTTTTAATTTGGCATAGATTGGTGGTAAAATGGTTGTATGAAAAGAGTCAAAATACCCCAAGTTTAATACCTTATGTTGTCTTATTTAAAAAAATATATACATGTGAAGGGTAATTCAGGGATTCCTGACAGATATCAGTATTACAATGTAACTTAATTGTTAAAAAAAAATTGTTTGAAAATAGCGAAGTGCTACTTGTACTTATTGCCCTATAACTTGCAAAATAAAAGCTAAGAACATGTTAACATTGGGTATTTGTAAACTGTAGATGTGTAACTGACTTTGGGGGTCAAAGTTAGAAAAAGTGTGTAATTTAAATTTTTTCATCATATTTTATAATTGTTTTTATAGTAAATTATGATATGATGACAATAATGGTATCTTTAGAAAGTCCATTTAATGGCGAGAAAATTTGTGTGGGTACAGTAAATGTGTAAGAGGAAAATTACAGCTGAACAAAAACACCGCAGAAATGTAAAAACAGCCCTGGTCCCAAACGGTAAGAATATTGAAAAGCGGTCTCGTCACCGGTTAATGACTGATGATTTTCTTTTTTGATGGAAATGGATTCTCCTGTGGGTTCCTATGGTTGAAAGAGGATTAAGATTAACTCCCTTTGGCAAACCAGCCCGGACCTAGATCCTGTTTGCTCCACAATATGAGGAAGGTCTAGCCTTGCAACTCTTGATAGGTTGGGACGTCAGTTGGCTGTTTATTTATTTTAATACGTGGAGGAAAGAGGACAGAGTTTTATCACAAATGGTAGTTTAGCCAAATTTGAGTTGAGCTTGTCAAAGGCAAGTAGAGCTGAATCTAGAGTGCTGTACTTTTATATTTTAACAATATCCTTTGTGCCCTGTCTTTTTACATCTCTTTGTAAAATTCAGACCTGTATTTGCACCTGAACAGCGATTTGTAATCCTGTTAAAAATGGACTCCGATCACCATGACAACTAGAAACTATGGCCTTTAGTTTAATCTTTTTTGGATAAGCTTTTCAAAGTATTATTTTTGTTAATAAACAATAATATTTTGATATTTTTCAATTAATGTATATATATATTTTTGTTCTTTTGATATTTTGAAAGAAAAAATATTTTAAAAGTTTATCTGAAAATGTTGGATAATTTTAAAATCTTATTCAAAAATAATAAGTCAAGGTTGTAATGGTTGAAGGAGTCTTGAGGAGCCTTCCCTAAATCTCTCCACCCACTTGTTTTCTGGTAAACTGTGTTGACAAAAACAAAAGCTCTCTTAGCACAGAAAGACTAACCCTTCTATCACCAATGTGGTAATAAGGAAGTTTTGTTTTCCACATTGTTTGTCTGAAAATATATCTCCAAGTTCATTTTGAACATCTGTGATAGACAGCAAGCCTTGTGGACAGCACCCAAGTACTGCTTGCACAATAACTACTACAATATGCTATAGTGGTTATGGTTCTTAGACTATCCCTTTAATGCAAACATTCCATATACAGCATATGTGAAGTGAAGCGCAAAGCCATTAAAAAAAGATGTGTACTGTGTTGACATGGTTTCTTCTTCTTAAAAAAAAAAGCCATGCTATATGATTTATTTATTTTCAAGCTTTTTTTTTTGTTTGATTTTACACAAGAAGTATGTGGTTTTTTTTCTTTATGCAAGGTAAACTAATTGGTTTAAGAAAGGTAAATAAAGGACTTAAAACTGTCCGTGATGATTTCATAAATGCCTCATTAAAAATAGCTGCACGTTTATTTACTTTTAACTTGCTAAAACGTCCCTCTATTACAGCATAGAAAATGTTTGCAGATATGTCTGCTTTAAACATATCTGTGGTATTCTATCACAATTGAAATCCTTTGTTTCTTATGCCAACTTTTCATGAAGAACAGATAACCGAAGTTTTTTTTTTATCATAATTTTTCTTTGTGTATTTTTTAAAAAAAGGATATGCCCTTGTTAATAATCAGATATGAGCCAAAGGAATACATTAAACTGTTAATTAGTAAATGTGCAATCACAGCCTCCATACCGGATCGCAGAGCACTCCGTGATGGGCACTCTGCCAGGTCCACTGTTACTTTCTTCCCCTCTAAAAGCGATGCAGAGCTGGGCTCACATCTTCCTGGATGGATCCCAGAGCAAAGCTCTGATTGCAGTAAGGTTATGGTCTCCATATTGGACCCCACTATGCCTTGTAAATTTGCCTTCGTGCTCTAACCGGTCTTTTCTCTATAGTCCGCTGTGGACCTGACAGCTCTGTCTCTTGTAGCAGGGTGGTTGCAGTGGTGTTCTCTTGGAGGATGTAGATGCTTGGCTGAAGACTATTGCTGTTTTCAGCTGCTGAAGCGTCTTCATCCAATGCGGGCACCTCTGACCAAAATGATGGAGGGAACAGTAACATGTGCCCCGTCCAGACATCCACAGATGCAACACTCTGGTAATCGAACAGTGGGGGCTGTACCTTGTACACTGCCCAGGTACCGGCAGGACCCGAGTCCTCCTCCACCGGCACAAGGGTCATTACCCAATTAACCCACATGTCCACTTCCTCATTAAAAGCATCCCTCCAGGCAGGACTTATAGTCATGACGGCGGAAAGGTGGGGCACCACCAGGTGGCTCACCTCTAGCAGCAGACGCACTGTAGACTCTCTCGAGTAGGTACATATAACTGCCCTCAAGCTCCATCTCTTGGTTTGCCAGCTCTTATAGCTCCATTGGGGCTTCTGTATTGGCCCGCTGCTCGAGCATCATGCAATGCTCTTCCATGGTTGGCTGGTGGCTGGTTGGTTGGTGAGGGTGTGCACGATGTAGTTGTACTCCAAATAGGCCTCCCGACCTACTTATCGAAGCACAGTCTCTGCATCTTTGATAAAGCACATCCCCAGGATCTTTATATGCCTCTGAAATAGGTCCATGGCTCTGCAGCAGAAAAGTTCCTTCTCCTCAGCAGAGACCCATTCCTCACTGTAATACTCCATCTCACTTGGTCTTTCCTTCTTTGTTTTGGGATGCTACGGTACAGGTTATCCATTGCTTGCCACCAGTTTATGACAATACGGCCCTGACTGAATGTGTACCAGTTCAAGCACGCACTCGTCCGTGGGTTTCTTTTACCCAACCTGCACCACTAACTGCTCTGCTTTGGTAGTGTATCCACTGACAATGCAGGATATACTGCACTGGTATCTGTTTACTATAGGATATTCTATCTAGTCCTCTGGCAATTTTCTGTGAGTAACAGGCTTCTTGTTGGCAACTCAAAGAACTCAAACAGTTTATTGTAGAAACATCCAGGATATATAGATCACAGCATATAGTAAAACAAATTGTACATACAGTATATTTTCACCAATGGGAATACAGAACTGGTCTGGGCAAACAGAACACAAAGGAAAGCCCTGATTCCAAAGTGATTTGTTACATTAGTTCTCACCCCTCTGTTCAAATCCACCCGAACAACAAAATGTTTTCCTGATTGGCCAGTTTGATATCTGGACCTACTGTCTCTTCAGAGCAACTGTTGATTATATTAACACAACCCTTTGTTGTAATGGGTAACATGCAATTACAAGTGTAGACTTGCTGGCTCCAACATCAGGTGGTCACTTACAGAATTTAACCTCTTAAGGACACATGACGTGTGACATGTCATGATTCCCTTTTATTGCAGAAGTTTGGTCCTTAAGGGGTAAAACCTACAAAATACATTTCACTCTAGCAATGTACACAGCAGCTTTTTTTTTTTTTTCGTTCAATGGACTATTGATTTTTATTTGGCCTAGTTTGAGGTTGAAAAAAGATGTTAGGAAAAAGAAAATATCTAATGGTAAGTATTAATTTTTTAATTTTTCAGGTATTTAGTTGTTTGCTCCCCCTCACTATTATTGGAGAGTAGGTAGGGTATTTGTTTTTAGGGGGATTGACTTGGGGCTTGGGAGCTTTAGTAACTGGGGGGGGGGGGGGGGGGGGTGACTCTGGGCTTGATGAACCCTAGTCAGTTGGGGGTGATGGTTATTTTTACAATTAGCCTTCACCTGTCATCAATGAGTGGACAATAGGAACCCCCTTATAACTTAGGGCCCCATCTGCCACTAATGGGTAGGGACTGGGGGAGGGCATTTGGTCAACCCCTAATCACTTAGGGCCAACACAAGTCGTCAATGGTTTCGGGGGGATGGTGTGATAGTCTCCCCCCCTCCTCAACACTGATGGCCTTCATAAGTGGCAGCTGTGGGGACGACAATAGGTCTCTCCTTATCACTTAGGGCTTACACCCACCGCTATTGGATGTAGGCTTTGGGGGAACACCTTATCAATTAAGGCTCCCACCCGCTACTGATAGGTCTGGCTGGGGGGGAGGAAATAGGTGCCCCTCCAGTTATCATTTAGGGCACCTGCCTTGTGCTAATGGGTGGGGTCAGGCAGGATACACTAAGCCCCCTGTTTAGTTTAATAGCCCCCACTCGCGATGGTTAATTATGTAAAAGGTGCCCCACTGTGGGGGCATGGTGAGCCTGTATAAGGTCTGCCTTTATTGGATTTCCAGGGGGTCTTTTTTACAACGGTGATTAACCACTTGCTTACGGTTTAGTGGACATGCCTCTACTCATGATACAGTGAGTAGGGACAGTAGGGAGATTTTAAAGTTCCTTTTTAACTAATACTAAGTAGCTTTTGCTTAGTATTAGTAAAGTTGTCTGATACTCCCTAATATTTGTGGGATTGCCATTATATGGCAGTCCCACAGGGTACCGATTTAGGGAGCTATCTACTAAAATAATACCAAATTTCATCTGAACACGAACGAACAAACGGTTGACATTCTGTTTTTTCTTTGACATAGGAAATGGAGCTGACTTAAGTTAGTCCCTACTTTCTTATGTTTTAAAGAGAACTTGATCAGAAATAAAGAAAAACAGATTCTGAAAGAGGAAGAGAAAAGGAAGGGAAAAGGTAAGGGCAAGAAAAGAACTGGTCGTGTTACTTCCTGGTTTATTTGGCTCAGTGGAGCTAAACTCTAGAGAGAGGCAAATACTTTTCACTGAGCTGCATTGGGAAATCTGTGATTGGACGGCTACTGAAAGTCTATATACTAAACAGTGTTTTTTTTTTTTCTTTTTGTTTAATATGGGCAGAGGAGTGTCCCTTTATATTGGCTATTGGGAATTTTGTAACTTAGGCTGATAAAAGCATCCATCAAGTACAGCCTTTTTAAACATAATCTGTTTCTGCTGTTGATCCAAAAGAAGGCAAGAAACCCAGTTTGCAGCACCTACCAGTGTTGCTTCTGAACCCCAGAAAGGGACCAATTTCATTCATATACCTAAATATAATGTTTTTGCAAGAATTCATCCAGTTGCTGGGTAAAATTATGTACAGACTTCCACATCTTTATTGTTCTTACTGAAGAACACTTTTCTCTGTTTCACATTAAATCTCCTTCTTTTTCATCTAAATTGGCAACCTGGTGTCTTATATATAGTCCTTTTAGATTTTTCAGACAATGGTTTACATGGCCCAAATATTTTGGTATAATGTTACCATATCCCTTTTGAGGTACCATTGGTTTATAACTACATAACTACATTTCCCATTCCCCTTATTATTTTTGCAACCTGCCTCTCCACTATTTTTATTGCCAATGAATCCTTCATTAGAACAGGTTCCCATAATTGCACAGCATATTCAAGGGGTGGTCTTGCTATTGATTTTTAAAGAGGCAAAACTATATATTTTTTCAAGATTATTAATTCCCTTTTTTGCAAGACATTACCTTACTGGCTTTAGCAACAGCTTACTTTGGACATTGTTACCTAGTTTGTTGTCTATAACTAGTCACAAATCATTTTCATTTGGTCTTTTCCTTAATTCACTCCCATTTTAGGGTTTAAGTTGGTTGTGCACTCCTCATCCTTGCATTTATATACATTACATGTCATCTGTCATTTGAATGCCCAGTCCCCTAATCTATCTAAATCCCTCTACAGCGATGTGCTATCATGCTCACATTGTATTACCTTACCTTGTTTTGTGTCATCAATGGCTGTTTCAAGATCATTTATAAATAGGTTGAATAGAAGTGGTCCCAGAACAGACCACTGAGGGACACCACTTTTGTCCAACTTAAAAATTTGCTGTACTCTGTGAAGTTTGTCCTCTGACTGTACAGTCTGCATAATTTCCAGGCAGACTTTTCTAAACCCTTTTTGAATATAGGAACCACATCTGCCTTTCTCCAAACCTCCTCCTGAAAGAAAGAAATCCTGAAATATTAAAACCAGAGTTTCGTTTATTTCTACACTTGGTTCCTTATATACTTGTGGATGAATACCATCCGGCACTTGGCCTTTCTTTATTTGCTGCAGCACCTTTTCTTGAGTCATGCAATCACATTTTTTGCAGCAATGATTTGCATATCTCTAGCCATCGGTTCCTCCTTGATATATACTGAAGAAAAATAATTATTTTAAATATCTGCCCTTTCCTGATCTTAATTTACTAACACACGCTTTTCTATTTCAGTGTACCTTCACTTTTACACTTTTAATCTTGACTTTTGTTTTTTAGAATTTATGCACTAAAACTTTTTCGGGTTGGTTTTGCTCTCTTTGGCTATCACTGGTGTCAGTCTCTTGACAATGCTTATTGGTGACTTGCTTTGTTTGCTTGTGTCAATGTCCTCATGTCCTTTAGGTCTCCTTTTGGCGATGAGGGTCCTGGTTGTGTCAGGGCTGACAGGCCTGCATGTTGCAGGAAAGGCTCCCGGTCATTCTACGATGTCATTGTCCCCATTTCCCTTGATCGGGTCATAATGGTGGACCTCACTGAGACCTCACGGGTTACTGAAATGATGTCCCTGGGTGCCTCATCGGGTGCTGCAGCAGATTTCCGCACTCGAACGCAGAGGTGATCTGTTGTAAGTCAGAGTTGCTTTTAAGGCCCTTGGTGTTGATTAGGTCAGGGATATTCGTTAGTAGCTTTGCGTTTTTAACCGTTTCAGGACTGCCTCTGAGGCGTCAGTTCCTACGCCTGTGTTGCACCTCCAACGTGGTCACTGTTCGTCTCAGTTCTTGTACCTGAGAGGTAAGCCAGACCAGGTTGTCATCGGTAGCTTATAATTTTTTGTCTCTGGAGGCCTCTTGTACCTCTAGGTCATGGACCTTCTGATGGACTACTTCCACTTCAGTCTGGACTTTCTGGAGGTCTTCCTTCCAGACCTTCCTTAAGTCTGTCAGGAGCCTCTTTATGTCTCCCTTTATTGAGGGTGAGTCGTCCTCATCGGTCCTCAATGAACTTGAAGCTGCATCCGGTCGTGGAGAGGGTAAGGACAGCAACTAGAGATTATGTGTAAGAGAACAGCTAGTAGGAGGTTTCTTCTGATAATTCTTGTCAATCATTTGTCTTCATACTGATTTTTTTTTTTTTTTGGAGCTGATACCAATATCGATAATCTGTGAACTTTCAGCCCAATAGCTGATAACTTACCGATACAGATATTCTGTACATTTACCGTTTTGAAAAAATAAACTATTTGTACACCACTCTACTGTTAACAGAACATGTTTATTATTTATTTCTTTTTTTTTGCACTCTTTTAAAAAAATTTTATTAAGGTAAATGCACAAAATATACATGCCATGAATTTTTTATGTTTTCAAGATTATATGTGTGTGTAGTGGATGTAGTGAGAGTATTTGATTAGTGAATGCAGTGTGTGTGTTTGTATAGTGAATGCAGTGTGTGTGTTTGTGTAGTGGATGCAGTGTGTTGTATAGTGAATGCAGTGTGTGTTTGTGAGTGTGTATATAGTGGATGCAGTGTGTGTTTGTGTAGTGTGTGTATAGTGAATGCAGTGTGTGTTTGTGTAGTGTGTGTATAGTGAATGCAGTGTGTGTTTGTGTAGTGTGTGTATAGTGAATGCAGTGTGTGTTTGTGTAGTGTGTGTATAGTGAATGCAGTGTGTGTTTGTGTAGTGTGTGTATAGTGAATGCAGATGCAGTGTGTGTTTGTGTAGTGTGTGTGTATAGTGAATGCAGATGCAGTGTGTGTTTGTGCAGTGTGTGTATAGTAAATGCAGTGTGTGTGTAGTTAATAGAAAGAAGAAGGGCGTATACCGCGCCTATTAGTTTAAATAAAAATATACAGAAAATACATACATATGTTCTTGGATTTTCCAATGAATCGTGACCTCAAAAAGAAATTAAGACAAAAAATAATAGTGCAATACAGCAAATTTTATCTTAAAAATAAGTGATTAGTAACTATGTACAGTCCACTCACATGGAGATGAGCTATAACAGAGCTCTACTGTGAAGCGCTTGGACGGTACAATCCCCGTCTTTGGATTAGTAGTAGTTGCCACAGATGTTCTCAATATGCCTTGTGCGTAGTTGGTATAAAAAACAGAAAGATAGCAGCAATATGGTGAAGTAAGTACCAATGGTGTAATAGATAATAAATGGTATTGTACTTACACTTTCCAGAGCATGTGACCTGCTCTGGTGTAAACAGCTTGGATGGTATAATCCCCACCAAGGATATACAGGATACCAGGAAATGAAAATAGTACGTCTAAAAAGTAACTTAAAAGTATACTTTAATATATATAAACAAAACAATGGTTGATAAAATGTAAATATAAAATATAGTCCCACTTTAAGTGGGACTATATTTTATATTTACATTTTATCAACCATTGTTTTGTTTATATATATTAAAGTATACTTTTAAGTTACTTTTTAGACGTACTATTTTCATTTCCTGGTATCCTGTATATCCTTGGTGGGGATTATACCACCCAAGCTGTTTACACCAGAGCAGGTCACATGCTCTGGAAAGTGTAAGTACAATACCATTTATTATCTATTACACCATTGGTACTTACTTCACCATATTGCTGCTATCTTTCTGTTTTTTATACCAACTACGCACAAGGCATATTGAGAACATCTGTGGCAACTACTACTAATCCAAAGACGGGGATTGTACCGTCCAAGCGCTTCACAGTAGAGCTCTGTTATAGCTCATCTCCATGTGAGTGGACTGTACATAGTTACTAATCACTTATTTTTAAGATAAAATTTGCTGTATTGCACTATTATTTTTTGTCTTAATTTCTTTTTGAGGTCACGATTCATTGGAAAATCCAAGAACATATGTATGTATTTTCTGTATATTTTTATTTAAACTAATAGGCGCGGTATACGCCCTTCTTCTTTCTATTATTCACTCACAAGGTTGGGGAATCCTTGTTTTGTATACTGCTGCCTGAACACTATAGCGAGCGCCTACTATCTCTCTTTTTTCAACTGTGTGTAGTTAATGCAGTGTGTGTGTGTTTGTGTAGTGAATGCAGTGTGTGTGTATGTATTGTGTTGTTTAAAAAAAAAATAATAATACTTTTTTAAAAATTGTTTTAGTCCCCCCCTACCTGCTTCTTACCTTGCCAGGGAAGGGGGATATGGCATTCCCTGGTGGTCTGGTGGCCTGGACTGTGCAGAGGAGGCCCAGCGAACACTCTTACTTACCTTCCCAACAGCTCCCCTGTCTAACTCTCACGGACTGTGTGCCGTGCGGAGCGTTGCCATGGTAACCCGTGGCACCGCTCTGTCGGCCACGGGACTCGCAAGAGTTAGGTATAGGAGCTGAAGGGAGCTGCTGGGAAGGTAAGTTAGAGTGTGCTGGGCCCCACAGGACCCTGATGGGGGCCCTGTTCTGCATTATCGGCAATATCGGTATCTTTATTGGCCAATACCATATTGCTGAAATACAGACTATCAGCCGATAATATCGGCCTGACCGATAATCGGTCGATCCTTAATTGATTATAGTTAAGGACAGGGCTTAATTTTATAAGCTGCATATAAACAGCTTTTCGATGTATTTTCGAGAATAATTCACCATACACCAGAATACACGATTCCTGCTACAATATATGGAATAATTTGTATCCTGTTTTATTAGAGCAGTAGTTGTGTTTCCCATGACAGGTATACCTTAACTATTGAAGAGCCTTTCTCCTTTTTGCATGTGTCATCCATTTGGACTTTGGAATGAGTGAAATGATTTCTGTGGTTTCATTTTTATTTTACTTGGATACTAAACTTAGCAGGGATAGCTGCATGATTAGGCAATGGCAGCTGGAAATTCGAATGCAATTGTGAACCTTTCCAACACATCTCCTGTCTTTTTCCTATTTAAAGGCATACTCTCTAAGCACCATAGCCACTACAGCTTGTTGTAGGCAGCTATGGTTCTAGGAATCATTGGATACTGCCTCCATCATTTTTTTCTCAAACAGTTTTTGAGTGATTTGATGGAATTTAGGATCTCCTGGTATTTATGACCAATCCACTTGCCTACTACTTAAATATAAGTTTTACATCTGTATTATTTTTACCAAGCCATCCAACACTGGTCAGTATGATGGATGACTTTCCACAGACTGTATATATGTTACATTTTCACATAATTTGACTTTGAGAGAAATCTGATTTGTGTCAAATGATTTAAATGAACACTTTAACATTAGGATTACAAACATATATTCTTAAAACTATTATGACTAGTTAGATTATTGGGCCTCTCCAGAAGTAAAGAGATTACTTATTTCCCCCGGTATGCTGGTATTGCCACAGTCACCTTGCCTCTGCTGGCTGTTATTATCATGCTTTTTCATAGAGTTGCATTGCTTCAGTGTATCTCTGTTGGGAGCATTCGGCCAAACGTTGGGCCTGCAAAGTTTGCAGGACCTTGACTAAGAAGTATCCTAGAGATGGCATTAGATTGCAGTGTAAATATAATGCCTCAGAATTACTTAATTAAGGTGTAGTGGTTCTGGTGTTTAGTGTCCCTTTATACAATTTGACAGACAACAAAAGGATAGCACTCATGGCACCCCAAACACTATGATTAGCTGTGATGTAACAATGATTTGCCTTTTTTATTTTTCTAATTTATTTTGGGAAAGGGGGTTGACTGTAATAATTAGATGGTTTTAATTTCCAAAAAGTTGCACAAACAGTATAGTTTATATATGTATTGTTTCTTTTTTATTAGGATTAATAAATGTCATTTTTTTTAAAATTCTTTATTTTATTTGTGCATAGGAAAATCACAACTGGCTTACAATGCCACAACAGCTAGGGTAAGCATTTTTCAACATAGCATGACATTAGTTAGGCATCAGTGAGTACTGCACATTTTTTTTATATATAGTATTGTTGCTTATCTAGGCGGTGTTCTTTGCTGCTGAACGTGTATGGTAGATTACAAGATTAGACAAAGTAGAATAATATATGCTTAGTGGTATAATGTGTTGCTGTTGCAGAGTATGCTTGTGAGCGGTTTACTAATAGTGTCTTATGAGTTTCAGCATGTTGCATGTTAGGCTATTGCTAGTGATTAATCAAAATATGTTGCTTGCTTCTTAGATGGCTAGCTCAGGGGCAGGCATAATTTCAGTGTACACATCGTGGTGATCCTAGTGTGTAGTGACTTTATTAAGTGATGCCAGTTCCAGGTTGGGCGGTTCAACTGCTCCCCATCAGCCTCAGGGTTGGTGCCCGAAGTGGGGGTCCCCCCAGTCGATACTCTTCCAGTTTCCAGCCGGGATGGAGTCTGAGGGCAAGGTGACAAAGGCCTCCCGACCCGTGGTGAGCCTGCCTTGGGCTTGGAGTCTCCAGCCGGGGTTGCGGGACTGGTGGTGGCTGGGATCTGCTTTCGGGCAATTGGTGAGGTGTTGGGAGTCCCCCCCTCGCTCCCCATCTCCACCAAGCAGTGACGCAGGGCCGGGTCGTGTCTGGGAGTCTGGGGGCATCCGGCGGGATGTCTTCGCCCAGGAGGGTTGGTGGTCACCATGAGGGAAGGGGGGGTGTTGAGCGGACGGGCCTGGGGCTCGTTGCCTGTCGGGTGTGTGACTCACCGCTGGCGGTCTGTTGCTGACCCGCCGTGGCTTGTGTCTAGTCTCCCGCCTTCTCCTCCCAGCCTTCCAGGCTGTAGTCGGGCCCTCTCCTGGAGCCGCTGGTCGTGGCTTGGTGACCCGTGGGTTTGTCGCTGATGGTGTAGCTGTTGGAGCGCTCCCGTGGCCTCCAAATAGTTTGGCAGCAGTTAGCAGAGGGATCGGCCGCTTCCCCCGTGCCGTCTGTGTAGGCCGCTTATAGACCTCGGGTCAATCCCCGGTGTGTCGTCTGTGGTCCGCCGCGGACTCGCTGGAGTGCTTCCTCTGTGGTAAGCCCTTTGCTTGTGGGCTGAAAGGCAAAGGCAAAAAGGCTAATTTTAGTTTTTTTTTTTTTTTTAGTTTTTAAGCTTGATTCAGGCGTTTTTATGAGGAGCTCTTCTGATGTGCGGCCGTTCGGCTTGGCGGCCAGGCTCCGCCCCCCTTGTTAACAGTATAGTTTATAATGGAAGATTATCCTAGTTTGAGCGCAGTGCATTGAGCTCAGTGTGGTTGTAGAATAAAGGCACTTACTGTCAGGGGTCCGCGGGCGGCTAGTAGGGGAGGCTGCTCGCAGCTCGCAGCACTCACCCTCAGTCCATCGCCGCCCGTGGTCTCCCCTCCTCCTACCTGTCAGCGAGCGGCGTCTCCTCTCCGCCGCTCGCCGCTCGCATCCGTCACGCCTCCCAGCGGCAGCATGTATAACGCTGCACGCTGGAAGGTCGTTGATTTATGCAAACGCCGGGGTCACGTGAGTGACCCGGCGTTAAAGCAACAGTACCACAATCACAGTGGGAGGCTTAGATATCTCCCACGTGTGATTGTTAATTCTGATTGGAAGTTATCCAATCAGAATTTAACCTAGGGTATTTATACTCACCTTTCCTGTTCCTCCCTGCCCTGTTGTGGTCTTTGCTGTATAGTATTGATTCTGAACTTGTGATTTCTGGTTACGTACTCTCTGGCTTGTTAATCTGACTCTGTGACTTTCTCCTACCCTTTGACCTCGGCTTGTTTATCGTTATCCTGTTTTCTGGTTCCCCTGACTCGGCTTGTCTCCTGACTATTCTGTGGGTGCTTAGCCCGGCCACTCTAAGGTCCGGTACGGCATCTTTTCTGTGTGTGTGTGTGTCTGTTAGCGTGTTGGGTTCCCGGAATTGTGACACTTACGCCTGAAGATGCATGCTGGCATCATATATATTACAGTGGGTTGGGGTTATGGTGCTTGGCGTCAGGGCTGGCGTGTACTATAGGCGGCAGGAGGTGGGTGAACAGCGCTCCCTCCTGCTAGTCACTCAGTGTAGCGTGGCCGAGCAGAGCAGTGCGCACCACGGTACACAAACTTCTGTTTCCTGTGCACGGCCGGACTGAAAGGAAGTGCTCACTTCCTGTCAGTCTGACTGGGTACAGGAAATTGAGGCTCCTGTACCGCGGTCTGCTCCGCTCAGCCACGCTACCAGAAAGGTCGGGGACGGGGGAAGGAACACTATAAGATTGGGGAGGGGGAGGGAAGATCACTATGGGGGAGGGGGAAGGAAGATCACTGGGGGAGGGGGAGGAAAGATCACTATGGGGGAGGGGGAGGAAAGATCACTATGGGGGAGGGGGAGGAAAGATCACTATGGGGGAGGGGGAGGAAAGATCACTATGGCGGAGGGGGAGGAAAGATCACTATGGCGGAGGGGGAGGAAAGATCACTATGGCGGAGGGGGAGGAAAGATCACTATGGCGGAGGGGGAGGAAAGATCACTATGGCGGAGGGGGAGGAAAGATCACTATGGCGGAGGGGGAGGAAAGATCACTATGGCGGAGGGGGAGGAAAGATCACTATGGCGGAGGGGGAGGAAAGATCACTATGGCGGAGGGGGAGGAAAGATCACTATGGCGGAGGGGGAGGAAAGATCACTATGGCGGAGGGGGAGGAAAGATCACTATGGCGGAGGGGGAGGAAAGATCACTATGGCGGAGGGGGAGGAAAGATCACTATGGCGGAGGGGGAGGAAAGATCACTATGGAGGAGGGGGAGGAAAGATCACTATGGAGGAGGGGGAGGAAAGATCACTATGGAGGAGGGGGAGGAAAGATCACTATGGAGGAGGGGGAGGAAAGATCACTATGGAGGAGGGGGAGGAAAGATCACTATGGAGGAGGGGGAGGAAAGATCACTATGGAGGAGGGGGAGGAAAGATCACTATGGAGGAGGGGGAGGAAAGATCACTATGGAGGAGGGGGAGGAAAGATCACTATGGGGGAGGGGGAGGAAAGATCACTATGGGGGAGGGGGAGGAAAGATCACTATGGGGGAGGGGGAGGAAAGATCACTATGGGGGAGGGGGAGGAAAGATCACTATGGGGGAGGGGGAGGAAAGATCACTATGGGGGAGGGGGAGGAAAGATCACTATGGGGGAGGGGGAGGAAAGATCACTATGGCGGAGGGGGAGGAAAGATCACTATGGGGGAGGGGGAGGAAAGATCACTATGGGGGAGGGGGAGGAAAGATCACTATGGGGGAGGGGGAGGAAAGATCACTATGGGGAGGGGGAGGAAAGATCACTATGGGGGAGGGGGAGGAAAGATCACTATGGGGGAGGGGGAGGAAAGATCACTATGGGGGAGGGGGAGGAAAGATCACTATGGGGGAGGGGGAGGGGGAGGAAAGATCACTATGGGGGAGGGGGAGGAAAGATCACTATGGGGGAGGGGGAGGGGGAGGAAAGATCACTATGGGGGAGGGGGAGGGGAAGGAAAGATCACTATGGGGAGGGGGAGGAAAGATCACTATGGGGAGGGGGAGGAAAGATCACTATGGGGAGGGGGAGGAAAGATCACTATGGGGAGGGGGAGGAAAGATCACTATGGGGAGGGGGAGGAAAGATCACTATGGAGGAGGGGGAGGAAAGATCACTATGGGGGAGGGGGAGGAAAGATCACTATGGAGGAGGGGGAGGAAAGATCACTATGGAGGAGGGGGAGGAAAGATCACTATGGGGGAGGGGGAGGAAAGATCACTATGGAGGAGGGGGAGGAAAGATCACTATGGAGGAGGGGGAGGAAAGATCACTATGGAGGAGGGGGAGGAAAGATCACTATGGAGGAGGGGGAGGAAAGATCACTATGGGGGAGGGGGAGGAAAGATCACTATGGAGGAGGGGGAGGAAAGATCACTATGGAGGAGGGGGAGGAAAGATCACTATGGAGGAGGGGGAGGAAAGATCACTATGGAGGAGGGGGAGGAAAGATCACTATGGAGGAGGGGGAGGAAAGATCACTATGGAGGAGGGGGAGGAAAGATCACTATGGGGGAGGGGGAGGAAAGATCACTATGGGGGAGGGGGAGGAAAGATCACTATGGAGGAGGGGGAGGAAAGATCACTATGGGGGAGGGGGAGGAAAGATCACTATGGGGGAGGGGGAGGAAAGATCACTATGGGGGAGGGGGAGGGGGAGGAAAGATCACTATGGGGAGGGGAAGGAAAGATCACTATGGGGAGGGGGAGGAAAGATCACTATGGGGAGGGGGAGGAAAGATCACTATGGGGAGGGGGAGGAAAGATCACTATGGGGAGGGGGAGGAAAGATCACTATGGGGAGGGGGAGGAAAGATCACTATGGGGAGGGGGAGGAAAGATCACTATGGGGAGGGGGAGAAAAGATCACTATGGGGAGGGGGAGGAAAGATCACTATGGGGAGGGGGAGGGGGAGGAAAGATCACTATGGGGAGGGGGAGGGGGAGGAAAGATGACTTGGGGAGGGGGAGGAAAGATGACTTGGGGAGGGGGAGGAAAGATGACTTGGGGAGGGGGAGGAAAGATGACTTGGGGAGGGGGAGGAAAGATGACTTGGGGAGGGGGAGGAAAGATGACTTGGGGAGGGGGAGGGGGAGGAAAGATCACTATGGGGAGGGGGAGGGGGAGGAAAGTAAAAAATGAGGGGGGAAGATGAACACTGGGGGGAGAGAGAGGAAAATTAAGGGGGGGCACTAAGGTACAGGGGAGGGAAGGCAAAAGGAACACTGGGGTAGGGGGGACCAATGAAAGAGAAGGGAGAGAGAAACTAAGCTGGTAAGACTAAAAGACAAAGGGGTTGGTAGAGAAGGAGACACCGAAAGTGGCTGGAAGGGAGTAAGACACACAAAGGGGTGTTGTAAGAGATATACAAGTGAGGTGTAAGACACACAATGGTGAAAAAATAGGGGATAAGATATCCTAAAGGAGGTAAGACATTTAAAAAAAAAAAGGGAATAATACACAAAAGGTGAACATGCTATTGGGGCGGCGCCAAAATCATCTTCGTCTGTGTACCCTAAAATCCTTGCACCGGCCCTGCTTGCAGTTCCCCTTTTAAACAACCAAATTACTGACAGAAGCATGTGTTTCATGTGGCCTCTGGAGGATCCCATGATCTTGCGGAGTCCTCCATACACATCAGTGACGTGCTCTTACACATGTGCCATGTCCCACACTAGGAGCTAAAGAAAGTAGGTGGTGTATATTTTCCTATAGGTGCATCCCTGGACAACTGCGCCCCAATCAGGGATATCACCTTTGGAAGATCTATGCAAATATGCCACTTTAATTATTACTCCAGTTGTTGCGATCATTAGCTGCAAGTGTTTTTTTCCTCAGGATTTCTGATTTTTTTTTTTCTCATTTCATGTACTTATAAATTATGGAACACACGCATTTGCACTTTCTCTCATATTTATGTGTAATGTTGGCTTTAAAAATTACACTGCAGGGATATAACCTATTTATGAGCGTTTTACTTCACATGTTTTTTAAATTAGGCTTTCTTTGTCAGCTGAAATGTTGAACATCTGCTCGTCAGATCCAGCTGTCTCATGGTTTGTCATTTCGGAAAATTACAGATACAATGCTGTCTGTATAAAAACAGAGAGCACAAGCTAGATTCCTGGCTCTTGAAGAACCAGCATTCCCATGCTGCTTTCACAGCTTGAAAACTGGCCATTTAAGACTACTTTTTGTGCTTTCTCGCATTAGAAATATGAATGGCCCCAAACATATATATTTAGAAATGTGTCACATATAAGCCCTGTCTTATCTTATAGTTCACACTTTTTGTCCTCTTTTTCACCTATTTGAAATTGTAGTAATACATTTTGCAGGTTTACTTGTAGCTACGAGAAAAAAACGAAAAACACACCAATATTCCATTCGCCTGGAATATTGGTACTGAAGCACCCAGACCGCTTCAGCTCAATTAAGTGGTCTGGGTGCCAGGTCACTCTAGTTTTAACCCTGCAGTTGAAAACATAGCAGTTTCAGAGAATGTTTACACTGAGGGTTAATCCAGCCTCTAGTGGCTGTCTCACTGACAGCCACTAGAGGCTGTTTCTGCGATTCTCACTGTGAAAATCACAGTGAGAAGACACTCACGTCTATAGGAAAGCATTAGGTAATGTTTTCCTATGGGCGGTTTGAATGCGAGCGTGGCACTTGCCGCGCATGCCCATTCGGCACTGACGTCGGCAGGAGGAGGAGAGGTCACCAGCGCCGGAGAAAAGTAAGTGGCTGAAGGGGACCTAAGGACTACATAGTGCCAGGAAAAATGGTTTGTTTTCCTGGTACTATAGTGGTCCTTTAAGGAATTTTGGAACCGAGTGTCCTTTGGAATCTTTCAAAGCAGCCACAATTTTGTATCCTTCCCCAAATCTGTCTTTTAACAATTCTGCATCAGAGCTCTGCAAACAGTTTCTATGCCCTTATGGCTTGGTGTTTGCTCTGATATGCCTTTACAGCCATGATAACTTATATAGACAGGTGTGTTTATTTCCAAATGACAGCTGAATTTGACACAACTGGCCTCCAAACAAAATGTAAAACATCTCAAAGATGGCCTGTGAAATGGGTTGCATCTAAGCTAAATTTCGAATGTCAAAGCACAAAGCATAAATTTGCTAAGTTTTCAAATATCCGTTTTTTTTGCTTTGTAGTTATTATGTATTCAGTGTAGATTGGTGTAAAGAAACATTAAAAAATTAGAACATGAGTTTGCAACATAAAGCAAAAATATGAATGAGTCTGAATATCTCCTGAATGCTCTAATGCTCTGCATCAGAGGCGGCTCTCTAATTAGGCCGTTTAGGCGGCCGCCTAAACCGCCTGTTGGCAGAGTGTGTCAGGTCCTCGGTCAGTGACCGAGGACCTGACACCAGGAGGGGGCCCGGCGGCTTGCCCGGTATGCCGCCGGGTGCGAGGCCCCTCCTGGCTGCCCGGCCACCATCGCAGACACTGGTCTGCAGCTCCGCAGTGTGCAGAGCTGCAGACCATGTGACTCGCGAGAATTGGCCAATCAGAGCGTTGCCGCGGGTTACCACGGCAACGCTCTGAAATCTCGCGAGACTACTCGGTCTGCAGCTCTGCGGAGCTGCAGACCGAGAGCAATGGCCACCGGACCACCAGGGAGCCCACTGGACCACCAGGGAAATCCAGGTAGGCTCTCCCTCCCCATCACCCCCCAACACACTCAGCCTCACCCCCCCAGTCACCATCACCACACTCAGCCTTACCCCCAGCCTCACCATCCCCCCACCACCACCCTCAGCCTCACCACCCCCACCACCATCACCCCCACCACCCTCAGCCTCACCACCCCTAGCCCCCATCACCCACCACCCTCAGCATCACCCCCCTCAGTCTCACCACCCTCAGCCTCACCACCCCTAGCCCCCACCACCCTCACCATCACCCCCACCACCCTCACCACTACCCCCACCACCCTCAGCCTCACCACCCCTAGCCCCCACCACCCTCACCATCAGCCCCCACCACCCTCAGCATCACCCCCCTCAGTCTCACCCCCAGCCCCCCTCAGCCTCACCCCCCACCACCCTCAGCCTCACCTCCCACCACCCTCAGCCTCACTACCCCTAGCCACCACCACCCTCAGCCTCACCCCCCTCACCATCACCCCCACCACCCCTAGCCCCCACCACCCTCAGCATCACCCCACTCAGCCTCACCCCCACCACCTTCAGCATCACCCCCCTCACCACTACCCCCACCACCCTCAGCATCACCCCACTCAGCCTCACCCCCCCCTCCCTCTCGCCATCACCCCCCTCTCCCTCTCCCTCTCGCCATCACTCCCTCTCGCCATCACCCCCCCTCTCCCTCTCGCCATCACCCCCCCTCTCCCTCTCGCCATCACCCCCCCTCTCCCTCTCGCCATCACCCCCCCTCTCCCTCTCGCCATCACCCCCCTCTCCCTCTCGCCATCACCCCCCCTCTCCCTCTCGCCATCACCCCCCCTCTCCCTCTCGCCATCACCCCCCTCTCCCTCTCGCCATCACCCCCCTCTCCCTCTCGCCATCACCCCCCTCTCCCTCTCGCCATCACCCCCCTCTCCCTCTCGCCATCACCCCCCCCCATCAACCCCCCTCTCACCATCACCCCCCTCTCACCATCACCCCCCCTCCCTCTCACCATCAACCCCCCTCTCACCATCACCCCCCCTCCCTCTCACCATCACCCCCCTCTCACCATCACCCGCCTCTCCCCCCCCCCATACACACAACACACTTCAAGCAGCTACCCCATACACATAGGGTCTCAGACAAAAACGCAAACATGTTCAGAGACATACATTCACACACACAAGGATACTCTTTGTCAGACACACTCTCAGGCACATACACAGGTAGACAGTGCATCAATGTGTATATGTGACACTTTTTTTTGTTAGTGGGGCCTCATGTTTGCGTTTCGCCTAAGGCCTCATAAAGTCTAGAGCCGCCTCTGCTCTGCATGTATATGTGTGTATATATAAAGGAACTGGAGAGTGCATTAAAGCTGTATACCCTTTGGTCACAATTGTCAAGCGTAGGAAAATACACAAGACAAAGTAGTCCCGATGTTTTATGTTTTAAAGAGAGAGAGATTAGGAATTAGGAAAAGTTTTTAAGAGAGGGAAAGAAGAAACAATAGGAGAAACTTAAGTTTGAGGTGACAGAGCTGCTTTAAGCAGCTGTGGTGCGTAAGGAGTCTGTATAGGATTGTTGGGTAGATCAGGGTTAATAAAAGGATAAAGTAAATGTGAAAACAAAATTGTGTACTTAAACTTGAAGCATACATTTAGTAGTTAGATGTGATAAAGTTAGTACATTATTGTGGTGAGGAGGCCATGCATTATTAGTGGTATTATGACAGCTGTCTAATTCAGTGTTTTACTTAACTTTAATATAAGGTATAAATTTATGATTTTGTCACTTATTTCTGAAGATTGTTCAATACACTGCATCATATCATAAAATGACCAACAATGACAGAGACGCGCGCTCTCTCTCACTCTGTCTCTCTCTCTCTGTCTCACTCTCTATATCTATATATATATATATTGTTTTACACTGCATGAAATTTTTGGATGAGATCTGTCTTAACGCATATTATAAATGATCACCAGCAGGCCTGCAATTAGGCATGTACAAGCAGGACCCCTTCGATTTTGCATTGAAAGAGATAGCAAAGGTTTATCTATAGCGTTATCTATATTCCCTACTTTCTCCTGTCCCTCACTGGCTATCTCCTCATATAACACTATCCTCATCTCTGCCCTGGACGCTGCAGCCCTGCTCCAAACATGCACTTTAAGGAGAACACCCCCCCCAACCATGGCACACTAAATCAACACGCTACCTGCAGAGATTCTCCCGTTCTGCTGAACGCTGCTGGAGGAAGTCACACCCCCAGTCTGCCTTCCTCCACTACGAATTCATGTTGCGTTCATACAGCACAGCCCTTGCCCTTGCCAAACAGTCATATTTTTCCTCCCTCATTAGCTCATGCTCCTGCAATCCCAGGAGTCTTTTTAATATCTTTAACTCCCTTCTTTGCCCTGCTGTGGCCACCCTCCAAACTTACCTTACAGCCGATAGCTTTGCATGCTTCTTTACCGACAAGATTATACATCTAAGGAAAGAATTCTCACCACCTTGCCCCTCTACATCTCAACCACACCTGGATTATGCCTTTCCTACCCTTCAGACTTTCTCCCAGGCTACTGAACAAGAGGTGGCTGCGCTTCTCCTTTCCTCTCACCCCACCACTTGCCTGCTTGATCCTGTCCTGTCTCACCTTATCAGATCTCTCTCCTCATGTCTTCACATCTTCAACTGCTCTTGACCCCTCCTCCCCTTCTAACTATGGTCCCATATCCCTGCTCCCCTTTTCCTCAAAGTTTCTGAAAAGACTGGTCTTTACCCGTCTGACTTGTTTCCTCAATTCCAACTCTCTCCTTGACCCTCTTCAGTCTGGCTTCCGCCCCCTCCACTCTACTGAGACTGCTCTTATTAAAGTCACTAATGACCTAATCATAGCTAAATCCAAATGGCACTACTCCATACTAATTCTTCTTGACCTCTCTGCTCCCTTTGACACTGCTGACTATGTTCTCCTTCTCCAAACTCTTCAATCACTCGGTCTTTGTGACACTGTCCTCTCTTGGTTTTCCTCTTATCTCTCCCAACTCTCATTCAGTGTCCTTTCTTGATGATACCTCCTCCCTTCGTCCTGTCTCTGTTGGAGATCCCCAAGGCTCTGTACCTGGTCCTCTTCTATTTTCTCTTTATACTGCCTCTCTTGGCAAACTTATTACCTAATTTGGATTCCAATGCCACCTGTACGCTGATGACACTCAGATATGCCTTTCCTCCCCCTAACCTCTCCCCTGCCGTCCTGCAACGTGTCACTGCTTGCCTTTTCCTTCATCTTTGATTGGATGTCCTACCGCTTTTTGAAACGTAATCTCTCTAAAACTGAACTCCGTGTCTTTCCTCCTCCTAATACTGATCCTCCTCTTTCGCTCTCCATTCAAGTTAGTGGTACCGACATCAGTCCATCCTTGCAAGCACGTTGTCTTGGCATTACTTGATTCCTGCCTCACATCCAGTCTGTTACCAAATCCTGTGGATTCCACCTTAAAAACATAGCCTTCATCCGCCCCTTTCTTACACAAGATGCTACTAAGGAGCTTGTCCATGCTCTCATAATCTCTCGCCAGGATCATTGTAACTCTCTCTTAATTGGTCATCCCACAAGTTGTATAGCCCTGCTGCAGTCTGTAATGAATGCTGCAACTAGACTGATTTTCCTCTCCTGTCGCTCCTCTCACACCTCTCCCCTCTATCAGTCCTTACATTGGCTTCCTGTATCCTATAGGAATCAATTCAAGGTACTAATCCACACCTCTAAAGCACTGACCAATTCTAACCCCTTCTATATCTCTTCACTGATCCGCAGGTATGGCCCTTCTCGGTCTCTCCGCTCTGCCCGTGACCTTCTCCTGTCCGCTGCTTGCACCCGCTTGCAGGACTTCTCGCTGGTGGCTCCTTTCCTTTGGAATAGCCTGCCTACGACCATCAAGCTCCCCTAGTCTTGAATCATTTAAAAAGTGCCTCAAAACCCATCTCTTTAGGAAAGCTTATGGCCTCTTAGAGTAAACTCTACCTCACATACCTGTCCCTTGCTCTCTCATAAAGGGCAGCACTCTATTCTCTCCTCCATCTCTGCTTCACTCCACCTTGTTTGATTGCTACCTCCTGTCCTGTTGTGTTTTATGCCCCACCTCCTATAGACTGTAAGCTTGTTTGAGCAGGGCCCTCTTCAACCTATTGTTCATGTAAGTTTTTGTAATAGTATTATTTATTAAATCTCCCCCTTTGATAATATTATCAGCGCCACGGAATATGCTGGCGCTATATAAATACCAGTAATAATAATAATAATAATATAGCAGCCATTAAAAAATTGTTGAGTGAAGACTGCTCTTAACTTTCTGTAGAATGTATCTAGATTCTCAACAGTGAGTCAACCAGTGTCTCAACAGAGAAAACAATTTACAAGTATTTTACTTAAAAATTCTAAAAGTGGAGCATTGGGAAAAATACACACAATGATTTGCTTACCCCTAATTTAATATATTATAACTCTTGATGTGGTTTAACATGAAAAAAAATAAAAATAAAACAATCGTGCAGATGATACTGAGAAAAGTGCAACATGCAAACAAAAATTGGTGATTACGCTTACAATATTCAGAGCCTAGATGATAAGACTCAATGATAACGCAGACATGCTTTTATAGGCAGCACCCCACCCTCTTCAAATGGTGCTGCCTATAAAATAATTTAAACAATATCATGTTTAATTAGTTTAGAAATGTCTTAGATATTTGCACTGTAGTGGCAAGCTCTCAAGCAGGGTTCTCAATAACCTCCTGTTTCTTTTAAACAGCTAAAATAGTCTGTTTCTTATTTCTTTTCTATTGTACCCCCTTATTAAGATAAATTGCTGCAGTACATTATTCCCTATAGGAAAATAATTGAATCAATGCTTTCCAAGTGGAAGCTTGGATGCATGTGTGACACTCGTCATGCTTGTACGTCCGGTTCCCAGTACTCCTCTATGAGAAGCATTGGATTGGCACATGCCAGAGATAAATAATAGTGCAGACTATCTGGACTAGACAAAATATATAAAAAGGGGGGGAGGGGGTATGAGGGAAAAAACTCACATATACCAGAGCCCTATCACCCCTGGCTCTGTGTTTTCAAAGCTCCACTGGAGAAGGAAAATCCCCACACTGATAAAAACTCCAGGCAGTATATTCACTGGAAGCTGGTGGTGCTGTGCAATATAGGATAGAGAGAGGCAGGACCTCCAATTGAATAGTACCAAACACAGTTTATTAAAAAACAATGATTAAAAACTCTTACTTTAGAAGTGGTGGGTTATGCTGGTATAGCTACCCACATAAAAGCATATAAAAAGCAAACAGAAAGTCATTTCCTGGTTTCGTCCGTCCCGATCACGTGATCAACTTCCGGATCCGCCTCTCTAGTGACGTGTATGTGACGCGTTTCGCCCGCCTCCACATGCTTCCAGAGTGGAGCTTTGCAAACCCAGAGCCAGGGGTGTTAGAGCTCTGGTATATGTGAGTTTTTTTTTCCCTCATACCCACCTTTTTATATATTTTGTCTAGTTCAGATAGTCTGCACTATTATTTGTCTCTGTCATATTTTCAGACCAGTTTAGCGTGCTTTTTTGGCAACTATTTTGTCTGTATTCTGTGTACATCTTCTGTATCACTGGGTTTTAGTGCTGCCATACTGTTTGTATCTTATTCTATAGCGCTTACACACCGTTGGTTCTTTTGTTTCCTATCCTACCCCACCCCACAAAACCCCTCTTTCAAACTACACACATACACAGAAACACACAATGCATCCCTACTCACACACAGACTTTTGTGAGCACTGTTACAAACAGTCTCCAGAGATCCTCTTCTACACCAGACCAGTGGAGCCAGACTGCAGCCTGAGCCCATCATCATCATCTTGTCCTCATCTGGTGGTAAGTAGGCAATCCAGTATATTATTGGTGGCACTGATCTCTAATTTTCCTCACATTAAAGGGCCATTATAGTTACCAGAACTACTACAGCTTAATGTAGTGGTTCTGGTATCTGTAGCCCCTGCAGGCTTTTTAATGTAAACACACTGCTTTTTCAGAGAAAAGACACTGTGTTGCAGCACAGGCGTTGGCCCATATGGCAGATCATATGGGTGGGGTATTGTGATGTCACGTGGTGGGTAGAACATATGAGGGGCAGCACATTTTTGTTTGCCTATGGCGGCAAAAATCCTTGCACCAGCCCTGGTCGCAAGAGGAGGAGAGCTGAGCAGAGGAAGCCTAGGCCCTGGGGAGAAAAGCTAAGCAAAATACATTAATGATAAAACCAGTACAAGCAAGACAGTATGGTAATGTTCACAAAGTAAAATACTGTAGTTAAAGTTAGTAAGCCGTATTTAACCGTATTGTTACATATGATTTTATTTAGCTAGAAGCTGTTGTGTGATGAAGCCGTTTATGCTTGTGCATACTTCTCATGTAAAGTTTGATTATAGAACATCAAATTATGCATTTAAGATGATTTTATGTAAAACTGCAAAATATATCAAAGCAGTAATCTCAGACACAGACAACTTCTAATTTATAACATCTGTTCTTCATATGTTAAGATATAATTATTGTTGTTTGTGTTTAACATTTACAAATGAACACAACAAGACTAATTAACTTACAATCCCATACCACCTAAAGTTTGAAAGACGAAGGAGCTACATTTATGCTTCAGAAATGTCTGTTTGTTATTGTATACCTGAATTAGGTCATGGACAAATATAACTGCAGATTTTAACTACAGCTTTGTGATTCATCACAATATCAGCCTTTGGTGAATTTTGTGGAGAAAGGGGACTGCTTGGCACATCTCAATCTAAAATGCCAGACAACTGTTTTATTTAATATATAGTGGCTTAGTTTAGCCAGGACTATTAGCTGCCTGGGCTGTGTTTGTTAAAAGAGGAGGGGGATTGCATTATGTTATTTCCCTGTCCCCTGCACACAGTATCTGCGTGCTCTTAGAACTCTGACTTCCATGCTGCTTGACTATGTTTCTACAACCAAGGTTTGAGCAGCAGGGAGTGGCAGATAAGAGGGTAGAGGACACAAGGGCAGAGTAAAAAGTGGGAGAATGGGGGATATGGACAGGGTGACAAAAGTGATGGAAATGCGGCATAGGTCACAAAAGTCACAAAAATGGAGGGGGAGGGGAAAGGGAATTGTGGGCACACCCGGAACATGCATTTCTCAGCAATAGTGCTGCATAGAGACAAACATTTTGACTTACTACAGAGTTAAGAACAATGCACAAACAAAAATACAGTTTAAAATTTTATAAGGGGGGGCGTGGCCTAGACTCCGAGCAAAATGGACGTCTAAACCCTGAGCTCCTCGCCACCAAGCTCCTAACAGCTATAATCTGATCGATAACTACAAGATATGGGGCGCACTAAGAAACCAGACAACCCCCAAACCCCCAGGGGAGCACCCCCAGGCCCACAAACGGGGCCGATGGACGGATTCTTGCAGATTGCGGTGGGGCCTACCCACGAGGCCCAACTTACAACTATGGCGCCGATGTCGCCGGCCTCCTCCTCTGCAGACCAAGAGCAGACGACACTAGCTGATATTGGCGCGGAAATAAGACGACTGGCTGCTACAATGGTCACGAAAGCCGACCTACATGCTTTGGAGACATCTCTTACAGCGAAAATTACATCGGCGGTTGCTGCGCTCCAAGCAGAAGTGGATACTCACAATGGCCGCATCCACACGCTGGAAGAACAGGCCCGGACCGCACAACAGCAAGCAACTACGGCAGACACGGCTATAACTCGCCAAGGCACAATGCTACTTACCCTGAGGAGGCAAGTGGAAGAACTGGATAACCGGAGCCGCCGCTCCAACATCAGGGTCCGAGGAATGCCTGAGCCAGAAGGTGAAGAGGACGTCGGGGAGAAGCTGGCAGGCCTTTTCCGCACAATCCTCGGAGGCGAAGCTCCCGCAGACATGAGATTTGACAGGGCGCACCGTGCCCTGAGACCGAGGCTGCAGGACAGCGAACCGAGAGACATCATATGCTGCGTCCACAGTTTTGCCCTGAAAGAACGAATCATGCGGGCGGCCAGAGCACGAGCAACGTGGAGGTACCAGGGGGCAGAGGTTGCACTCTACCAAGACCTCTCCCCGGCGACCCTGGAAGTGCGAAGAGCGCTGAGGCCAGTCACCACTGCGCTCAGGGGAAGGAATATCCCGTACAGATGGGGCTTCCCATTTAGCCTCCAAGCCCGACACCGCAACGAATGGGTTACGGCACGGTGCCCCGAGGACGTTCCACTCTTCCTACAGCGCCTGGGTCTCCAGCCTATACCCGTCCAGAACTGGATCCTCGGACCACTAACCCGCACCACGGGGGGTGGGCCATACCCGTTGCTCCGCTAAACGCTCTTACACCACGTAGGGATAGTTTACTTAGTACATAGATAGACCACGCTAACTGACAGATGATGCAGGCCCAGTTACTATCGTTCAGGCGCTGCTGGTGGCACACCCCTGCCTGACCTAGGGATCCCCGACAAATGGCACATGAGCAGAGTAACTCCCAGGCCGTGACACATGCCACATCGAAGCATACTGCCTCATCGAGACACAGGCGGCCACAGGTCGCAAGCGCCCGCGAGGATCACATGTTGATCGGTATCCGCATCCTGAAAACGTACAATTGGCAGGGAGGTGGCCCTTACACCACTCATAGCCATGACCATAGCAACAGCTAAGCGAGAGGTATACACCTCATCCCTGTCACGCATATACGCAAGCGCTACACTCACTGGCCGTCCTCTCCCCGGCATCCGCCCCTTTAGTCTAACCGCCCTGCTGCGGATGCCGCTCTCCCAGGGCAGCCGCCCATAGGGGCTTGCTTCCCAGACCTAAGGCACATTCTACACGCAAGCATAGTACCACGTCCCACTAAGTTAACGATCAGCAGCATAGACCTAGCTCTACCGATGGTAACACGCACTATCATTATTGACCGATTTAGATAAATGTCATATGTAACGATATTGATGGGTGTAGAATGTAATGTATATACCACTATTGGGACAAGGTGTGCCTCTGTGCAGGCAATAATGCATGCGATAACTGTACTTGCTCTCTATCTAATGTCATACACAGCTGCGCCTACTGCTGATACCGCTATCCCTGGGCAGTCGCCCATAGGGGCTTGCCTCCCAGACCTAAGGCACTCTATACGCAAGCATAGTATCACATCCCACTAAGTTAATGGTTAGCAGCATAGACTCAGCTTTACCGACAATAATAAGAGTGTCATACACCACTTCAACTATGGGGATGAGGCTACCATTCACCTCCTGAAACACATACTAAACCTACCACCCATCCTCTCCAATCTAACACCATGCTAGGATCCAACATGCCCTACAACCCACAGCCCCGTTATCATGATACACTACACCGACCCGAAGCACCTGATCTAAACACAATGTTCCCGCGATGCAGCGGTCCCCTACTTTCACTTTTTCATTACCCCAGCTAACCTACCTTATACAACATTACTCTACCACATATCATATCTTCCCCCCCCTACTAATCAATATATAGCACTATAAATGTCAACCGTGCGACATCTGCTAGAGACCTAAGGACCCCAGAGGGAAGGAGGCCTCATACGTAACCTATACCCTCAGACTGACTAGGACACTGATACCTACAGCATGGGCCCTGCCGTCAGGGCATAGGCATCCCCTCTCCACTGCACACTGGCACTCCGTGATAGGAAAGGTCAGGGAACACAACAAGCCACGACAGCCCTGTTGACTGACGGATGGGCCCCCATGTTAACGCGGGTGTCACCGTCTCCCACACCATGGCTGAGGCGAATGCACCACCACAATACACATATCCCAGACATAACGCTATGCTTAAACTACTTGAATAAGCTATGTATTTTCACCGGTTGGCAGACGATGCGTGCATGCTGTTAAAGGTGACGTTGATACTATACCAACACTGAACCCGGTGGTTAACTCACACATAACAGTCATCCTTCACTGAGAAGCTACGTAATCCCACCCTCAGGTTACCTATTTGGAATAAATGATCTTATATCTGATTGACAACAACGTGTATAGAAAAGGGTAAAAATTGTGTATAAATTTGGGTGTGCACGTGTATGTAGGTATATGTATGCAGATATATAGGAGTATATATAGGCACACGAAGTATATATGTGCGGAATGTAACTGAGGGTCAGACCCAAAGGTGACTAAAGCTATCGAGATTGTATTGTATTACTGGCTTGTTAAACCCCACTCTTTTTTCTGTACCCCTTTCCCTTCTAAAAATCTCAATAAAAATTCTTGAACACTAAAATTTTATAAGGCACCTTAAGTTTACCTAGCTCAGCAAACAAATATGAGGATTTAGTTCCACTATATGTCCATATCTTGTTAAGCTAACTACTAAGCCACAGTACTCCAGTTTTGATATGTCCTACACAAATTACAACATGGGAGACAAATTAAATAGATCTAGTGCTAAATGAACTAAAGTGTATTTAATTTTTTTTTAAGATTATTGTGAATAGATTTAAAGCAAATTTATAGCGATAAACACAATTTTTAAAAAAATTGTCAAAACTGAACAATTAAAGTGATAGTGCTTTGATGCTTATACACACAATGCATATCCTATAACTAAATCTTATGGCAAGCCAGTGTAAGCACTGACAGAGGGGGGAGGCATGGGAGATGCAGGCCCACAGGAAGATGAGCCTCTCTTCCTTTAGACTGTATCTGGGCAAGCTGGGAACACATAATACCACTGAGAAGTGGATTGCAGTAGTCAAGGAGAGAGATGATAGCATCAAAGACCAGCACCTTAGCCACTTCCAGTAATAAATAGGAGCGGAATGTGAGCTATGTTTTTAAGATGGAAGCGGCAGGATTTGGTGAATGATTGGACAGGAAGGGTGAAGGAGAGGTTGGACCATTGTATTGTTACAATGACATCTGTCAAGGGATGGGATATATTAAACAGTAAGTGAACAGTTTGTTGAATTTCATGTGTTGGAAGCAGGAAAAAATGGGCAAGATTTGATTGACTTTTAAGGGACACTATAGTCACCAGAACAACTACAGCTTAATGATAGGGTCATGGGCACCAAAGACTCATTGATGCACGTAGGGAGCAAGGGCTAGCCGTCTGGTCCGATCACACAGAAGAGCTATTGTAGCTCAAATAGCTGTAAAACATAATGCTGGCTATGATGGAAAGGTGTCAGAACACACAGTTTGCTGCCTGGCGTCAGACCGATCAGAATACCCATGATGACCCCTGCCCACCACAGAAAGCAGAGCAATGGAAGATGGTTACCTGGTCTGATGAATCGCATATTAATTAAAATCCGGTGGATGGCTGGGTAAGTTGTTTACCTGGAAAAGAGATGGCTATGGGATGAAGGCAGGTCTACTTAGGCAGTGTTATGCTCAGGGAACTGTTTTGCTAGGAAGCCTTGGGTCCTGGTATTAATGTGGATGTTACTTTGACATGCAACATCTATCTAGAGGTTGCAGACCACATGCACAACTGCATGGCAGTGTTGTTCCCTGATATCAGTGGCCCCTTTCAGCAAGATAATGCAACCTGCCAAACTGCAAAAATTGTTCAGGAATGGTTTGAGGAACATGACAAAGTGTTCATGGTGTTGCCCCGGCCTCCAAATTACCCAAATCTCAAACGCATGGAACATCTGTGGGATGTGCTGGAACAACAAATCTGATCCATAAAGGCACCGCCTCGCAATATGCAGGACTTAAGGGACTTACTGCTAATGTCTTGTTGCCAGATGCCACAGGACACGTTCAGAAGTCTTCTGAAGTTCATGTTTCAAACGCATCAGAGCTGTTTTGGCAGCTCTAGAGGAACTTTCATCATATTAGGCAAGTGGTTTTAATGTTTTGGCTGATCAATGTATAACACACTATTGTGAGTACTGTTCCTTTAAGTTCACCTTTTCTTGTTGCAGCTTTTTATTTGTTAGGCCACCTATTTTATAGCACTATAATTGTGTAGTAGTTATGGAAGCAGGATTACCCACGTGTCCTTACACTGTAAGTAGTCAAACTGTATCAGAACAGTTCGGCATTTTACTGGTGGTCTGCTGGGCACTTCTCTTGCTCCTCTCTTAGAGCTTCTGTTAAATCCCCTGAGCTAATACCTGCAGTGCAGGGACGGTTCAGTCAATGAGTGCCTCCCTGCACTGCCAAACTTAGCTCAGTTCATGCGCTTCTGGGGGTAGAAGAGATGGCCATGAGTGTCTGGCGGACTCAAAGTAAATGGTAAAACCATTCTCAAACTGCTCGACAACGTACATTGGGATGGAACTCCTGGGACCTTAACATTTTCGACAAACTGTAGTGATTCTGATGCTAGGAATATTCCTTCAGTAACAAGTAGTGCCTCGGATCTCTGCATTACATTTATAATTACAACCTTGTAACAAAAAGAGACATAGGGGTGATAAATATGGACAAGGGAATTTGGCCAACAAAGGGGACATTTGAGAAGTATGTTATCCATTTTCTTCAGGATATTTAAAGGGACACTTAAAGCACTAAAGCCACTTATCTGAATGTTGCTCATTTTCTTTGACAATATAAAACCATTGGCATTTTTGAGAAATGTAAGTGTTCATATTTTAGTGAAAACGAGCCTCAAGTGGAAAAAAAGCAGATAGTGACTTCCTCTTTGAGTTCTTTTCGATTTTCTCTTAGGGAAATATTGGATTGGTGGAATTTAGCAATTGTTTTGAGTATGCTGAATGCTAACAATGCTTCACCGTGAGAAGCATTGGATTGGATAGATATCGTGTTTCAAAGGCAGATCATCCTTTGGTGATGAGCTGAATTGCAAAACTGTTTAATGACTTTTTTCATCTTTTTGGTACAGTGCATGTTTACTATAATATGCAGCCCAATAATTTTTTGAAATGTCCTTGGTGTCCGAGGGGGAGCTATAGAGCACACTAACACTATTCTCCGAACAAACCCCCACCATGTTGCCTGGGAACCTCTACCTTTTGTTTGCTTTTATCATTATCCACATTGCCTGTACCTAAAAGACTATGTCTGGCCCTTTAACTATTTTTGGACAAAGGATTGGTACATTGGATATGGCACTTCGGATACAGCCGAAGTAGTCGAAGTGGCCGCCATTAGACAGTCGAACACGTGGCGGCGGCCATTTGAATCCAGTCGATCGCGGTCAGCGGTGTGTGCCGTCAAATCCCTGGAACGGAAATCGGCCACACAATTGCACGAACACTGCTGACCTGTACCTTCCCCTACTCTTCGACACTGCGGCTGGAGACGAAGTCCCGTTCGAAGATTCGAACACCCGTTCGAACGGGACTTTGTCATTTTGGCGTAAAATAGACCTACATTATACTGTTGAACACTGCTAAAACGCGACCCCGGTTCCACTTCGACAAGCATTAGTGATGCTTATAATCATTTTTTAATAAACACATTTATGGAAGCACTCTCACTTTCTTGAATAGTCTGTATGGTCTTAGGCACAAGTGTAAATGTGTGAAATGAGTGGTATACACCCATTTTCTAATTCTTTTCATGGTTTGGTAAAGAAAATTTGTTTTTGTTCTGTTATGTACATTTATGTTTTAAAGGCCCTGCTAGAACTTTTACCTGCCAGCCCGTCTGACGTGGGTTCAGTTAAAAGTGATCATGTGATCAAGAGAACTTACTTGGTGCTCACAGATGTGTGGGATCTTGGGAAGTGTGCTTGCCACAATTGTGTGGGACCGTGGGATGTGCTACTATCCTAAACAATTTTAGAAATAATATTTTATGTGAAACATTTTAGAATATTTGTTTTCTTACCTATATAAGTGAGTGTTGTGGTTGTATATAACTCTGCAATTAACCATATCAGAATAATTGTTTTGCGTCCACATATCTTGTTGCTGGCCTTGCAGAAACTGAAAACATAGCAAACCGTTTTCAAGTTTGAGTTTTTGGTACCTACCTCCTACCCATCACATATCACAGACTAAAAGTTAAATAAAAGGTGTGGTGGAACATGGCTAGTAAAAAAATCCATCCCTGGAAGCTTTAATTGCTTTTGTATGCAATGCTAGCTGTCCAACTGTTTATTTAAACTGTTTATTTAAAGTTAGTATTTGTAAATATGTGTATATTGCACTTCTGGAACAAAGAATAAAATTGCCCAACTTTTACATATCCCCTCAATAATATGTAGCAAAGCAATCTATGACTTTTGCACAAAAAAAGAACCATAACTTTGTGCCCATGTACCAGCACAAGTGCCTAAATCCAATGTGTACTCGTAAGACTAGAATATAAATATGCATGAACAATACTGATAGGTGTCCCTATGATAAACTGTGAATCAATAAATATATGCCTGGGATATTGGAAAGGTGGTTTCATGCATACAATCTTGACATTTCTGCAGTAGAATCATAAGTGATAAAAAAAAGGGATTACCTAGAGAAGTATAAACATATTATTAACTATGTCAAATCCATAATAAAACTTGAAAAGCCCTTTCACCTAGTTGGATTGCTTTAGTCTCTGTATGTGTCCTTGCACAACGCCCTGCTGTCAAATTTGAAAGTCCCAGCCTCTGATGACTATTAAAGTATTAACGAGATAACAGAAATTCAGTTTGAAACCTAATGGGACTGTGTGGTATCTAATGGGGATGGGTTTATGATTTTAAAGTAGCATATTGACATGATGGTTAATATGAGTAGTCGTCAAAGTCCTCATCTGATTCTCCATGTTCATGTGCACGATATTCCGGATGGTACCCTGCATGGTATCGTGGGCCTTCATCCCGGTCATCATCATCATCCTCGTCATTCTCTGCCATTGGGAACGGGGGAATCACCCGTATCTGTAGGTGTGGCTCTTCATTACCATCATACTTCTGTTCACCATAGTAAATACTTTGTATGTGTGGAAAACAAAGGAAGGCATAGGTGCTTATAGGTCCTTTTAACTTGTTTTGGTCAACACGCAGGTAGGTCAGACGGTTTGTGTTTATTGGATCAATTCCTGGGCACATAAAAGTGATATTTAAACCTGAAACAGAAATAAATTTGTAAATCAATTGCATAGCAAAAACTTTGATGTATATTTTTTTTTTGTGTGTATTTGAGTCAGCATTTGGGAGAAATAGATGGCTCACTTTTTGTTCCTATACCAAATATACTGTTTTCTTAAAGGGTTACTCAAAACAAGAAAACAGCATATTTATAAAACACTGGAGGACAAGGGCAATTCCTGGCTGCCAAATGATGCTGCCTTAGGTGTAATTACGCCTGCGGCAGCAAATCAATGAAGTGTTCCTGGTGCTTGGAGAAACCCTTTAAATATTAGTTTTAGTATTTGGGGATACTCTTGAACACATTACTCTAAAATCATTTGCAAATCCTGGTTTATAGACCTGTTTCAGTGAGCTGTCCAGACAATATTTTTATGGTTTTATTTTATTTTTTTACCTTCTGCTATTCTGTATATTTTGATTACTGGGTTACTACAGTAGTTTACTTTTCTGTATTTTTAAGCCTTGTTGCTAGAGCAAATTGACACCGACTATAGTAATTCATTGGATTTTCTTTCCGTGGGTTTCCAAAAAAAAGGCAGTCTTTTCCTTTCAATAACTTTGTAAATAACTAAGTAAAGATGAATAATAAGTTAGATTATCAACTATGATATGTTTTTAAATATATACTTATGATTGCATATTAACATATGATAAACCGCAATAATAAAAAGGGCAACATGAACAGGATGCAGATTAGTTCGGTCATGAATATGACTCTTCCTTTTTTTTTCTTTTTTCTTCCAAGTCTGCATTTCTAGGGAGTTTGGGCAATTGAAACTTTAGCTGTACAACATGGCAAGAGGAAAAGCACAGAAATCTTAAAGGAGTTTCCACTGTTAGGTTTGGTAAATTATGTTAAATTATTATGCACATAGTTATCAGTTCCACATGTCACTTAGAGTTTAATTATTTTAATATGTTTATGTAAAAAAGTATGTAGGTTGCAGCTTTTAATTCTATAATGCAAAGGCTAAATATGCTTCTCTAACATTTTCTCAAACTGTGTTTTCCACTGTTTATCAACAAAAACAATATATTTACTATTGCAGCATGCAGAAATAGTGTAGCCCTTTACAGATTATGGGTGCACTGTGCTTGTGGAAATTATCTACATAGTGCTGAAAGGTGGTGCAAACTTTTATGAGAGGCACCTGGTGGAAGGAGTGGTTAAGGAATAAATGGAAGTAGTGAATGCTGGTTGTAAATCAGCTGTGCAATGGGAAAAGAGGATGCAATATTAACTAGGACCACCACTGGAGCACACGTAAACAGGCTGCTCCACAACAACCTATAAGGGCCAGTCAGGGAAGCTCAAAAGACCTCCTAAGACCATCAGGGAGACATATTATTGGCACCATGTTGCTTTTGTCACCATGGCCACTTAGTATCCTAGATTTGGTGAACCCAGTATTAACTATAAAATTGCCAGGTAATTGACGAATACAATGAGTAAAATTTATCACAGTTTCCTGATCTGAAAACTGGTGTAAAAGGTGCGCAACTACCAATACAATGTTTTTGCTGATTCCATCCATTTCCTTGGTGATGCCTCAGTTTAAAATATGAAAACTGTGCTCTATAATGTGATTCCATGCCTTTCCATATTTTCAGAACATGTGCAGTTTAACAGCCAGGTTTTTATTAAAGCATATACATGTTAAAAGACAACACTTTTTATGTTAATCGAAAAGAAGCAACTCTAAAAGATATACCTCCCACTCATATTTGAAGCTCATATAAATACATCTTACTGAAGTTACTATTGGCTTGAATGACATCTGCATTAATACACAGGTAATAATAATGCCAAGGACACACTATTCAGGTATGCAAGAAATGGTTGCTTTCTCGAATGTATCTGCTGAAAGTCATTGTTGGTCACAATATAGATACTTTTTACATAAGCTAAGGCAAGCAAGTTGTTCAGAACATTTTATTCAGATAAGTGGGGGAAAAAAGTTTAGTTTTATCTGGGTAATAATGGAATGTTTGGCCATTTATATAAATAAGGAAATACATTTGTGACTTACTTTCAATCTCATTGTCTTGAAGATATAAGTGCTCCAGTGATCTAGGAATATAGAAGACATTCTGTAGTTTGTTATGACCCAAGTTTAGTTCCATAAGATGGGGAAGGTTAAACATTCTTAATGGGACATTCTTCAAGTTGTTGTGTGACATTCGAATAGCTAAAAGGTTAGGAAGATGTATGAAATAGTCAGAAGGGATTTCAGAAATTGAATTATTTTCCATTGACAGATACATGAGTGATGCTGGAAGTTTTACTGGCATTGAATGCAGTTTGTTGTTGCAAATGTTGAACTGCATGAGGTTCTTAAGTTTGGTCAGAGTCTTCCCTTTGATAAAATCTATTTGGTTGTTACAAAGATCTAACATGGTTAGGTTTACTAAGCCTTGGAAGTCATTCTCTCTTACTTTGTTAATCATGTTGAAACCAAGAAAGAGCCTCTCAGTAGAGCTGGGCAGAGGTGAAGGAATCTCTTCTAAATCATTATGATGTAAGAAAAGTTGAGAAAGATGAGGCAACTTTGCAAATGCACCAAACTCGATTTTGTTTGACTTAATTTTGTTGTGGCTCAGGTTGATTTCTGTCAGACCTGTAGCATTGACGAATGACTTTGCTGACACGGCTTCAATGTCATTGTACTGTAGATGGAGCTGTTGAATGCGGGATGGGATCTGGGGAATAATCTTGAGTTTCCGATTATCACAATGCATGACTAAGGGGAACGCTGGAGAACAGTAGCATTCTCTAGCACAGTCATTTGTATAAGGGAAATGTGGCACAGCATAGTCAACAGGATGTGGAAACTGGAACTGTGGAGGGAATTCATCTTCACGTTCAGGACCATAGTCTGTATCATAGTCATATTCATTGTACTGAGACAATCCTTGGGTCGCCCACAGTAAGATTAGAACCAAGTATTGGTTCAGAATTCCCATTTTGCTCACCTACTGACTAAACCTAAAACAAAAAGATATTATCTGTAAACATTATACACAAATTTTTTTTTTTTTTTTAATATATTGCATATCTCTTTACTAAAATTTCTTGTTCTAAAATTCTTATGGGGATCTTGAAATGTCATTATTGGTGTTTGATGACAAATGGGTGATGTTTTAATTCAACATCTAGACACCATGCTGATGTTCTCTTTTTAAACACACAACACGTTGCCCTGTAGTGCACTCTATGAGTTTCATACTCTTTACTGTTATACCAGTAACTAAGATACATCTAAACATTTGCTAGTAATTCTGATAGCATACTGGACATTGCTTTCTCTTTAAAACAACATGAACCAAAATTAGCCAAGACAGATGAACTTTAAGGTTTCATGTTGAGGAAGATAACTGTTGAAAACCATTAAAATCCCTACAATGTTTTGCATTTCAATGCTTTGGAAGGAGGCTGGATTTGTCAGGTATTAAGATGTATCCTTTATGTTGTACTTATGAAACCACTAGTAAATGTAATGAGTAAGTTTTCTTCTCCATCCATCAAGATGGTCTTCATCACAGCGCATGTAACTTTACCTCCCCCGACCCCCATACTGCATTGTAGATGTGGTAAAACACTACATTTAGGTAATTGTAGTAAAAAAAATAGATGGCAGTTTATAATTTTTACTGCTATACTTTATGATAGCATAGAGGTAAATGTGTGTGTTTTTTTAAATATTGGAATCAAATATAGTGTCAATACATTTGAAAAAGTGCCGATTTTAGGGAATCGGGGCATACTGGGGTAATTTAGTAGAACTCAAATTGTTCTCTGCAGAGCACATCTATCCCAAACACTTCTAAAGGTAGTACTAAGGATGATAACTTCCACAGAGGTCAGCGTTTACACAAGATAAAAAAAAAAAGCAATAATCTTTACAGATATGTAAACAATTTAATTTGTATTTTAATTGTGGCAATTGCAAAATGCACCAAGGAAGTAGGTAGGTCCTAGGGGAGCCATCTCCCTTTTTTTTAATTGGTTTCCAGGCACAACATATTTAAGAACCACAGCTGTCACTTCACCAAAGAGCTTCTTTTGTTTTGCTTTTTTTGTACTGTAAACCTAAGTAATAAATATGGATTTCATAGGGAATTAGATACTGTATAACAGGTATTCGTATTGTGTTAATGTACTCATAGCACTTGTTTCAACTATTATCACTAAAACATCCTTTTTTTAGTATATAAAGGACTGTTCTGTTTGCTAGTTGACTTTCTACATGTAGATATTTTGAATTTCTAAGTGTGACTGACTGAAATTATAAAGGATTTTTAAAGTTAGAGACACAAGCCCCTTTTCTCAAGTGCCACTATCAGTGAACATTAATTGCATTTGTGCTATAATACAAATGAGATTTGTGACTTTATGTCTTGTTACAGCCTTTTAGAAAGGCTTCCCAAAAAGCATTGCAAATCAATTATGGAACACATATACACAAAGCAATCTAATTATTCTAATGCAAAACATGCTTGTGAACTCCTCATCTTGGCCCACATGCAAACACTAATATAGCTTGAGTGTGTTTCAATCCTTTCAGAACCCGCAGCTGTTAAATTTGGCATGCCAAGAGAATATATTTTAAATGCACAATGTTATTTTGTTATTTTTTTGTTCCCTTTGCTTAAATTTCAGCAAATTACATATGTCACTATGAATCTACAGTTCCCCAATATACCCTCTTCTTAATATTACAATTACTATTTCAGAAAAATCACACCTCAATCCCTGAATTTTTTATTGTTTCTCTAAGTGACAGGAGAAGTAAATATTTATTTTTGTTTAAATAAAGCTTCCCAAAAATCTTACCAAGACGTGCCGCCAAGAATCTGGTCTGTCAAGAGTCAAAGCTGTGAGACAATCTCCTTACGAAAGCTTAACATAGACTAAAATTATGTGAGTCCTTTCATTGTGCATCTTATCCTAGAGCAAAAAAAAAAAAAAGTGTATGCTTTGTGATTTTGGCTAAGTTCAGGGAGTTTAATCTGAGTCCCTTCTCATTTTTGGTTTGAGGTGTGGCAAGAAATTCCTTGCTGCAAAAAAAACCTTGATGGAACAATATGAACTTAACATACATTTCAATTTTACTTGCCAGAGTATCTTTTATGCCTTCATTCTTTTCCTTTAAAAGCTAAATGCCTTCTAAGCATTGTTATAGTTAAGCCACATTGATTCTTAATGAGGTTTGATTGTGTTGCACAATAGGTTTAACTATGTCTAGGATTGGAAAATAAGTGATTTGTGTGCAGAATAAATGTTGATTGCGTTCAACTTCTTCACTGTAACTGTACCAGCATATACATTTTACAAAAGCCATACATATGACAGATTGTTTCTAATTAGTTTTAAATGCCCATATATTTGACATTCAGAATTCTTGTCTGGACATGTTTGTCAGTGAAATGATGGCCATTTGTTATAGATTAAAGCATATTCTCTGAAGATAGATGGGCAAGACTTGGCAAGAATATACCTTTTTAAAGTACTCATTAGTAATCTGAATGCAGAATGTAAGTTGTGTTCAATTTAATATGATTGACTAGCAATGAAAACCATGATTTTTACATTTTTGATCTTAAGACACTAGTGGAAACTTGAGAAACACAGTGCTCATTATAAATTCCCGGCTATAAGAATAAAAATTTGAGGACTCATGGTTTATGGCTCTGGTTTTTGTCTAATTCTCTCAAGGTAAATTCTGCAAATCGTATGAAATATGGTACTTTGCTAATGAGCTTTTCCTCTGTTTCTCCTAATTTAGTTTTCTGCCTTGATAGATCAAATCTTTAAACCAGGAGTGACTAAAGCGTAAATCTTCATCTGTTGCAGTACTACAAATCACATGTTGGTTGATCAGCTATAAGGCTGGCAAATTATCAATGGAATTGTAGTTCCTGAGACCTACTTCTTCGACATCCCTGACAGTTTCAGGTTATCTGCAAAGTTGTACCCTATTTTCAGCATGTTGAAGAAAAACGAAAATATACTTGTTAATAAACCGCTGCCATCCAACCTTTATTTGAAGTTCACAATGAAACTGTTCACTTGGATAAGAGGGTGTCAGGACAACTTTATTTGATACGTAGAAAAAATGAAAATATCTTCTTTTCTTCATAATTTAGATTCTTGCGTTTTTAAATGAACCAGACTTTATTAATTTTGACATGGTTAAGCCCTCTTATTAAAGGGGCACTTGTAATGGTTATGGTGCCATCCCTCAGGTCTGTGTCACACCATTTGTGAACTGTTTGAGACATACTGAGAGTCCTCGTGGCCAGGCTTTGGCAGAATTATATCGTATTGATATCAAAGGACAATTGCTACTTCAATTTTTTTTTTACTATAGCCATCTATTCATTATGTTTTGTAAGGAAGTACATTTGTTTTCAACCAAAGTATTTCTATAAAATGTGAAAAATGCATCCCCTACCTTTAGTATATGACAGTATCCTTCAGCCACATACACGTGCACCTTGGGTTGGATAGTTGGTCTCCTTAGCCTTCCCTGCTTCATTTCATGCACAGAAGCAGGGAAGACCAGAGAGACGGACTGTCTGTTTTCATAACACAGGTTGTTTCCTAAGTAAGTCTGTCCTCTAAACTGTTCAAATGTGAAGTTTTTTGTCCTCAGCAGATGTTGGGATAGAGGTTCCAGAACACACATGGTGCATATAAATGATATGTTATTAGAACAAACAAGGATGGCAAGTTCCTTTCCATATTGCAACAATTTCCTACTATGTATTTGCTTATTTATTTGCCATTTTCCCCCACCTCGCTCTCTCTCTCGAATTTTATTTGTTCTGCATTGCATTCTGATGTTGGCTGTGTTTTTGACCCTGACTATGCTTGACTCTGTACTTGCAAAAGGGGTTTTGATTTCTTATTAGGGACAGAGAGAACATACAATACAATTTTATAAGTTTGTTAATATGTAGGTACTTTTGTTTGACTGGGAAGTTGATTAAAGGTAGTAGCTGAGGGCACATAGGCAAGTGAGCAGAATCAGTAGTAGAGGAAGAGCAATTTGGTCTTAACATAGTAAAGATTTTAACACTTGAACAATAAAGTTTTCTTGAAGTTTGTGGATCTGCAAAGATTGAAATCAGAAGAAACTGAGAAATGGTCAAGGGTAGTATGAGAAGACAGTGCCATTGGAGGTTGGTGTTGTTTGTTCTAGGAGGAAGCTCATTACCTCTGTTTCCAGCACACAGTAGGCGCAGATGTAATTTTTGCACGGGATTGATATTATGCAGCGTGGGTTGCCTAAGTCACATGTGCCGAGGTGGTGGGCCACTAGCCACTGGCACAAAAGTGCAAATGTGTTTGCATGTGCAGTGTTTCAAGCAGAAACGCTGCACATATATATTTCTGCCTCTATGACCACTTCTAAAATTAGAAGTGGTCATGGTGGTTGGAGTATCCCTTTTAAGCCCTTCATGACTGACGTGCCAGGACTGTCAACATAAAACATGATTTGTTTCCTTTGTCAGGAAGTGGTTAACATAAGAGCTATTGGAGCAGCAGCTACAGGCTAGTACTTTGAAAAAGGCCCAAAGCTGCCACAATGTTAATAAAGGTGTTTTTCCATTTATTATCACATTCCACTTGTTAAATATTTCAATTATCATATTATATATTCATTTCTTCAGATGGTACTGTACACAGTGGGTTTCTTGATGTATGCATAATCTCCAAACCAGATCTTTACCAGATCTGTCCACATGGATCAGTGTTTGAATTGATATATTTTTTTGATATATTTTACATACGTAATCAGTAACCGGTACTGTGACAGTTCTACAGTTCTACTTCTCTCATTAGGGCCATCAAATTTTTGTTCCAAAACTATACAGTCCTAAATCCAGTGCGGATTCAGTTTAAGAATTAATGTTTACTATTCAAAGTGCAAAATAGGAACCAGTCCACAACTACAATAATGGATTGCAAGTGAGGCTTGTTTTTTGTCAGTAATTTTATTGAGGCAAAGTTACAACACATAATTTTGCGTTGAAATCATGACAATTCCAGAAAAGCAACAATATGTTATCTAGGGATCGACCGATACTGATAATCTGTGAACTTTCAGGCCGCTAGCCGATAACTTACCGATATTCTGTACATTTACCACGGGGGGACGGGTCCTTGACAGAGGGGGAAGCTATAGTGCCAGTACAGTGAGTTTGCTTTCCTGGCACTATAGTTTCCCTTTAATTTGGACTATGTGCTGCCAGTGCCAAGTTAACCCATTGCCCATAATGCAGAAAAACATGTCTCCCCCTCTCCTCAGCTCTGTATGACCACTCCTCATTCTACTTTAGATTTGTCCCAGCAGCAGCAGCAGCGGCATATATCCAGTACCAAGGGCTTTATTATCATTGTATAGTGGCCAATATATTACCCAGGGCTTTATTATAATTTGTAAAGTGCCAATATATCACCCTGGGCTTTATTATCATTATATAGTGACCAAAATATTAACTAGGGCTTTATTATCATTTGTATATTGGACAAAATATTACCCAGGGCTTTATTATCATTTATATAGTGGCCAATATATTAACTAGTGCTTTATTATCATTTGTATAGTGTTAGTGTATTACCCAGTGCTTTATTATTATCATTTTATATTGCCAATATATTACCAAGGGCTTTATTATCCTTTATAATATAGTGCCGATATATACCCAGGGCTTTGTTATCCTTTGTATGCCATATCCCCGACAAACCCCCTCTACTCCGCACTAACTGTGTGAGTATGTTTATTGGACTAAAGAAATGGCCAGGGCCTCGTGAATCGCGAGACTTGGAGAGAGCAAAATACCTTGGATAAAAATTAATTATGATTGTGTGTGTGTATATATAGATGTATGTGTGTAACTATGTGTATGTGTGTGTACACACACATATAAGTAAGAGATCACTCATGGAATGTTGATTTACATCAGGTGTTGATTACTTAAAATCAAGTCATATTAAATATATGTGTGTGTGTGTATATATATATATATATATACATATATATATATATGTGTGTGTGTGTATATATATATATATATATATATATATACATATATATATATATATATATATGTGTGTGTGTGTATATATATATATATATATATATATATATACATATATATATATATATATATATGTGTGTGTGTGTGTATATATATATATATATATATATATATATATGTGTATATGTACTGGGTTATGATGGCGAATTTGTTATTTTGTTTCGTCTCAACTGTTGTAAAACTATTTAATCCTGAACACTCTTCTTTGTGGTTATGTTTGCTTTTTATTCGCAAGTGTTCTTACTGAAATTCTCCTGCTGTATTTAGCTTTTATCACATCTGTGTGTTTTATTTTTTTGCAAATTAATCTTTCACACATTAGCCTACAGCACATCAACCTTTAGTTTCACAGGATTCATTTATGTCTTGCGTTCTGTGTATTTCTACGCTGATCAGGCACAACATTAAAACTAGGGATCATCCGATATTGCTTTTTTAGGGCCAATGCCGATAACTTGTACTGATGTTCTGTAATTTTGCCATTTTGAAAACATAAACAATTTCTAAATAAAAAAATAAATATATATGTTATTGTGTAGTAAATGCACAAAATATACATACCAGTCAATTTTTTAAAATGTTTTAAAGGATATTTATGTGTTTGTATAGTTGATGCAGTGTGCATTTGTGTAGTGGATGCAATATATGTGTAGGGGATGCAGTGTGTGTGTTTGTCGATATTTGGGTAGGATTCTCGGGATTCTTCTATTTTTGTATTTTTTTTTTAAATATAATTATGATTACATTCTTTAATAATTAAAAATATATATATTTTCTCCGCAAATAACATTAAAGTTGGGAATGACTGCAAATGTCTCCTCTGCAAGTGGGTTTTTAATTATTTTTACATGGACGGAACAAATTGTGTCAATAAAAATTTCTATTTTACCGAGACTCCAGTACCTATTTCATACTAGTACATTCCAGTACCACTTTCTTATTTCATATCTATCCACAAAGACTGGACCCAGAGTGGCGACAAAACTTCTACAAGCCCTAACACACCTGGGAGATTTGGCATATCCAGATTTGAAAGCCTTCTGTCATGGTAGTGTCCTGGTTTTGGCCCTGCCACATTTTTCTCACAATCACTCTGCACAATGAGTCTCCCTAGAGAGAAAGCTTTGAAGAAACCTTTTGACTTACCTAGTTTATTGTTGCTGCTGAAGCAATTCAGACCACCTATTCCACTGGCACCTGCACAAGTGAGATTAACTATACAAGTGTGGGATGTGAACAGAACTAAATTGAGCAACTCAACCTTATAATCTCCGATTATGACCCTCTTATATTGCATACCAACCTTTCATACAAAACTTTGGTAATCTAACTGGGCTACTCACCTGTATCACCTTTTCAACCAGAATAAATTGACAAACTTCACAATTCTATTGTCCACTTATGACCTAACCCGAGCATCACAATTCTCATATATACAATTACATTCCTTTTAATGACACACTCGCCCACAAGGTGCTTCGTTAACTGGTTTAACTCATGAACTGACTGCTTGGGAACAGATTTGTGGTAAAAGGACAACGTCCTCTACATATAAGCCGATATCCAGGTATAATAGACTCTTACTGAGAAGTACACAGGTTTTATAGCTCGACTCCAGCAATACATTGGGCAACTGACCTAAATTGTACCATCCCTCAAACACAATGGAATAAAATAACTATCCACAGGAAACTTATAAAAGCTGCTACTCTTATAAAGCAGCAGAAAAAGGTACTGTATAAATGGTACATGGTACCGACAACAATCCACCAAATTATCCCCCACTCATCCTCTTTATGCTGGAGGTGCAACCGCAAAGAAGGCCCTATGCTATATATCTGGTGGCAATGTGACACACCCATTTTTGGCAATCTATCCACCAGCTCATCATTCTCCCTGCCATTCACGCCACTTAGGTATATTTTGGTGAAGCTACCTGAGAGGGTACCTACTTATAAGCTAAAATGTATGTTCTATATCCTCTTGACAGCCCACTGTTCAAACTTCATAATGATGGGAAAAGGGGGATGAAAGATGATGGGAAGAGAAGGGTTTGGCAACCACTGCAATAAAGTACTGGAGATTTGAGCAAAATGTTCAAGACTTGGAGGATAGGAGACTTGGTTCTTCATTGTGCAACATTCATGGGCCATATATATTTTTGATTAGTTTATTACAGTCCTGTAAGTATTATGTTAGTTTCTCAATGATTTTATTGTGCTATATTTTCATCTGGATAAGAAATAACAATAGAACAGTACTCTCTGTCTTTGGCCATCATTGACGTGCTGAAGGTTGCCTACCCCTGACCTATCTGATGTGCAGATCCTTAAAGGAACACTATAGGGTCAGGAACACAAACATGTATTCCTGATCCTATAGTGTTAAAACCACCACCAAATATAGCACACTCTTACTTGTATTCACACCTGTAGCTGTAGCTCTGCATGCTGTTTGCCTCAGAATAGGAAGCTGTCTGCTGACATCATCAGAAGTAGTGGCCTGATCCAATCACAGTGCTTCTCCATAGGATTGGCTCAGACTTACAAGGAGGCAGATCCCGGGCAGAGCCAGCATGATTCAAACACAGCCCTGGCTAATCAGCATCTCCTCATAGAGATGAATTTAATCAATTAATCTCTATGAGGAAAGTTCAGTGTCTGCATGCAGAGGGAGGAGACACTGAATGTTTGGATGCATTTTAGGCAGCCATGACCCAGGAAGGATCTCTAACAGCCATCTGAGGAGAGGCCAGTGAAATTATCCCTAGGCTGTAATGTAAACACTGCATTTTCTCTGAAAAGACAGTGTTTACAGCAAAAAATGTATAATAAAATATCTCCCAATATAATCTCTTTGAATGTAGACAGGAGGATCGATAGAATCTTCTTTTTCCCAAGAATTTGCTTTAAGGGAAAAAATAAAAACATAGTGTACCACTTTAAGGATATAGGAAACACTTTATTGAATGCACTTACAAAATGCCAGAAGGTTAAAAGCCCATCAAATATTGTTGTAAACTTCTCGGTGGATCCCAAGGTAGAAACACAGGAACCCAAATGGAAGAAGCACGAACAAAATAAAAACTTTTAAAATACAAAATCAAAAGTCCGTAATATAAAGTATTCCTGCCGCCCTACGCGTTTCGTCCTTAGACTTCGTCAGGGGCATCCGGCTTGTGAGGTACACATCATGATCTTCCGGTCTTTTAAATGTCCCGCCAGGAAAAAGTTATTTCCGTCAGCCAATAGGAGGCAATCTCGTATTTTGTGGCCACCTATCAGAAGGTGCATCTGTATAGCCAATAGGCTGCTCGGAACCATAGTGTATCCAGCCTCTCGCGAGAAACTCCTCCCCTCACACTCTGCTGAAACGCAAATGCGTTCCAGCACTCGGGTGGGAGTGGCCTCGTAGAGGAAGTGAATAACACAATCATTCATTCGGAAAAATGGAACAAAACATAAAGTTATTACAAACGGGACATATTTACCGTACAAAATATATGAATAAATAAAAGATGCTGTGCATGATACATAAAAAGAGGACCATAAAAACAAGTTAATATACAATGTCATCATAATAAAAACTTCCTACAAATCTTGGAAAAATACCATAAGAATCATAAAAAGCAGACCATATCAAAATCTATATTCATACCCTTTAGGTTGCATAGTACTGAGGGTATGAATCCAAAACCCCTCTCTTTGCCTAAGTTTAAGTAATAAATCGCCACCTCTTTGGTCTAAAGTGACTTTTTCAATCAGGGTACAGTTAAAATTGTGAAAACTAAAACTGGGGCACCTATTACAATGTAAGGGAACTGAGTGGGTAGTTATTTTCTTTCTAATATTGTTCCTATGTTCTAAAAAGCCTGAAGGTAATAGTTCAACTCACCAGAACAAATACAATAAGCTGTAGTTGTTCTGGTGACTATAGTGTCCTTTTAAATAGGGCAGTTCTGATTTTCTGTTGAGGATATTCTAGGATCTTGTACGATTTCAGTTTAGAAGCAAGCTGAATACATTTAGAAAACTTATATCATTGAAAATGATTCAGAGGGGCAGATAAACTAAAATTGGAGATAAGACTCCACAGTTTCAAGACCAAGGATTCTTGAATTCCCAGCTTGTCCACAAATGACCATAGACTCTGACTTGCCCAAAAGCAACCGTGTAGCAGTGTTTATTGGCTGCTCTCCAGTCATACAAAATCTCTGTTAAAGAGGTAAGTCAGACTTTTTTTTTCTAATCAAAATAAGTTTGCTCTTAAAGCTGTATATTTGACAAAGATTCTTCCACCCACTAAGAATGTGCAAAACAGCTTTTATTTCTAAATAACCTTGCAGCATTTCTCTGGTGGAGCACTACCCTAAATGTCCCTGTAACTCCATTCAAGAAAAAAAAAATTCAACTTACCAATTAGCTTATCTAATTTGCTGCCTATTGAAGGGAAGGTCCTGTAAGGATGCAATGTGACCCTAATTATTCAGCCCTTCTTGATTGGGATATGCAGGATATCCCTTCTGAGTACTTCCATTCATTAAAAGACATGAACGCAACTACTCTTTGTTATTAAAAGCGATTGTGACTGCAAATGTATGTAACTACAGGAGACACAAATGATCTTCAATCTAAGACAAGCATGTCAAACTCAAAGTGTGGCACGGGCCACATAAACAAGATTTAAGTTTATGTTGGCCACACACACACATATACACATACTCAGACACATACTCATTGACAGACACACACACACACACACTGACATACAGACACACACACTCACAGACAGACACACACTTTTCATTATTGCTCCTTACCTTTTGGAGCCGATGTGGGGCATCTCCCTGGGGTCCTTCCTGCTCCCGCGCGCAGTTTCGTGATGCCGGGTGCCGGAATATGACGACATATTCCGGCGCCCAGCTTCACTTAAAGGACCACTATAGTGCCAGGAAAACATACTCGTTTTCCTGGCACTATAGTGCCCTGAGGGTGCCCCCACCCTCAGGGACCCCCTCCCGACGGTCTCTGGGGAGAGGAAAGGGGTTAAAACTTACCTTTCTCCAGCGCCGGGCGGGGAGCTCTCCTCCTCCGATCCTCCTCCTCTCCTCCCATACGGCTGAATGCGCACGCGCGGCAAGAGCTGCGCGCGCATTCAGCCGGTCTCATAGGAAAGCGTGTCAGTGAGACAGCCACTAGAGGATTTGAGGGCTGGATTAACCCATTTATAAACATAGCAGGCTCTCCTCCCCGGCTGGGTAAGTGTTAGCAGAGTAGGAACCTGCAATGTGGGGAAAGCAGGTGCCTACTCTGCTATAACACTGAGCATGCACTTGCGGCTTGCGGGGCCCCAAAGATGGTCCTTGTGGGCCGCATGTGGCCCGCAGGACGCGAGTTGGATATGCTTGATCTAAGAGAACCCATACAAGTTATTCAGGACATTTGGTTAAAACTGCTTTGCCTGCCATGACATTGAAAAGGTGTCTAGTAGCTGTTCTTTTACCAATTGCTGCAGTTATTAACAGCAGAATTAAGGGAAACAGAAAAAGAGCTCTTTAAGCTTGTCTGTTAATTACTTGCTGTTATATATCCCCACTATGTATTTGTTAAACTCTACAGAATAGGTTCCCTCTGTGTTAATAATAATAATGTTAACCTTTTCATTGGCCACAAGTTGTTGTGGTGCTTAGACTGTTCCTTTAATTGGCGTCTGTATCTTTGAACACTTTTTTTCCATTATAATTTTGTGTGTTTTTTCATCTTTTTGCTGCATCTTTGTGGAGGAGGCAGTGGTCACACAAGGTAAATATACAGCGTCCCCTTGTAAATCAGTAGAGAGATGGGTGTGTGATACGTGGCATGTAGAATTGGAGCCAACATCCAGTTATTGCAGATCTTTTCCATATGTTTCCTGTTAACTGTTTCCTCTGCAAGGGTTAGTTCCCCATAGAAAAGCTGAGATTCAGCTCTCTATAAACAAAAAAATGATTAGTGTACATGCTTGGGAATTTTTTAACAGGCTAGATTAGATTTAAAGGTACATTTTGAGGCCCATATATTGCATAAAAAAACATCATTTTGTACATTCCTCGTTTGTTTCTCAATATTCTTGAGCATGTGTGTTTAGATTTAGTTGTACATCGAATAATTTGTTGAGATAACTTAATCGTGAACCTACATGTTTGATTCCCAGAGGGGTTAGCTCAGCCTTTTTACCCTTCCATGTCAATAAAATGATTTTTTTTCAATCTGGTAATAACATTAGTATCCAAAGATGTTCTTGAAACGTTGTATTAGCTTCTCTGAGCCTTCATGAGTAAAAAAAATAATCTGTATAATTCTAATAATTTTTGTTTTATTTATGTTTTACATTTAAAGGAACACTATAGGATCAAGAATATAAACATGTATTCCTGACCCTATAGTGTTAAAAACACAACCTGGCACCCCTAAATATAGTAAAATCTTGCTTGACATCATCAGAAGTGTTGTTCTGAGCCAATCACAATAATTTCCCATAGGATTGTCTGAGACTGTCAAGGAGGCAGATCAGGGGCAGAGCCAAACACAGCCTTGGCCAATCAGCATCTCCTCGTAGAGATGTATTAAATCAATGCATCTCTATGTAAGATGTTGTAAGAGTATTGTGAATATATAATGCAACATTCATGTAATAAAAACAACAACACAATACACTAAATCTACCTTCTTGAACATCACTTTGCCAGCTAGGATGGCTGTTATATTGCATGGGTGCTTCCAGTTTCAATGGTCGGAAAGGGTAATCAAATACTTAGGAATTTGGTCCACTAAAGACCTTTCCCAGCTTTACCAAACAATATTTACCCCCTTGCTGGATCTTTCAGGAAAGATCTGAAGGAATGGACGCTACCACATATATCCTCGTTGTGGTGTATCACAGTGGTCAAAATGAACCTCCTACCACACATTTTATATCTCTTTCAAACACATGCTATTCAAATCCAGACTGCATACTTTACACTGTCTCCTACCACTTGATGGTAGGAGGCAGGATCTGGCCTTTACATGACTTACTGAATGGTTCCCCAGACACGTTCATATGCAGACTGAGAAACATACAGTTGAAATGCTTTATAGACCACATACCCCAATGTCAGGCTTGTGTAGACTTCTAAGCACATTTTTACTTATTTGTGACGACCCAGAACCTCCGCTAAATGTGATCCCTATTATACACCATGCTCCAACGAAATAGAAGTCTTCTGTCCCCTTCATTTCAGGGCAAATGAGAAACGCAATAGGGGAGGCACTTACTGATCAGCAGTAGGATAAAAATTGTGATTTGGTTTACCATTGCAGATTGGCTAGTTAAACACAGGAAACAGCATATAAAGTTTTGTCATTATGAACACCCCAATTTCTCCACAGTATCAACTCAAGCCTTGTTTGCAATTGTTGGAATTGTCACGCCACTTTAGGCACATTTCTATATTAGGTGGGAATGCCTCAAGATAAAATCTTTCTGAACAGCAATTCGTAAAGTTTTGAAGTTGTTTTCTGACCAGCCTCCTACTTTCTGACCTGCCTCATTCCTTTTTCACCATACCACACCACTACAGCAACCGCTAGATACAAGAAATCTCTGACTACCTGTATACTGAACACTATGAAACAAGTTATACCCCTATACTGGAAAAAAAGACATCCCCAACATGCCCCTACAAACTCTGACCACTGGTCGGGAGTGCGTCCCTGATGTTTTGAGGGCATAGCTCTTCAAGGCTTTATATATATTACTACATTGCTTAATGTTGGATTCCTAAATTTCCTGCTTTTCACTAAATGCACTTTTGCAAGAGGGAACTGAGGATGACTTTTGTCCCTCAGCTTTGTGATGTGAGATGATTTTTAGTTGAGTGATGCATGTACATTGATATTTAACTTCAGCTCATTCGGGGCCCCAGGATGTTCTATATTCCCATATGGTGTAAATCAGCGGTTCCCAAACTGTGTGCTGCTGTGATTTTAGCACCGGGAAATATGTCTGTTGAACAGGGACCCGGTAGGGTGCCGCGGTCCGGGCCCCTGTTATGTCGCCAGGCTGGGAGGAAGTGACAGCCTTTCACTTCCTCCTAACTTCATGTAGGGAGACAGAGAGGGAGGCAGATTAAGCATGAGGGGAGAGGAGCTCTCCAGGAGCTCCAGACCCCTCACTCACACCAGCCAGCAGGACCAGGACTCTTAGCCACCCTCCTGGACACACAAGGTAAACTAACAGGAGGCTGACTGGAGATGTAAAAACAAAACAAAAAACACTGTGTGTGTGTGTGTGTGTGTATATATATGTCAGTGTGCTTCTGTGTAAGTGTGTGTGTATATTTCTGCAATCTAACACAAATATTACATACAAACACACACCTGCATTCAATCTCCAAAAGGATATACAAACACACCCCTACACACAAATGTACATCCGCACTTAAAAGTGAACATTCTAACACACTCCTGCAATCAAACCCAAACATTACATACAAACACTGCCCTGTATTAAAACATTAAAACTATATGCAAGCACCCCATCAAACATCAGCACTATACAATACATTAAAGCGCCAATATACAACCTAGAAATTTTGACTTGGAGCGCCTTGGAAAATATTGAAATATTAAGGGAGCCTTGAACCTAAAAAGTTTGGGAACCACTGGTCTAACTAATTTAACATGTGTTTTATTTTGTATCTTGTTTAAATGGCATTGATATCCCGTGTGTCCACATTCCTGGTTATGCACTTTGTTTTAGTCCTGCATGGCTAACAAAACTGCCTTTTTATTTTTACTTGTCCTAGTCACAACTGAGGACCTGCATGTCTCTTTCTTGTACTTGTATTTTTATTACTTTTATTGTAATTTGTTGGAAAATAATACAATTCTAATTTACAAAAAAGAAAAAACACAATGCAAAAATGCATTGTCAAAACTTAACAATTAACATGATAGTGCTTTGATGTAAATACTCACAATATCATATATCTACTCTGTACCAAACAGAAAATATAATTAAAGGGACATTACTATCCAAAACACCTTAAAATTATACTTTCCTGTGATCATCTCCAAACGGGCTTCTGAAGCTGGGTCGCGGGGCGGGTTGCTCAACCCAAACGAAATCTGGTCTGAACTCCAAAGTTACATAGTTAAAAGAAAAAGGATTTGGTTGCATACCAGAAACATGCATTTCTCAGAAATGGTGCTGCCGTAGGTACCACAATTGATACAATATCCAGATTAAGGAACAGTACACACACAAACAAAATACAGTTTTAACTTTTAGAAGGCTACTTAAAATCACCTATCTCAAATCTCAAACCTATCACAAGCAAATATGGAATTTCTGTAGTTACCTTGGGGTGTGCCCCCAATTCCCCTTTTCTCTTTACTATGCACTGCAGATTCAGACATCAGGGGTGGTAGGAGAGCTGTATTCTCACTGCACAGCTGCTACGCCGCCCTGTAGTAATGCTAGGAATCTGTATATAACATTACCCCAGCTACGGCATTAGTACAGAGCTGCAGGGAGCTGTGCAATTAGTGCACAGGCTAAACCCAGTAAACCACTTTTTTCATCAGTCATATGAATAAAAATCAGATGTGTGTTTGTATGAATGTGAGTATATGTGTGAGTTTGATTGAATATATGTGTTTACATGAAAGTGTGTGTGAGACTATCTAAATATGAATATGACTAGGTGTGTCTGAATATGAATGTGAGTGTATGTGTTCATGAATGTGAGCAGGTGTGTGTTTGTATTTTCCCTAATAAAAGGGGATTGGATGCATTGATGATAGACAATGTGACAGTAGTCACCATCACTGGAAACAGAATGACACTTTACAAAGCTTCCTAAATTGCTCCTATGTCCAAGTCATCCTGTGCCCATTATAGGTGTTTATAATGTGTGTGTGTATACTATGAATGCTTTTGTGTGCTCTCCTGTCCTGCTGATGTTTGTTACCAACTAAGTGGATTTTGCTATGGAGCCTGTATAACTCCCTTTGTTGGTAGCAGCAGCTATATGCACTACCGGAATAGCAAGGCTTGTTCATTTGCATATATATTCGGCTAGGAAGTAATAGTAATAAAGCATGATAAAAGTATTTGTGTATAGTAATGAGTGGAGCAAAGTGAAACACAACTTGGAAACAGTAGAGAGAACTGTATACAAACTGTATAAAAGTATGTTACTTACTTGCGTACTAAATGTTTCAAATGAGAGTCAATAGGAACAATGAATATAGTTCAAAAGCGAAAAATCTAGATAATACTCTAATAAAACTGCACTACCAAACAAGACTTACACTGCAGTCATATTTCCTTGAAGAGGGGATAGAAATGATGGGTCATAAAGTTAGGAACAGCAGGACATATTCTGTGGCAGCTGAAACTGATCATTTGTACTGCTACAAGCATGGAGTGCATTTCAAGAAAATGGTCAGCATTAATAGTCTACTTTAATTGTCTGCTCACGTACATGCATAACAGCAGGTGGTGTCCAGATACTACTTGTTTTCACATAGCACAATGCATTGTGCCTTTAGGCAGTCACAAAATGTAACAGTCTTCCATATCGGCATGATCTGTCTGTGGTGGTCATTGTTCCTGTTTTTAAATAAAATACATTTTTAAGCATCATACAGGAGCTACTGTGGGCTGTCCAAAAGTACAACATGACATACATACAAATCCTGGTGTTAAAAAGATAGTACAGACAAAAGCTCACATAGTATAAGTGGTGTTGAGTGTTCCATTAATTGTAAGGGAAATAATGGGGGCTATGCAGTAACATGATAAACTTAAGTATACTGTATATAACTGTTATTCATATAGTGTTAATGGGTGATTCTTGTACTTTACATTGTATTTTAGAGTTGCATAAAAATAGTCATACAGACATGTTTTGAGCCTAGTACCAGCATCAAAATTCTAATCATAAGTCTCCAAACTAAGATGGGTTCAAACTAAGAATTGCTTCTGTATTATCATCACAAATTTGGCAGAAGAATACTGATACAACCTGTACATTAAAAGTGGCAATATATGCCAAGTAATATTGTCAGGCCTGGTGAGAATGGAACTTAGAGTTGTGGAGCAGGAAACCTATGAACCAAGGAAGTGGATGGATGCTTATGGGAAAAAATAATCAAAAACCAGGTACAAAAGCAATCAGTCTTAGTCTAAGAACAGATCCAAATATCAGAGGCTCATATGAAGAAGCGTAGGCCAACAGAAGAGCTAGAGTTCAGGAATCCAAGAGGTAAATCAGGAACAAGAAAGGGCAAGGGATGTAGGAGTGGCGCAAAGGATACAGATGAGCCCTTGGATTCAGGAACAAAGGCATCCAATCAAATGTGTACTGATCCAGGGGTGCTCATGAATTTTCATGAGGCAGGGTCAGGCCATTGGTCTGGCTCATGTAAAACACCCCCTGTAGGTGTTGCAGTCAAGGCAAACCTGGTATTCTGTAACAACATGTAGCTTGTGCATCTATGTGAGCAGCCTGGTGCAAACACCACAACGCAAGTCTCTGTATTAAATGTGATCTGCCACATGGGCAGGGGACGCAGTGATATAAATAGATGGCACAATGATGACTGTCAAACGCTGTGGATGACACCCATATGTCCAAATATGTTAAAGCTAAGATGCAGGTAAGTAGACAGAAATGCACTACTTTTGAAAAAATATATACACAGACTGATCTCTAAACACATTTATCATAGATAAATGACACAATACTGTGAGTATCATTGCCATGAAGCTCTCTTATACACGCAGACACAAGACCAATATGGAGCTCATAGGGACAGAGGGATTTATGGCCTGTCCCTCCTAAATAGGCATTTGGGAGGTATGGGCAAAAATAGATAAATAATGGTCAAATACATTGCTTTATAGGTAGTTGTAAGGCGTTATTAGCTGTACAGTTTATTGAAAATGGCAAGAGATTGTAAAATAATGTCTGCATTTGAGCATATTGTCCACATGCATTAAATACAGTTAAATCCTCTATTTCCAAAATAAAAGTATTTAAAATTGCTATAGCAATCTTTACCATTTCACTGTTGCATACCAGTGGGAGGAGAATAAACAAGGCGGGCCAGTAACGCAATTGTGTCACTGGCTCTGCCCAAAATAGCTGGCAGTTCAGCCTCACGTGAATGCATGCCAGACTGACTGCCAATCATTTAAGGACTGCCCACTGAGGGCAAACCCTACTGGGAGAAATGGTTCAGTGCTCCTTGCAGGGTCCTAGTGCCCAGAATATTGTGTGATGTGTGATGCACTCACGTTATATTTATTGTTGACAGTTTTTTGGTGTCCCCAAAAGCTGGACAGCAGGTAACTAAGTTAGGACAGTGGGAAAGGACCCAAAAATTGTGACTGACCTGCTGAAATCAGGATGTATGGGAGCCCTTATGGCCCATTAAAACTTCCTGTACTGTTTGAAAGCAACAGGTAAGCTTACATTTTCAGCACACTTGCAGGCATTTTATCAGTAACTTGAGGCTTTTGGCAGAGAATTGTGTTCCTCTACAAGCTAATCACAACTACAGTATAAATGAGTGAGGCTTTATCTACTTTATTTCATTCTGCAAAATACATGAAAATAATTAAGTTTATGCTCGATTTGGGTAGTAATGTAGTAAATTGATATTGCATGTTTTTAAAATGATCTATATAATGCATAATAAAGAAAGGATGTTGCATTATATTTTGAATTGTCTATATAATACATTTTAAAAGGGGATGGGGATCTCTTCTATGTTTGAAGTTTTGATGTGCATTTCTCTTCTTTGGAACATTTTTTGTAATATCCCATTATTTACTCTACGTGTACATGTTTCCAGACAATGGAATGTAGAATCCTCTTACAAAAATTACAGTTATGTTAATGGTGCTGTGTCAAGGCGCCTTACAAAGGCTCTTTTCCTAGAAGGCATGTCTGTTGGAGCATGTTGTTTTCCCCAGGTAGAATATAGTGTAATTTGTGTTTTGGCATTTACTTGTGTGCTTTTGACAAATTAGTTAATTAGAAGGGCATAAGCTTACAGGGACTCCTCAGGCACCAAGAGAATCTTAAAATAACACACATCTTTTAAAATATGCATTACAAATATAATAAAACAACTGTTAAATTTCCTGTTTCCATAGAGGAAGGTTAGGCAACCTTTGGCACTCCAAATGTGGTTATCTATCCCTGCCCTAGATCTTCTTCTCCTTCCACATCTAGGACATGGCTGATATCTGCCACTCAGTCACTGGATATTCATTCTCTTAAATGGGAAAATTACAATATGGACCTCCCAAACTTGTTTCCAGAAGTAGAAAACTAGACTAAAAAGGGACCAATTTTGTTGGGAGGTATGCATTAATGAGCATAGAAGCTTATAGCACATCAATTATATGTTCTTGTTCAAATTAATCCAAACTTCTAACTGTTTCAACTAATTCGCACAGGTGGTTTAATTTACACCAAGCCTGTCCACCGCCAGAACAAGGTTTAAGCAAAAAAACCCAAAACCTTAAATTTTCATAGAAATGTAGGTTTGTTTTAAAAAGTGCAGTATATATATATATATATATATATATATATATATATATATATATATAAAAAACAACAACAACCCATCCCTCTGTACTAAATCCAAGTCCTCCCCTCTGTACTAAATCCCAGTCCGTCCCCCCCGTACTAAATCCCAGTCCCCCTCTCTGTACTAAATCCCAGTCCTCCCCCATACTAAATTCCAGTCCCCCTCTCTATACTAAATCCCAGCAACCCCCCCTACTAAACCCCAGCCCTTGTTTAAAAAAAAACAAAAAAAAACAACAATATCAGCCAACAAGCAGACTCCACTCACATTGCCGCTGCCAGTATGTGACTCCGGAGTCCAGCCTCTGGTAAACCCCCAATGGCACTGTCCGCATCCTGTGCCAAACGGATCCTCCTGCTACTCCTTGAAAACCTGTGAAGGTGGAGCATGTCGACGTCACGTCAGAATGTGACGTGGTGTTGTGTGCCTCCGTGCACCGCCAGGTCCTCCACTGTCCAACCGCGGCCATCACAACACTGACCAAAACACACTGACAGACACACACACACACACTGACAGACACACACATTTACACATTCTTGCACACACATAATTTTATTTATTGCTCCCTACCTTTGGGAGCTGGTGTTGGGCCTCTCCCTGATCTTCTCTCGGGAGTTCAGTCTTCGTTTATTGATGCCGGGTGCCGGAATGGCGTCATATTCTGGCACCCGGCATCACTACAGAGGGCGCGCACGAGGGAGCAGTGAGGAGTAGGAAGACTGCGCTTCCTCGCTGCCACCAGGGACCACGCCTCCCCGGTCGGGTAAATTTGGCAGAGTAGGCACCTGCAATGTGGGGCAAGCAGGTGCCTAATCTGCTTTAGTAAGCATAGCAAACTCGTGGCTCGCCGGGCCCCAAAGAAATTCATTGTGGGCCGCGAGTTTGACATGCTTGTCTTACACCATGGCAATATTTTGATCATTCCTGTGTGAGCTGGACTCCCTCTATTAATAACTACTTAGTTTGGAGCACCATGTTTCTTGGAAGTCTTTATTTCAAAGAAAGTTTACCTTTTGGAGTGCAGTCCCCCTTTTCTCTTTTGTGTTGCATGGAAGCAAACTGTTACTGACTTCTATTAGGCAATGGGGTTTCTAGCAAGCCTTCAGATCTATTTTTGCTGTTAGCTTCTCTCTTTCTTCCTCTTTGAAGCAAGAGATAGAATGGTTGTACTATTTTACAATGCATTGGTTTACAGTTTTAGGTGGGAAAAATGCTCGTGGTAAGAGAACAACAAAATAGATGACTTTACTTGTGGTTTACTTGCTTAGAGATGTCCGTCTTCTGCAACCGGTCCAATATCATCCCCAGAAGCTGCGGGCACTTTCATCATCTTTAGGAAGTTGACCGTGAAGGCTAGTAAGCATACTTAACCCCCTAAGAACAGAGACAATTGTATAATTTCTTACTAAAATAAAACCAAGCATTTGAGCTATATGTTTGTTCAACCATAATTTACCTCTTTCATATTGGGTGCACCTACACTTATTATATATTATTTTGTTCAGGAGAAATAGGGCTTTAATTTCACATCACATATGTATATATGGAACACAATTTAATATGTATACTGTCACATCCTGCTCTGGTCTGCGGAGATGTCTGGCCTTGGCTTCTGGTATCCAGTACTCTTTTTACAATCCTTGTTTAGTTTTTCTTGTTTTTTTTCTGGTTTTCTATTGCATGTCTGGTTTTCTTTATGCTGGGTTTTCTGGGTTCATTCCTGTATTCCGTTCCTGGAATTCCCAGTCTCTTGTATTCCTTTAAATGTTTGTTTTATGTTTCCACGCCCGTTCCTTTTCCATTAATCCTTTTGTTTCAGTCTGGTTCCTGCTGGCAGTTGCTCAAGTCCTCTGCCTTTTCTTGCAGGTAAGGATCTGTGTGTGTTTTATTATGGTTTATTTAGTCATGCATATCTAGGTAGATAGGACCCACCTTAATTGGAGGACTTTGACGCAGTTGGTGGGCTGCATACATCTTGGCCATTTATGTATGTCTACATCTTCAATGTTTATTACATAAATAGTACTTAGTTATGTCTCCTCTTGTTTTGCCTTGTATATCTTGTCTTGTTTTATTTTGTCTTGTATTCCTAGTTCATGTACAGTCCTGTCCTGCCCTGTTCATGTTTCCCTCATGTCTTGTGTACATGTTCTGGGTTCTGCTTTCTGTCCTGCTCCGGTTCTGGGTTCTCCTAGTTTGTCTTGTTTTCTTGTTTGGTGTCTATTCTAGTCTTTCCTTGTTTCTGTACTGGATACATATCTGCTGCAGAGCCTCCCTATTGAGATCCTGTGAGGTCTGCTTATTGTCATCTGGCACGTGGGATCCGCAGTAGCTGCATCAGGGCCCTGGTATGTGGCTGCACAAACGCTGGTGCTCAACACCAGGGGCCGTGCGGTTACCCTGAACCAGGCCCTGCTAATCCATTTCCACACAGTGACTCCTACTATCAAGATCAGGCATACTGGGTCCCGGTCTCCGGACCGCCACCCCTGACATATACATTGTAAAGAAGTGTGAGGAAATTAAGATTTATTTTTTTTTCCAAGTTTTGCATAGCATTTAAACTGTGAATGTCATAATACTGTTATTATTATTCTTTATTTACACACTGCATGATAGGGATCGACTGATATTGATTTTTTAGAGCCGATAATCTGTGAACTTTCAGGCCGATAGCCGATAACTTGCTGATATTCTGTACATTTAACATTTTGAAAAAATAAACTAATTCTTAAGGTAAATGCACAAAATATACATGCCACATGTAGTGGATGAAGTGTGTTTAGACAGGGGAGCTGTGTGTGTTTGTGTAGTGTGTATAGTGAATGCAGTGAGTGTTTGTGTAGTGTGTATATATAGTGAATGCAGAGTGTGTTTGTGTAGTGTGTATAGTGAATGCAGTGAGTATTTGTGTAGTGTGTGTATATATAGTAAATGCAGTGTGTGTATACTGAATGCAGTGTGTGTTTGTGTAGTGTGTATAGTGAATGCAGAATGTGTGTTTGTGTAGTGTGTAAAGTGAATGCAGAGTATGTGTTTGTGTAGTGTGTATATAATGCAGTGTGTTTGTGTAATGTGTATATAATGCAGTGTGTGTTTGTGTAGTGTGTATGTAATGCAGTGTGTGTGTGTGTGTGTAATGCAGTGTGTGTGTGTGTTTGTGTTGTGTGTGTGTGTAATGCAGTATGTGTGTGTGTATATGTAATGCAGTGTATGCAGGGGCGGACTGAGAACCCTCAGGGCCCCCGGGCAAAATAAATCAAGGGCCCCCTTACAGGCCCCACCCATACTCCGCAGCAAGCGCCACCAATGTCCCGCCTCCATGCACCGCCTCCAGCCACACCCTACACAATCTTTAGACACAAGGAACAAAAGTGCAATAATCCCTTCAAGGCCCCAGTAGAGACTACAATTGAGGGCTAATGGGCCATGGAGGGGGGTCTTTCTAGCAGAGGCTATCTCAGTGTCCTTTAGAGAGTGTGTTAGAAAGAATCCCCTCCAGGCCCTATTAGAGACTACAATGGAGTCTAATAGGCTTGGAAGGGGGTCTTTCTAACAGAGGCCATCTCAGTGTCCCTGCTGGAAACAGTCGCCTCCAGGCCCCAGTAGAGACTACAATTGAGGGCTAATGGGCCATGGAGGGGGGGGAGTATTCTAGCAGAGGCTATCTCAGTGTCCTTTAGAGAGTGTGTTAGAAATAATTTCCTCCAGGTCCCATTAGAGACTACAATGGAGTCTAATGGGGCCTGGAGGGGGGTCTCTCCAACACTCTGGTTCCTATTCACAATATAGCAACACAACATAGCTCGCTGATACCTAGGCCAATGTTTGCTCCTCTTACCTTAATTACTGTTGTTGGCTGGCAGTCTGTGGGCTTGCTGGAAGGCTGTGGGCTTACTGGCTGCGGCTGGCAGGATGTGGGCTTGCTGGCAGGCTGTGGGCTTGCTGGCTACTGCCGGCAGGCTGTGGGCTTGCTGGCTGCGGCTAGCAGGCTGTTGGCTTGCTGGCTGTGGCTTGCTGGCTGCGGTTGGCAGGCTGTGGGCTTGCTGGCTGTAAGCCTAACTGGTGGCCTGTGGGCTGGCTGGCTGGCTACTGGCCAGCGGCCAGCCTGTGGGCTGGCTGGCTTGCTGGCTACAGGGGCACTTGGAGATTATTTAAAGAAATAATCCATGCACAATAACCACTACTGCTCTGTGTAGTCGCTATGGTGCAAGGAGGGCCGGGGCCCCCTCCCAGAGTAAGTAGTCAAACCGTTTAAGAACAGTTTGACAACTTACCTGGGGTCTGCTGGGATATGAGGCTGTTGTAGGGTATAGGAGCAGTGGTGCAATGTGTAAGTGGTGCAGTGTGTGTGAAAGGTTTAGTGTGTGTGAGGGGGTGTTGTGTGTGTGTGAGGGGGTGTAATGTGTGAATGTGTAGGGTGTGTGGGGCAATGTGTGTATGAGGGGGCTGTGTATGTGTGTGGCAATGTTAGTATGGGGGGCTGTATGTGTATGGGTGGGCAGTGTATGTGTGTGTGTGTGAGGCAATGTGTATAAATGTGTATGGTGTGTGGGGGTAGTGTGTTTATGGGGCTAGTGTTCACTCTCACCACTGCAACCACCAGGAATCCCTGGTGGTCACAGTGTTGAGAGTGAACTCTAGTCCGTAGCTCCAGGGCTAGAGTTTACTTTCGCCAGAGCCGTAACGTTGCCGTGGTAACCGCGGCAACGATCTGTGCTTGTGCAAGAAGGACCCAGAGGAGCTGCAGGCTGAGCTCCCGGGTCCTCTCTTCCTCCCTCCCCTGCCGGCTGCCCGCACGGTGCCTGCAGACAGGGGAGGGGGCAATTGCCCTCCTCTTACTCCCCCCTACCCCTCTTCTTACCCCCCCTCCCCCTCTTCTTACTCCCACCTCTTCTTACTCCTCCCTCTTCTTACCCCCTCCCCCTCTTCTTACTCCCCTACCCCTCTTCTTACCCCCTTCTTACTCCCGCCCCCCATCTTCTTACTCCCGCCCCCCCTCTTCTTACCCCCTCCCCTCTTCTTACCCCCTCCCCTCTTCTTACCCCCCTCCCCCTCTTCTTACCCCCCTCCCCTCTTCTTACCCCCCTCCCCTCTTCTTACTCTTCCCTCCCCTTCTTACTCTTCCCTCCCCCCTTCTTGCTCCCTCCCCTCCCTTTCTCTTTTTGCCCACCCCTCCCATCCCTTTCTCTTTTTGCCCACCCCTCCCATCCCTTTCTCTTTTTGCCCCCCCCTCCCCTCCTTTTCTCTTTTTGCCCCCCTCCCTTTCTCTTTTTGCCCCCCGTCCCCTCCCCTTCTCTTTTTGCCCCACCTCCCCTCCTTTTCTCTTTTTGCCCCCCCTCCCTTTCTCTTTTTGCCCCCCCTCCCCTCCCTTTCTCTTTTTGCCCACCCCTCCCATCCCTTTCTCTTTTTGCCCCCCCTCCCCTCCTTTTTCTCTTTTTGCCCCCCTCCCTTTCTCTTTTTGCCCCCCGTCCCCTCCCCTTCTCTTTTTGCACCCCCTCCCCTCCCTTTCTCTTTTTGCCTCCCTCCCCTCCCTTTCTCTTTTTGCCCCCCCTTTCTCTTTTTGCCCCCCCTCCCCTCCCCTCCCTTTCTCTTTTTGCCCACCCCTCCCCTCCCCTTCTCTTTTTGCCCCCCTCCCCTCCCTTTCTCTTTTTGCTCCCCCTCCCCTCCTTTTCTCTTTTTGCCCCCCTCCCTTTCTCTTTTTGCCCCCCTCCCCTCCCTTTCTCTTTTTGCCCACCCCTCCCCTCCCTTTCTCTTTTTGCCCACCCCTCCCCTCCCTTTCTCTTTTTGCCCACCCCTCCCCTCCCCTCCTCTTTTTTGCCCCCCCACCTGTAGCGTGGTCGGGCTGCTGTGCGGTCCGCGCGCCCGGCCGGAGTGATAGGAAGGTGCACACTGTGTGTGCACCTTCCTGTCAGTCCGGCCGGGTACAGGAAACAGAAACTCCTGTTCCGCGCGGAACAGGAGTTTCTGTTTCCTGTACCCGGCCGGACTGACAGGAAGGTGCACACTGAGCACTTTCCCATCACTCCGGCCGGGCACCGCGGACCGCACAGCTCCAGGGGAGGGGAGGTTAGAAGCTGCAGCCGCCTGAGGCTCTTAAGAGAGCGCTCAGGCGGCTGCAGCATTTAAAGGGGCGGCCGGGCCCCCTGATGGCGGGCCCCCCTCCCGGCCGGGCCCTCGGACCATGTCCGAAGTGCCCGACCGGTCAGTCCGCCCCTGAGTGTATGTGTGTGTTATTGTAATTTGTGTAAAATGGGGGTGGGGGGCATTTTTTATGTTAATTTTTTTTAATATTTAAATTGTGGAGCTGCAGGAACTGCTGGCAAGGTAAGTCAGCGCTTGCTGCTGTCCCCCCCACCCTTGCCCCCCCCCTGTAATGAGCCCGGCGGTCCTGTTATATATTATCGGCAATATCGGTATCTATATTGGCCGATTCCGATATTGCCGAAAATACCAAATATCGTCCGATTATATCAGTAAAACCGATAATCGGCCGATCCCTACTACATGAACATTATATAATCAGCAGTATGTTGTCAAAAAGCACATGTGGACGTGGCAGAATCAAATTTACAGTAGCAATATTCGTATATATGCAGAATGAGGTTTTAAAATAAAATAAAAGCATATATGAACACAAAAGTGGCGACTGACTATGTATCGACCAGAGACATTGCAATAGCACAGAGATAGCCTATACATTGGGGCACATGTGTCTTATGGGAGTCACTTCCTCCAGGGTCTCAGTAGAGACATTTAAATAGTGACTCTGTTCTATGTCTGGTGGTGGAGTGGGGGGTTATAAAAGCCAGCGATTGCAATGAAATTAAAAATCTAAACGTAAAATGGTGTGTACAAGTGGCAAGATGTGTGGCAATCGCGTTGTTCTAATTTCATGTCGATCTGTATAAAGGTATATAATATAGGACCATAGACCTTTAGAACTAACATGAGAGAGATAAAAAAAAAAACTGAGTATCAAAAGGTGATAAGGACAAAATAATACTGAAAAGCAGTCACACATTAAGAGAAACAGTTAACTATTCTTGGTGGTTGGAGGCCAAGCACTCCTAAGGGTAAATAGGAGTCTCCCCACATCAGGATTGGATTTTTCAGGTGTTCTCCTTTCCCAGGAGAGTACGCTGAGTCAGCCGAGGAGTGAACTCCACCACTGCCGAAGAGTGTAAGTAGGAGAGGTTTGTCCCATTTGCCGTCTTTCACTCCATTAGGTCCAGCTTGCTTTGGTGGGACTCTAGCTCCTGCAGACTGTGGGCCCGATAGTTAGTCCCCTTTGTGTGTAAGTAGCAGAATCCTATGGGGTATATTCTTGGAACAGAGCTGTTGCAGTAGTGATTGCAGCGTTTTCTGCCAGATGAGGGTATTTTTTGTCAGGTCCGGGAACAGTAGTAGAGTTGCTCCTTCAAATGTTAGTGGAGCTCTCCCCCGAACAGCTGCTATCTGGAGAACTTTGTCATGTAGTGTTTGGAAACGGAGGATAGTGTCCGCAGTGGAGGTGTGTGGTGCATTTGCTGGTTTAGGTAGCTGACACATTAAATCCAGCCTCACTGTTTTTAGTAGGCACCTGAGAAAGTGCGTTAGGTCAGGGAGACCCACAGTCTCTGGGATCCTCTGGAGACTCCGATTATATCGCCGTTTCCGGTCCTCCACTGCGTAAATCTGTATAATACTGTTAGCTTTACTGTAATAGAGCACACATTTTGTATACTGTGATGTCCCATGAATACAATGATGCACCCAATGTACAGGTTTCTTGTTGTTTTGAAAAGTTACAGGGTCAAGTAAAGAGCTTGCACATTTCAGTTTTTGCACATTGAAATTTGCCAGATTGGTTTACTAGGCCTATGTTGCATTAGAGACCCTATGGCAGCCCAAGAATGAAAATTACTCCCATGTTGGCATACTATTTGTAAACTGTGTATTCAAACTGTGTACGGTATGTCCATTTTTTATTTTTTTTTTCGTAGTCACAAACCCTGGCCAAATTTAGAATTCATATTTTTTTTTTTTTAACAAAAACCTGCCTTTTCGCCGACCGTATCATCGTCGTTATACGTTTATTACTCAACAACATTCAGATTTGAGTTCAGCGATTTCTCATGAGTGCAACAGTATCTCTATGTACAGGTTTTTGGGGTTTTAGAACGTTACATGGTCAAAAATAGGGCTTGCAAATTAAATTCTCTGTACTTTCTGCCTGGGTTGTCAGGAAGGTCCCTCAATATAATATTCATAAAGTCACATAATTTAGTAATAATAACACAAATATACATTTAGAATTATATTATTTCATTCAATTTTTTTTATATATATATATATATTTTATATTATCAAAATATACTTAGAATGAAATCTCTCTCGCTCTCTCTAAATTGCAGTCTATCTAGCCTTCTATGGCTTCTTACGGCCAAATAAATTCACTACCAATAACATCACGTCTAACCACCTTCACCTGAAAATTATGAGCCTACAAAAAGATACTAGCCATTATGTACTTACCATCGATCACACCAAAACAAACCAGTTAGGCCCTCTTACTAAAGAAAAAGAACTCCATCGACTGTACAAAATACAGCAGCCAGATAATTGACCAATCAAGCTCACTCCTGCCATATAACACCTGTTCTCCTCTCCCTGCATTGGCTTCCAATTAAATTGCATATTTGACATATTTTAAAATTGGCCTGCTAACCATCAAGGCCCACAGTACATGAAAGAGCGCCTGACACCCTACATTCCATCCGGTTCACTTCGGTCAGCCGCAAATCCTTCCTGTGAGTGCCAAGAATAAAGACAGACTCAGGTTTCAGGGCATTCAGCCACGCTGTCCCTACTTTCTGGAACTATTTACCGTGCGCAATCAGAGAGGCACCGTCTTTAAAGACTCGAGAAAAAAAAGCTAAAAACACACCTCTTCCATCAGGCATTCAGTCTCAGTCCGCTCAGCTGACCTTCAGAAACTCCTAACTTTTATGTCTTTTGTTTGTATACTTGTAAAGCACCTTGAGTCTCACAGGGAGAGAAGCGCTATAAAAATCGAAAATTATTATATTATTATAATTATATATAAAATGTCTTATTTTGCAATAATTTAGTGATATTTATTAAATATCTTTTGGGGGATATGCCTGACAACCCAGGCAGTTCCCCTACAGTCAGTGATGTAGAATATGAAAAAGAAAAAGAAGGAAACCGCGCCCTTAGTATAAATACGTAAAAATATGTAAGTATACGTACACAATGGTAATAGCAAGTAGTCTTCTTATACAATTGACCTCAAAGAAAACATAAAACATAAAAACAATAATAGTGTGGTATGTCAGGTATAGTGGGTGGATAAATAGTGGTAAGTGATCCACACTCACATGGCCCAGAGCTAACTCAGAGCTCAGCTGTTAGTACGCCTGGACGGAACAATCCCCGTCTAAGGATATGTGGCTTTCTTTCACGATCTCAGATGGGCGATATATGAAAAAATAAGAGAACTACAAATAGTGCAGTGTGTATAGATAAAATATGTGAATAAATAATAAAATATTGTACTCACATTTGCTAGAGCAAAACTTGCTCTAGTCTTAATAGCTTGGGTGGTATGGTACCAACTTGTTCCTTGGTGGGGACCATACCACCCAAGCTATTAAGACTAGAGCAAGTTCTGCTCTAGCAAATGTGAGGACAACTACATATCCTTAGGCGGGGATTGTTCCGTCCAGGCGTACTAACAGCTGAGCTCTAAGTTAGCTCTGGGCCATGTGAGTGTGGATTACTTATTACTAACTATCCACCCACTATATCTAATATACTACACTATTACTGTTTTTATGTTTTATGCTTTTTTTGAGGTCAATTGATCATCAACTCCTTGGTGGGGATTATACCACCTATGCCATTAAGACTAGAGCAAGTTTTGCTCTAGCAAATGTGAGTACGATATTTTATTATTTATTCACATATTTTATCTATACACACTGCACTATTTGGAGTTCTCTTATTTTTTCATATATCGCCCATCTGAGATCGTGAAAGAAAGCCACATATCCTTAGACGGGGATTGTTCCGTCCAGGCGTACTAACAGCTGAGCTCTGAGTTAGCTCTGGGCCATGTGAGTGTGGATCACTTACCACTATTTATCCACCCACTATACCTGACATACCACACTATTATTGTTTTTATGTTTTATGTTTTCTTTGAGGTCAATTGTATAAGAAGACTACTTGCTATTACCATTGTGTACGTATACTTACATATTTTTACGTATTTATACTAAGGGCGCGGTTTCCTTCTTTTTCTTTTTCACATTCATTCACTACAAGGTTGGGGTTCCTTGTATTGGTTACTGCTGCCATATCATCCTAAAATATATAGTGAGCGCCTAATCCACCAGAACTTACAGTGATGTAGAATAGCCTACAAATAGAGAGATGTGGAAGTATCCTTTTAATGTATGTTTATATTCTTTATATTTGTTTTTATTGATCAAATGCAATAATACAGAAACAATCCGAAACACCATGATGTAAGTTTAGTTTTCAAATGTAGAATTTAGACGTGAAATACATGAAAGTGTACTGTAAACTCCATTCTGATGCATTCTTTTAAATTTATTTTGGTAATATAAATACTGCATGCACCGTTTTACCTAGTAGAAAAAAAAATTATACTAGGTAAATTTTCTACTAGGTGCTAGGTCAAATTTTCTACTACTACTTAAAGACAAATTTTGTTCTATGCTATTGTCACTTTGATCACTATAAATGGTTACTACCCCTGGTTATTCCAATGCATGATACTGATAATTCATAAAATGAAAACAATACTTTTTATGTCAGATTCTTGTGTTGAAGACAACCCCCATGGATACTTCCATTATACTGCAATCTTTCACAACTATTATCAGTAAAAAATTAAAGCAATCACTGGGTTATTCACTAAAGTGAACGTTGCCAGGAATTTAAAGTGATTTACAAATTCAAGGCCAAAATGAGCAAACTGAAAACACAATTGACTTAGAGAGTTTCTCTTTGAAGACACATCAATTCTCACTTTACTGTGTCCCATTTTTTTGAATGACCGAATCACTGCATGCGCATGACTTTAAATGCACTGCTTACCTTATATTCTACTAGAATGCGGTGGCATTAGCAAGTACTAACGACTGACCAATTTATCTACTCAGCCAAAATGGATTGTGTGCTCTACCAAACCTAATAACATTTTACTGCTGATATACAAAGATACAACAAATTTATTTTGGTTTACATACCTCGCAAGTGTCCTTTTTTTTATGAGGGACAGTCCCTATTTTGGACCCAAATCTATCTGACCCTCTTTTTTATTTATTTTTTAATCTCACTTTTCTAGTATGCTGGTGTGTCAGTGTATGCCAGAGTTCCAAAGCAATAATACAAACAGTGATGTGTCTATAAACTACAATAACTGTCTTTATAAATCAAGCTGTGTAAATAAGATACATTGCTCTTGTTCAAAGCAACATTTTAGTTGCATAAAGCGTTATTAGTAAGTCACCTAAAATTTCTCAGAACAGCCTCACCCCTGGCCACACCTCTAAAATGAGTATCTCTCTTTGTCTATTTGAAATGCTTGGAGGTATGAGTTTATACAATAGTTTTTATAGGTTTATATTCTCTAGATTTTCTCATTTGTTCTCATTTTGCCTGCTCATCCTGGAAAGCAATTGAAGATTGTTAGCTTTAGTGTACTAATAATCTTAATTTTAATAATGACAGGAGGCGAGTATTTTGCATAATCTTTCTTTACTAACTCCATAGCAGCAAAGAAAAATTAATGATTCTTACAGGTGTACTGTACAATGGGTGTGGGTCCGTAGAGTTTGCGCGTCTCTGTCGAAGATCAGGATGTCAGTGAGACAACTGATACATCTTATGCTGCGGATCCGAAGGTGCGCCACTGCAGGCTTCAGCATTTTGGTGAAGCACCAAGGGGCTGAGCTGAGGCCGAATGGGAGGGAAGTGAACTGCCAAGCTGTTCGCTGCCAGTGGAAACGAAGGATGGAGCGATTCTGTTCATGGACCGGAATAGTCAGGTTAGCGTCCTTGAGATCTAGACTGGTGAACCAGTCGTTGTCTCGAAGAAAATCCCAGAGGAGGTGGATGCCCTCCATTTTGAAGTATCTGTATACCACGTGGGAGTTCAGATCCCTGAGGTTGATAACTGGGCCGAAATTCTCCAGTCTTTTTCCTGAGCAGGAAAATATTGCTGAGAAATCCGGTCAAATCCGGGGCCAGTTGAATAGCACCCTTGGCAAGCAGTTCCTGTAGTTCTGAATCTATCAGGCGAGCATCCGCTTGCGTTAGGTAGAGCGGGTGTGGTGGAACTAGTTGGAGTGGTCTCCAATTCTATGTGGTAGCCTCATACCGTTTGTAGGATCCATGCTTCTGTGGAGAGGTCTGCCCAGTTCTGGAAAAAAAGAAATACGCCCTGCGATCTGGAAGGTAGTTAGTGGAAGGGTAAAATGAGGACTTACTGTTGGAGAATCTTGCTTGGGAGCGTCCTCTGCCTCGACTACGTTCCGATTCCTTGGAGTAGTGGAATCTCTGGCGATTGGCCGTGTCCTGGTAGAAAGGCGATGTCCTGGTGGTGTGGGGGCCCGATGGCCAGAAGCAACCGGTGTCATGGCCCCTTTGCCGACCAGCCCATCCAAAAACACCTCTTGTGTTAGAGCCGCGGAAGACTTTCCACATTGATGATTGAGCCTTGTTGAGGGATGTAAATATGTTGATCCTCTTGTTGAGCTCTTTGAGAAAGGCCTCTCCAAATAATTTACCCTGTGCCAGGGGTCCAAGCTATTTATCCACTTCCACAAGCTTGTCGTCGATACGGTATAGTGCTGCTCTGCGTCTCTCGGAAGAGAGAGCCACATTAGTATTCCAGATGAATCAGAAGCACCTTTTTGCCCACTCACGCAATGTATCTGGGGTAAAGCTGTCTGCTGGCTCATAGGCATCGTCTGCCAGGTCCATAATCCTCGCTAGAGGTCCAGTGGAGTCCAGGAGTTTATCCTGAGCCCCCTTGAAACCGCGCTCCACCCCTTTTGCGTGGGTCCCGACTGCCACGGGAGATGAAAGTCAGTAGGAGCTGATCAAAGTCGGGTGTATGAGCCACCTTGTCTGGTAGAGGGCACTCCGACCTCATGCGTTTCTGTAGAATATTGCATATTCTATGTTTCTATTAATTATATATAGATGTGTGGATTGACATAAGAAACAGATGGTCTAAGTCACATGGCTTTCTTTGCACGAGAGCTCTGGAATGTGGATTTGGGGGTCTTGTCTTTATATGGCTACAGTTATAGTCTGATGTCAGTATGGGCACATATATATAGTAACAGAGGGACACGAGGTCTCTGTCTCTGTCGCTCTGTCTCTTGGCTCTTGGCTCTCTCTGGCTCTCTCTTGATGTAAAGATGTAAGGATGTAAAGAAGTCCAGCAATTACCATCTGCTGTTGAATGTCCATTATCCTGTAACATCATTTGTTGTTTTATTATGTATCAGTAACTAAGAATAAACCTGAAGAAACCGTAAGTCAGATTGCGTATTAGTATTTTTCAATAATATAGACATATATTATTGTGCCGAGCATTTGGCCCAAGACTATATATACAAAAGACGTATATATATATCAATACAACTGAAGACAAGAAGAAATTAAGAAGATTTAACAGTGACGATTCGATTCCAACCAGTTTTTACAGTTTCTAAACTTCGCAAGGTGTTCGGGGGGATCCATTCTTCACAGCGGAGTTGACTTATTTTCCTGGGGTCAAACATACGGAGGCCAGAGGCGTCCAGGAATACTTCTGATTTGTCTTGTGGAGCATCCATGGTCGTGGCCATGGAACCCTGGAGCTCACCCAGGTATATATCCATTGTAAGGAATTGGTCAGAGTTGGGAGAAGAGTCCCAGTCACTCTCCTCCGGTTCAGGACATCTGTGCAGGCCTGTGGGCCGTATTTTTGCGTTTGGTAGGGGCCTTGCCTTTGGATTTCCTGAGCTTGGTATATTTTCCCTTCCAGTGGTGTTTGGGAGGTCGTGACCGTTCCCTGGAGGAGTCAGAGTCCTTCAAATCTGCCACATAATGGGCCCGTTTGGGAATGGGCTTGGCCGTGTTGTGACCTGCCTGCAACGTCTTGGAAAAGGCCTACTGCATAGAGGCAGCAACCGCAGTAGTGTAGTGGCATGGAGTAGGAGTGACCTGGGGACCAAGGGGGTGGTATGGAAACAGGTAACGGCTCCCCCAAAGAAACGGGCAGGCAAAGTGGTCAACAGGAGAGCACCAAGGACCCCAAGAACAGAAAGGGAGATACCTGAGGTGAAACAGGTAGGGATAGGAAAGACTTCAGAAGGGAGGTGATGGTAGCCACCAGAGAATAGTCAAAAGAAGTGTAATAAAGGTAATAAACTGCAATATTCTAAAGACAAATTAGAAAAGGAGAAAACAAAGGTTGAGTAAAGGACAGTGAGAGGATAACCAAAACTCTGTACTTAACTTGTGATGGAGCAGCAAAGAAAGGGGAATCGCTGCTGTTTTTTTCAATTTTCTCATTACTTTTCTTTGCTGCTATGGAGTTAGCAAAGAAAGATTATGCAAAATATGAAGCATCCTGTCATGTGATAAAATTATACATAAATACATTTGTCAGAGGTGATCCTTTACTATAAATGTGCTTTTTGCGCAAGCTGTAAAGACGTCTGTTAATTTTTGCCAAAAAATTCCAGCAGCCAGAGGTATTTACAATCTGGATTTTCACTTTGCTAATGTCTTTAACAAGTAGTGGAAAAAGTATGAAAATTCCACAACCAGGAGTAATGAGTTAAGCAGTTAACTATAGCTGTTTCTTGGCCTTTTTATTTAATTTTTTTTTCTCAACTAAACAATAGCACTATGGCACATTCAATATATGGTGTGATTTCACACAGGTTAATATGCATGGTATGTGTTAGGATGTCTCCTAGTCCTTTTGATTTGGAATTCTACTTATAGAAATAAAATTGTGACTTCTCTCCCTCCCCCCATTCTAGAATGTAGTGGGTAGTTAGTATAGCAGAATCTGGTTAAAAGAGTAGTTGTGACTATTGATTGCACTCAGGCAGCACAACTGCTGTATGATAAACCTGCAATGTGTTATCTAATTCACTAAACATATAGCCTCTAAATTCATAGGAAGGTCTCACTACTTAACATGCTATTTGCACTCTACTGAACAAATTTAAACAAATTTCCAAGTAGGTCTGCCTTGGCATCTGCAGAATTGCTCTTTGCTGTTTCCTATAAGCAGATGTACTCTATTTCCAACTACTTGAGGTCAGCGGGACCAGGTTTTCAAATCAGCACTGTCCTGCCCTATCAGAGACAGTTATGAAGTATCAGAAAAAGCTTCACAAAAATAACATATGGGGAAGTCATGATAAACTAGTAAATATGTATCATTTTGTGACATATGAACAAGTGTTTTCCCTCTTATGCAGGCATGGCAAACTTGAGAGAAGATGACTGCTCTCTGAGCAAAGTGCAATCTGAACTCTCTTGCAATCATGAGGGTTAGAGTTTTTGGACAAATCCACACTTCAGTGCGAAGAGCATTTAAAGATCAGACCGATGTGCCATCTCACATAGAATGCTGCATTCCAGACAGACTGTTGCGGTGCTCTCTTCTGTGACCTTATGATTTCAATAAATTACACTCATATGATCTCTACGATAAAACTGTTGGATGCTGCAAGGTACCCCATCAGTGCAGCTGATGAGTTTTTAGGGGTTATCTTGAATTAATTCTAATTTTTTTCTTAGCTAATTAACACATACTGTACTGGAATAAGTTTAACCCCTTAAGGACACATGACGTGTGTGACACGTCATGATTCCCTTTTATTCCAGAAGTTTGGTCCTTAAGGGGTTAACAAGGAATGGGTGTACTATGGGTGAAAAGTACTATTTGGTAAATGCATTTTTTGCCATCATTTACTCTTGTGTGCACTAAATAGTGCCTAAAAAAGCAATATCATAGGAAAAAGCTATTTAAAATAAACTAATTAATTGGTTGATGATAATTTAAGCTATCAGACCCTTATACGGAGTACATTATCTCTAGCTAGCATACACTTGACAATTTCAATGGTGCACTGGAGAATGATTACAGAATTACTGCACTGAGCTGCAGCACTAGGGGTTAGTGGCTAGGGGCTTGGAGACCCCTGAATGCCCAGGGTGGGGATTGGTATAGACCATGGTGTGGTGTATCACCAAATTAATATATATATTACACAAGGTTCATCTACATTAAAAGGTATTTATTTAGAAGGCAACAACACAATACTATATATGTATCACAAACACACAGCCCAGACCCACGGAGCAACAACCCTTTTAAATCTATCTATCTATATAATAATCCCCTTCCCCACACGTTTGATCTCACCCACGGTTAGGCCTTCACATCTAGTAATGGCTCACTGCTGCAAGTTCGACATCACATCCACCAAGGAAGAAAAGGAAGCAACAAAGTATAACATAGTTCACCATGCTAGTGTAACCGCAGGCGGTTCCCTTATTTTACCACTATAATGTCTTAAAGCATTGACACATGGCGTCTGCACATCTGCTCTGCAGCACAGCCAAGAAGGAACAGGGAGGAATGAGGATAGGGGGAAGTGGTTATCTCTTTCCTGAATGTCACCACATTCCATCACTTTTTCTTCTCTTATGTTGAGCACATTTAAAAATAATAATATATCCCTCTTATCTATCTAAACTATGAGATCTGAAGTAGGAAAGGGGAGCATAGGAATTATAGAGAGTGAGATGAGTATGGTAAAAGAAAACAGCCAAATGGGGGTTGCATCACCCAACATTCCCCCACTTTTTCTTCCTCTATGTTGTTCCATTATCTAGTTATCCCTCTAGTACAAGAGAACCTAGTGGGAGCAAAAACCTGATATACAGGAGAAATTCAACCCACCGTCCCTCCGGAATAGTTCCCTCAGCGACATAAGTTCTCCTGTACTTTCCTATGGCTGTCAATTCACATTTTATACAAATTTGTCACAAAAAAACCAAACAAACAGAAACTTAGGTGAGTGTGTGTGTGTGTGTGTGTTAAATATGTATGTATGTGCAATGTAAAACTTTTATTGAAGAATGTATGAGAGAGAGAGAAACAAAAACAAAACAAAAAAAATTCAAATATATCCCCCTTTTCAAGTTTCTTCCTCATCTATATCATTGCCACACACAAGTATAGTGTAATTATGAGCATGATTACTAGCGCGAAAGTTTGTAGGACTGGATGTGATATTTTCAGAATTCCATACTCTCAATCCAGTTCCGACTCCTCCCAGTAGAGCTGCAAATATGTCCCGTTTTTTCCTGACTCCCTGCTTTGCCTAAAACACTGCCGCTGTTGTTCCAGACACCTTGGAGGAATAGAAGGATTATTAAAATATAGACTCTAATCTTCTCCCTTATTTGGAGTATCTTCTGGCCGTATTGCCTATCTATATATTGTGAATGACTAGATGTTAGGAACTGGAATTCTGAGATTATTGGTCTTCCTGGTGGATAGTGTTTATTTTTGGGAATTTGGGATTTTCAGTCCATCCAAAACATCACATTTCTATTTAGATAGAATGCCTGACTCAAGACTGTCAGCTAAGACATTTTCTATTTTCTTTTTGTTCTTTTAACCCCTTAACGCCGTTACGACGTGCTATGCCGTCACGGATTAAGTGGGCTTTAAAGCCGTTGTGACGGCATAGCACGCCGTAACGGCTGAAGCCCCTGGAGCGCCCGGTATACTCACCTTACCGGCGCTCCGCTTCGGGAGGACTGCCTCACAGCCCAGGCAGCCCTCCCACAGCAAATCAGGCCCCCAGGGGCCATGTGATCGCTCTCAAAGAGCGATCACATGGCCCCCTATAGCTGGCTGTGGATCTGCCAGCAGGGGGACTGCCTAAAATATTAAACACAGAAAAAAGAAAAAAATATACTAATTCACTGACCCATATGCCCAGACGGGTACTGTGCCAGGAAAAAGTTGTACAACCCTATAAGAGTATGCTAGACGATTAAAAGAAAAATATTTATTGAAACTAAAATCACTTAGTCTCCTGCCAGATTAGATACAAAAGTAGGGTAGGTATCAGCCAATAGCAGAGCTGTAGGTAACTGTCCAAAAAAGAGAGGACTAATATATGTATACTGCAAGCATTACGCGCGTTGGGCTTTTTCTTTATTTTATTTTATTTACTTTGATTCTTTTTTCACTATGCACTGGGGTTGTGGGTAGTAGCACTGGGATATTTATCTTAGTCCCTCATTAGATCTAGTAGTAATAGTAGGCATTAGCATTATGCTATGCTGAGGTAACTGAGTTCCTTCTTAGGCAGCTTTTTAGTTGTTAGTATGGAGTAATAGACAGAGAGATCCTTGGGTGATCCCTAGACTATATAGTGTATATAGACTGTTTGCTTGCAGTATACATATATTAGTCCTCTCTTTTTTGGACAGTTACCTACAGATCTGCTATTGGCTGATACCTACCCTACTTTTGTATCTAATCTGGCAGGAGACTAAGTGATTTTAGTTTCAATAAATATTTTTCTTTTAATCGTCTAACATACTCTTATAGGGTTGTACAACTTTTTCCTGGCACAGTACCCGTCTGGGCATATGGGTCAGTGAATTAGTATATTTTTTTCTTTTTTCTGTGTTTACTAATTAAGGGTTACCCCCTGTTCATCTGTACAACCCGGTGACTTCCTTTTTTGGACTTCAGGTTTCCATTTGGAACCTGGAGTCTACCTATAGACTGTCTAAAATATTAGACAGTCCCCCTGCTGGCAGGAGGTGTAAAAAAAAAATATTAGACAGGTTATAAAATAAATTAAATGCATTTATATATGTATATTATATATATTTAACGTCATACATAGTGTATTTTAATACTAATATAAGTACATATATTAGTATTAAAATACACTTAGAATGACGTTACATATATATAATATACATATATTATATATAATTGATATATACACATATATTATATATATAAATATGTATAATTACAATAATAAATAAAATAACATTAATAAATAAAATATTGAAACAAAATTTAATATAAATTATATATACATATGTAATTTCATTCTAACTGTATTTTGTTATTAATATATATATATTGGTAACAAAATACACTTAGAATGACATTCTATATATATCTATCTATATATAAAATGCAAACAACCGCAAATATATATATAGAGATAAATACATATAATTACATAAAATATTACATTAGTATACACGTAGAATTTAAATACCTATAAATGCATATATATTAAAATTCTACGTGTATATTTAAGTAATCTTTTAACATAATTAGGTGATTTGATTAATTAAAATTTGATTGACATACCTGACAACACAGGGAGAAAGTGCTGAGAATTCAATTCGCAAGCACTATATTTGACCCTGTAACTCTCCAAGACACCATGAAACCTGTACATGGGGGGAACTGTTTTACTCGGGAGACTTCGCTGAACTCAAATATTAGTGTTTCATACCGGTAAATTGTATTACAATGATGATATTTTAAGTAAAAGTGACGTTTTTTGCATTTTTTACAAACGAACGGCACTTTTATGGACTATATTATTGTTGTAATATGTTTTACTGTTTTAAAACACTAATATTTGTGTTTAGTGAAGTCTCCCGAGAATAACAGTACCCCCCATGTACAGGTTTCATGGTGTTTTGGAAAGTTAGAGAGTCACATATAAGGCTTGCATTTCATTTTTTTGACATTGAAATTTGCCAGATTGGTTATGTTGCCTTTGAGAGCGTATGGTAGCCCAGGAATGAGAATTACCCCGATGATGGCATACCATTTGCAAAAGGAGACAACCCAAGGTATTGCAAGTGGGGTATGTCCAGTCTTTCTTAGTAGCCACTTAGTCACAAACACTGGCCAAATATTCGTTTTTTGCTTTTTTAACACAAAAACAAATATGAACGCTAACTTTGGCCAGTGTTTGTGACTAAGTGGCTACTAAAAAAGACTAAACATACCCCACTTTCAATACCTTTGGTTGTCTACTTTTTCAAATGCTATGCCATTATGGGGGTAATTCTCATTGCTGGGCTACCACACCGTCTCAAAGGTAACATTACCAATCTGGCAAATTTCTATTTGAAAATGGAACGTTCTATATTTGACCCTGTAACTTTCCAAAACACCATAAAACCTGTTAATGGGGGATACTGTTGTACTCGTGAGACATTGCTGATTACAAATATGTGCATTTTTGTGCAGTAAAACCTAACAGTATTATGACATTCACAGCTAAAATGTCAGACGGAAATACAAATTTAAAAAAAAATCTTATTTTCTCAATTTTTTTTAAAATTTTATTCATAATGAATTATGTTCCATATATGAATAGTTAATGATACATTAAAGCCCTGTTTCTCCTGAACAAAATGATATATAATAAGTGTGGGTGCATATAATATGAAAGAGGGGAACTACGGGTGAACAGACATATAGCGTAAATTCCAGTTTTTGTTTACGTTTTGTTTTGATCAGAACGTGCACTATTGACTCCGTCCTGAAGGGGTTAAATGATGGGGTCTGTATTTAAAATGTGATGGTTTTAGAAGAATTCTATCATCTTAAATTCATCTCTCTCCTTTGGGCAGATTAACAGGTTTGGATTTCTTCTTTTTGATTTTTATTTTCTTTCATCATAAAGTATATACAAATGTTTCAATACTAACCAAGGGAACATAGATACATAGTACACATATCGTCATTAGCTATATATTAACTCAGTTATATAGCAAAATATTGTCAGTGCAATTTTGAAGCATTATACGATATGGACTACTTCCATCATGGAGTTACGGCAAATAACTGTACTATATTAATGCATTCTGTAAAACATAGCTCAATCATATATTATCTTCTAGGTAAAAAACAATATAATGAGTTCTTCTGATTTAAACCAGATAGTGATAATGTTTCCAACGTGTATATCCAGAAAGCCTCACGTCTGAGTAACAGGTTATCATGATCTCCTCCTCTGGGTGAGATGGGTATGTGATCTATTCCCATAAAGCGAAGTGAGGACAGGCTATGTCCCATCTCAAGGAAATGCCGGGCGACTGGAGTGCTCGCAGTGCTGCTCAGTAGTGCTGAACGTATAGTAGACCGGTGACCCCGCATGCGTTCCCGTAGGTCATTAGATGTCTTGCCCACGTAAGTGAGACCACAAGGGCATATATTTCTATACACAACATGTGTGGTCCTGCACGTAATCCGGTGTTTAATTGTGTAAACCTTTCCAGATTTTGGGTGACAGAAGGTTTTACCCGGTATCATAGACTTGCACGCCAGACAGTTCAAACAGCGAAAACATCCTGCGTTTGTCACTTTCTGTAATGACTGTGTTGTGGACACTAAATCTGTGTGCATCAAATAGTCTCTCCGATTTCTCCATTTTCTGTAACTCATAATGGGATGTTTTTTAAATACAGGAGGCAGGGATGAGTCATTGTATAGAACGTGCCAATATTTTTGAATGGTATCTCTGAGTTTTTGGGACTTTAGATGAAATGCCTGAGGGAAGATGAATCGATTACCGATGTCTTGATGAATCCTGTTTTCTGCAATTGATTCTATTGCCTTTGTGTATGCCACATTCAAAACCGTTTTTGAATATCCTCTTTGTAGGAATTTTTGGAACATGTCCTGAATCTGTATCTCCGCTCGGCTGTCATCTGAGTTATTGCGCAATACTCTTATGAATTGGGAGATAGGCAGTGATTCTTTTAGTTTTCTAGGATGGAAACTTGTTGAATGCAGAATAGTGTTCCTATCCGTTGATTTAGAAAACAAAGTATAGCCCAAGCGATTGCCTGTGATGAAAATTTGTAGATCCAGGAAATTGATATTAGTCGTACTCAACTGGTAAATGAATCTCACAGGTGTAGGAAGTGAATTCAGTGTGTTCATCATGTTAACAAACTTTTCCTCTCCACCAGTCCATAGAAGAAGCACGTCATCTATAAAGCGGAGGTATTGTAATATATATTCTCCATAAGGCCAAGGATCTGTTGTTGCTCAAAATCGAACATGTATGCATTTGCATATATGGGGACCATAGGTCTGTTGTATATAGAATTTTGTTTCAAATCTAAAATAATTCAAAGTGAGGCATAGCTTCAAAAGTTCCAGTATATACTCCAGAGGGGGATTCACCCACTCAGTAAAATTATGTAGAACTTCCTTGATTGCTAGTATACCATCATTGTGTGGGATTATTATGTATAAGCTAGACACCTCAATCGTTGGAGACAGCACCGGAGCATTAAAAGACCGGGAGCATTGAGTGCTGGGACCTGGGACATATATAAATATATATATATATATATATATATATATATATATATCAAAACACACTTAGAACGAAATATATATATATCTACATACATAAGAAAAATAATCCTGCACTCCATAAGACTTAGATATACTTGCCCGGTGCTTCTCAAACAAAATATAAAAAGGAATCCAGATAGCACTCTCAGGACTGTTAGATCAAATAAAACTTAGCTTTTAATGAGCTTGTAAAAAAAGAATCAACGTTTCAGTCCGTTAAACACAGACTTTCATCAGGACTATATATTTCATATACCTATATATAAATAAAATATATATATATATATATATATATTTTTTTTTTTTATATAATATTTTTACATAATTAAGTCATTATTAATTACAATTTGCAGGACCTGCCTGATAACCCAGGCAGAAAGTCCAGATAATTAAATTTTCTAGCACTATATTTAACCCTGTAACTTTCCAAGACAACATAAAACCTGTACATGGGGGGTACTGTTTTACTCGGGAGACTTCCCTGAACACAAATATTAGTGTTTTAAAACAGTAAAATGTATTGATATCATCAGTGAAAGTGAATTTTATTTGCGTTTTTCACACACAAACCGCACTTACACTGACCATATACTTCTTGTGATACGGTTTTGGAACACTAATATTTGTGTTCAGCGAAGTCTCCTGAGTATAACAGTACCCCTCATGTACAGGTTTTATGGTGTTTTTAAAAGTTACAGAGTCAAATATAAAACTTGTTTTAGAGGTTTTTCACATTGAAATTCGCCAGATGGGTTACGTTGCCTTTGAGACCGTATGGTAGCCCAGGAATAAGAATTACCCCCATGATGGCATACCATTTGCAAAGGTAGACAACCCAAGTTATTGCAAATGGGGTATGTCCAGTCTTTTTTAATAGCCACTTAGTCACAAACACTGTGCCAGACTTGAAAGTGACTTCTCATCTCAAAGTTCCTGTTCCTATTCACAGTGATCATCTGATTTTTATATAAATGTTTTTGTGTGCTTTGGTTAGTCAGAGAACAGATGGAACAAGGTATTGTTGTGTCATGTAAAGACAATATGCAAAATCAAGGCCACACTAGGAACTTGGGTACACTTTTCAAACTCTACTATCCTTGCTTTTTTATTTTCAGTTTAACACAACTGTTCAGTAAATAAATTGCCTTGTGAGTAAAGAGTGGTTATGCTGCCATCTTCTGGCGAATGATCAGTATGCTGATATGCTAAGCATAGTATAAAATGTATAGTATGCTAAGCATTACACATTCCTGTGTCTATATGTAAACTAAACCTTCATTGACTATGTGTGTATGCTGATAAGAACACCCAAGCAGGGTGGAACACAGAAATCCAAATAAATAGTGTTCACTGTGGTGCATTCTGAAGGTTGCAACCTTGCCCTGTTTACCCAAAGTGAAACACCAGCCCTCACATGTAGTATCCTTATGATCCTTTTACAGCATCATATATATATATAACTTGTGAGTATATCGCGTGATGCTAGTGATATTTCTAAATACCCTTTATATGTGTAACAACACAAAAAAAATAAGTTATAACAATAGGTGAAAATATGTTTAAAAAATATAAATATTTACTTTAACATGGCTACTTTACATTGATATATTTTACATTGCTGCATATTAAAGAAACATTCCAAGCACCATTACTATTATAGCAACTGACTCTAATGATTACTGATTACCTATGGTCCACCTTTGTCAGCAGACTGTATGCCTCTGACATTTTTTTTGGTTCATGGTAAAGTAACTTTTTTTTTTATTATTGTTAAAATTGTGAGTTTTAAAAAAAATATGTTTGGAGTACATTTGGTTCCTTATTCTATGTTTATCGTTGGCTGACTAGGGGGTATTGTAATTGTTTACACCCACCACTTGTGATTCATTTGTTTGTGTGGTCTTGTTCTACTTGTGTGCGCTAATATCCTAATATCCCGGACGCCCTGCAGACCCCTGACCCCTGCAGACCCCTGACCAGGTACCCAACGCCATCTTTTGCTGCCCCGGCCCGCACGGCAAACCACCGGGGCCACCGTCCAAGGGGTCCACCGGGTGGCCCATGCTGTATGAGATGGATTGTCAGGGGGCCCGGTAAGCGCTGCGGCGCTTTAACAGCGCGACCGGGCCCCCTGTGATGGGATCCCATGCTGCCCCGGTCACTCTTCCCAGCATACACAGAGCCCGCACAGGAGAAACCTAAAAGGAAGGGAACAGGAGGGTGACTTGAACACTTTATGTGTGTGTTTGTTTGTATGTGTGTGTGTGTCTGTGTGTGTCTGTCTATCTCTGTGTGTATGTGTCTTTGTATGTGTGTCTGTATGTATATGTGTCTTGTATGTGTCTGTGTGTCTGTCTGTATGTCTGTATGTGTGTGTGTCTGTGTCAGGGGTGGCGGTTACAAAATATTCATTGTTATTATTTATATAGCGCCAACAAATTCCGCAGCGCTTTACAGTGGGTGGACGCACAAACATGTAGTTGAAACCAGACAAGTTGGACACACAGGAACAGAGGGGTTGAGGGCCCTGCTCAAATAGCTTACATGCTAGAGGGAGTGGGGTAAAGTGACACAAAAGGTAAGGCTAGTATTAGACTAATGACTGTTGCAAGAGAGGTATCAGTCTGGAGCTATTAACTGTTTAATTGATACGCTTTTATGAAGAAGTGGGTTTTTAATGATTTTATGAAGGAGTGGAGACTGGGTGAGCATCTAACGGAGGAGGGAAGTGAGTTCCACAGGAACGGTGCAGCCCATTCGAGAAGTCTTGAAGGCGAGCATCGGAGGTGGGAGTACGGACAGAAGATAGACGTAAGTCTTTAGCAGAGCATAAGGGCCTAGACGGGACATACTTGTGTATTAGGGAGGATAGCAGCATTATGTAGAGATTTGAAAGCAAGAACCAGATTTAAATTGAGCCCTATATCTTACAGGAAGTCAATGTAGGGACTGACAGAAGGGTGAGGCGTGGGCGGTGCGGGTGGACAGGAAGATGAGCCTCGCTGCCGCATTCATTATGGACTGTAACAGTGCAAGTTGGGAGCATGTAAGACCACTGAGAAGTGGATTACAGTAGTCAAGGCGATAAAGGTCATATGAATGGACCAGCACCTTAGTCTCATCTGGCGTTAAGAAAGGTCGAATGCGCGCAATGTTTTTGAGATGGAAGCAGCAGGATTTGGCATTAGACTGAACATGTGTCGTGAAGGAGAGGTCGGAGTCAAAGAGAACTCCTAGGCAGCAAGCCTGCATGGTGAAGCTGATGGTAGCACCATTGACTTGGAGAGAGACAGACACAGGAGTAGCAACACTTGAGGGAGGAAAGACTTTCAGTTTTGGTCAAGTTGAGTTTAAGGAAGTGGGCAGTCATATAGTTAGAAATAGCAGAGAGGCTGTCAGAGACACTAGTCAAGAGGGATGAGGAGAGATTAGGAGAGGACAGATAGATTTGCGTGTCATCCACATAGAAATGATATTGGAAGCCAAAGGAGGTAAGAGTTTACCAAGGGAGGCAGCATACATGGAGAACAGTAGGGGACCAAGGACTGAACCTTGGGGGACACCAACAGAGAGAACTTGGGGAGAAGCAGAGCCAGAGAAAGAAACATTGAAAGAGCGCTGTGAGAGGTAAGAGGAGCACCAGGAGAGAGCAATATCTTGTAGACCGATATTGCGCAGGATGAGAAGAAGCTGTTGATGATCAACAGTGTCAAAAGCCGCAGAAAGGTCAAGGAGAATTAGGATAGAGTAGTGACATGAGATTTTGCAGCGAGTAGATAATTGGATACTTTGGTCAGTGCCGTTTCTACAGAATGCTTAGCGCAAAAACCAATAGTTCTTCTTAGTCACTTATAAATATAACGCAATTAGCCTTTCCTGGCTTTTCTTATAAAAGAGATTTATTCTTCTTGCTTCGCAAATACAAAGGCAGTACTTACAATGTCATTGATGTTAAAACAGCTGATGGTACATGCTGGACATTAAGAGTGTGAAGACACTCTGCCTTGGTGTTCCATGTCTCAGTGTCTGTGTCTCATTCTCCTAAACACTCTCTTACACAGATAACACATTATACATATATAGCACCAAAATGGATGTGTAAACATTACAAGTCAATGCTATTAATACAATATGCTTGTTGGCAATTTCTTATTAGGTCATCCCATGTTCCATGGACACTCAGAAATAGAGAGGAGCTTACAACACTTATTGTCATCTGTTCATGTCACTCAAGACCAACCACACCTCAGTGTGAAATGTATGTAAGAGACATTTCTAAAATATTGAATATTTTACAGCACCTTGAGCAACATAATGACTGTGTATATGCAGTTGTTTCCTTCACTGCACAATAGGATGTATAATATGGAATTGATTACCTAAACATTCGGAATTTAGCGATGATCGAATGCTAATTGATACTATCTCTTCATATTTAAAGCAGCCCTGTCACCTTGAGGGGTCTTTGTATAGTTTTCAAAAAACCCCAATGTTGACTTTTCCGCTTGGTGTCTGGTGGGCATGAGGTGCAGGGAAGACAAATGTAACTTTCGTACGGCTGTCCCTTGCTGCCACCACCATCTTCATCTGTTAGCTCCTTTTCAGCTCATGGCCCTTCAAGTTCCAGGAGTACACGTCCGTGCTGTTCTTGTGCATGTACAAAACTATGTTTATCTATGGAGAATCCTACAAAACTGCGGGATAGATATGCTTTTGAAATTAGTGAAACATTCCTTTATTCCCCCAGCTGTCGCTAGTTTTGTCAAGTAAACTCCTCCTTTTGTCAAGCAGTGGAAAAATGGTTCCTACTTTGCCTTATGTATTTTAAGAGAAATAGAGTGGAAAAGAAGCACCGATTAGGAGTAAAGAAGAGGAACAGATTGAAGTAAGGTAAGTATATAGTGACAGACCACTTTAATATATCTTGATACAGAAGGTTTTCAGCTGTCTGTTGGCTTACGCTTTTGCTTTGTTTTTCATTATAGAAAGGGCGATATCCTTCTGAGACCCAGCACATTAATTTGTGTCCTCGGTACTGGACATTTCGTTCACACGTATCTCCTTTTATTCTTTTGAGCTACTGTATTGTAAAGAGGACATCCTGGGCTTTCCAGTGATAGGTCATGCGATAAGCTGGGATCTTCCTCTTCCTTTGAATCAAAAATGTATTGAAATTGGAAGACAAGGTTTGTTCTCAGTTTCCAGGAGATTATCGGGCAAAGGGGAGAAAAGAGGATTTTTTTTTAGTTATATTGTGCATAGAGGGAGATGCTATATGTTCTTTGCATGCTTACTAAAATACTGCTTGTTCTCTGGAATGTACAATAAAGTCTTCCTTTTTACACTCCCTCTATCACAGAAACAGTTTTTTGCAAGGCAGCTACTCATTTTGTATTTTTGTCTGAGCCTCCATATGTCTGTATATTTAATTACCATTATAGGGCATAATCCCTCTTTCTGCATGCATCCACCAACTTTGTATGCAATATTACCTTTTTTTCTTGCTCTTACTTACATCAATTCTTCTTTTATTACTTCTAACAATACAATGAAAGCTTTTATTTGTACATTGTTTCTGTCATGGGCCACATCTTCTTCCCTTTATCTTTATACAATTAAAGTGGTTATGCCCCATTCTATCAAATTCAAACCAATGTAGGAATAATAATAAAGGCGCTCAAAAAAAACCAAAAAAAAAAAACGAGCTAAGCGGCAAAAACTCACTAATTTGAATGCTCTCATGCAACAGCTATGCATATAGACAAACCGTGTAAAGATAAAAATGTGTACGGTGGTAATATTAATGACTCAGTAGAGCAAGAGCCGTAGCTCGATTTATATTGTGCAGTCACACAGGTCCACTGTTAGTGTAAACCGCTTTCTCCTGTGAACTCCCTGCTGCTGGATTCCAGTAGCTTATGGATGATTCTAGGCAATTAGAATATCCAGAAGCTGGTTACCCAGAAATAAAACAACCAGATGTTGTAGATAATAAATTAAAATAAGATTTATTATAGTATTTGAAAGAAAAAAAAAGTAAAAATAATGTAACAAGGGGGCGTGGCCTGGACACGGAGCGAGCTGGACGTGTCTGCCTAAAGCTCCGCTCCGACTACACCGAAGAAAGCTTATAATAGCCGGCGAGAACAGCAAACTACCCCCTGAACCTACCACATAAGTGACCCGGGAGAGATGGAGAAGCGGCCGGCGAAAAAAACGCCGAAGAAAGGCGCAGAGGCAGGAGCCTCAGTAGCGGAGTTCTTCGCGATTCCACGTGGCGGACCCGCGGGTTCCCAAAATGGCGGAGCAACCCACTCAGACTCTGCAGACGCCCTAACTCGGAGGTCCCCGGGGGATAACTCCCCGTCCGCGGACACGGAGCAAATATTGCACACCTTGGCGGAGGTAAAAACTTATTTAGCCGGGGAAATAGAGCGCTCCATGCGGGTCCTAAGAGAAGAAATCCACGCCATAGGAGACCGGACCGCGCAGTTGGAGGCCAGACAAGTAACAGCAACACAGGCACACAACGCGACGATCGGTCACGTGAATCTATTGACGGCCAGACTGACGACGGCTGAGTTAGCCATAGAGGACATGGAGAATAGAACCCGCCGCAATAATCTGCACCTCAGAGGCCTACCTGAGAACTCAGGAGAAGGCCCAGTGGCCGAGGTGGGCACTACCATATTGAAGCCTCGACTACCTGGCTTACCCGATCACATGTGGCACGTCGGGGAGTGAGGTAACGGGGACATGCCATAAAGTGACACACTGGAGGGCCGTGGACCCGGTAGCGGGGGGGTGGGGGTCAGATGCTGGATGGGGTGGGGGATGTGGGGGCGCACATATCAAGGAGGGGTGCGAGGGGCGGCAGCCGGGACTTTTTTTTTTTCGCAGTTGTTTTTTTTCATTTCTCCTGAGCGGGAAGAGTGTACACTGACCGGCCTGGCGACGATGCCCCTTGTAACAGGGGCTTGGGGGGGTGGGGGATGGGCTGGGGCACGGGGTCCCCCAAATGCTCGGAGTCGCTGGGGGGGAGGGCCCCGGAAGGGCCGCTCGGGACATGTCACGGACCTCAGCTTCTCTCACCCCCACTCGGGATCCCACCTTTATAACTTTGGGGTCATAGCCTGGGCCGCGAATACCAAGTGCCCTGGACTCACTATGCTCCCTAATGAGTCGTGATGTTTATGCATACGTAGCAAGATATACTGTTTAGATAGAATACTATGCACAAGGTGTTTATGCATACATAGCAAGATATATTGTTTTAGATAGAATATTATGCACATGGTATTTATGCATACGTAGCAGGATATATTGTTTAGATAGAATATTATGCACATGGACTTTAGGCATACGTAGCAAGCTATCCTGTTTAGAGAGACTATTCTGCACATGGTGTTTATGCATATGTAACAAGCTATCTTGTTTAGATAGAATATTATACATGGGGGCGGGGCCGGGACCTGAAGCTGAGCGGACGCCATTACTGCGGGCTCCCACCTTGAAACTCTCAATCCGCGAATATCCTGGAAAATACCCGCCATCCGAACCTCAGCACATCGGAACCGTGATCAGGTCCATACAGCGAACCGGCAGATGCCTTTTCGATACACCCCGAAGTCCGGAGGCGCTAAACGCAAGCCTAGGGCTTACCACGCACCGAGCATCCACGGCCTTGAGCACTTTCTTGGCGCCTACACACAAGGTGACTCAGACCCGGACAGCGACTTCTACCCATACCCGCAGGAGGCCCCCGAACTCATGGGGAAGCGCAGCCAGAAAACCCTCACGGGCCCCTCCGCTACACAAGACATAGGCACCTTGCTACAAAGGCAGGCGCAGCCCAGGCCCACCGCCAATGTCCAGACGCCGTCCCACTCACCGGCTCACACCTCGACCCAAACGGACCAGGCTCCAATAACGCCGGTACCAAACACAACTCTGGGAGACTCTACTTTTGCCACCAAGCAAGACCTCCAGAATTGGATACAGGACATACAAAAAACGCTGGCCGCAGACGTGGGGCGCCTGAAAACAGACATGCACAATGTCACAGAACGCGTCCAAACAACGGAACTTGACATCTCAGATCTCCAATCCGGTATGGCAGACATGAAAAACGCCATGCTTCACCTACAAGCCGTGCAGCAGAATCTAACGCTGCAGCTGTCCACGCAGGAAGACCGGGCCAGGCGAAACCATGTTCCGTGGCATACCCGCTACTATTCAGGCTGAAGACCTGCCGCACTACATCCGCAGACTCTTAGCCACCATCCTGCCACCAGTAGTATGCCGGAAAATTGAGATGGACAGCATATACAGACTCACGGCGAACCCCAGGTCGTCTACTACAACCGCTAGAGATGTCATACTTAGATTCGCCTCCTCACGCGACAAAACCCAACTCCTGGCTGCAACCAGAGGTAAAACACCCCTTCAGTTTGAATCGTCCCAATTGTCGTTCTATCAGGATTTAACCCGGGCCACTCTACAATGGCGCAGGACACTGTCACGACTCACCAGCCACCTACGTACTCTAGGGGTGTCCTATCGATGGGGCCCACAAAGATCTCTACCGGTCCCACATAATGACACTACCCACAGGATAACATCAGAGGCGGAGGCACCCGCGCTTCTGACGAAACTTGGGCTGCCAGACATACCAGCCGACCTACCTCAAGAACCCCAGCATGGAATGGGAGACCCAGCCACCAGCACGCCGTTCACCCCACGAGAAAGGCCGACGCCGAGCCCGCAACCTTGTCAACAGTAAACGGCATGCCTACAGAGGTCAACTCCACTGGGCCGAAGAGGCTCCCATCCACAGATAACGTACTTACTCGCATATCTTTATATTACCTGCCAGTGCCTTTGACAACTTAGCCTTATTTTCGTTTCTTGTACTCCTTAGCTAGCACTACTCAGCATTTACCTACTAAGCATGATGTATATTATGCTTTAATGTTAAAGATATGATGTATCATCGCCACACGATGCTTGACCAATGTATTACTTCTGCCATACATGTGTACCGCACCATACGTTTGGGCGGCTATTTGAGCTGAACATGGACAGTGCTTAATATGGGCAATTGCTTGCTTCTACATTCCTTCATCAGCAGACTCTGAACAAGTTATGCATTCTAGGTTTGTGTTTGCATGTTTCTATTTTTAGCGCTGTTTAAACCTGAATGTGCGGTTATTCCCTTATTTCACTGGCTCACTTCTCACATAAAAATTGTATGTGCTAATGCTGTTGAATGCTTACACACCGGCTGGTGTGGCAGGTGAACTGTTGGTTCATACTCTGTTTACATGCAAGCAAACATAGAACACTTAAACGCTAGCTAGAGCCAGTTAAGCCCTATATATTACAACTCAAATGTGGACCATAACGATGTATAGGCTAGACAGCACCTGCACAGTGAGGCATGCCCTCACAGTAAATCTTCTTACTAACCTAACTAGCTGGCCCCATTAGTGCTGAAATTTCTCAACCCACCCATGTATAAACTTGTTATACGTCTAAGTTACTTAGTTACTCATACTTTTTGGTCGCTCCACTTAGTCCAACATATTTTTTTTTTTTTTCTTTTCTTTGCATTCTTTTTTGCAGCATTTATTGCGCACCCTCTCATGCCATTTGAGGTTGTTTAACGGTGCAATTGCTAGACAGGTTAGCGCAGGCCTCTCACCAGTCTGAGCTACGCAAACAGTTTAAGTGCAACCAAGCAAAAGGTTTATACAGTACGGCTCAGAGCAAACAGGGTTTTCACTAGCCTCACCGAGACACAATCTGCTACACTGTTGACGAGAACTACTAAACTACTACTACGTGGTTAAGTGTAATCAAACGTAATATTTATAATGTACAGCGTAGAGCAAACGTGATATCTATATGCTCTATCGCACTATAACCTGCTGCAATGTTAACGAGAGCTACCAAACTACTATTCACTCCAAAGCGGAGTCTTAACGAATTTGATGGTCATGTTATGGTTATTTTACAAAAATGTGCCTATTAACTAGTTGCTCATACTATTATACTTGAAAAACGCTCAAGGATTGCTGTTGGGGCACCATGAGCCTGTTTGTATTTATCACAATGCACAATAAAAATAAAGAATTAAAAAAAAAAAAAAAGAATATTATACACATGGTGTTTATGCGTACGTAGCAGGATAAACTGTTTAGATAGAATATTATGCACATGATGGTTATGCATACGTAGCAAGATATATTGTTTAGATAGAATATTATGCACATGACGCCCGACCCCATTAGGACATAAAGCACACAGTAGTAGGTTTGCGACAGACAGCTTGATGGGATCCCCTGATGTAGGTCACAAGAACTGACCCGGACAGCCTTTGGAACTTACGACAGCGCCCCCAACAGTGCAGGGACCACATAGCGCAGACCCCTACCTGGAGGCGGAAATATACCCGGTCTCACCAAACTGGGGACACCGAAAATGGGTACACTAAGACCTGACACCCCCGAGGAGATCTGGGAACCCACTCACGAGCACTTTATACTAACTATACAATGGAGGCCGCGGAGGCATAAAGTGATATAGCGTTATCCTCCAAAAGCCTAACACAGCTCCTTAGAACGCGGAGGGGACACACGAAAGGGGAACACAAACCCCGGTAGAGGTTGTGAGCCGCTAAAATAAAACTCAAGTGCGGTGGGTGGGTCATTGTTTTGTTAATATGTCACTGTTTCACGTTATCGTTTTCCATGTATCGCAGACTACTCATTAGCATATACAGTATCCGTGGGCAGCTCAAGCTTGGGAGCGACCGACCGGAAATGCGCACTCCCTGATACGCAAACCCCAATCCAGTACAAAGATGGGCACTGATCACAGAGGAACCCATGGGGACACCCCCTGCTCACATGGACCACGACCTACATTACCCAGGGGTGTTGGACAGCGGGGCCCTCTCCCCCTGTGTTCCCCTCCCCCCCTCTGCGCCTTCCCTTCCTTCCCCCTACCAGTTGACGCCCGGAGGTATCACTCACGGGACGGGACGCGGCTGCGCCTCACACACTCCGCCATTAGCTTCCCAACTTGCATACCATCTAGCTTTTCATTAACGGTGTAGACACCCCTTTGATACAGGTATACATATCTTACACTCCCCGACATAGCGGGAGAATGGATCTGGGAACCACGCACCACATTGGACTGGCGATTAGTAAGACCAGTTTCTTCTTTTTCTCTCTCTCCTACTTTTACTTTCTCTCTTCCCTCCCCCTCCCCCTCCTGACCCATATCTTGCGGCGGGAAGCAAAGACAGCAGAGGCCCAAGCCAGGAACCCTATAGACCCCATAATAGCGAACCGCATGGGTGAATGATTCCTAGACTACTTTCAGCACGATATAGACCTACATAGATGGCTCTAAAACTGACATCCCTAAATGTGAAGGGACTCAATGCCCCAAAGAAGAGACGGCTCATGTTCAGGAAAATAAAAAGGTTGGGGGCGGACATAGCCTTTCTGCAAGAAACACATTTAACCAAGCGCACAGCATTTCACCTTAGTAACTGTGCATACCCCACTTCGTACGAAGCTAGGTCGCACCACAAATGTAATGGGGTGGCTATACTTATACACAACACATGCTCGGTACAGATTCTATCATCTGCACTGGACGAGGAAGGGAGATATGTTATAGTGACGGGAACCCTCCACTCCCACCCGATCCACTTGATTAATATATATGCCCCCAATGCACCGGTAGCTGCCTTTTGGGAAGACTTAGCCACTAGAATTAGGGCCTTGCCCCACGGAATAATTGTAGTGGGGGGGACCTCAATGCCGCACCGTGCCCCGCTGCAGACAGAAGCTCCAAAGAGGGACAACTGAGATCACAGGGTAGAGGGGGCCAGGACAAACTGCTCCACAATTTCATCAGACACACGGCTCTAATAGACGTCTGGAGGGCCCAACACCCCAGTGAGAGAGATTTCACCTTTTACTCTGCTCCCCACGGGACCTACTCGAGGATCGACTGCTTCCTACTAAATAACGCTGGTATGGCTAAAGCGGTAAAATCTGAGATAGGTTCGATCACGTGGTCAGATCATGCAGACGTATCTCTCACATTGGGAAACCTCGCAACGGCTTCCCCGTGGAATTGGAGACTGGGCTCAGGTTTACTGCAAGATAAGAACACCCAAGAAGAAATCCGTAAAGAGATCAACACGTACTTCCAATAAAACGACACTGAAGGTATGTCCCCTACTATTGTATGGGCGGCCCATAAAGCGGTGATTTGGGGCACATGCATCAAATTGGCAACAAGGAAAAAAGCAAGAAAAATGAAGGCCCTGACACAACTATTAGAGGCGCTGAGACAGACTGAACATAGACATAAGACGGCACCCACACCGCAATTATATGAACAACTGAGAGAGACCAGGAGGTCCATATCGGAACTACTCCTGGAAGATACGGCTAGGGCAATGGCGTGGACAAAAAGAACGTATTATGAGAAGTCCAATAAAATGGACACAATGCTGGCCAGAACCCTGCGCCCCAGGCAAAACCGGACCCCCATCACGGCGATCAAACATCCAGACGGGACAACACCAACCGACATCAACAGGATATTCACGGACTACTACAAACAACTATATAACCACTCACCTAGGACCACGAGCGCACAAGCAGAATCGCTCAAAAACATGCAAGCCTTCCTGGACGACCTGGAGCTGCCGAAATTACCTACAGTAGCATCAGCACAACTAAACGAACCCATTAAGACAGAAGACATTGATAAGGCAATAACGGGACTGAAGGGCAATAAGGCTCCTGGACCAGATGGCTTTGATGGGTCGTACTATAAAACGTTCCGAGAAGAATTATCACCGAGACTGGAAAAACTCTTTAACCATTTCATGGATGGCGGAAACGCGGAGGGAGAAATGGCTCTGGCCAACATCATCCTCCTACAAAAGCCGGGCGGCAGGGACCCTACCCAACCAGCTAACTACAGACCCATATCCCTGATTAACCAAGACATTAAGATACTGGCAGACTGACTCAACCCCCACTTAAATACACTGATACACCCAGATCAGGTGGGGTTAATAACTGACCGCCAGCTTTTCGAGAATACCAGACGAAATGTTGACCTCATATGGAGACAAAAACAAGTTAACAAGCCAACCCTGGTAGTATCCATCGATGCGGAAAAAGCTTTTGACAGGGTCGCATGGCCCTACCTCTTCGGGCTCCTGGAGCATCTGCGCTTCCCAGACAGATATATAGCCCCAATCAAAGCGATGTACGCCCAAGCTTCCGCCCAGGTTAAAACACTCGGGGCAAATCCCGAACCCTTTAAACTAGGAAACGGGACATGCCAAGGATGTCCTCTATCCCCATTCCTGTTCGTGCTCACATTGGAACCGTTACTACAAGCACTACGACAACACCCGCACATCAAGGGGATAAAAGTTGGAGGTCGGGAGTTTCTCGTCTCGGCATATGCGGATGACGTCTTCCTGACCCTCACAGACCCGACAGAATCCTTAGGAACGTTACAAGAAACCCTTGCCCGATTTGGAGTTTTCTCCGGCTACAAAGCCAACTTAGACAAATCCAGCGCTCTTCCGCTGGGGGTCTCGGCGGGGGACGTGACGGCATTGGGGAACACCTACCATATACCCATAGTTACGAATCATCTCAAATATCTGGGGGTACTACTGCCAAGCGACCCTGATAAAATGTATAGCCTTAATTACACCCCGCTTATACGAACCCTGATTCGAGACATAGATAAATGGCAGGACAGACCCATATCCTGGATAGGCCGCCTGCATACTGTTAAGATGAATATCCTCCCCCGCATATTATTCCTTTTTCAAGCGCTACCGGTAAAGATCCTAAAATCAGACCTTGCACACCTACAAAGGGCTATAGGGAATTTTATCTGGCAAAATCACTGCCATAGGATATCCAGGAATATCCTATACAGACATAAACAGAGGGGTGGGTTGGGCCTACCACACTTATACTACTATTACCTAGCAGCCCAACTCGCACAGGTGGCCATGTGGCACGCGCCTTAAGAAGAGAGGCGATGGGTGGACCTAGAGTCCCTCATGACTGGACTAGATCTCCCGCAATATCATATGTGGGTCCCAAGGCAAGACAGACCTATCCTACGGGCAACGTGCCCAGCAATTCTGAACTCCCTGAGAATTTGGGACACGACGGCAGTAAAATACAAATTGCCATCGTCCCCATCACCTCTCACACCCCTCCTGAGGAACAGGGATTTTCCGCCAGGAATGTCAGCAAGGGATTATAGGAATATAGAAAGGGTTGGCATACAAAGAATTTGTCATATGTACGATGGAGACCAATTGGTATCCTTTGCACAACTACAACAACTAGCACACCTCACCCCAACAGACTTCTTTAGGTACATGCAAATTAGGGACTACGTGCAACAACCAAGAATACAACAGGCAGCCTGAGGTACCCAAACTTTCTTTGAGAAGATGTGTCTCAAAGAAATTGCACAACGAGGACTCATCACTAATATATATGCACACCTTTGCTCAGAAACACAAGAATGGGGAACCTTAGCATATACGGACGCATGGGAAAGGAATTTAGGGGAAGTGCTAGGAGTGGAATGGAGGGAAATATGGGAGGCCAACACCTCAGTATCCATGTGTGTAACCCACCAGGAACAGGCGTACAAAACTATGTTTCGGTGGTACACCACACCAGTCAAATTGCACTGTATGCGCCAAACACCCACTGACTAAAGGGTACCTATATTTACATGTTGTGGGAATGCCCCCTAGCATAATCCTACTGGTTAAAAATACGCCACCTGATAGAAAGAATATTCCACAGAGCGCCGGTCCTGAACCCATGGACATACTTACTAAACAGACCCTTAGACGATTGGACACGAAGGGAACAAAAACTGATCCATAAGATCACACTGGCAGCTAGGAAGGCACAGGCTTGGCTACAAACGATACTACCGCCCATTCAAAGGGTTATATCCAACCTAAAAGAGATACACCTCATGGACAACTTAACCGCCCGACTGAAAGGAACATTACCTAGTTTCGACAAACTATGGGACCCATGGCACAATAGTGACCTGGTCTGAGAGACCCGCTCACCCTGACCCACACGCGTGAAGGGGGGGAACAACTCAAGACCGAACAAAAGAAGTACCCACAACAGGGGCTGGAAATACCCCCACGGACCCAGATAACGTATCAGGATACATTGCCCTGCCGCAAGACTCCATCCCCCTACCTCCCCCTCTCTCCATCCCACCACTCCCCTGCACTCTTCCTTTTCTCACCTCTTTCTTCTATCCTCTACTCATATACTGTACCTCCCCCTCATATTATTTCTATATACTTTTTGCGACACCACAAGCTATTATGTGCTAAGCAGAGTAGGATACCAACCTACCTAGGCACTGTACACTGTATAAAGCCCACTTTCGAGGTTAACAAATGTGACACCATTATTGCGTTTTCCAATGTTTATTATACATTTATATGGTAGTGCACTTACATGCAATGTATGATATTTTCAGTTACTGTTTAACAAAAGAAAAACCCTTGACACAGAGACAAGTTGACCTATGGCTTCACTGTTTAATGCTTATATTCAGGAAAGCAAATGGTGGCCTATACCGTGACTACATGGGCTTCGGCGTAAGCCGTGATGCAACTGTGTTTATTCATGTCGGCGTAAGCCGTGATGTAACTGTGTTTACTCATGATTTATCTGTCAAGTGAAAAATAAAGAAAAAAAAAATAATGTAACAAAAAGCAGTGGGTATATCAGGTTGTGGCGTGTAAAATAGCCACATGGCTAATGTAAGCTCCGTCTCCTAGTACAGCATAATTTGAGACGTGTTTCGCACAGCCAGGTGCTTCTTCCAGTCGAGATAAAGTGCTACGTCACTTGGTCCTGATTAAATACGAATTCTGTTTGAGTTCATTGGTCGATTCTCAAGCCTTCATTTGTATGTATAATTGTACTAGAAGCTAATTAAGGAATACTGGATTATTTTAAAACTCAAAAGCAGTAACAGATATATACTGCAAAAATCACAATGCTTATAATCTAAAAATACATTTATGAGACTGTTTTGTCCTGTTTGGACATCATCTTCCTTGGTGGGGAATATATCACCTACATCTTGTGGATTAAGCAAAACCATTATTTTGCTTTTCCTTTAATCTTGTTTTTTTATTATTATATTTTTAGATATGTTTTACATTTTCTAAACAATTCGTTAGAATCTTGTGAGGAGATAAGAGATAAATGGAATGTAGAACATATCAGTACTTGAAATAGCAGAACATTATATAATTCAAAACATATCTTTCTCTTTTAACCTTTTCATGTTTTTTTTTTTTTTTGTGTTAGGCTATCAAACTTTGTATACATATTCATTGTATAAAGTAATGGCAACATTTTGTTGTTATCCTGTTATGGCTTAATGATCTTTTGAAAATGTTACCACTACATAATACTATGAGAGAGTCGATGTTCATTTTACTAGTTATTTTTAAAATGCAAGATGCAAGTATGATATATTATCAAAGTCATAATTAGTATGTTTTAGAAATTCAAATTGAAATGCATGGGATACAAATAATGCTTATTTTAATAATGAACTGTATTCACAGCATAAGACATTTATTATTTGTTAAGTTATGCAGCTTTGCCAAATGTATGATATTTAATGCAGATGGAATTAGACAAAGTCAAGATGTGAGACAAAGCTTTTTCGTAGTTTCTGCAGAAATAGAAATGTTTCTGAAACCCTTGTGTCTCCTGTAGTTTTGTTGTGTCTCATAACACATTAATCCTGTACTGTGGTACTCTAGACTTTTTTAGACTTGTTGTAACAAGTATCTTGAGTTACTAGAATATTTCCCTATCTATTTATTGGCTTGGATATTAAATGTTCATTACCTATTTGAATGGTTTTTTTTGTTTGTTTTGTTTCTTTTTATTATAGTTGAAACAACAAAATTGGGCAAAATGCTTCACTGTGCTACACTAGTTAAGTATCTGGTTGTCTAACACTCGCAGTATACTTTTATAATGTGATCTTTTAAAATTATTTTACATTTTTATTTAATCCAGCTATATGTCTGTCTAGATGCAGATACTAAATTGTACGCTAAAATGCTGGTTTTGCAACTTAAACAAGCGCTTCCCCTTCTAGTCTGTCCGAAAAGGGGGGCTTTGTTCCCGGTAAAGAGGCAAAGGATAATATTATCTAATTATTGAGTGTGATTCATCTGGTACAGTCTTGTTGAGCCCTTTGCTGGTCCTCTTTATCAATGTGTGAAGGCATTTGACCGGGTGGACTGGCGGTTTTTGCTCTCTACATTGCGCAGGATGGGATTTGGAGACAAAATTCTGATGTGAATCAAAGTGTCATAAACATGCCCCACAGAGCAGGCCAGAGTTAATGGTGTGCTTACGGATTGCATTGACATCTCCAGTGGGACCAGATAGTGCTGCCTCTTCTCAGCTTCTATTTGTGCTCAGTTTGGCAGCTTTTCCAGAAGTCATATGTATGAATTCCTACATTAGAGACTTTCCAATATCAATAACAATCTGATATGTCCCAACCACTCCTATCCTTTCCTAATATTCTCAAGGAATTCCACACATATGGAAGATTTAGCAATTTGAAAATAAACAAAGACAATTTTGAAATATTGTTTAAGCAGCATTCACTAGACACATTATAGAGACGCTATAGTCAATAGACTAACTACAGCTTAATGTAGTTATTCTGTTGTCTATAGCATGTCCCTGCATGCCTTTTGCTGTAAACATTGTCTTTTCAGAGAAAGAGTATTATTTACACTACAGCCTAGGGACACCTCCAGTAGCCAGTCCTCTGATGGCCACTGGAGGTGCTTCCTGGGGCAGTGCTGCAGATACACTGCACTATCCCCATAGAGATGCATTGATTCATTAAATCTCAATGAGGAAATGCTGGGAAAACATTGTGATTGGCTAAAACCATAAATTCTGATTATGTCAGCCAGGGAGGTGGATTGGGGGTGGTGCCAAACCTGATGCTGGAAATAAGGTGAGTTTTCACCCCATTTGAGTGGAGCAAGGTGGGCGGCAGGGGGCTAAATCGTGTTTTTAACACTATAAGGTCCAGGAGTACATGTTTGTTCCTGACCCTATAGTGTTCCTTTAAGTGCCTTAATATCTAAACCAAAATTATCTTCTTAAAAAATGAAATGTATATTGTATCTTTATTTCAGCTGCTCTTTAATTTTTTATTTTATTTTTTTGTAATTGCATAAGTCCAAAATATTGAATATTTCATTATGGAAGGATAGTATCCATCTGTTGCAGGAATTTTTCTCTTTTAGATGGTGCAAGGAGCAAGTTACCGTATATACTAGAGTATAAGCCGACCCACCTAATTTTACCACAAAAAACTGGGAAAACTTATTGACTGGAGTATAAGCCTAGGGTGGGAAATGCAGCAGCTACTGGTAAATTTAAAAATAAAAATAGATACCAATAAAATTACATTAATTGAGGCATCAGTAGGTTAAATGTTTTTGAATATTTATTTACAGTGTGTGTATATAATGAATGCAGTGTGTGTGTGTGTTTATGTAGTGTGTGTATATAATGAATGCTGTGTGTGTATATTTATATATAATGAATGCAGAATGTGTGTGTTTGTGTGAATGCAGAGTGTGTATTTGTGTGAATGCAGTGTGTGGAGGTCATTTTTATTATTTTAATATTTTTATTTATTATTTAAATATATAATTTTAAACTTTTTTTTATTTTTTGTCCCCCCCTCCCTGTTTGTTACCTGGATAGGGAGAGGGGCTATGGCATTCCCTGGTGGTCCAGTGGCATGTACTGAGCAGTGGGGGAGGGAGGGGGGAGGGCAGCAAGCTGTTACTTACCTTTCAGGCAGCTCCCTTCAGCTCCCCTGTGTAAATCTTGCGGTCTGCGTGCTGCGCGGAACGTTGCCATGGTAACATGTGGCAACGCTCTGACGGCCGCAGGACTCACGAGATTTAGACAGGGGAGCTGAAGGGAGCTGCTGGGGAGGTAAGTAACAGCTTCTGCGGACCACCCCACAGGACAAGCCCGGCGGTCCTGGTCTGTATTATGGCAATGTAAGTTGCCATAATACAGACCCTCACTCGAGTATAAGCCGAGGGGGCTTTTTCAGAAAAAAAAATGTGCTGAAAAACTTGGCTTATACTAGAGTGTATACGGTAATTATCTGGGCATACAGGTGCCTTTCTGATCTTTCCAAACATTATCAATAATTTTTGTTCAGCTATTGCATACTTTTTTGTGTGGCTATGAAGACATGGATGGTTCCTTATATATCATGGTTTGGCTGTACCAATGCAGTAAAAATTTACTTTCTGACGAGATGTTTTAGACCACCTCAATGAAGATCTCTAAAGACTTTTTTGATTCACTTCTTACAGCTATCTTGCTATCTTGATTTCATATGGCATGTTTGTACATCCCCGGTTTAAATTGCTCAGCTGATACTTCCTAAGTCCCAGCATGGAATAAGTCTACCTTCGTTTATTAAATATTATCAGCACACTTTACCAGAATAGTGAAGGGGCACCGGTGGTGGTGGTGGATGGGGTGATTGAATCTTGTCCCAGATGGACAATGGAGAATCTGGCAGTTTCCTATCAGAAGCTGTGTCACTTGATTCAGTGACGATCCCAATGTCATTGCCTAAGAATCCCTTAGAGGGAATCCCTTAGAGTAGTAGTAGGGTGGGGGTACAGAAGTAGAACTTGGGACCAAGGTTAATCATACAGAGTTCATCAGTTTCAATAACAATATCTGTAACAGTTTTAGGTAACAATTAGTTGCGCGACAGTTTTTGTGGTGCCAACGTGGTCATTTGCTGTCGCCTCTTGACTCTTTGTCTTGTAAGGGAAGGGTACAAGACCGTGGTTCTAGTGGGGGGTAACACGGTAGTGCACGTTATCAGTTTGTATCATCTTTATCAAGATTGCTGTTGAGTCGCGGTTTGTGCCTTTGGGTACCCCGTGCGTCAGTGTTTTTGAAGTATGGTCGGTCTTAGTTTGTGCGGCTCCCATCAGGGAGGTTGTGGGGTGCTAGAGGGGGTGGGAGCGGGACGTGTGGGTGGGACGTGGGGAAGGGTAGTCAGGAAGGCAAGGTGGCCCTTGCGCCAAGTGATTGGGCCCGATGTGTGGCTTTTTGTGGCTGAGCATGGGGGCTCCTGGTGAGAGTTTCGCCAGGTTTGAGTGATGTGGATTCAAAGTTGTGTGTTGCCCTCCAGATGTTCTGTGTGTTTGTCCCTGTTGGGACTGCCATCTGGGATGGGTCGTGTTGGTCATGGCCACTTTGGGTGGATGTCGTGTGTTGTGGGTAGTGGTTTGCCGATTTCGGTCTCGTGGTATGTGGTCGTGAGCATTTTCTTTTTGGGATCATTACCCTCATCTATGAAGTTGTGTGTGTGCATCCCACTTGTTGCGCCCTGATGTTGTTGATTTCGTGATGGGTTTGCTCATGTCCCTGTGTAAAGTGGTGGCCTACCTTATGTCTACTCGGGTCAGGGCTCGTGCTTGTATTGCGTTATTTTGGGTTCGACTTTGTGTCGTGGGTGCCAGCTGTCTGTCGAGTTGGAGTGGCCCATGGGGGTCATCACGTTTCATGCAGCTGGGGGGGCGTGTGTGTGGCGGGTTGTGTGCGGAATAGTGTAGGTGTTAGTATCCGGTGTGGTTTATGTGAGTGGTTGGGGGAGGTGGGGTGTGGAACGGAAAGAGGAGCGGTTCGGTTTGGAAGACGGGGGGACCGGTATGGTCCTCGGGGGGGTTTCTTCCTTGGGTAGTCTCGCCCGCCTGGTCTGTCCCGCAAAGTGGGTTGTCTCATATAGTTGGGAATTCGTTTAGCCATGGGTCCCAAATTTTGTTGAAGTGTTTTGTGGTGTCATGTACGAGGGTGGTAAGTTTATCCATGTTCATGGCTTCGTTAATTTTCAGTTTTATGAGTGTCATTGTTGGGGTGTCTGAGATCCCCCATTTTTCTGCGATTGCTCGCCTGGTGGCTAGTGCCAGTTTGGCTATGAGTTTGTTCTGTGCTCTGGGGATGTCTCTGAGGGGTCTGGATACTAGTGGTGTGTAATGCCTGTGTCTCCAATTGCGCTATTTGTTGCCACAGTGTAGCCACCCTGGGGCACTCCCACCACATGTGTAGGTATGTTCCCCTGTTCCCACACCCCTTCCAGCAGAGGTCAGTGTCTGTTTCATTTGTTTCAGGCGTAGTGGGGTGAGATACCATCTGAGGAGGGTCTTGTACGCTTGCTCTTTGTGATTGACACAAATCGATATTGTTGCTGTGGCTTCCCAGATGGCTGCCCAGTTGCCTTGTTCCCCGATGGGGCCCAGGTCTCTTTCCCAGGCTGCCATGTAGGGCATAGAGCCTTCCCGTGTGTTTCTACTTAACAGGGAATATATCGTAGATATTTGTCCCTTGTGGAGTGGATGGTTGTTGCACGCTCTTTCTAGTGGGGTGAGGGGGGTGGTGCTTGCTTTCCGTAGGGCTGGTGTATCCACGAAGCTGCGGATTTGTAGATATCAGAAGAAGTCTCTTGTGGAGAGAGGTCTGTTGGGGGAGGTCCGCGAAGGGTATTATACTTAGTTTTTTGTAGAATTGGTGGATGTGGGTCAGGTCATTGTCCTCGAAATGGGTGAAGTCCCTCGGGGACATGCCTGGTGTGAATTTTGTGTTCTGGAGAATGGGCATTAATGGGGAGGGACGCGAGGTGAGGTCGTGCTTCTCGGTAACTTTATCCCATATTTTGATCATGGTGAGGACTGCTGGAGAGGTGTGTGGGGGGGTGGTCTGGTGTCCTTTGGGACCCAGATGTATAAGGAGGGGAAATCTGATCCAAATATGTTGTGTTCCAAGTCGACCCACCTTTTGAGGCTAGGGGCGGCATGGAGTTGGATTGTTTGTGTCAATTGGGCTGCGTGGAAGTATTGAGTGAGATTGGGAAGTCCCAGTCCTCCCTGTTTGTTTGGTATATACAGTGTTTGGCGTGCTATCCGTGCTCTTTTTCCAGGCCCATATGAACTTGTCTATTTTGGTTTGCAATTTTTTTGAGGTGAGTATCGGGATTGGGAGGGTTTGGAAAAGGTATAGGAACCTCGGGAGGAGATTCATTTTGATTGAGGTCATCCTACCTATCCATGAGATTGTCATGTCTTTCCATGTGTCGAGGTCTTGCGTGGCGCTGTTGATCAGGGGTGTGTAGTGGTTTGTGTGAGGTCTGCTGGGAGTGTGGTGCCCAGGTATTTGATGGCTGTGTGCTGGTACGTGAACGGGTGTCGCGTTTGGAGTGCGTGGAGTTTGGGTTGGTCTACCTGGATCGGGAGGGCTTCGGTTTTTCCCAGGTTGAGTTTATAACCAGAAACGTATGCGTATTTCAATAGCTCCGTGGATAAGGGTGGGAGAGATTTCAGTGGGTCCGTGATTGTTAGGAGAACATCGTCCGCATACGCAGCGATCTTATATGTTTCCTCCCTGAACTCCTTGGATGTCCTTGTGGTTTCGAAGGACCTGGAGTAGTGGTTCGAGGGATAAGGCGAATAATATTGGAGAGAGTGGACATCCCTGTCGCGTGCCATTCTTAATGTGTAAGGAGGGGAGCGTGGTGGAGTACAGGAGTAGGGTGGCTGTAGGGGATGAGTAGAGGGTTCTCAGTGCGTCGATGAAAGGCGTTGGGAAACCAAATTTCTGTAGCGTTGCGAATAAAAAGGGCCAAAGTAGTCTGTCAAAAGCTTTTTCTGCGTCAAGGGATAAGAGCAGGGTTGGGAGGCGTCTGCGGTCAGCATACCAGATGAGATCGAAGGTACGTCGGGTGTTGTTACTGGCCTGTCTGTGTGGGATGAATCCCACTTGATCTGGGTGAATGAGTCGGGGAAGTAGGGGGTTAAGTCTTTCTGCCACCACCTTTGTGAATAGTTTGACATCAACATTTAGTAGGGAGATTGGTCTGTAATGTCCGGGGTCAAGATGGGACTTGCCGGGTTTTGGTAGGAGGCATATGTTCGCTTGCAGCATGTCGGGGGGAAGAGGGTCCCCCAGTAGTAGTGAGCTGAAGAGTTCGCTTAGTTGTGGGAGTAGTGCTGCCGCAAAAGTTTTATAAAATAGACCTGTAAAGCCGTCTGGGCCCAGGCACTAATTCGGTTTTAGAGTTTTGAGTGCTTTAGCTATTTCTTCTGGTGTGATTTCTTCTGATAGTCGGTTAGCTCCTTCACGTGTTAGTGAGGGTAGGGTGGTAGAGTCAAGGTATTCGTTGATTTTGGTTGTTAAGAGTGCGGGATCACGTCTGTGTTGGGGGCTATGGTCGTACAGTTCCGCAAAGTATTCTTGGAATACAGTTGCTATTTGGTCTGGTGATTCCTGTGGTTTCCAGTCTTTTGAGTGAATTTTAGTGATATTTTTGTGGGCTGCTCTGCGGTTAAGTTTACGGGCGAGTAACGTATCTGCCTTATTGGACTTTTCATAGAAAAGCTGGCGGGTCCATTGGAGGGCTTTGGCTGTGTCTACGGACATGAATTCCTTTATAGCTGTCTGGAGTTGTTGTACTTTAGTGGTCAGGTCTGGCGTGGGTTGTTTTTTGAAGGCGATTTCTAGTTGGCGGAGTTCTTTTAGATTTTGTTCTAGCTTCGCTAGACGCTGTTTTTTGTGGTGAGCAGCTTGGCTAATCAAGGTGCCCCTGATTACCGTATTGTGTGCGGCACATAGGATTCCCGGTGAGGTGACCGAGTGTGTGTTTAGGGAGAAATAGTCCGCGATGGCCTGGGAAGTGGTGTCTCGGATTGTAGGGTTATGAAGTAAAGTAGGGTTTAGGCGCCAAGACCATCGGCGGGTGATGTCCGGTGGGTTCAGAGTGAGATTTCAGCGTGGTCTGACCACGTGATTGATCCGATAGATGTGGATTTGATCAGAGGTAGTACGGATGGGGACGTCAGGAATAAGTCAATACGCGAGTGGGATCGGTGTGGGTGGGAGTAGAATGTATAGTCTCGGGACGCTGGATGTTGGGCCCTCCATACGTCTATGAGGCGTGTGCGCTTGAGAAAGTTTTGGAATAGTTTACCGGATTAAGTCAAGAGATACTATTTTACTATTTGTACCACTTATTCTGTATCCATTTCACCATATATTTAAGAAGTCTGATGTTGTATATGTTCTTATTACAGATTATTTAATATTTCCAACTGTGTTATTCTTCCGTTGTATTGCACAGTCCTGCTACATATATTGCAACCCAGTATAGCAGCACTGGGTAATTTTATCTGCATTTGATTCTACATTTGTTGATTTTATATACCTCCCCCCTTTTTTGATATCTATGAGGTTTCGGACCGCAGAAATTTTGGAACGCATGTGCGTTCCATAAGGGCAGTAAGCCTATTGGCCGGTCGGCCAGTCAGGAACACGCATGCGTCTAAACGAGGTGGCACGCAGACGCTGTATAACAAGCCCCGATTGGAACGCATGTGCGTTCCATCTCGATGAGTTGCGGAAATGGCCGCCGACGTGTGAGTCACACGTGCGCCCGACCCCAACATGCCCCGGAAGTGATCTTTGACAATGGTTGGAACGCACGATGCGTTCCAGATTAACGATTTACAGGAAGGAAGAGTCTGATTGGCGGAGAGGGTCCGGCGGGAACCCCATAAAAAGGGAAACATTTGAAGTGAACTTTATCCAACTGAGGAAGCCTGATTGAGAGGCGAAACGCGTTTTGGACACTTGGACACCTTATTGAAGGACACTTTTTAAAAGACTTTAACTTTGGATTTATTTTATATCACTTTTGCACTTTAACCAGTTGTATTCTGGTAAAGCATATTGATTTTAAGCGTTTTTTAAAGAAATAAACCTACCTTTGAGCAGATATCTAAGTTTCCTGCTACTTCATTTCAAGACAACCAGCACAGGTGAAGAAGGACAACCAGGATTCTAGCAGTATATAGGTTTGGACAACCTTTGAATGGTCCAAAGGAGTATACAAAGAGAGTCATATGAGGGTATGACTCCAACATTGTGAGTGCAATTACTATTTACTTATCTCATTCTACGTTATTGTATAGACATACTACGCTATTGTGCATATACCCTTGTTTTACAGATTATCAAAGACTCAAGCGGTTCCACCTATACTTTTGTATATAACCTAAACTAGCGCCTGTGCGCTTATGGAGCCTAGCTGCGTGCTATATCTTTTACATTGGTATTTTTGTGGGGAGGTCGAAGAGATCTAGGAGACAGGCATGGAAGGTCGTAGTTCATCCCAGGTGGTGTCGCGCCCCCCTCCCCCCCCGGGCTGATGGTGGTTAGGTAGTGAAGTTGTGCCCTTGGGGTTAAGGCCCTGCATTGGCTAGTACAAGGCAATATCAGCTGGGGTTAGGGGCAAGGTAGTGACCCCAGGCGGGACTGGGCCCGCCCGGTCAGTCCGTAGATTTATCTCGAAGCGAATGTATCCGTGGGGGGTGCCAGTGGTTTGCTATTAGATTAGCGGGGTAGTTTCCCCGTCAGGGGGGGTCCAGCAGCGATTCGTGGCAGGTGTGGAGGGGGTGCTCGGCTACATTCCGAGGGCCCCGTGGAGGTCAGGTCTCCATCGTGAGGTCACTTTCAGAGGCTTCTGGCCAGATGCGGAGGAAAATCTCCTGGACGGTGGTGAGGACGTCCTCTGGGGTAACCGTTTCGGGTAGGCCTCAAATTCTGATATTAATTCTGCGGGATCTATTGTTGAGATCTTCTAGGCTGTCTTCCAGTTGGACTATCCTGTCCTGCATGGTGAGGATTTCTTGATCGTGGGATTGATTTGTTGCGGTTAGGCCCAAGATGTCGTGTTCGGCCTGTGTTGTGCACGCTGTAAGCGCATCTATATCGCTTCTGAGGCCCGACATTTGTTTTTCGAGTTCCGCCGCTGTGTATGCCTTAATGTCCGAGGATGTTTCCTTGAGTAGTTTTCTCAGGTTGCCCATCGTAAGGGGAGCCGTGGTATCCTCAGGAACCTCGCTGTCGTCCGAGTCTGAGCCGGAGTGCTGTGTGGTCTGGGCCGAAGATGGCCGCCCCTGCTCTGAGGCGTGGAACAGCGTGGCCACCGATGTGGTTTGTTCCCTACGTTTTTTATTACCGCCCATGATGATTTTGTGGAGAGGGCAGTTTTAGCAATATGTGGTGCTCACTTTTTGTTATGGATGGCTGTTGTAATTCGCTGATGTTAGCGGATTGTGTGCTCGGGGGTGAGGGAGCTCAGGAATCACACGTCCTTCTTCATCGGCGTTCAGGCTCCGCCCCCTCCAATTGATCCATTTTTTAAGGCGATCGCCCATCGAGTAAATATTTTCAGATCCTTAACTCAGTTTGAGGAATGCATGTGTGGTTAATCACTCCAATGAGGTATATCTGTTCTATATCAAATTCTTTTAACTGGTTCCTAGGTTATTCCTCCTCGTTTTGCAGCACATTTGGAAAAGGATTTGGATAGACGTTTCTCAGAAGCGTAGTAATGAAATATCATAAAACTTTTCATCAAAAACTGTCTCAGCAGTAAATATCAAGAAACCAATCACAAAGTCCTATCAAGATGGTATCTAATGTGGTGGGACTGCCCTGTACTTATACCTTTCTGGAAAAGGGTGTGAGCAGCTTTAACCCAAGTTGTTGATGATGGGGTTGGATTCTCCCTGGCAGCTTTGATTCTCTCTAATAGGCTACCAATATCAAAATATATAAAAGACTATCCAATCACCTTTTGACCAAGGCCAAGACTCTGATTCATCCCATTTGGAGACAGAGTACCGCTACAACATTTTAGCAACAGTTAGCGGGATCCTTATTGGATCAGTCGACGAAGTGTCTGGTGACTTGACGCCCCTGGCTTGACTATGTAGCAAAACTAACCGCTGCTAGAGAGGTGATTTCAGCTGGAGATTATTTGGTTCCTACAGATTAGAGGCTTTCCTAGAGTTCACATTGTGATTGTGGTTTGATTGCATGGGTCATTAGCACTCTTATCTCCTTCTTTTATATGTTCTTTTCTTTTTGTTACCTCCATCTCTCCCCTCTCACCCTTATTTTTTCCTGGCCACACAGACATAACACACGTCATGACTCTGCTGAGAGTAGAACTGAAACATTCACAGTGTGGCTGTGTCTACTTTGTGCTCTTCAGTGAATATGATATAGTATTGTGTTATTGTTTGTTTGTATATTTATTTATTTTTTTGGTGCAAGTAAGAATAAAATATTGTACAAAATGCCTGGTTTCAAAACACTTTTATTATGAAAAGACAGAATATTTATGTCATTTAATTTAATATGCTGAGGAAGATCAAATGTACAATAACTAAGTGAAATATTTTTTTTCTTTATTTCTTATTTTTTACATAACACAAGATATTTAAATGCGCTAAATATAAAGCTGAAACTATGGTATTTTGCTTTTCAATATTTTGTGAATAATTAAAACAAATCCAAGCTCGCTCAAAGAAAAGCTAGATAAATATATTTGTATTGAGTGTTAGCATTTTCTGTTATGAAACATATAGCTTTTTTAAATGTTTTTATTTTTTTAATTCAGGTTGTTTAACCCCTTAAGGACACATGACATGTGTGACATGTCATGATTCCCTTTTAATCCAGAAGTTTGGTTCTTAAGGGGTTAAAGTTAAATGGACACTCAAAGCACTATAGCACACTGTAGCTGTTTTGCTGCCAGTAGGCCCCTGGCTCCATCCCATTGGTATGTGTCTAAACATTTTGACAAATACCCATACCCTGGTGTCCACTGTGTTTGGAGAAAATGAATTGACGAAAAGTACTGTGGGATGGTGTCAGGCAACTCATGGCACAATAACCACTACAGCTGTCTGTAGTGGTTATGGTACTTTTAATGCACATCTAAGGCTTAAGCTGCAGTACTATGTTGAATTGACAACAGGAGAGTAAAGGGTTACTCTGACCACCATGACCACTTCAGTTTATTGAATTGGTCATAGTGGTAGGAGTCTGTGCAGCGTTTCCTTGTGATGGAAAATATATTATTTTGTAAGTCTAGTCAATGTAAGCCCTGTACAGTTAACTTTATATATTCAGTTTTATTTGTAGATTTATCATTTAAAAAAATACTCCAAGCACCATAGCCACTATAGCACGTTGTAGTTGTTATAGTGCCAGGAATGCACTGGTGCCCTTGCGCCCCCAGGTAAGTAGTCAAACCATCTGTTAATTTTCCAGCAGCCGAAATCTCTTTTACTGAGCTAATCTCAGAGATGCATGACTTAATCAGCGTATGCCAATGACCTGGCCGTACACTGAAAGGTTTAACTCAGGAGAGCTAACATGATTCTATAGATTAGGTGAGCGGCCCCCAGGTAAGAAGTACTTACATTGGGGGGGAAGCCAGGGCACTCCTGCCAATATTCTCACTTCAGCCCACTTGGAGTCATATTAGCTTAAACTCAACAAAAAGACCATAATGATTTGAATTTATATTAACCTTTTGAAAAATTACTATACATACAATCAAACTAGGTTTTAATATAGTTATAGACTGGGGAAATATAAAATATTACTTATAAATTCTACCTAGTTCTTTTTAGCACCAACTGATCAAGCAAGCTCACCTTCAACCAACTCACACATGTTTACAATGGAACCTGGCCATAAACATCAAATGTGAGATACAGTCATTGGAAATAGAGCTGCTTTTTTATAATTAAGTTTCAAGTTGTTTAAAACTACCTTTGAGAGAATACCATGCACATTTCTTTGTACACCCCTTGTCTTGCTGTGTTGTCATGTAGGAATATGGTTCAGCCCTTTTCCACTGTTTGCATTTCACAAGTATAAGTATGTGTTTGTTGGGAGAGCTGTAACCGTTGCATATTGTGTTTCTACTTTCGAAAGTTCCCTAAATGTATACTATTTCTGCCAAGAGTGCAGCGAAATGTGGATGGTTGAACTTCCCAGTATTTTACAGGGTTTCCAAAAAGGCTGATCCCGCTGTAAAGAGATTTCTTCAGTTTGGGTCCCAATGGGCAGAAATCATTCACATCCACCTTTGCAATATTGTTAGAGTGTAGAAATATGACCTGTAATGACAGGAGTAGAATAAGCTGTAGACTTTAGATTTAAATCTGCTAAACAAGAGTTAAATGGTCACTGCCATTTATTTATTTAGGATCTCTTTTCATTATACCCCTTATATCTCAATGATTATAATCACCCTCTAACTTTATGAGTACTGATTGATAAATCCCAGCACAGTTTTCAAAACTACACTACAGTACAGTACAAAATTACACTACATTTTGATGCAGGTTTCATTAGTTGTAGATTGTATTTTCTGCACAAACAAACTAAAATATCCATTTTAACATCCAATAGACCAGGGCTTGACAAATTTGCTTGGAACCTAGGAGACAGCTAAAAAAGTTATGAGTCAGATTTTTAAATGTCAAAAATATAATTCTTTAAGAGACACTATAGTCACCAGATCCACTGCAGCTTAATGTAGTTGTTCTGAGATCTATATTCTGTGCCTACACGCTTTTCAATGTAAACATTGTCTTTTCAGGAAAAAGGCAGTGTTTACATTGCTGCCTAGTAACACCTCTAGTGACAGTCACTCAGATGGCCTCTAGAGGTGCTTCCTGGGTCAGTGTTGCACCTACGTAAATGCTCTCCATAGGGATGCATTAATTCAATGCATCTCTATGAGGTGAAGTTGATTGGCACATCATGGCATTTTGACATGCACAATAGTCTCCCAATGCTTTCCTATATGGAAGCATTGGATTGGCTGATATCGTCATGGACGTGGGGCCAGCTGCAGCATCACCAGCATAGCGTGGGGAAAAAAGGTAAGTAAAAACACCTTTCCCATGTGGTTGGAGGGGTGCAGATCACTAAACATACACACTCACTGACAGACACACAGACTGATTTGATACACATACTCACTGACCGAGAGAGAGACATTCACTGACAAACACACACATTCACTTACAGACAGACACACACTGACATTGCAGCAATCACAAATAATGTGTTTTGTTTTAAAGGAGCAATATATGGTCAGGAACGCAAACATGTATTCCTGACCCTATAGGGTTAAAACCACCTTCTAGCCACCCTCGTGCCCTCATGCCACCCTAAATATAGTAAAGTCTTACTAGTATTCAAGTCTGGAGCTGCTTGATTTGTCACTGTTTCCTTTTGACCTGGCCACTGCTTGCTGACATCATCAGAAGTGGTAGCCTGATCCAATCACAATGCTTCTCCATAGGATTGGCTGAGACTGACAAAAAGGCAGATCAGGGGCAGAGCCAGCTCAATTCAAACACAGCCCTGGCCAATCAGCATCTCCTCATAGAGATTAATTGAATCAATGCATCTCTATGAGGAAAGTTCAGTGTCTGCATGCAGAGGGTAGAGACACTGAATGTTTGGATGCATTTTAGGCAGCCATGACCCAGGAAGGATCTCTAACAGCCATCTAAGCAGTGTCCAGTGAAGTTATCACTAGGCTGTAATGTAAACACTGCCTTTTCTCTGAAAAGGCCGTGTTTACAGCAAAAATCCTGAAGGTAATGATTCTACTTACCAGAACAAATTCAATAAGCTGTTGTTGTTCTGGTTGTTCTGGTGACTATAGTCTCGCTTTAATGTGTCCACCTAGCCTCCCTACCTTTGGGAGCTCTCCATGTGCCCGCCGCCCACTTGCCTGTCTGTTTCCCTCTGATCTCCATAAGACTGGCTGTCTACCTGCCTTCCTCAGCTCCTCATGAGCTGGCAGGCCTCTGCTCCTCTCAGGCAGCCGGTCAGCTCAGGAGCTGAGTGGGCTCACATATCCTGTTGACTGGGATTTGTCAAACCCTGTAATAGACTATAGAAGTTATTTTGTAATTGTTTAAAATGGAACCTGTCTCCCAAAAAGAAAGCAAAAACTTGGTCTTAATATGTATATAATATTTTTTGTATAGTTTATTTTACTTATTGTAGAGGTATTAGGAATGTGCATCCTTAATACTTCATCTGCTAATAAACTAGTTTCTTTAATTTTTTGCTAGCCAATGCCAGCAACAACTGTTTATTCCAAGGTTGGCATCTCTGCATAACACAATCACTAAACCCACCTGCAAGTATTTTAGGTCCGACAATCCGGGAGGCACTCGTTTAAGCTTGTTGTTTTCTAAATGAATTTCTCTTACATTTGGTATATTAGAAAGACTTCCATTTTCCACCTCTTTTATTTTGTTGTGTCCTAAACCTAATCTAAAAATCAGAAACACAAAGGTAATACGTTATTTACAAAGATTACACTTTTGAATCCCTGTCGGAATGTTTTAACATATATCTATTCTGTAAAATGCATTGTGAACTTGTACATTTTCCACGTCCATGAATATGAATTATGTACATATTTTTTCTAGATTTCAAAAACAAAACAAAAGTGTGAGTAATAATTAAAATCTTAGATTGTTTATTTTTCTCTTGCAATCCTTTAAAAGGCGCTTGTCATGACAAATACAACTTATAGGGACACAAATCTGTATTTCTGACCCTAGTTAAAAGCACTATTTAGGTAGCTGACCCCTTCTAGCCTCTCTTAAATCGGATAAAACACTCACTTTTATTCCAGTGCTACGCGGGTCTGACCCCGCCCCCTATATGCCTCCTCGGGTGAGATCATCAGAATTGGCAGTCTCAGCCAATCCAATGAATTCTTATGAGAAAGCATTGGATTGGTTGAGATTTTCGATTCCGATAATCTCAGCCAAGAAGGTGGGCGAGGGCAGAGCCAATCAGCTTCTACTCCTAGAGAAGCATTGACTCAGCGCATCTCTATGGGGAAGGTTAAGTGTCTCCATGCAGAGCGTGGAGATGCTGAGCGTGAGTGCTGCACATTGTGCAGCTCTGACCCAGGAAGCACCTCTAGTGGCCTTCTGAGTGACTGCTACTGGAGGTGGCCTAGAGAGCAATGTAAACACTGCCGTTCCCCTGCATGATCTGCATGATGCAGCAGATATTAAAATTAATGAGACCAGGCAATGCTTTTTACTGTTGGAAGCCATAGTTTCCTGTTCTCAGCTGCAAAGAGCAGTACCCATTTTGGTCTTCTTATGTTGAAGCCAATCCATTTCGAGGTTCAGCATGTTGTGTGTTCAGAGTTGCTCTTCCACGTATCACTTTTGTAAAACCCCATTAATTGATTTACTGTCACCTTTCTGCGACATTGAAACAGTTTAATATTGTCACGTCACTGGTCTCAATAACAAGATGTTTTTGGTCCACTGAATGTTTATTTTTTGCACCATTCTCTGTAAATGTTCTAGACTATTGCATGTGTGAACATTCCAACAGTTGCTGAGATACCCAAGCCACCCTGTTTGGCACCAACAATCAAAGTGTCCAGTAAGTGTATAAAACAATAATATCAGCCTAAAGTGTAAAAAAATATTTACAGTACCTCTGAAGTTCTTTGTAACGTAAAAAGTCCTCAAGTTCAACATTTGCAATTTTGTTATGGTCAAGATGGAGCTCATGAATTGATGATGGCAAACCTAGGTTAGAATTAACATAATAAAAAAATAATTAGACTTTGAAAAGGAACTCTCACAGTGTTCACCAGGTATTAATTGGCCAAGAGGATTTATTTTATTCCATTAAATAAGTTACTTACAACAGCTGGTCTTAGTATCATATCAATCACTGTTAAACTGCACTACAAAATGAAAAACCATGGGAGGACATATACAGTGACAATTTTTTTTTCTATGCAATGTTATCACGAAAAAGATTGTGTTTATCTCAAACATGTCATAGTAGGTTTCATACTATGCATACTATTGTTAGCTAGTAAAGCACTGCTCAAATGGCTTCTGTCCTGTCTGGTGCCACAGTGGGACAATATTGACAGCATGCATCCTTTCTGACATGAACCGAACCGCTCTGGCAGATCCCTATAGCAATTCAGCCTTGTGTAAATTTTTGGGAGCTAAACTGGGCCACATCATTTCAGCAGCATTGGTCTTGGACTTTTTGACATTGTAATTTGATCCCCCGGAATAGGACTTGTTTTGGGGCTATTTCAGACCATGCCACAGTCTGTTCAGTACTCTGTTATGATCTTCTATACCCAAGTGTGCGTTTGATTATCTTGTTTAGCTTGACTCCGCTCTGTTTAGCAATTATCCCGATTTCCGTTCTCTTCAACTTTGGCTTGTTTTTTTTTGTGTGTCACTTGACTGTGGTTTGTTTCAGTTTAATCTGCTTCATACGGATAGATTTCGAACCAAATATAAACAATTGGAATGGAATAAAAATCAGATATACAATATTTATGGCTTATATCTTGTTATTCCTATCTGTGAAAAATATATAAATAGAATATTATTGTGATACAAAAATTAAATAAACAAATTTATATTTTGTATAATGTAGGTTAGAAGAATGTGGACTTGTGGGTATGTGGATTGATAAACTTCTACCGAATACTATATAAAAACATATATTTGTTTAATTAATTTTTGTATCGCAATAATCCTCTATTTATATAGTTTTCCCAGATAGGAATAACAAGATATTAGCCATAAATATTGTATATCTGATTTTTATTCCATTCCAATTGTTTATATTTGTTTCGAAGTCTATTATGATATAACAGGAACATTTTGGGCAAATAGCCCTCAGTAAACATGGCCAACGCACCCCTAGAATAGGAGGGACGTTTTTGCCGATATCATTCCCCAAAGAGGATATGACTTCTTATTACATCGACCAGAAATTACATCAAACTTAAACAACAGAGGATTCACTAGAGAAAAAGTGTAGAGTAGGTTAGCGCTAATAATATACAAAGGAGGCAGCAACCTTACAGAGGGTCACCCTCTAACCCTCTGGGATAAGGATGTACAGGAAAAAAGGGGAGAAAAGGCTGCGCCAAGAGATACAATAAAATAAGTCCCAATAAAAATATAAATAGGATATATATAAATATATATAAAAGTCAATATAAAAAGGAGGATAAATGTCTATGTTGCGCTGGTGTTCTCTCTTCTTATGATGCTTTGGATCCTCCCGTGATATGTAAAATATAAAAGGGAAAAGGACCAATGGTGCAGATTGTGGGGTACGTGGAAAATGAAGAATAAAAGATGTAATAAACTCACATTTATATGAGCTATAACCAGCTCAGGTGGAATGGGCGTTCTGCAGTATAATCCCTGCTAGTAGGATATCAGGAAATTCTGATCCACTGGTGCTGTCCAATTCTCAGGAGAAGGGAGAAAAATATATAACAGATAGTGCTCTCTGAAGATAAGATGTGGTATATACAAAACAAAATAAATATACTCACAGTATACAGTGCAGATGACACTGCACTTGAGATATGGCGTGGGTGGTATAATCCCCACCTTAGGATATATAAAATGCCAGGAAAGGATAATATAAAATTGGAGTGATAAAAATATATATAATAAAAATATGAATGGCACAGAGATAAAGCCAAACGTAATTTATTATTAAAAGTATACAATAAAATCCATTAACGCGTTTCACCTCAAGGGTTTTATCAAAATGGAATAAAATGGATTTTGATAAAACCCTTGAGGTGAAACGCGTTAATGGATTTTATTGTATACTTTTAATAATAAATTACGTTTGGCTTTATCTCTGTGCCATTCATATTTTTATTATATATATTTTTATCACTCCAATTTTATATTATCCTTTCCTGGCATTTTATATATCCTAAGGTGGGGATTATACCACCCACACCATATCTCAAGTGCAGTGTCATCTGCACTGTATACTGTGAGTATATTTATTTTGTTTTGTATATACCACATCTTATCTTCAGAGAGCACTATCTGTTATATATTTTTCTCCCTTCTCCTGAGAATTGGACAGCACCAGTGGATCAGAATTTCCTGATATCCTACTAGCAGGGATTATACTGCAGAACGCCCATTCCACCTGAGCTGGTTATAGCTCATATAAATGTGAGTTTATTACATCTTTTATTCTTCATTTTCCACGTACCCCACAATCTGCACCATTGGTCCTTTTCCCTTTTATATTTTACATATCACGGGAGGATCCAAAGCATCATAAGAAGAGAGAACACCAGCGCAACATAGACATTTATCCTCCTTTTTATATTGACTTTTATATATATTTATATATATCCTATTTATATTTTTATTGGGACTTATTTTATTGTATCTCTTGGCGCAGCCTTTTCTCCCCTTTTTTCCGATTCACTAGAGACATTGAAAAATACTTATTATTCGTTTTTGGGGTATATCTTAGATTGTGTCTTTTCACATTGTGTTTTATGTTCACTGTACAGGTGTTGGGGAAACACCTATTTACACTCTCAATATAAATCTTACCTTTAAGAAGTGCAACACTTGCATATACCCTATATAGTGTTTTTTAAAAAGTCAAGAAAAAACTAAAGTCTACTCTAGATTAGCCTACAAAAAAAACGAAACGTGTTGATGCATAGAGCGCCTCATGTCCCTTCAGTTATGATTCATAAGTATCATTACAACTATCAAACCAAGAGGCAGGTGAAATTTATTTATACTTAATTTGCTTAGTAATTATGGTACCTGATGTATTTTAAGAAGGTTTTCTTTAAATTATGATAGTTTAAAAAATAATACATTAAAATGTAAGCAAACATGAAATCATATATAGATCCTATGTAAAATATATATATAAAAAAAAAAATCTAAGTGATCAAAGCAAAACAATATTTTCATTGTATTTTAAGAGATAAGGCAGCATTTAAATATATATATATATATATATATACATATATATATATATATATATTTATTTTTATTTTTTTTACAAACCTTTAGGGATAGATGTCAGTTTAGCTTCTGCAATCCTAACATGGAACACTGTTAGTCCTTCAAAAGCTCCAGGCTCAATTCCCTCATTTTCAAGAGGATTTGCACTCATTTCTACAATACTCAAGAGAATAAATTTGTTAAGGTATGTGAAATTACCTGTAGGGAAGTTCCTGGACAAGTTTGTTATCGTATACCATAAACATTTGACCTGTGCAAGTGTTTACCAAAATACCAATAGCATGCTATGTATGTTCATGCATACATTTAAATATAAGGAATGTTGAAGTGCTAAAAACTTTGTAGCAACAGGAAAATTACAAAATAAAAATGAATTGCATTAACAATAAAGAAACAAAGATAAGAGCACGTAAGACCTAGTACAGTATTGAAGGCAGTGGTATCAAATTATATACCCAGGATATTCAAAATATTTATGTATTTATGGTACTTGTGCATGGAATTTTAGAATGCAATTATTTAAAAAAAAAAAATCTAATTGTTTGGTTTTGTGTTTTTTTTTTCTTTTATATTTGTATGTATTTATGTATGTAAGACAAAATAGGTTCTTTAACTCAAATATTTTTGAAGGCTGAGAAAAGCCCAACAAGGCTTGCCAGTTTATAATATTTCCCAATCATTGAAAATTAATTTTTTTGGCATCTTCTTACTCAATGTGCAATACCTGGCAGTGGATGATTTCAGTAGACATCTGTATTTTCTTTGAAAGTATTGCATTGGGTCGATAGTCTGCCAGGAGTTGTAGGCAGACTATAGTGATATCCAAAACAGTACTTCCTTTGGCCTTTGTGAGGTAAGTCTAAATATACTCAAAGGGACACTCCACTGCCCAAATACAAAATAAATAAAAATCACCCCAATGCAAACATGCATGCATTTAATTATGCCTTTTTTCATTGGGTGTATATCTAAAATAGCTTGCAAAACATGCAGATCTCTTGTCTGCTGCATTTGCAAACCCTCCACTTCTAACCCAATCAATATTTCCAAGCCATACAATACTCGAAAACTGGCCAGTAGAACTGTCAAATGTGTGGCTTAAAAAAATCTCTGAATCTAATTATTCTAAGTTGATACAAATGGAATTTTATATTGTTACCCATTTGTATTCCAAACTATGTTTATGCCTGGTAAACTTGTATTATCTCTATATTACAGACATGAAAGACCATAATGATAAAAACAAACTGTTTTAAATTTAATTTAAGATAACTGGTTAGTCTAGCTGTGGTTTTGTGATAAATATAGAATACCATCACTTGTACTTTATTGAGTTTTTGTACTTGTCATAAATATAATAGAGCATCTGAGAATGAAACTTTGGAAATAATGAATAATGTTTGACATATTTACTATGAATTGAGAGAGATTACAGCAAATACCAGAAGATAAACCTACCTAAAACATGCAGAGAATCTATGCCTTTAAAATTATTCTTTTGTATTTTCTTTACTTTGTTGTCATGAATTCTCAGTTCCGCCAATGATTGTGGGAGATTGGATGGAATCTCTGTTAATTGGTTGTGTGAAAAGTACAGCCTCCGTAATTTCTTTGTGGACTGGAATGCTTTTGGATGAACTTTGTATACCTTATTGTTGTTTAGAAACAAGGCCTGGATTTACAAAATATTAATGTTATAGAGGTCACATGACTGGATCAATTGAACAAATACATTTCAGTTAATACATTTCAATTAATCCTATTGCTTTGGTTTTAGCACATGTGCATAAATTCTGATTTAGTATTGTGTTTTCCATAGAACTTACGTAAAGGTTTGTTAGACCCTGCAGATCCTTTTCTCTGATCTCTTTGATTTTGTTATTCTGGAGATCCAACAGTCGAGTGTCATGTGGAATTTTATCTGGTATGGCAGTCAAACCTGTTGATTATACATAACACCATATCAGGGCTGGTGCAAGCAATTTTGCAACCCTAGGCAAACAAAAATGTGTCGCCTCCTCCCACCCCGTATGTTCTGCCCACCATGTGACATCACAATACCCCACCCATATGATCTGCCATATGAGCCAGCACCAGCGCCACACAGTGTCTCTTCTCTGAAAAGGCAGTGTGTTAACATTAAAAAGCCTGCAGGGACAGGCTATAGACACCAGAACCACTACATTAAGCTGTAGTGGTTCTGGTGACTATAATGTACCTTTAATGTGAGGTAAATTAGAGATTAGTGCCACTAATAATATACTCAATTGCCTTCTTACACCAGATGAAGACACGAGCATGATGATGGGCTCAGGCTGCAGTCTGGCTCAACTGGTCTGGTGTTAAAACAGGCTCACTGGAGGCAGTGCTCACAAAAATAAACAAACTGGAAACGGCTCCATATTTTGGGGCCCCTTACACAGATAACGTCTGGGCCCCCAGGGCATGACCGTGAGTATGCCTACAAGGTCCACCCATGAGTTCGCTCACAGGGAATGAAGTGTATGTGTGTAGGGGATGTGTTATTGTAGAGGATGTAATGTGTGTGTTCTTATGGAATGTAGTGTATAGGGTTACCAGTTTATGTAAGGGATGCATTATGTGAATCTGTGTTTGTACGTGTAAGGGATGCAAGGTGTGTTTTTATGTACGTAATGTAATGCAGTGTGTGTGTCTGTAATGGGTGCATCGAGTGTGTGTAAGAGATGCATTAAGAGAAGCAGTGTGTGTGTGCAAGGGATGCACTGTGTGCTTCTCTGTATGTGTGCAAGGGCTGCATTGTCTGTGTGTGTGTGTGTGTGTAAGGGATGCATTGTGTGTTTGTGTGTGTGTGTAAGGGATGCATTGTGTGTTTGTGTGTGTGTGTAAGGGATGCATTGTGTGTTTCTGTGTGTGTACTGGAAGCATGGTGTGTTTCTGTGTGAGTGTAGGATGCATTGTATGTTTCAGTGTCTGTATGTGAGTAGGGATGCATTGTACGTTTCTGTGTATGTGTAAGAATGCATTGTGTATGTGTGTAGTGTGAAAGAGAGGGTTTTTTGGGTAGGATAGGGGCTGAAATGGGAGCAGCTCTTTCTTTTTATTATATTTATTTTGTTAATATAATTTTTTTTATTTGTTTTGTGTCTTACTCTCCCTTTAGTGTATATCTTATCCCCCCCTCTTTGTATGTCTCCTACATCCTCCAAACCCCTTTGCGTGTCTTACTCCCCCAAGCTCCTTTGTGTCTTACTCTTCCCAGCTCCTTGGTGTGTCTATTTCCCCCCAGACCCATCTGTGTGTCTCCCTCACAAGCAACTATGTGTGTCTCTCTCCTGAGCCTCTTTGTGTGTCTCTGTCTTCCCTACCGGCCCTTCTGTGCTTCTCTTTCACCCCTTCCTCAGCCTTTCTGTGTGTCTTACACTCCCCCTGTCCCTTAATGATTTCTACCTCTTCCCCCGTCCTTTAGTGGTCTCTCCTCCCCCCCCATCTTTCCCTTAGGGCTGTCTCCTCCCCAGTGCCCCTTAGGGCTGTCTCCCCCCCAGTGTCCCTTAGTGCTGCCTTCCCCCCATCCCCCCCAGTGTCCTTATTGCGGTCTCCCTGAGTCCCTGCACCCCAGTGTCCCTTAGTGCTGCCTCCCCCCATTTTCCCTTTCCCTTTTTGTGCCTCCTTCCTCTTTGTAGCGTGGCCGGGCAGCACAGACCACTGTACAGGAGGTTTCAGTCTCACTGAGAAAGCACTTCCTTTCAATCCGGCCTGGTACAGAAAGCTCCTGTACCGTGGTCCGCACCGGCCTGCTACACTGAGTGACAGGTAGGAGGGAACGCTGTGCGCTTCCCTTCTACTGGGTCTCTCAAATCTGGCACCCCCCGGGCCGGTGCGCCCTGGGCAACTGCCTAAGTCGCCTATAGGACGCGCTGGCCCTGCACCATACTAATTTCCAGATCCAATAAGTTTTAGGTAGTTTTTACAAACAAGATAAAGATGTGAAAGAGAATAGGATAGAGCCTAATAAAAGTGTGAAAGATAGAGCGAACACCTGGAACACTGGTGGAAGAAAGATGGTGGGGCTTGAGCATTACATTGGAACACAGCCCAAGCAGAGTCAATATGGTTGGAAAGTATGCTTCCATTTCTTACTCTTTGTCATTGTCCCTTGATTTTCTTTCTCTTGTCCTACCTCTAACTCTTCATTGAAGTGACTTTCACTTTGTTTCAATTCCCCTTTACTCATTTTTTACATACCAGGACAATCCTGGCTCTGAACGCTGAATAATTTTATGAGCGCAACAATCCTGAAACCTTTAGCATTTGTGACATACAATTGCTACTACTAGTAATGAAATAATTGAAAAATGCATCACTTTACATTCTAGGAAAGGTTTCATGAATACTGGTTTCCATTTTGCATTTGGTTTTAATTAAAGCTAAACTACATGAAGCATGTTCATGTGATGTGTATTAAGGTAGATGTGGAATTGGCCTTTATTCACTAACCTCCTAAAATGCACCATTTTTGGGAAGTTTGTGACCGTTGTATGTAGGCTAATTATAATTTAAGTCATAAGGCTAGACATTACTAACCGATCATTATGTTTAATATTGCAAGATTCAGATGAGTACATGTGATTTTGACCTGGTTTTAGAGAGGATATTCCTCCACATTAGACAATAATTATTTTATACTGCATACATTGCCTGTTTTTTTTGTTTTTTTTGTTTTTTGTCTTACCAAGGTCAGAGCATTGAACCACTCTTAAATAGCACGTGCATCCAAATGGGCAAGTTGGAAATATATCAAATGGAGTTAATGTGGGTCGGACTGGGAAGTTTTTCTTAACTGGAAATAATGCATTATTGTCCTCATCGTCATCGTCATCATCATCATCATCTTCCATATCTTTTAGCATGAGGTCAGTTAGCGCCATGTACTTTGGAGGTAGTACAAATGGCTTGGCTGAACACAGAGCCAATAAGTAGAAAAGCACATACTCCTTCATGTTGTCTCAAAACGTATGCCTGTATTTCATAGACAAGAAATATTAGGGAAAATGTTAAAAAAGAAATAAAAATAAAATAAAAATAGTAGATGGTTCTATAGGGGTTTTCTATAGAACCATCCTGCTTCTTGTTACCAAGATGTCCAGTTGTATATCAAAATCATTGAAAACCTTTATCCATGTCTTAGTTTACCTATGATATACCTTCTGTGAGATCATCCATACTATATATATTTTTAGTTTATTATTCAATACTTGAAAGTTACAGAATCTTTCACTACAAGTAGTGGTTATAGTGCTAAATGTCTGTGGACATCATCCTCTGCTTCTGTGTCAGACAAGCCCTGCATTAGCCCAGTAAAATAAAGATTAACCCCTTAAGGACCAAACTTCTGGAATAAAAGGGAATCATGACGTGTCAGACATGTCATGTGTCCTTAAGGGGTTAAAGGACATTGTTCATGGGTGGCTTACAACCAAAGAAACTTAACAAGACGCATCTTAACCTTTGGCGTTGATAAATATGTAAATCTTTAGGATTCACACGTGAGAATTACTCATTTTGAAGCAGTCACCAGATGGGATGAATGGGTATAGCCACATTTTAATTCAGTTTACCTTTTATCATATAAGAATTAGAAAAAATTATATTCTGCACTGCATTTGGACATTAGTGAATAACCGTTTTTGTCTTCAGAGATGGCAGAATTTTCTGTAAGCAGTGGAACCTTGAAGTTTTTATAAACTTAAGTCTCCGTTTAATATCTTTGGATAGAACTTTTCAAATGATTTAATTTTTTGGGATAAACATTTTAAAATAATCAGCATTTAAAATATCACAAAATAAAATATATCAAATCTATATTAAATAATTTAAAAAGTTTATCCAAAAATATTATGTCATGACCTTCGTTATTTGGAGGAATTAGATATCTTATCATGAATGGGTGCTTTTTATTAGTTGCAATGGGGTATATTACTGTTAGTAGAGGTTATTTTATTCCTGTGCTTGGCTAATGTCAAGAGTCATGCTCTATATTAGCTAGACAATTGTATTAGCTAACCGCTTGAACCCATTATGCCAAAACAGCGTATAACAAGATATGCAGCATAAATAACAGTTCAGGCACTCTGGGATAACAGAAATAGCAGCTTTATTTTGGCAAAAGCAGCAGCGTTACAACCCTACTGGGTCTTTATTATGAATATGAATTTGGACGAATTTCGGACATTCGGGTACTTCCGAATGTCCGAAGTGCCAAAGTTTCAAAGCACAGTATTGCCTAAGTACTAATATTCTTACCCAGTGGAAGAAGAAGAATGTTACACTGTATACAATTTTAAATAAAAACTATACAAATGTAGCCAGGATTCAGCTGTAAGCACTTGCAACACTTAAAACAATCAAGTAACACACATTCATATAAAATGTAAGTTACTTGGCCAGTCAATGTAATGACAGGAATGAATAAGTAGATAACTCCCTAATTCCCACGGTATTAGGGAGCTATCTACTAAAAGGATGAAAGACCTAAATTGGTCTTTCAGCCAAATTTACTAATACTAAGTAAATATTACTTAGTATTAGTAAATTATGCCCCTACTCGCTATACCGCGAGTAGGGGCATGTCTTTAAAAAAAACAAAAAAAACGCCCCCCTCCTAACCTGAAGGGGGGACCTATTGCCCCCCAACCTCCCCCGGCCCCCACCCCTGAATGGCGGGTGGGGGCCCTAAAGTAAAATAAGGGGGGGGGACCTGTTGTCCTCCCCCTGGCCCCCACCCATAAGCGGTGGGTGGGGGCCCTAAAGTAAAGTAATGGGGGGGACCTATTGTCCTCCCCCCCCCGGTCCCCATCCCTGAGCGGCTGGTGGGGGCCCTAAATCAGAATAGGGGGTGACCTAATGTCCTCCCCCCTGGCCCCTACCCCTGAGCGGCGGGTGGGGGCCCTAAATAAGAATAGGGGGGGACCTAATGTCCTCCCCCCTGGCTCCCACCCCTAAGCGGTGGGTGGGAGCCCTAAATACTAATTAGGGGGGGATCTAATGTCCTCCCCCCTGGCCCCCACCTTTGAGCGTCGGGTGGGGGCCCTAAATAAAAAAAAATAACCCCCCCTCCCCCAGGTGACTAGGGGTCCCCAAACCCCTAGTCACCCCCCTCCCCCCAAAAATTACCCCTACCTACCCCCCCTCACCCTAAAAATAATGAGGGGGGACCATTTAACCAAGTACCTGTAAAAAAAAAGAAACTTACCATTTGATGTTTTCTTTCTTCTAAAATCTTCTTTTTTCAGCCCCAAAAAAGGTCAAGGCTGCTCACTGTTTACTAGACATGCCCCTACTCGCGGTATAGCGAGTAGGGGCAAAATTTACTAATGCTAAGTAATTTTTACTTAGTATTAGTAAATTTGGCTGAAAGACCATTTTAGCTCTTTCAGCCTTTTGGGAGATAACTCCCTAATACCGTGCCGAAGTTGCCAAATTTCGAAGTGCCGAAGTTCCGAAATGATGAATTGCTGATGTCCCGAATTTCGGAATGCCGAACCGAAACAAAAATTTTCCCCATGCACATGCCTAGTCTTTATCAGCTTCTTAAAGACCCAGTAGGGTCGAAACGTTGCTGCTTTTGCCCCAATAAAGCTGCTACTTTTGCCCCAATAAAGCTGCTACTTCTGTTATCCCAGAGTGCCTAAACCGTTATTTAATCTGCATATTTTGGAAGGGAGGCCTGGCCAGCCCTGGCTTCAGAGCGCCTGGGTTATTTGGTGAGTGTGGTATCCAGTACATCTCTAAAACAGCATATAACAAACATGTGTATTTTATTTTTTTTTAAATCTTTTTATTAAGGTGTTTTCATGTTGTAAAAAGCATTTAGTTGGTAAACAGTGTGAAACTCGCAGGTTTCTGTTATTTGCCGGAGCATATTATACATTGAGATATGCAAAACTCTGCGCAATCTTCAATAGGGAGACTCGCAGGTCTCTTAGCAAGGTAAATATAATGTTTACACGTTGTAGATAGCGTAGGTGCACAACAGTGCGAAACGGTGGTATCATACAGAATAATACGTATGGAGCAATCAGAAGGCATCACGTAACAAGATTATGTGTAAAGGACAAACATAGTTTGTATCGAGACATGCTGTTCTCAACGATCTATGATGTGAGTCACACAACAATGCGCTACCTGAACGTTTGGGCGGGATGTCAAAGCAATAACGAGAAAGGCGTCTCGCAGGCCCCTGTTGAGTTCAGACTCGCAGGTCCGCATTGGTGTCGCCAGGTATACCCTAGCGCGCAGGAGTGGTGGGATTACTTGGGTCGTGTTTCGTAGTTAGCGTCACAGTCCTCAGGTATTCACCTGTTCGTATAAGCATATGATTTTGGGGCAAAATCTCCCTCTAAGCTATAAACATGTGTATTCTGTGTAGAATTGTTTATGTCAAGACTTTGAATCTATTGCTGTTTGGGAACCACACGCTGTATATTCCTCTTGATTTTTTTTATTAGATATTGAAGAGTTAAAGTAACCTTTTTTCAAGTAAAACACATGGTTTGAATTTTTTGGTATCTGAGTTCTTCCAATACTGCAAATTGAATTACAGAGTTTTGGCACAATATTTATCGTGTAGTTAGCTGTACTTTTTCTCGGACACCATGTATACTGGTTAGAGCAGTCAAAACAACTGATCACATCATACCATGAAGCATTCCCCTTCAGAGACTTGGGGTCTGTTTTTGTTCTAAGAGGTATGGGAGAATGATTTTTCAGATAAACAACCTCTGGACACAGACATTTTTCTGCATATAGACATTCAAAATGTCTGTTACATTTTAACACTAAAAAAAAATCATTTATACCTTGATTTATGGAAATATTGTTTCTGGTACATTCCACACGAACATTTCATTCTGGCTGTGAATTAAATTCACAGGCTGGGTACTACTGTAAGAGAACATTACTTTTATTCATCAACATACAACTAAAATTGAAACATGAGCATTGTAATTTCCATCTTAGAAGATCCAGCTCTTGTTTGAAGTCGATTAGCATCCTAGTATTCGGAACTACTCCCACAAAGATATTACAGACACCCCTCACTTACCGACCGGGTTTCTTTCCTACGACCCGGTCGTAGAACGAATTGGTTGGTAAGTGATTAGTAAAGGGATTCCCTGCTTTGCAGTGTTCTTCTATGATCGGGGAAATGTCCCTGAACATAGACGAAAGCAACAGAGCAGGGAATCCCTCTAAGCTATGTTCGGGGAAATTTCCCCGAACATAGATTAAGGTATTCCCCGCTCTGATGCGTATGTCTGTGTTTAGGGACATTTCCCCAAACATAGACGAATGCACAAGAGCAGGGAATCCCTCTAATCTATGCTCGGGGGAAATATCCCAGAACATAGAAGAACACAGCAGAGTAGGGAATTCCTCTAATTCCCACGACGGCTCGCAGTTACCACCTCGCAAGAGAGCTGGTGGTAAGTGCAAGCTGTCGCAAAACGAGACCACCTGTACTCCAATTTAACTGGTTCATCTCCAGATGACTGCTGTTTTGGGACTTCATTGCTATTACAAGGCCAAATTTAGACTATGTACTCTAGAAAATCAAAACTTTACTATTTTCATGTCTTATTCACAGCAGGGCCTATTTAAAATTACCCCCAAAGAAGCATCCATTTTTAAAAGCCAACACTCCTGTGGTTTTCACAGGGGATATTTTGACTTTTTCAGTAAAACATATGCATCCTTTCCATCATACTACATACTTCATATCCATTTCTCTAACTGTCAATCTACAAAATCCAAATGCAACATCGCTATGTAGCTAATTTTTATTTTTTACTCTAATGTACCAGTTACCTTAATTTACCTGATTTTCCTACTTTAAACCCTAAAACTAGCAATCAGCCAGTCATTCATAGGGTGATAATGTCCAGTCATGCAGGAATATTAACTTTTACAATAAAAGTGGAAGCAGCATGAATACAAAATCTTCAAAATTTAATACAAATCTGCTAACCATATATCTAGGACATTGCATTAAATTTTTAGGACACTCATTTATGAGCAAATACAGAGCAGTTTTGCTTAGCTGTTGGAGCTAACCATATTTGTATTTTTGTTTGACGTCCTGTAAAGAAAGGAATGTTTACTCTGATATGAAGTGCATAGCTTTTGAAATAACTTAAAGCAGCACTTTCACCCTCCTGAAAAATTAGTATGTCATAAAGATAGAATCTTTATTGATTCAATGAAATTCCAACCCAGTCAAGAGATCAATTGAGACAAAGTAGGGACTAATTTGCCTCTGTAAATTTCCTCCACCTGACATTTCTAGACACTGGGCAGAGCTACGGCCCTGTTTATGGTGGATCCCACGGTCTCGAAGGGTTTCCTCCATAGACGTCAATACAGTGCAGAGTACTGTAGTGACGTCGGCTCCTGTCGCACCCACGAGGGACAGGTTTAGGTAAGTAGAACTCACCTTTCTCTGTCCCTTCACCCAGCCACTAGACCCCCAGCAGCAATGTCACAGTGAGGGGGTCTGCTAATTCTGCAAAACCCCCAGAAGGTGACAATGCCGCTTTAAGAATTGTTTCTTTAAAGAACTTGATTTACTAAGGTGTGAAATTTTATTTGTGAATATACTTGAAAAGTCTTAATATTTGGCAGGCTGTTTCGCCACATTCTCATTTAATGTCTGTGACTTTGTAGAAATGTTATGATGACATAATGCAATTTTAGCCAATAATGACAGAGCCATATATAACAGAATAATAATGCAAGTTATAGATACAATTATGTGCTGGATTCAGAATAGCCATCTCAAACATGATTCTTCTATAAGGAAAAAAAATTATCCTGGGATAAATGAAAACCTTTCTGTCCACATTCTTTGGTTAAAACAGGGTTCACCAAACTCTGGCCCTCCAGATGTTGTTGAACTACAACTTCCGTGAGTCTCTGGATATTTCATTAAAAAAAATCATCATCAGTTGTAGCTCAGCAACAGCTGGAGGGCCAGAGTTTGCAGAAGCCTTGGTTAAAGAATTGATGGAAATCTTGGCCTACTAGATGATACTTGATATCTCTGCTGATCGTGTGACCACATACATTTGTTTTAACATGGACGTGTTTATAATCTAATGCTGAGCTTTAAAATCAAGGCAGCTAACAATGTATCACATTCAAAGTCTGTAGCTGAACTCGATAAGAACCTAATAATTTTGATTTCATATGGAGTTCAGTTCATTGAAATAATGGCATGTTTCATTCACCAGCTATTTGGAACCTGAAGAGTAGAGCTCAGATGAACCACAATGCTATCAAATCACCTATAGGGAACAGTGGTGTATTCTGGTTTTGTGCTGCGCTAGGCATGACAAAACTCAGGCACCCCCCCTTTGCCTAACAGACACACGCCTTCTCTGATGCATACACTGACAGATACGCAGTCATTGTCACACACACTGTTTAACCAACACACACTTTCACTGAAACATACACACTCACTCACATTCACCGACAGACACACTAACTGACACACACATTCACTGACAGATACACATACACAGACACACACTCACTCAATGTCAGACACACACACCCTAAATGACAGACACTTAATGACAAACACACATACACACTCACTGACAGACACATATACACTCAGTGTCAAAGACACACATTCACTAACAAACATAAACATTGACTGACAGAAACACTCTCAGTGACACATGCATACACACACTGACAGACATACACATTCACTAACAGACTTACACACTCTCACTGATGCACACTTTTTGACAGACACACACAATCTCACTAACAGACACAGACAAACACACTCACACTAACACTCTCATTAACAGACACACACACTCACTGACACACACTAACACACTAACCAACACACAGTCTCACTGACACACTCACACACAGACACTCTCACTAACAGACACACACACATACACTCTCATTATCAAAAACACACTGACACACACACTAACACACTCACAATTTTTTTAAAAAAAATTATTATTTGCCTACATTTTGGTGGCAGTCCAAAAGGGCTGCTGCTGGCTGGGCTGGCAGGCACGCGGGCAGGTGGTCGGTTGGGCAGACAGACTCATAGTGGAGGCGGCGAGGGAGCAGTGATCCTCCTGTTCAGATCCCTCGTGTGGCTCTTTGTGATGCCAGAGTGACGTCATATTCCAGCTCTGGCATCACTACGGTGTGTGCGCGCTAGCTGAGCAGGGAAGAGCTCAGAGTGCTCCTTCGCCGCCCGCCTCCCACATCAGCCCATGCCAGCCTCAGGGGGACCCAGAGGTGGCCACCCGGCCATCTCCTGAGCCACCCAGGACAAGAGGCTGGCAGGGCATTTGGGGGCGGCTTTTTTTGCTGTCCCTCTGACAGTGCCGCCCAAGGCAAATGTCTGTTCAGCCTTGCAAATGCCTTGCCACCGCTGATACTGAATAGTGACTATGGATAAGCATGTTAATATGAATTGGCATGCAACTAGTACATGCTTATTGCTTTATATTTGCAGGATTACCAGTTTAAAGTTTGCAGTAGCAGTAACATTATATAACTAAAATGACAAATTGATAATAGTTAGCTGGGTAAAAATTATGCTGCTGCTTCATTAAAATAATCTATTAATCTATTTTATAAAGAATGCCTTCCCTATAATGAATGCTAAAGAAATAAAAACATGTATGGTATTATATTAAGATAGATGGGGAAGGATTGAGACAAGCTGGAAAAAAGCAACCTGCATTATATTTCATATTAGAATTACTGACTTAATTAGTAAAATATATGGTGGCCAAGATTCTTTTTAAAGTTATGTTATTGTTCAGTAGAGTGATTTTAGTGTTCCTATGTCAGAACTACTGTGGCTGGAAACAGAGTGTTCCTTTATCCTATTCCAGGAAAGGGACTAGGCCTATATCCAAAACATAGTTTGGATACCTCTATCATGAAAGCTCCAACCTTACCCAGTGTGCAGCAAACCTAGGCATCCATCATGGCCAAGATATTACAGACACATGCCAGGGTTTCCAGGGGACCTTTATTTTACCAGATCTATTTAGTGGAACTTGATCAAAATCCCAGAGGCATAAAATGTGTTTTGTTTTTTTCACTAAAGCTATTTATTCCAAAAAGGCATGTCCAGAAGAAAAGTTCCCATCTATCTCAAAATAGGTACATACATACAAATTTTCACAGGAAATGAGCTAAGCCCACGGGGCCAGTAATCAGTTATACCTGTATCAGCAGAGGTAAATTTTAATGGGTTTAAAAGGCATATGCAGATTCATATGTATCATGTGCTTTTTGTCTAATTAGCTGTATTTTTTTTTTTTGCATTCTCACTTTAATATTGTATGTGCAAAAATAAATAAAGTCATGTTTTGCAGAATTTTGCATCTCAATCATGCCGCCCTCTAATAGTTTGCAGATAAACAGACAGCTTGACAGGTTTATAAGCGTAAGTTATCTGATGTGTTCACTAATGATTATAAAATTTTTAATCTCTGCAATTTAAATGACTACAGGCCAGTCTCCACTTTAATCCTATCAGTGCCTCCAGGTACATTATAGTGTTAGTGATACAAACACTATAAAGTTCCATTGAGCCGCCTTCCCCCCCGCAGGTACATTAGGCTTTCTCCATATAAAAGCATTGAATCAGTACTTTCCTGTAGTGTTTTGCAAGACTCTGGACGTCCTTATGCACGGTATGAGAACGTCCAGCATAGTTTCTTGGACAGCAGGAAGCACCTCTAGTGAGTCTCCCGATTGGCCAAACTATGTATAAATTGTATTAAAAAGGAATGGAAAACTTCCAGTCTGGAGTGCCTCTTTAAGGGTATCAGCAAATTTTCATTTTGATTTTCACAAAATGTATAAATTTGACTTTATAGCGACAACAGTTTTAAATCTAAGTGATAAATACTGGATTCTAAGAACAAACTTAATGTGAGACAGATAAAAGTTCATTTTAGTTCTAAATTTGAAGCTTAAAACTATTTATTATATACCTAAGTTTTTATAATGTTCATTTCATATATCGGTGCATACCTTTAGACTGCAATCTAAAGTTTTTAAGCCACTTTCCTCATTCATTTCCCTATTTACTCTAGTGTTTTTTACATCTAGTTAAAACGTCTTGTGGTTTATCAAGCTGACCAAATATCAAAATTTTTAGACAGTAGTGTAAGTACTGAAGGCGCCACATATGTGTTTTCAAAATCCACAAACTCTTAAGGAATGACTCATTGTATCCCGAATTTACCACCACTGGTTTTAAATACAGACCACAAACACACCGCACAAATCATTCAGATGTGTAACTTATAAGTACTACAACAGATGCAAAATGAATAGTTTGTGATTTTACTTAAGGCTTTGCATGTCCCACTGGGTTAGACAATGCAAGCCTTCTGTTACTGTGCTTTCCATAAAATATCTGGATGGTAGTAATGTGCGTATCTAGCCAAAACTCATATAAATATATATATATTAGATTACTGGTTGTTGTAAATTTAGAGTTGTATTTTTAACTCTGCTAAAATAAATTACGTGAGCCTACTGAATCTAATGACATTTTTAGTTTTTTAAACAAACAGATTATGTCAACATATGTTAACATTCATAGAACTCTTGTTAAATTTATGTACACAAATCAATGCTTTTATGGTCTTATAGGTTAAAATTCTGGTCCATATTAAAATAGGGTGCTGTTTGAGGACTATTGGTACAACTATTCGATAGCATATATTAGGCAGTACCCTATAGTCTTCTGCTACCTAGCGGTATCCTATAGTATCCTTGACCCTCTTCAGTCTGGCTTCCGCCCTCTCCACTCTACTGAGACCGCTCTTATCAAAGTGACTAATGACCTAATCTCCGCTAAATCCAAAGGTCACTACTCCATATTAATTCTCCTTGACCTCTCTGCTGCCTTTGACACAGTTGATCATGCTCTCCTCCTTCAAACTCTTCAATCACTCGGTCTCTGTGACTCTGTCCTCTCTTGGTTTTCCTCCTATCTCTCCCAACGCTCATTTAGTGTCTCCTTTTCCAAGGATACCTCCTCCCCTCGCCCTGTCTCGGTTGGAGTTCCCCAAGGCTCTGTCCTTGGTCCCCTTCTATTTTCTCTTTATACTGCCTCTCTTGGAAAACTTATTGCCTCTTTTAGATTCAACTACCACCTGTACGCTGATGACACTCAGATATACCTCTCCTCACCGGACCTCTCCCCGGCCGTCCTGCAACGTGTCACTGCTTGCCTCTCTTCCATCTCTGACTGGATGTCGTCACGCTTTCTCAAACTTAACCTCTCTAAAACTGAACTCTTTGTCTTTCCTCCTCCTAATACTGATCCTCCTCTCTCACTCTCCCTTCAAGTCAGTGATATCCACATAAGTCCATACCTACAAGCGCGCTGTCTTGGCGTCATACTTGACTCTGGTCTCACCTTTGAGTCTCACATCCAGTTTGTTGCCAAGTCCTGTAGGTTCCAACTCAAAAACATAGCCCGCATCCGCCCCTTTCTTACGCAAGATGCTACCAAGGAGCTTGTCCATGCTCTAGTAATTTCCCGCATGGATTACTGTAACCCTCTCCTGATTGGTCTCCCCAAAAGCCGTACTGCCCCGCTACAGTCTGTAATGAATGCTGCAGCTAGACTGATTTTCCTATCCAGTCGGTCCTCTCACACCTCGCCCCTCTGCCAGTCCTTACATTGGCTCCCTGTATCCTATAGGAGTCAATTCAAAGTGCTAACCCATACAATTAAAGCACTGAACAATTCCAGCCCCTCTTATATCTCTTCACTGATCCAGAGGTATGCCCCTCCTCGTACCCTCCGCTCTGCCCGCGACCACCTCCTGACCGCTGATCGCACCCGTACGGCCAACTCACGCTTGCAGGACCTCTCACGGGCGGCTCCTCTCCTATGGAATAACTTGGCTTCTGCCATCAGACTCTCCCCTAGTCTTCAATCATTTAAGAAGGGCCTTAAAACCCATCTCTTCAGGAAAGCGTATGGCCTCCCAGAGTAATCTCTCCCTTACATACCTGTCTCTTGCTCTCCTATGGGATAGTGCTTTGCTCTCTCCTCCAGCTCTGCTTCACTCCTACTTGATATTTCCTATCCTAATGTTTCTAATATCCCACCTCCTATAGACTGTAAGCTCATTTGAGCAGGGTCCTCTTCAACCTATTATTCCTGCAAGTTTTCTTGTAATTGTCTTATTTATTGTTACATCCCCCCCCTCTCAAAATATTGTAAAGCGCTACGGAATCTGTTGGCGCTATATAAATGGCAATAATAATAATAATAATAATAATAATAATAATAATATCCTGCTACCAGGCGGTATCCTATAGTATTCTGCTACCTAGCCGTACTCTGTAGTATTTTGCTACCTAGTGGTACCCTATAGTCTTCTTCTACCTAGCGGTTCCCTATAGTCTTCTGCTGCCTAGCAGTACCCTATAGTCTTCTGCTGCCTAGCGGTACCCTATAGTCTTCTGCTGCCTAACGGTACCCTATAGTCTTCTGCTGCCTAGCGGTACCCTGTAGTATTTTACTACCTAGCAGTATCCTATAGTATTTTACTATCTAGCAGTATCCTATAGTATTCTACTACCTAATGTTACCCTATAGTAACAATACTACCTAATGGTACCTTGTAGCAGTGCCGCCATCAGGGGGTGACAACCATGACGGTTGTCACAGGCCCGGCAGTCCTGGGGGGCCTGAACAGCTTTGGCAGTCCCGGGCCCCACATTCCCCCTCTGCACATATATATAGCGATGATTGCTATATATATGTGCAGCTGCGGGCCCACGGCTCCCTATACTTGCAGAGGAGGCCCAGCAGACTGCATCTGTATGTTACAGCTCTTTGCTCTTTCTAACTCCCGTGAGACCCGCGGCCGTCAGAGCGTTGCCACGAGTTACCATGGCAAAGCTCTGCGCGGCACGCACGCCGCGCTTGTGTGGAGTTACAGAGAGCAAAGAGCTGTAACATACAGATGCCGTCTGCTGGGCCCCCTCTGCAAGTATAGGGAGCCGTGAGCCCCACCATGCCACCGGACCACCAGGGAATGGAATCTCCCTCCTCCCTGAACCAGGTAAGAAGCAGGCAGGGGGGAATAACATTTATTAAAGTTAATGTGGGGGGAAATGCTCCATTTGCACAACATGCATACACTAGTAAAACACACACTCTGCATTCATTACACTAACACACACTCTGCATTCACTACACTAACACACACTGCATTCACTACACAGACGCACTGCATTCACTACATTAACACACACTCTGCATTCATTACACTGACACACACACTCTGCATTCATTACACTGACACACACACTCTGCATTCACTACACGAACACACACTCTGCATTCACTACACGAACACACACTCTGCATTCACTACACTGACATACACTCTGCATTCACTACACTAACACACACACTGCATTCACTACACTAACACACACACTGCATTCACTACACAAACACACACTGCATTCACTACATTAACACACACTCTGCATTCATTACACGAACACACACTCTGCATTCACTACCCTAACACACTCTGCATTTACTACACTAACACATACTGCATTCATTACACACGAACACACACTCTGCATTCACTACACTGACACACACACTCTGCATTCACTACACTAACATACACTCTGCATTAACTATACACACAGCATCCACTACACAAACATCCTGCATTCACTGTACACACACTACATCCACCACACATTCAAACATTCTGCATTCACTAGACACTGCGTCTAATACACTACATCCCCTACTTCCACTGCATCCACTAAACACATTGTGTAGTGGATGTAGTGTTTGTGTGAACTAGATGCAATGTGTTTAGTGGATGTAGTGGGTGTAGTGTTTGTGTGTACTAGATGCAAACACACACTACATCCACCAGTGGCGTACACATGACCCATGGGGCCCCGGTGCGAAAATTGATCCGTGCCCCCCCCCCCCCCTCGCGCTTACTCTGCGTGGGCCGGGGCAGCAACACATTGCGGCGGGCACCTGGTTGCAGGGCTGCGACCGCGGTATGTACGCCAGTGCATGCAGATGCACACACACTTAAAGGACCACTACAGACACCCAGATCACATCAGCTCAATGAAGTGGTCTGGGTGTCAGGTCCCTCTAGTTTTAACCCTGCAGCTGAAAGCATAGCAGTTTCAGAGAAACTGTTATGTTTCACTGAGGGTTAATCCAGCCTCTAGTGGCTGTCTCACTGACAGCCGCTAGAGGCGCTTCCGCCATTTTAAGACACTGAACGTCCATAGGAAAGCATTAAGTAATGCTTTCCTATGGGCGGTTTGAATGCGTGCGCGGCTCTTGCCGTGCATGCGCATTCGGAGCTGAGAGGCGGAGGGATCCCCAGCGCCATGGGAGTCCGGCGCTAGAGAAAGGTAAGTGCTGAAGACACACACACACACTCTCACGAACAAATGCATACACACTAGCTAACAGACACACACATTTACTGACATAGACACACTCAGCGGCAGACATACATACACACTCACTTACAAAACATACACTCTCACTGACAAACACACACTCACTAACAGACATCAAACAGACTCACTAACACACACACAAACACACTCAGTAACAGACACACACAGTAACACACTCACTGACACTCACTAGCAGACACACACACTCTAACACTCACACCAACACACACTCACACCAACACACACACTCACACTAACACTCACACTCACTCACACTAACACACTCACACTCACACACTCACACTCACACACAAGCTTACACTCACACACAAGCTTACACTCACACACACAAGCTTACACTCACACACACAAGCTTACACTCACACACTTACACACACACACACACACACTAACACTCACTCACACTAACACTCACACACACTAACACTCACTCACACTAACACTCACTCACACTAACACTCACTCACACTAACACTCACTCACTCACACTAACACTCACTCACTCACACTAACACTCACTCACACACACCAACACTCACTCACACACACTAACACTCACTCACACACACTAACACTCACTCACACACACTAACACTCACTCACACACACTAACACTCACACACTTACTCACACACTAACACTCACACACACTTACACATGTTTTTTTTTTTTATTTAATCCCCCCAGCCTCCCTACCTTTTGGAGCGCTGAGGGGATTCCCTGGGGTCCAGTGGTGCTGCTGGGCTCCTAGGCGGGCAGTCAGGCTGGCCGGTGCGCGAGGGAGCACTCTCCCCTGAGTGCTTCCTCTTCAGCTCCCTTGCGCGCCGCGTACTGATACCGGCGCCGGAAGATGACGTCATCTTCCGGCTCCGGTATCAGTGCGGTGCGCGAGGGAGCTGAAGAGGAAGCACTTAGGGGAGAGTGCTCCCTCGCGCACCGGCCAGCCTGACTGCCCGCCGGGTGTAAGCAGGGCCAGCCTCGGGGGGCCCGGAGGTGGCCGGCTCCTGGGCCCCCCAGGAGAAGAGGCTGGCCCAGAGCGTACATACAGGGACCCTGGTATGTACGCCACTGACATCCACTACACAAACACACTCTACTTTCACTATACACACACGCATCCGCTACACACACACACACACTTTGCATTCACTGCACAAACAGTATCTAATACACACAAACACTACATCCATTACACACATTCTAATTTACTTCCACTATACACACCACATTCAGTCCTGCAATATTTTCAGCAGACTAGGTAGGAGTCCTGTGATTGGGCCCGGGGGGGGCCCCAGACCTTGTGCTTTGTCAGGGGCCCCAAAATTTCTGATGGCAGCCCTGCCCTGTAGTATTCTACTAACTAACGGTACCCTATAGTATTCTGCTACCTAGTGGTATCCTGCATATTCACAGTTATGTCTTATGGCATTGAGTTATTGTGAGTTTCTCCAATCAGGTTATTATTCACTCAAATCGCTAAGCAATTTCAGAATAGCATTCCTCATGTTTACCATTGTGCAGTACACAGACACGTCATTGGGGGAGGCTACTGTTGCCATACTGCTTTCTACCTGATCTTTTAGTTGAGTAGGAGCAGATGCAGCACAGTTTAGAAAGACGCGGGTACTATAACAATTTTACATGTTACCATATCGCTATCATTATATGATAGAGAAAAATGATATCCGCACGCGCACACACACACACACAGAAAAACTGTCTTTCTATTCCCCCTGACTTTGAGGGACACCCAGTTTAATGGAGAAGTGGCTTTAAAGAGTAATAGCCGCTTGGCAGCAGAGCAGGGCCACCAGGTTGCTGCCTCATGTCCTGTAGTCTGCATTTGCCGTACAGAGAAAGTGACTGCCGGCCCTGTAACAGTTGACCATCTGTCACTACCCGCCTCCAGGTGTGTACAGAACACAATCTCCAGCAGGTAGGGAGCGGGAACAAGTATAGCTAGTTTGAATGTGCCTGAGTGTGTTTTGTCTGTATGTGCTGATGTGTGATTGTGTGTATGTACCTTTTATATATATATATATATATATATATATATATATATGTGTGTGTGTGTATGTGCTGATGTGTGTATATCTATGTCCTTATTTCTATATGAGCAAGCATTTTCAGAGACATATCTTTCAGGTGTTAGCCGTGAATTTAGAGAGGGATAAATGGTGCAGCTTTTTTTTTTTTAAACTTTGTAATTCCTTTGACAATGCATTAAAACCTGGGATTTCCGAGTCTTTGGGTTACTCCAGAAAATGGACACTTGACATGATCTACACACTGCATTGGATAATGTAGACTCTCCAAACAAGCTTAATGCAAACTAACAAGTATTGCCCTAACATTCAAAGATAAGAATTGATAAGCATTTATAGCCCTGAATGTCCCAGCTAGGATTGATATGCAGTATTAAAGTTGCACTGAAATTTAATTTAATTACATTTTTTACTCTATTTTCACTTATTTTTACTTTTTTGAAAATCATCTTAGCTTTTTTTTTTATTACACAAGAGAAAATAGGTGCAGCTTTTTCCTACGAGGAGATGATATTTGGCAATAGACAGAGCTTAAGCAAAGTTCCATTTCAGTTGCTAAGCTAAATTACTCACAATCCTCTATTCAAAAACTTGAGCAACATGAACAGAGGATATCAAAATGGTGGTGTTTGATTCCAGAGATCTGAAAGAAAAGATAATCGATTTAAGCAGGGGGAGGAACTTGACTGCCATGCTGGATGGTCGATCAGAGAACAAGATCCTAAGGTATTTTCAGAAACCCGCTAGAAATTCTACTTACTTTTGTCTATTACTCGCACAAATCTACTGTGACGTTTGATGGGTGGCAGCTTGAAGTGCTAGGCTTCCTTGCTGTGGCCTTAGTGTGAGTAGCTGCCGATCCTTTGCTCTCTTGCAGCTGTCGAGTTTCTCCTTGAAACTCCTGTTTACCCTCTCCGGACCGATGAGGGTTATCTCGTGGTCACCGCTATGGAGATAGTTGCTGGTTTAAGTCTAACCTGTTTCTGCACACAGAGGTGCAAGACTGTAGCACGCAAGATGGCAGAGCTACCATGTAGCACAAAGGCATACCCACAACTGGAATGTATCCTAGTTGAATATGACAAGTTATGCAAGGGATTCTGGGGTTAAATGAATCAGGGAGCCTCCTCTAAATCCATGAATAGTCACCATTCGGTAAGCATGATAAACATCTGATCTCATGTCAGATCCATCCAATATAAATTACAATGCTTCTCAGTGGATGGGCCTAACTACTTTTGGAGCCACTTAGGCATTAAACCCCTCTCACCGTCCACCCCTGTAGAGGGCTGCTTCAAAACCAACAACCCAGGTTTTAGACATCACTTCCCTTGGGAGAAGACCTGGTGAGAGTTGCTCTGTTGGAAAATTTAACTTTTAAGGTAAGTTACTGAAATGTATATTGAAAACTGTGCTCACCTTGAAAGTTTAATGTTTTCTTAATAATTATGTGTTACTGTAAGCATTGGGAGGGTTATTTAGTCTGTTCTGAGATATAGTCTGAATGGTACTCCTCCTAAATGTTCTAAGCTTAACTGAAAGGAACATTGTGTTGATATCTTTGTTTTGGCCACGAGATGACTTGGCATAGATCAGTGACATGGGTGTCGCTTTCTGATGATAGAAGTAATGCACCTAATGCTTTGTGTGTCTGTGTTTTGCTTTGCAGACTGTTTACAATACTGTAATATGATGGCAAACATTTAGCTTCTTAAAAGGTTTACAAGGGAATTTGTACTAACATGTTCTACATTTCTGGTTCTCAAAAGTAGCTATCAGCCTTGGCCCAACTCTAGAAAAATTCACTATTCCATTTGTTTGCGACTGCTAGACCTTGACTGTGATCAAATCATCCATCTTCATTTGCTTTTGAATTCATGAGCTATCATGTGATTGATAAATGCACAAAACAATGAATTACCTACACAGACAAAAGTAGCTTGTGGTGTGCACTGCAGAATAGTATGTACTTTTTGATTATTAATGATATATCATTCTTCTCTTGTACTTAATACACTCAATTAACATGGCATCCACAGAAACCAATCAAACTCCTTTATTTGTTCCTTTCTTCTCTGTGGCATTTAATATTTATTCATTAGGTGTGCTTTATGCAGGCCCTCCGAACTAACCTTCATTCTACTATTCCTCTGAAAACAGATACTGGTCTCTTGCCAGTGCATTTTATTTCCACATATTACTGTTGGTAACATGAGCTCTCATACTGACTACTGGTATTAGTGTCACCTTTTACTAGTACTGTAGAATGTATTTTTGTTGGTACTCTCGTGAAAGTGTTTGACAATGCATTTCTTTTTTTCTTTTAACAATACTTTATTAAAAGGAATATGCTAATCTCCGTTAAGCCCTCTCTCTGCTGCTTTTGGAAGTGCTTATCCTGTCATGCATATAAAATGACTGTCATTCAAAAATATGTGAATTACAGAATCGCCGTCAGGCAGGTACATCTAATCCGCACATTGTGCCATCAAAGTGTGCTGGAAAATGTTTGGATTAATATAAATGGCAATCATATTATCATGTCTGCTTCTACAGGATTAGATTTGAAACCACTACTTCCACCCACTGTAAAGCGCTGCGGAATTTGTTGACGCAACATAAATAATATAATAACATATTAATAATAATGGTGGAAGGAGCTTTTGGGCGCTGTCCCTACTCTAACTTTCAAAAAAAATTGAGTGATTTGACAAAATCCTGGTCTATCCTGGCATTTAAAGCCCAGGACCAACGCTGCCTCTCAGGTTATGCAGAAGTTTTTATTTATACACTATCCTTGCGAAGTGTCCAAACTTGGAGGATAATAGGCTGCAGGCTCCAGGTGAAGCTCGCTTTATGAAGATTGTGTGGGACTGAATCTTTCACATTACCCGAGTGGTAGCAGAAAGGTCAGACTTTGGGTGCCAGGACAAGTCAACATTGAGATGTCATCCAGTCTCATTAGATCATAACAAGGACAATTATGGTACTCGGACATCGAGAGGCAGATGCTAGCTCAAGGTATGAACCTGCCAGTTCAACCACATTCAAATGATATGCATTGTATCATGATAGGCAGCATACTTTGTGCAGGTTACTGCAAATGTAACTATTGGAGTGACCGTCTTTGTAGTGGGCTGAACAGATTACAGCTACCATCCGTAGAATTGTGGGGTAAAAAGTAGAGACAACTTCCTATATCTATTTTCCTGACTTCCATAGTCCAAAAGCCTAACTTCAACTCATAACTCTACTTCCTAAAACCTCTAGTACATATCTAACCTCTAACCATATTTCCCATAAACTTAAACATAATTATCATAATCTCTAGTCTAACCCTAAGCATAACTCCAGCATCTAACAATACTTTCCATAACTCCCATTTTAACCTTACTTTCTAGCTCTCATAACCTTTGTCTAACACTAATTTCCATAAACCTATATTTCTCACTCAGAAAGAAAAGTAACTATATCACAACCTGCTTGATTGAGAATGATGGTAGTTGCATTCCACAATACGTACAAATGACGCTAAAATGAATGCAACATTATTTCAAAGTACTACTTTTGAACCCACTAATATAATGTTGCCTTTGTCAAAGTGCTCATTATTCAAGTGGTATTCGTTTATGTTGCATTATGTTGCCTGGAGTGTGCCTTTAAGAATATTTTAAGCACCCTAACAATCACCAGTAAATATCAGAAACTCTTGTTTGATCAGGCACTGTTGTATATATTATAAATCATCTGCGTAGGTAATGATGCTTGATTCTGTCATGACAAGTTGATGGTTAGTTCTCACAGACTGTGAAAAGTTTTAATGATTACTGTTTTACTCTAGTATTTACCTTACTATACATTCAAATATGCTCTGCAAACTGATGCATTCTTTCACTATCAACCTCATATTGCTGTACTTCGTAATGACTCCCATCTCTAACTGTGCTAAACATTTGGTACAATTATAAGCAATCTTCAATGGTAACCACTCTACATCCTAGTCCAGGTAGCTAATAATAGGTATCTTAACATATAAATAGCACCTGGCAATGGCGCAGTGGCCAACCCAGATATAGCACAGTTGAGTTACAGTAACTATCTGAGCATTCCATACTTAATAATCAACAATAGGTGAATATTTACTATACATCTTCTAGGTTTGGTATTCGTCAACTAATGTGGTTTAGTTGCTGTCTATTATGACGAGATATATTTTTCCTTCCTCTATTTTTCTAATGTAGATTTTGATCTATCATTTTGAAATCCTAATCCCTTTCACATTTATTGACCAATTTGTTTTTTGGGGGCGACTGTTTGTGTTTCTCCTTGATCAAATAGTGTGCATGTTATAGGGGTTATTTTATTATCAAAAGTGCAATATTCTTTGTTCTGAGGTTTGTAAATCATTGTGTAGTTAAAATGACATCATTTTGGCAGCCAGCTGTGCATGTAAAATGTATAATAAAGACTATTCACTGCCTGCCACAGAGTCACATGGATCGCCACTGCCAAATAACAGACTCAAATATGTATTATATTAACATCATAACATCCACACTTGAATTGCAATGCTCTATAGCAATATGGTTATTTCTCTTTCCAAACTGACTGACTGGATCCTATGCGTGCCTCTCTGTTGGTGATAAAGGTGCTGGATCAGCATGCTTTATTTTGCAGATCTAGCATTTCCACAGATCTCTAATGTTCTCCAGATTCCTGTTTTTATGTTCAGGTTCTTAGAACTCAGAAGCAACATTTTAAACATCCCAAATAACCAATTTAAGAAATCTGTGCAATTATATTTTTAGGAAATTGATTGAATTAGGATATTTGTACATACGTATTGTATTGAGATCCAAGAAATCCAGCACATTGTTTTTAATAAAAAAAATAAAGAATATATGCAAAATGTAACCCTTACCCAAATCAGTGGTACTAACAATGTTGATCTTAGATGTACAAGCTGAAAGCTCGAATCTGGCTTCTTTTGGTTTACTTACTTATTTATTTATTTTTACACTTGCTATAGTTATTATATTAATTGTGTTACTTACTGTACTTTCACAGGTAGTATAACGTGTTCTATTATATTTGTAAAACCTTATTTTGCCGTCACTATTCAGGTTTGCAAGATTCCTTATTTCTAGAATGTGTATGCATTATATATGATGTTTAAAAATGCTGGTTTACTCAATCAGCTTTAAAGCTTTCAAATATTCTTAAAACAGACATTTATTTTCTTTATTTGTATAATAATCTACATTAATTTATGTAAATATTGCCAACACAATCTATGTTCTTTCATAGTTAAAACACTCTGTATATTATTTCAAGCTTAATATAAGCAATGCATATTGTAATATATATATATATATATATTTTTTTTTTTAAAACACATGGATATTTACAGTATACATATATGTGATTGTCAGTCTACTACTCTCTCTACACGTAAAAAAAAAAAAATTATATGTATATAACTTACCTTATAATGTTTTGAGAAATAATCCACCTGGAAAAGGTTATATCCTGTAGTTTATATTGCAGAGGGCATCAGACAATGCATCAGTTCTGTAATCAGGAGCACATTCTACAATTCATGATCCGGTTGGCACTGGGAATGATACTTGAGTAAACTGCTTCTTCAGATTATCCCATTTTAGTACTGAAGACAGATATTAAGAAGACTTGTTACCACTCATATGTTTTTCATCATAGTCTGTACCAGAGCCAAAATCTGAATTTAACTCTACAGGTCCAGTACAGCACTTTGTCAAAGCTGAGATGAAATAGTGGGTGGCATGCTGCCACTGTGAGCACAGGCAGTCCATTCATGGATCTGTCTATCGCACATTTGACTTGTTTTTTCTTTTCTATTTTTCCTTCTTTTTTTTAGTTTTTGTTAACATTCTGTGTCTGAAGTGTTGACGTTAAGATTTGTAATTTAAACATTTTGCCCAATTATTGGAATAATAACACATACAAACCTGCATTATTTGACATGGAAAATAGAGAACATGCATGGTTAATTCTAGCCATATAACACCTCAGCCAGTGTTCATGCTTATAGTTTTACAGTGCATCTTATAGACCAGAAATAGAGAGAATTATAGAACACAAGATTTTATAAATGTATAACACAACATTTATTGTATAAAATGTATAACACAACATTGGTAATGTAAAAGCTGCTCTTTTATCAAGAACAAACTTGAAAAAATAGTCTAATGCAGTATTTGGTAAAATTATATCCTTACCATAAAGTTTTCATTAGCTTTCGTTTCAAGGTTGGTTGAATGTTACATTACAGAAAAAGATACTTTTACACTTCAACTGGTTTAACCATTTTCCAAAGACACATCAAAACCCTTTCTATAAAATCCCAACTGTGCATATAAGGGAGGGAGTTCAGATATAAACTATGAACATGGCATTATGGAAAAAATATACTCAAAAATGTATGCACACTTGGGCAATCATGGAAATATGTCACTTGTTTTATTTTTTTATCACTGCTGCTCTCCTCATATTAAACGTTTTGTTCGTTTTTTGTTTTTTTGGTGATGCGTGAAAATGGAACTGCAACTAAATCAAGGATGACAGTTCCTCTTTAACATCAATAATAGATGGCCTTCCGCTTGAAGTCTGTATGAAAATCTAGCCCATTAAAAATAGCTGTGAATTCACTGGCTCTTCAAATGATAAATATGAGTTACAGTTAAAATTATCACAGAGACAAACTGGTATGTGCTAAGAGTACGCTTTTAGAAAATAACGACACTGTTTCTGGCAGGTATCATTGGATTTCTGTATCATAGATGTTTAAATAATGTTAAATATTATTTTCTGTAGAAGATAATCCGGTAAATGTAGAAATATAAATATTTATTATTCTAATGTATATATTATATATTTTTTGTGTCATTATAAGAAGTCAAAAATATTGTAAAGATTTACGATTTAAACTTTTAAAATAATTCTTTATGCTCCGTAAAAAAGTAATTTCAATGCATTTGTTATGGTACCAGCTGGTCCCTGGCACTTCCTTACAATTAGGGGGGAAAAGGTCCATGATTGGTTTAACCACAAAATCTGTGCTCCAGCACTGGATCGCTCTACCCTGCTTTCCTTCCGCTTTCTGGAATTCTTCAGAATGGAAAGCTTGGGTAGCTTCAGGTAGGGGTACCATTGATTGTCTTAGCGTGGCCTACTAACACTCCAATCCAGTCAATAACTTTAAGCTGAAAAACAGCTTGAAAAAGTCCTACCACTACCACAACAAAGCAAGAGAAAAACCTCCGTAAGTTGAATATACTATCATGTTCAATGATGAACAATCCTAGCTTTGTGGAGTGCACCATTTACCTTCTGATAACACCATTTAGTGGACTTAGATTTGTTTTGTTATGAACTGCAATTCGTCCAATTCTGGGTCGGATGAATATTCATATTCCTGAACTCCAAACTGAAATGTAGAAATGAACGTTTTAATATATGTCAGGATCCTTTAGCCATTTATATGCACCATGCTACAGGCAGTGTCTGAAAACCAACTGTTGGTCTCTGTGGCCTTCCCTGCTTCAATCCCTGCACAGAAGAGAAAAGACCACAAAGACAGTTTTTAATCACTGTCTAACCCAAGGTGCATGTATATGGCCGAATAATCCTGTATATATACATATATTAAAAGTAGGGATGATTATATTTTGAATTTTCTTTTAAATTGTTTAAAACTTTTTTCAATACTTGGTGAAAGGATTATTATAGTTTATAGGTGACATTTGTCATATAATAAATATGCAATATATAAATATAGATTTTTAATACTACTCTTTATTCCACTATTGATTACTTTACAAACGTGCTTTTGGTTTGTCTGATTAGTTTTCCCCCAATTTTGTTTTCTATATCAAAATTCAGCCAAAGTGATTCGGCTGAAACAAATTTTCACCATCTGCCGTTTAGCAGTTAGAGCATCACTGCTGATCAGGTGTATGCTTTAAATAATGCAATATATCCAATATCATGTGCAATTTAAATATTGCTGCTTTGTTTGTAAATGGACTCATTATATAGTTAAGTACGGAAATATTGTGACACTGACACAAGTTTTGTTATTTCGGCAGTTTACCAAAATAAATTTAAGTTCTAGTTCAATAATGAATATGGGCTTAAAGTGCAGTCTCACATCTTTAATTTGAGGGTGTTCATGTCAAAATTAGAGGAAGTCTTTAGGAATTACAGCTCTTTAACCCCTTAAGGACCAAACTTCTGGAATAAAAGGGAATCATGACATGTCACAAATGTCATGTGTCCTTAAGGGGTTAATATGTAGCCCTCTCTTTATCAAGGCACCAAAAGTAATTGGACAATTGACTCAAAAGCGGTTTCATGGACAGGTGTGGGCTATTCCTTTATGTCTTCATCAATTATTATTATTGCCATTTATATAGTGCCAACAGATTCCGTAGCACTTTACAATATTATGAGAGGGAGGATTTAACTATAAATGGGACAATTACAAGAAAACTTACAGGAACTATAGGTTGAAGAGGACCCTGCTCATACGGGCTTACAGTCTATAGGAGGTGGGGTATGAAACACATTAGGACAGGAAATGGCAATCAAATAAGGTGGGAGTGAAGCAGAGCTGGAGGAGAGAGTAAAGCACTGCCCTATAGGAGAGAGCAAGAGACAGGTGTGTAAGGTAGAGGTTACTCTGGAACGCCATAAGCTTTCCTAAAGAGATGGGTTTTAAGGCACTTCTTAAACGATTGAAGACTACGGGAGAGTCTGATGGGGGTAGGCAGGCTATTCCATAGGAAGGGAGCCGCCTGCGAGAAGTCCTGCAAGCGCGAGTTGGCCGTACGGGTGCAAACAGCGGTCAGGAGGTGGTCACGGGCAGAGCAGAGGGAACGAGGAGGGGCATACCTATGGATCTGTGAAGAGATATAAGAGGGGCAAGAATTGTTCAGTGCTTTATATGTATGGGTTAGCACTTTGAATTGACTCCTATAGAATACAGGAAACTAATGTAAGCACTGACAGAGGGGTGAGGTGTGAGAGGACCGACTAGAGAGGAAAATAGCGAGAGAGGACGATGAAGGGATAGCGAGAGAGGACGATCAGTATTAGGAGGAGGAAAGACAAGGAGTTCAATTTTAGAGAGATTGAGTTTCAGAAAGCGGGAGGACATCCAGTCAGAAATGGAAGAAAGGCAAGCAGTGACACGTTGCAGGATGGCATGGGAAAAGTCTGGTGAGGAGAGAGATATATTTGGGTGTCATCAGCATACAGGTGGTAATGGAATCCAAAAGAGGCAATAAGTTTGCCAAGAGAGGCAGTATAAAGAGAAAATAGAAGGGGACCAAGGATAGAGCCTTGGTAACTCCAACCGAGACAGGACGAGGGTAGGAGGTATTCTTAGAATAGGAGACACCGAATGAGCGTTGGGAGAGATAAGAGGAAAACCACGAGAGGACAGAGTCACAGAGACCGAGCGATTGAAGAGTTTGAAGGAGGAGAGCCGCGGGGTCAGAGCGTTGCCATGGTTTACCGTGGCAATGCTCCGCGCGGCCGCAAGACTTACACTGTGAGCTGACAGGGGAGCTAACCGGACCGGCGCGGAGGAGGAGGGAGCTGACAGGAGCTGCAGGAAAGGCAAGTAAACGCTTCCTGCCAGAACCCTCCTACAAAGCACATCCACTGGACCACCAGGGAATGAGAGCCCCCCCTCCCTACCATGTATCAAGCAGGGAGGGGGGACAAAAAAATATAAATAATAATAAAATAAAATAATAATATTTAAAAAAATAAAATAAAATAAAAAATCATATAACAAAAAAATTATTAAAATAATAATTAAAAAAAATAATAATAAAAATTCCCCCCCACCCCCCCAAGGCTCTGCAACACATACACAAACACACACTGCATCATATACACACACTGCACTCATACACACACACTGCATTCATACACACACACTGCACTCATACACACACACTGCACTCATACACACACACTGCACTCATACACACACACTGCACTCATACACACACTGCACTCATACATACACACACTGCATTCATTATATACACACACTGTAAATAAATATTCAATTAATATAATTTTTTTAGGATCTAATTTTATTTAGAAATTTACCAGTAGCTGCTGCATTTCCCACCCTAGTCTTATACTTGAGTCAATACGTTTTCCCAGTTTTTTTGGGTAAAATTAGGGGCCTCGGCTTATATTTGGGTCGGCTTATACTCGAGTATATACGGTAGTCAAAAGAGCTCTAAATGCAAGTGAAACAGGGCATCCTTAGGCAGCAAAAAAAAAAATCCAACAGAGAGAGAGCAGTAACATTAGGAGTGGCTATATCAACAGTTTAGTACATTCTGAGGAAAAAAAGAGAGCACTTGTGAGCTCTGCAACTCAAGAAGGCCTGGATATTCATAGAAAACAACAGTAGTGGGTGGTTGTAGGATCCTTTTCCATCGTAAAGAAAAACCCCTTCACAACATCCAGCCAATCCAACACTCTCCAGGCATATCATTATCTTAGTCTACCATAAATCGAAGACTTCATGAGAGCAGAAATACAGAGGGCTTTGCACACAAAGTAATAACTATAGTCTAATATGCCTAGGCCATAAGACCAAAGTAGGTCCTTCAGTATAAAAAAAAAACCAAGATATATAAATTAAACTTTTTTGAATAACTCAGTTCTCAAAAAAGGGGACTTCCAAAAAACACCATTAAAAGTTACGTCATATCCTGGGAGCAATTCTGGAAGAGCAGGAACATCAGAGCTCCCTAGCACCACCACCTACCCCCCCTACTCTATATCTGTTGGCAGAATAGGCCGTCCATGTTAGCAGGTTCCTACTCTGCTTTCGTGGATATGTCTGTCGTGGGGGTGCTCGAAGGTGGCAGGCCAGCCAACTCATGGGCCCTTTGTGACTGGCGGAGCACAGTGGGTCCAGTAGCACTCGCGACCTTTTCGACCGCTTAACTACAGCACACTTAACTACAGCACACCAAAATACATTCAGCACTCAGGAACTTTGGCAATGCTGGTTTCTTTTCAACTATAGGCTTCAATTTAGTATTGTTGAATATGCTTTTCAATTGAGTTCGTATTTTTGGATACACTTTTAACATTCTTTCATATTATGAAAAATATATAAAAAAATATTTTTTTTTTAAAATTTGTAATATATATTTTTTTTTTGTATATGATTTATTTTTGACATTTTAATATTGACCCCAGTGAGGTCAGTGAAATCCGCTTGTGTACTGGGCTTGCGTGTGATTTCACGAGTACACACAAGGAAGGACAAAAGGATCTCCAGATGTGAGTTTAACTGGGTCCAGGGAAAAGGAATATGGGGGGTGACGTTGGAAGCGGGCTAGAGGAAAGGAATCCGTTGGCTAGGATTTGAGTGTTCAACAAGTTGATAAAGTTGCTTTAAAGGATACCTGCACTTGCATTTTCACTTATACCCTTTTGAAGTGAAAATACAAGTACAGGTACCCTTTAGCATGTCAGCATCACTGAGGAGGTTTGCCATATATGAGGTGTAACACCCACGGACAAGAGAAATTAAGGCATACAAATGAGGTATTGTGAGTAAATCTGATCCCCAAATACATTAGATACATAATATATCATACAGATTCATGATGTATTCAATGTAAAATACAGATTTAGCCAAAATTAAAATCATATTGGAAAGTGAATACAGGTTTACTTTAAGATAAGATTAATGTATATGACAAAGTGCTTTAAAATGCTCACAACTCGAAGGTGCGGAGCCTAACTGCCGAGACAAGCAGAAGCACAATCCTAAAGCTCCGAGCGAAAACCGAGAAATTGAACCTAAATACAGCATACATCGCCCTCACGAACAACTATACAAGCGTGGGAATACCCCTAGCCATATGGGTCGGAAAAATAAAAAACCGACGGCGGACAAACGTGCTCCAGGGCTGACAATTGGAGACATGTGGCGGAAAGCACGCGGCACGGGCGAATCCAACATGGCGGCTCTCCACGGAGGCGACTCGGATTTCTTTTCGGATGACTGCTCTGGGGATGCAGAGGATGATTACCCCCCAGCTCCAGCCCCAAAGCAGAAGGTGAATCCTAACAAACCAAGAGCTGACATGGATGCCGACCTGGTAACCACCGGGGTATTAAAAGCATTACTAGCAGACCTGCAGAAATACATCCTCACGGACGTCACCGCTTTGAGAGGCGAGCTGCAGGGCCTGACAGGCCGCATATCAACACTGGAGGTCTCCTCCCAAGATAACCAACAGCACATATCCTCACTACAGACGGCTGTACAGGATCTGCAACGCCAGAACCTACTACATGAACGGCGCTTTGCTGCCCAAGAGGATACCAGAAGGAGACATAATTGAAAGGTCAGAGGGATCCCAGAAGAGATGCCAGAGGCGGAGTTGCCGCAGACACTCAAACGAATGTTGACGGCCATACTACCCTCCAGCCAGGCTAAGTCCATCACACCCACTGACTTTTTCCGGGTCCCCAAACCTCCCAGGGCCCCAGCCACAGCCACAAGGGATACCATAATCACCTTCAGGAATGGGAAGGACAAATCGGCGATCCTCGCTGCCCTCCGAGGTAAAACCCCACTGCAGTTTGAGAACATGCACCTGACCTTTTACGCCGACCTGTCCGGAGGCACCCTGGCACAACATACATTACTGGCGACCCTCCCAAACACTCCTCGTACAACAAGGAGGAAACACGCACCAGATCCACGACGCTCGGGACACAGCAAATCTCCTGCGAACCTTGGGCCTTCCACAGAACCCACACACCCAAGAGAGATCCCAAGACCATACCTCCCCAACCCGCAGCTGAGACACGGCACGAATTGCCACGTTTGTACCAAGAAATAATACGCCAGACGCCTACGCCTCTATCACCACATAAACGGGGGTTACAAGCACTCCCACTTACCTGCACAGCACCATGAACCGCCCTGAGGGTCTCGAAACTCTCGTAGAGCAGCTCAACATGCCGCTGGACTATTACCCAACTGCTGTTTCCTGGTTATTTAATCCACAGACCGCACAAAATACCCCTGGCTGGGGGCCTTAAACACCCCACCGCGATGCGGCACACTCGACAACCAGTGGGCTCCAATTCAACGGACAATTTTCAACTGTTCCCTGACGATAACAAATCTGAAGCACACCAAAGCCACAGCCTGACGCACCGGAGACTCACTCCAGCCTATGGGGACCTCCTGATTGGGGCATGAACCCTAACACTGAGGCCCACATGTACTTATCACAAGCGGTTACAGAGCCTGATGCGGACATGGAGAGCTTCAGCCCAAGTGGCCATCCACGGGTCCCCCACGTCCTAGACCCTCCTACCGCTGTGCGATCCACCTTCGCTGTTCAGGTTATGGTGCTTCTGCACGCTTATACCGGGACTCAAAAGTCTGTTTATATGTCTTGATTTTCATCATACAATCACCATATTAGATACAGCATCACACATTGGTAACGATACACATGCTTCCCTAAACTCTAATGCCCATCCTGTTAGGCCTTGACACACCCTGGGACGTTTATTTATGCCTTACACGATGTGCTAATATATAGGCCAAACAAGCTGCAAGGCCAAAGTTTGTACCACAGCGCTTGATCCGAACAGGGTTGCTTGGCTATCGGAGTGGCCTGTAGATTCTTCACCACTGTATAGACACATCCCATCTTCTAGGTAGCGTAATTCACGTTATGTCCATAGATAGCGAGAGGGGGACACATGCCAGGACTTGAGTAGCGAACACATAGGGGGTATCCGATGTTGAGATATATCCACTCCCCGTTAATTATTACCGAGACCACTTTAGCTTCACTTGCTTTAAACCGTTTATTCTCTATGGTTAATGCTTAAACACGCATAATCCTGAGTAATGCTATACTGTGATTGTTTCCAAACCTAGACCAGTTACCTAAGCAGCACCAGCTTGCCTAGCTAGGCATCCAGACCGCACACCACATCGGGACGCATAGATTATCTGCCTATAGTGTACAAAGAACAGCACATTAAAGTGTCCATAATTACAACTCCGGCAGCTAACTACCATAGGAGCGCAGCTGGCTCGCTTACCCCCTCCTCCCCCCAACTGCTAATTTTAACAATCGCCAGGTATGAGGATCGTCATGTATGAGCCATTCGTATCATCCCTCACTTAGACAGTTATACTCTGATTCTAGACCTATACCGCTACTTTCTAAGCCTAAACAAATTGTCTTCTCGTTACTGCAACCAAAAAATTTGCATTGTACTTCACTGTCATGCCAATGTTGTTTCACTACTCTATAGCGGGTACATGCTGTTGGGGCATGGCATACGCATTTGCATTTGTTATCCTTTATGCACTCAAAAATAAAGAATTTAAAATGCTCACAATTCATTCTTTGAATCCTTTTTTTTTTTTATCATGTTTTACATATTGGACAGAGTTTGATATTAATAATCAATATCAAAACACTTTTATATCTGCTTATGTTGTTCTCTGGCTGACCATTACTTGCAGCTTGTGAAAAGATCAAGTTTGTTTTGCAACAAGATTTTTTTTAAACCATTTCAGGCACTTTTTTGTGATTCCTTTCCTTTCTGAAAAAATGGAAAATATTTTAATGACTGGAAAAAAATATCTGCTTGTTATGATTTTAACATTTAATAAAAGTATATTTTCTAATATTAACCTTTAGACGCCATCAATCGTATTAGACTCGAAATTCATTAGGTCAATTTACCTATTTTAGTATTGCTATTGAATTGGATTGATTTAACAGTAGCTTAAAGGAACACTCTAGGCATTGTATGCTATAGCAATGTAGTGGTAATGGTGCCATTAAGGTAGAGGCATAATTCTCCAGTTTTTTTGTAAAACATTTTTGTGTATTTTGACCAAAAACAGGGGTCCCTAAGGCACTGTTCATTGGCTGAGCAGGTGAGCTGACATTCTCAGCCAATTAATGGCTTTAAAAATATGGACAAAATTAAAGAAATACTATAGTGCAGGGCTTGAGAATTTTGCTTGGAATCTAGGAGCCAGCTAAAAAAGTTAGGAGCCAGTTTTTCCTGGCCAAATATATACTTCTTAAAGAGACACTGTAGTCACCAGAACCACTGTTGTTCTAAAGTCTATATCCTGTCCCTGGACACTTTTCAATGTGTTGTTTCAGACAAAAGGCAGTGTTTCCATTGCTGGCTGGTGACACCTCTAGTAACAGTCACTTAGACAGCCTCTAGAGGTGCTTCCTGGGTTAGTGCTTCACACTGTGCAGCAGCTACATTAATGCTCCCAATATGGATGTATTTATTCAGTGAATCTGAAGAAGTTTATTGGTGCAGAGCACAGAGAGAGCGTTGTGCCACTCATGCACAATAATCTCCCAATGCTATTCTACGAGGAAACATTGGATGGACTGAGATTGTCAAGATGATCTCAACCATGAAGGTGGAGCCAGTCACAGCGTCACCAACACGACGTGGGGATAAAGGTAAGTAAAAACACCTTTCCCATGTAAATGGAGGGGGCTGGTAGCCTAAACATACACACTCACTGACCAAGACTCACACTCACTCACAGACACACACACAAACACTCAGAGACAGACCCCCTAAATATATATAAAAAAATATCTTACTTTTATTCTATTCTGCTGGTGCTGGCTCTTCCCCTGATCTGCCTCCTTGGCTGACATCACATGTGATAATCTTAACTTATCACAATACTGATTATCTTAGCCAAGGAGGTGGGTCAGAGGCGGAGCCAAACACTGCCCTGGCCAATCAGCATCTCCTTTATAGAGATGCATTAAATCAATGCATCTCTAAGAGGAAAGGTCTCTGAAAAGGCAGTGTTTACAACAAAAAGCCTACAGGAACTGACTATACTCATCAGAACAACTACAATAAGCTGTTGTTGTTCTGGTGACTGTAGTGTCCCTTTAATCCTGCTAATGTGGGAGTGTCTGTGTCAATAGGTGGGCCAAGGCATGGGAGCCTTAAGGACCTTTTCTTTTGATCAAATCACTCAAATGCTTTGACCAAGAACTGAGGGTTAACACATGTACCCTAATGGCACTATAAACCCTACATTAGTATGTGTTGGTTTTGGCTCTTAGACCCACCAAAGTGAAAGTTATTTGAGTTATTGTCCGTTCTTTGTATTCTCATGTTCCCTGTCTTAGTTTGTTGTTCTTTAAAACAGGTCAATAAACATAACATTAAAAATATGGGAAGTGGCAGTTCCTGTTTAATGCTTAACTTCCTACAATCCTTTTCTGTAAGAAGGGTCATGACTGCTTCACAACAAAAAGTTATACAAAACAACCAGTTCCTGTACTCCTCTTCCCTTGCATAAAATGGCTTCATTACATTAACAATAATATTTTTTTCCAACCACCTACTCTGGTGGGACAAACTTTTATGAAGTTCCATATGTAACAGTAAAGTTATTTTCATGTTCCCAGCCATGATGATTCACTGGGGACAAAACAATCCTATCTGGCATTGATAGGCACAGACTATTCTGTCTGTATTTTCAATTACAGAGAAAACGTATTGCAGTAGGTAATGTGATGGGACTTTGGGAACATCTTGCGTTTGTGCCATACATATGACTCATTGTATGATAGAAATAAATAAAAGCATTTTTTCACGAACGGCAAAGCCAGCTGTTGCTGGAATTACAAGAGGTGTTTAGTTATTGTTTGGCACGTGCGTTTGTTTCTGTCTTTCATCTTTCCTCTTATTGCCATATGTGTCTTGTTTACAGAATTTCTTTTTTTTTTTTTTTTTTTCTTCTATAAACCAATAAGTTCACTTCAAACAAACAATTTTTGGGGTAATTCTGTTTGTAGTTTTTCCCAGCTGCACTAGTATAAAATTATATATTTAGGATGTACCTTACTTTCTTAACGAGACATGTCCAACCAGTCTCTGTTACATGTAAATAGAGTAACAGTAGTTAACCGAGATGCTAGGTTTCAACTGGCTGAAAACACACAAAGCTTTCTGTTCACAATTTAAAACTGTAACATAAGCTTCTTTCCTAAAATCAAAATAGGAAAAGTTGTTCTGAAATCTGCAGATTAAAGAGTGTCTAACTTGAACTACATTGGGAATCCTTTCAACTTTGCCTCCAGGAGCAAAAAGCTCTTATTAACGCATGTATTATTAGTTTTGGCATTCAATGGAATATGCTAAAAGACTAGCGCTTGCTCAGACATCCTCCACCCACTAGAATTTCAATAAAAAAACATTCAAAGCTCTGCGCTAGAGTATAGCAGGATAGACCTATCTCTGGCCACATCTACAGTTACCACCAGTCTCTACTGTATGTAATTAAGAATGGGCAGTCCATCACACCCTAATATCAAAGGTGTTTTTTATACTTGGTGTCCACCAAATATAAAACTTTTATTAGGTCAAGATGTCATCTTTACATGTTTCTGTCTTGATGCCCAGTCTTTTCACGTTCACACTTGTCACACCATTTAGCTAATATGGTGGCTTCCCTAGGATATCATTTTGTTGTTCCTACTATAGTTTTATATTGTTTATTAATAACAAAAGTGCAGTGCTTTAACATTTTAAGTTAGATTTTTACGTGTTCCTACACATGCAAAAATGTTTGAGAGCCATGTATGCCTAACTTTGCACAACTAAAATAATGTCAACAAAAAATGTTGTGTCAGTGGATGATGCTATGAACACAAACAACCAGTAGTTACTGCCAGGATGCCTGCTGCCATTGCGAAACAAATTGAACCAGGAGATCTTTATCTAATGATTTTTAAAATTACTTTACCTTTAATGATCAATATGCTTGGGATTATTTGGTACATGGCTCTCTGGTTTGTAATTCTTCAGTTGTGTAACTAATAAAAAACATAATGCAACCTCTTTGGTATCCTGTGCTTTTGACTTACTTGGCCAAGCTTATTAAATAGCAACAAAATACATATAATCAGAATTATTTATTGAAATGCTTTCTGACTTACTTAGCTCTTGCTTTGCCTAAAGGCAATGGAAACTGACAGAAACATAACATGCTTCCATCACATTTAATTTACTGGAAATTAATACTTGACGAATAACTGTTGCATTTGAGGTGCATGTAGTGCTCTTTTTTGTTTTTGGGCAAATGGATTTTTGTTGCAACTGAAATGCAGATCTCTCTAAACCCCTTCCCAGAACATATGGGCTTTGGGAGAAAGACTGAAGTAAATGTTTCCAACTGGGGTCTTATCCTGCTTTTGTTGCGGGGCACCAGTGAATTGTCCATGGGCAACACAGCATGAGTGATACCCATAAATGTCAGGCCCGCCCGTTATCAGTGTCGTTAGTGATGTCTGCCCACCCATTATCAGTGTCGCTAGTGACCTTGGTTGGGTCACTGGCTATGCCCCCTCATGGCCATGTGGTCCCGTCCCGATTCATTGCATACAAATTTTGAGAGGTATGGGATTAATGATGGCAACAAATGGCTGCTACTGCCTAAGAATGTAATTCCTACAATTGTTATGGAGGCTGGGATATTTTGTCCTGGTGCTGAACAATGTCGGTCACACCATGCATTATAGTTTTTAATGCATGGTGTGATATCATCAACAGATATATATGTAACACTGTACTTATGAAGCGTTCAATTATCCAAAACTAATGGCAACATTTTTTTTATCTGTGAGTATGGATTTTTGAATGCTTTGTAGCATGGAATTTTTGCAGAGTGAAGCAGCGAAGACTAGCTCTGCAGAAGAGTTTATCCAACTTCCTGTTGTGGAAATAAAAACAAATGGCAATATTGCGGAGACATGTAATCCCATAGCGGCTGAAGACCACACAGTTATGTGAGCTTTGAGTTATCTTTGTGGTTTTGGTTTCTTTGTGAATGGAGCCAATGCAGTTTTGCCTTGGAAAAAAACGACATTTTATGATTTTACCAGTGTTATTTGTTATAGCGAGGAAAATTTAATACCATATTAGTAGATAGGAAATGCTTATGTTGGACCATTTCAGCAATGTTACATATGTTCTTTTAGATGACTTTTCATTTGTGCTTGTTGGTAACCAGTTTCTATTTATGCATATGGCTATCTGTCATCTTCTTTACATGTACCAACACTGTGGTTTCCTTTACTAAGGAACTGGAATCTGTGAGACCTATACTTGGGACTTAGCTGTCATATAAGACGATGAGTTATATGTAAGTTGTGGGACCTGCTTGGTTTTTTTTTTTCTTTCACTGTTGAACTTAGCCCTGCATGCAGCACAAAATATTTTCAACTTGTGTATTTCAATATGAATACTTTATACCCTGATGGAGTTATAAGCTTTTTGAGTTAATCGGAATACTGCTAAACTTCATATTTTGTTCAGTGATGGAGGATTACACTTTTTCCCTGAGTGCACTTAAGCCTGAGTAATAACATTAAAATATCCATGTTCCATAACATATATATCTCTGTATATTTAAAATGTACTTTTGGCATCATCTACATATCTCAAGTACATGCCTCCCAAACATCCTGTTTTTGGCACATTCACAATTTTCGGGTCCTCTCCTGCTGTCTCGACTTTGTTACCTGGTGTCCAGCTTTTGAAGACACCAAGGAACTGTTCCCAAAAATTGTAATGGCGGTGCATTATTAGACTTGCTTGCGCTACACTCAGGGCTCTAGGACCCTGCAGAGAGCATTCAAATAGTGCTCTCAGCATTGTATGCCCTTTGAGGGCTGACTTACTGGATTTGGCAGGCAGCCTGGTGTACATTCACACCAGGCTGACCTACTATTAATTAAAGTGGACCTGCCCTGTTTCTGGGTCCCCTTTGGGTCAAGCTAGTGATGAGATGACTTTACTGGACTATCCCCCTTTGCATCCACACACCAATGTACTGCTTCTTGGGCACCAATTTTGGGGGAGTAAGCAAGTATGACCTGGGGAAAGTCCACCTTGGCCTTTTTGGAATTTCCAGCCAGCTCAACATGCAGAAGAACACAAACCAGTGTGTGTAAAATGTGTATGTTTTGGCATGGCTCGTTTCTATGGTCCATTTTCATCTCTTATTGTACATTTGGTTTAGTACCATTGAAATAAGGACATTACATTCAGTGAAATATTTACCATCCATGATGCGGATTAGGTCCAGGCTCAAAGCAGGAATTACCGTTGTTAATTTTGTAATGCCTGATTTACAGGTGATTGATTTATAATGCAGCTGCAAGCCCCATAATGCCTTATCTTCTCTTGCTTCTATCTATATTTGTTCCAGTAGAACAGCCAGATATCAATTAATGAAGCTGTGTCTGAGAGCTCTTCTGTGATTTTAATGGTAAAACCCACCATCTACAAGCTGCCCCAGTGCTAGGATGTTTCTCCTGCTAATTCAGCTAAAACATGAGTCAGTTGAATTAAAACTGCACACACAATATACACGCAAGTTCAAAATATATCATATAGACTAATTCATAATACTTACCTCCCAAGGTCTCCCAAGGTCTGTCTCTATCTAGGAATGATAGTCCTTATTTGGGTCTCCTATCCCTCTGGCGGTCTTTTTTATCCTCACTTTCCTCTTTTCTATGAGCTTCCATTGGTTGTGTCTGAGTGTACAATAGACCGCTACAGCAAAAGTATTTAGTAAAATATCGTTAAACTACAATAGAAATTGGAAATCGGATACATTCTAAATTACTTTTCAATTGCATAAATTGTTATTAGTAAGTCACCTAAAGTGTCTCAGTAATAAGTGTAACCTTTAGCATACATACAACATGTACATTAGTTTTGTGACCCATTTTTAAAATAAAAATTTCCAAACAGTCCAATATAATTAATAAAAACAACTCTCAAATCGAATGAGAGTCTGTGGCCCCTTGTTGCTTACCTGTTCCGCCATCTGCGTACATGATAAGGCTTGCTCAAAGTGCAATCTAATGTAAAACAAATTCACATGGTCATGGCCAACTTCTTTATAACACACAGAGATCTCCAGTGCTGTATTATTTAGCATGCATCGTCTAGTGCTGCTACTGCTGTATAACAGAAATTTTTTCCCGTACCACACTTAAGAAAGACAGGCATGGCATGCTTCCAGACAGTCCCGCCTTCTGGCTTTAGTTTCCTGGTGTCCTGTATTCGTTGACACAGGAAACGGTCCCCAGGCAGCACATGTTGTGCAGCGGACTCTAGGACCATGCAGAGAGCACTTCAGCAGCATTTCCTGCATGGTCCTATCAGTAAGGTGATGCAAGTCATGTCACTGGCGACACCCCTTCAGGGCCTGTCCGATTGCATACCTCCCAATATTGTGAATAATGCTTGGGAATATGTTTTAGATGCATTTCCCCTGGTTTATATCAAAGGAAATGGAACAACTGAACTAAACAAATTTAGTTTCACTTTAGCTGTTTGTGAATAGCCGAGTCCGCCTTATTTATATGGAGATTCAGTAGGCAGCCAAACTGCAGCTGCAATTGAGTGCAAATTAATTTTACATAACTAAATTTACATTTTATGAATTGTATGTGGGTTAAAACAGCTGAATCGCATCAAGCGAAGGGAATTCAGGACAAATTGTGTGTGCAAAATACTTATAGTACCGCCTCCTTAGAAATGCTTACAAAAATTGCATCATACACAGCTGGAATTATATCCCCCCAAAAAAGGGTGAGCAATTAATATTCATAGTCATCTAAAACAACGCCTTGAATACATTAATGCCATTTCACTATTTTAGCCATTTAGTTGTGTGCCCAGCATTAGCTACACATGTACCCAGCTGTCGTCTTTGTTCACTGCAGGTTACTGTCCCTAAACAGAGAGAGAATATAAACTGTGATGTTCTATATTGTGATACAAGTAAGAAAATGTTTGGGAACACAACCTTGTACTTGCACTCTATGCAACCCTGTAATCACTAAGCAATCCCATTTTGGGACACATGTATGCCTGCTATATTTTCTGTTATATATATATTTTTTTTTTTTAATTCTTTATTTTTGAGTGCATATAGGTTAACATTTACACACGTGTGTGCCATGCCCCAATGGCAGGCACCCATTATATAGCAGTAAACATCGTTTTTGTGTGGCATAACATAGAAATACAATGCACAATTTTTGTTTTTGTTGTAAGCGACACTTGAAAAAGGCATCGCACAAGTATTAAAGATGCAGAACAAAGTTAAATATACGCGTAGGTAAGGTGGTAACTCAAATTGTTATAATTGTAAAATAAATTCGCCAGTAGTTATATAATGAAGGCTGTGTCAAAAAATGAGACGTGTAAAGCTTTAACTAGACATTCATACACATGAATTTGGACTGTGCTGTAAGCGCCTCATGTATCAGTGTGCTGCAGTTCCCCTTTGTGGTGTATGGCTTAATGGGGCGATCAGGCGGCCAAATCGATTTTCGTCTTTCCAACGTAAATGCATGGTTCAATGCCATGTAGCGGCCTAACTATTGCGTCAGGGCTGGCGGGGGGGGTCTAGTGTTTAGAGCTTAATAAGTATAATTAAATGCAGTTACGCAAAGGGCAGGCAATGTGGACTGGTTCAATGGTACCTGATGTATTCTTCCTTAATAAAAGGTTAGGGCGAATGTCACAGCTATCTAGCTGCCATGAGCGACATTGGGCTAGTAAAAGGGCTCGAAGTACACCGAGCAGTGTATCGCATCACCCATTTTCGCCTCAATTAAGAGCATTGTAGGTCAATATAGGGAGTGCAGGAAGAGTCCAGCCCCATCAGGGATGCTGCAGAAGGTTTAGCTTATCTTAAACGACAGAAAAAAACACAAATACAAAGCAAAAAACAAATATACCAATACAACATATATACATGTATAGAAACCCGTACTCTGTACGTAAAAACTTAATATAAAACCTTCGTATAAGGCTCCTACTGGCCCAGCCTAATTAAAAACAGTAGAGCTCAGAAGCGAAAATCCCTTATTATATGAAGCAATGGTGAGTGCCTCGTGTGGTGGGATCTAGAAGGAGACGTTGGGAGTACTATGGGCTAAGAAGCCACGGGATGTAGGCCTGAGAACTGGGTATGAATCTTATGGGGTGGTTAGGAGGACCACCGGGGTTTGGAGGGTATGTTGGAGGGGGCATTAGGGTGTTTACGGTAAAGGCATGTGAGACCTTATTGGGTGTGTTTGCATGCCGTCCCAAAATTATTTTACGAGGAAACCCTAGGCGGTTGAGGTGTCGTTAATTACTGGGGTATGCGTGAGTTTTATTCTGGTTCCCTTTTTTTTTTTTGTTTCCTTTTTTCTTTTTCCTTTCGTTGTTACAGTGTGAGTTACATAAGACATACACCTCTCCTAAGCGAACTGTACCAGATATCAAGGCGTCTAAGGTGATTTCTCAGTTCCCGTAGTCCACTTTAACTGCAGGGAGGGGATAGTTTATACCTTCGTCCTCTAAGGATACCAACTAGTCTTATGGGATGCCAATATACCCCCAACATTGCTCGTGAGAGACGGTTTAAACCCCTTTACCGCCTGAGAGGGCCCCGCCACCATAAATCCCTATGGCAGAGAAGGGAGCACATGACAATGACTAAAAACAATAAGAACAATAATTAGCAGATCAGTATGAGCGGGTGGTATTCAGCTGGCCGTACTTGCATCACAAAAAAGTATGGCAGGTCTGGTCCCTGTCTCATGCTCGGCGGCAAATGTCCGCAGTGAAGCCAGAGCATTCAGCAGTTCCATCCAAGTCATCAGCTCGTGCGTGGGTCCGGTCCTGCTTGGAATTAAGTTGTGGGCCCCGCTCTAGCGGTTAGCGCTCTGTCCCTGGGTACAAAGACACGGGTAGCCCCGGGGTCCCATCCATGAGGGTTTGTCGGGCCCAGCGAGTCCGGTGGTAGTTCCAGTGCGAGCAAGTGGCTTGGTGCCTCCGATAAGTCCCGTATGGTGATGACGGTGTCTCCGCGTGGTATCTGGAGTGATCGAGACTGGCTCCATCTGTAGCTGATGGTCTTCGTGCGCAGGAGGGAGGTAAGTGGTCGGAGCGACCGTCGCCAAGCAAGGGTTCCCCCTGACAGGTCAGCAAAGAAAGTTAGAGACATTCCCTCGAAGTTATAGGGAGTTTGCCCTCTGACTGCTGCCATCACTGTCGCCCGGTCCCTGAGGGTCTGGAACTGTATCACAATGTCCCTGGTAGCTGCGGCTGGTGCCTTAATCGGCTTCTGTAGTCGGAAAATACCCTCCAGCGATATCGTTTTAGCCTGTTTTGGTGGAAGTATGGCTGTCAGGAGGCGCCTTGCGAGGTGTGGGAGTTCTTCTGGTGGCACCGTCTCCCCTACACCCCTTAGTTTTATGTTCTTCTGTCTCCTCTTGTCTTCAAGGGCGTCGAATCTACTCTCATAAGTTGCGCTCTGTTTTGTGAGCTCTTCCACCTGTCGTGTGAGGACATTAATTTGTTGTGAGTGGGCTTGTGTTTTGTGCTCCATTTCTCCGATGCGGCCTGTCAGGCCCCGTAGGTCCTCACGGATCATGGCCACGTCCGCCGAGATTTTAGTGTGGAGCTCTGCCATGAGTTCCCTGATGGCCGTTAAGGTTACTGGGGCGGCATCGGGAGTTCTTTGCTGAGGTGCTACTTGTGTAGTCATTTGCCGAGCCGTTGCCAGCGTCTGGTCATCGTCCCCTTCCTCCGACATTCCGTCGGAGAAGTCGGAACAGCCGCCATGGAGAGCCGCCATTGTAGACTCCTGGGCGCCATGTGCCTGCCTCCAGAGGTCCCCGATGCTTCTCCCCTGCTGGGGTCGGTCAGGTTTCAGTTTTTTCGTCTTCTTACCCATTAGTGAGTGTAAGACGTTTCTTAGGTGCCTTTTTTGAGGGGGTCACCCCTATATTAAAGGTTAGTTTTCTCGTCGTTTAGCCGGAGCTCTGAGGCCGTGCGACTGTCCGCTTCGGTGGTTAGGCCACACCCCCTTTCTGTTATATTTTAATTAGCTATGTAATAGTATAGTTATGCTTTTCTTTTGCAGACTAAACTAGTTTTTCATCAGAACACGTTACAAATTATAGTACTTTTGATTGAGCGTGAAAGTAGTCCAGGAAACAAGAAATTAATTCAGTCTAATGATATTTATGAGCTTTTCCAGTTTCCCATGAAACCATATAAGGCATTTAAACCCTCTACCAGTAGAACAGATGGTAAAGTAGGTATTTTTATAGGTGCTTATAAAAGATGAAAAACCGTGCATATGATGTGAAAATGTGTCTGTGTGTTTTTTGACTAATATGAAAACAGAGAACATTGACTTTATTTATGTTTCTAGATGCTCAGCATGGGTACAAGGCAGATACAGAATGGATATACTTATTTTATCATTTACATTCCCAGAAGATTAGAAATAAATGGTTTTACTTTTTACCACAAAGCGTTCCAAGAAAATGACCAGTTAGTAGTGTCCAGAGACGGATGCGTGCTTGCCAAAATTAATACCTGTTTGGGATGACATGGTGTGCGCTTAGGAGTGCAAGAATGCGACTTTCATTGAGCTCATCCTGTTCTTGTAAGCAGTTGTTTTATCCATTTTGGTATATTATTCTAAATGAATGAGGAATTAACTTATTGTGCACTAGATCTCAGTCTAGGTTTTTTTAATGCAGTTTTTGCACAGCACTTAATGCAAAACAATATTGATTCCAACTTTACCAGAGGCTATGAGGAGAAGAATTTTTGAAAGTTATGTTCCTTTAACAGTGTGTTTTTCTTATTCCTAAACTGGGAATGGGTCTTAAGTTAAAATCTTACTAATACATAGATCTTCCGTGGTGCTTTTTCCATCTTTAGCTTTGAGTTTCTATGCAAATAGAAACAAAATAAAACAGAGTACTTGTTGGATGTAGGAACAGTCACAATCTGTACTCTATTTGCATGAATGTTCATCCAATTTGAACAAACCTGTCAGAACAAATTCCTTTGACAAAGCTCTGCCAACTGCATTGGGAAGTGCCAGCGGTGAGTTGACAGTTCAAATGCTGCCTTCAATTAGATTGTCAGGTATAGCTGGATAGAAATATATTTCCAGGTGAGATTTAAATTAGGATAAACCTTTTTCTGTAATGGAAGCATATTGTAAAACACAAAGTCCAGTAAAAGCAGGGTTGTTTTATCTATCTTAACCCCTTAAGGACACATGACATGTGTGACATGTCATGATTCCCTTTTATTCCAGAAGTTTGGTCCTTAAGGGGTTAAAGGAACACCCAAAGCACCATAACCACTGCATGGTGCTCTAATGGCTATGATGCCCTGGAACTCCCTCCACTATTCAGGTGTTTAAACAATTGCTAATGGTTTTATAACAGTCCGCTGGGTGCCAACTACAACCTGCATGAGAGCCGGAAGCTTCTTAATCAACAATTTAACACCAGATAGAGCCTGCAGGAGCATATTATGTGTGGTTACAATTCAATTTACAGAGCAAGCTGCTAAAGCAAGCTATCATCTGATTACAAATTAATATATATTTTTTTTGTTATGCAGGCTGTGTGAGTCACAATGAGAGAAGGTGTAGCTAGGGATGCATAATTAGAAACAAAAATGATTTGACTTTTTTTTTTTTTTTTTTTTTACAAAAAACCTCTTTACAATTACTATGTGTTTTGCAAATAAAGGATTCGAGATTTTATTTTCAGCCCAAGTTGCTACTTAATTTAAAGGAACACTGTAGGCACCCAGACCACTTCAGCTAAATGAAGTAGACTGGGTGCTGCGACCCTTTTGCACTTAGTGCTGCAACGTAAAACATTGCAGTTCCAGAGAATTGCAATATTTACATTGCAGCTCTAAATCTGCCTTCTGTGGCTGTCTAACAGACAGCCACTAGAGGGCTTCTGGAATCCTCATGGACCCCCAGTTTCAGATTTTCCCCAAAGGAAACCATTGAATAATACCATTGCCGTGCATGCGCATTAGGTCTCCCCCCGCCAGCTGACGTTGGCAGGGGGAGGAGCATGAGCAAACATACATTTGTTTAACCTTTTAAGTCTGCATTCAAGATTTTTGGGCTAGAGTTTCATCTTGTCAGTCTAGAGATGTCGGTAGAAGCTAATGTGTCTTTGAAGAAAAAAAAAAAAGACGATATTGAATTGCATTTTTTTTTTATACATTGAAACATTCTAAACAAAGACATTCATGTCCATATCTAGTCCTGCAAGATATATAACTAGCACTGGCTAGTGAAGTATTAGGAGATGTGTAAAATATCACGGTGACATTTGATACAATCCAATTGGGAAATAAGTAACAACATAAATTTACAATATATGATTCTATATATTTTAAGTTGTTGAGTTAATTGCACCAGCAAATAAGAATAATCACACCTTAATATCACATAGCAAACATTATAGGCTTGCTGGAATGGAAAAAGTCCATTATAGTCTGCTTTTGTGGAAAAAAAGATACTGCACATGTTTTATAATGTTATTTCAAATGGTAGAAAGTATTTTTCCAGTCTCAAAAGTACAAATGCAGAATGCCTTTATATGTGGATATTTGTGCTGGAAAAGATTTGCTTTGATGAGTCTTCTTATGGTTACGCGATCCCTTGTGTTTGTGAAGATTCTAAATGGTTGATTAGTCATTTGTTTTATTTACCCTTACACCATCGTTCTAAATATGAGCTTTGAATCACACAGTATTAATGTCATGGTGTGCATGTTACTTGACTTTCTGTGGTTTAAGGATAACGCTGGAATAGGAACGAATGCATGAGAAAGCGTAGGGTGATATTTCCCTTGTGTTGATGAAATTATTTTCAAGATGTAGAAACTCAATACTTGAATCTTCATCATTCTCCTCATTGCAAATGCAGTTACGAGAGACAGACCTATAAATACACAAATAATTATTTTATAAATGTTTATAATTGTTGGAGGGTATTATTTTAATTAATAGAAATATGGAGACAAGTATCATAAATACACACACAGTGTGAAGTAAGTGGGTGTAAATAACTTTAATTTGCTGTGTCAATAAAAAAAAAAAAAAATAGCACAACATGAAATCCATTATTTATCCAAAGTGGTGAAAACCAGGACACATTCCCAAAGACTCATAATGCCATAACATGTACCTGTATTGTGCTTAAGTGCCCCATGGAATACTGTCCATTTCTTTTCAAGGGAAATATAAATGAATAAACAATCCAGGCTGTGGACCAATATTTTTACAAATAATTCACTAACAAAACATGCAACGAAGGCAGAGCCTAACTACTGAAGCGGATAGTCCCATGGCCTCAGAGCTCCGGGCTACAATAGTGATTATTAACCGATATCAACGGTTTATTCTGACCCAACTACATCCCAGGGAGACCCCAAGACTCATTCGGGGCTAATGAGTCAAAAAACAAAAAATCAAAAAGCCTGACAAGCCCTGATTGGGCATGAACAGTTGGGAGTTATGGCTGCAGGCCCATGGCGCTCCTGGACCCAAGATGGCGTCCCTCCATGGTGGCTGCTCAGACTTCTTTGACATGACGTCGGATGAAGTAGAGGGGGAGTACTCACCTATACCAATGCTGCCCCCACCGGCCCGACTGCCGCTCCCGCCGCCCACATAGTTCCCACGCCGACAAACTCATGGCAGACCACCACCAAAAAATCTTAGCCGATATGACCACGATATGGGAAAACCTGCGGGGTATAACCAACTAGTTAGGGGTTGTGGATGGCACATCCAGCACCCACTCCAGCCAAATCAAAGAGCTACAACAAGAGGTTCAAGAACTGCAACAGCAGAATCTTCCTACCGAACGCAGGTTTGCCACACAAGAGGACAAGCGGCGCCGAAAAAAAATGAAAATCATGGGGGTCGCTGAGTGCAGCTGAACTGCCACACTTCACCAGGCGCTCCTCGCAGCACTGTTGACCCTGAGAAAGGCCAAAGCGGTTCAACTGGAAGGAATATTCCGCGTACCGAGACCAGCCAAGGAGCCACCTTCTGCTCCTGGGGACCTGGTGATACATTTCCAGAACCATAAAGACAAAGCTGCAGTATTAGCTGCCACTAGAGGTCCAACAACTTACCTCTTTGAGGAGATGGACCTGCCATTCTATGCAGCTCTCTCTAGAGGAACATTGGCATGGAGAAGGTCACTGCGACCAATTACCTCCCTTTTGCGAGCACAACAAATCCGTTACTGATGAGGCCCAGCTAACGCACTGCTTGTCACCCGAGGGGAAGCAACGCACGCTATCATAGTTACATAGTTACATAGCTGAAAAGAGACTTGCGTCCATCAAGTTCAGCCTTCCTCACATATGCTTTTGCTGTTGATCCAAAAGAAGGCAAAAAACCCAGTCTGAAGCGCTTCCAATTTTGCAACAAACTAGGAAAAAATTCCTTCTTGACCCCAAAATAGCAGTCAGATGTCTCCTTGGATCAAGCAGCTATTAGCCCAATAATTAGAAATTGTATCCCTGTATGTTATGTTTTTGCATGTATTTATCCAATTGCAATTTAAACATCTGTATAGATTCTGACAAAACCACCTCTTCCGGCAATGAATTCCATATCCTTATTGCTCTTACTGTAAAAAAAACCTTTTCTTTGTCTTAGATGAAATCTCCTTTCTTCAAGCCTAAATGTGTGACCTCGTGTCCTATGTATAGCCCTGTTTATGAATAGATTTCCAGATAATGGTTTGTACTGGCCCGAATATATTTGTACATGCAGGAGGCCATGAAGGTACTGAGACACTTGGCCCAGCCATACCCACAGCAAAATCCACACATTACCACAGCTGGGACCCAATACACGCTGCAGAATTTGTACCTCGAAGGATAACCGCAGATGCATACGCCGCGGTCACAACCTGAACTCAGGCTGGTCTACACAGACAAGTTGCCAGGACACTCTTCCACTATCCAATATATGTAATACGAGTTTTGTTATAAGGTTAACGCTATGACTAGAGCACGGTTAGATTGGACCACAACCACTGACATGTAGGCCAAAACACCTACCCGACTATTCATTGCCCCCCTCCACGCCTCAGGGTAATTGAGGTGCAGTACACAACAGACCGAGACAACAAGGGGAGCACAAAAACCCTCTCTTATCTCTTTATTAAGAGGACACGACTGCCATACCTAGACCGGCCCACTTCCCCCACAGTAAAAACCAAATAGCAGTTTTAGTTTATTTATGTTACATCTGTTAAGTTTTACTTTTGTTGACTCGTGGAACAGGCATATTTCAGCCTATGTGACCTTAGTGAAGCATCAACCCCTAGGCTGACGTCGCGCAACACACTCATCTTCACTGTGTCTCGACTTATTATAAAAAATGTGCAACGATACTCATGCCAGATTTTACTACTATGTATATTGAAGAGCTGAAAAATGCTGTCATGGCATTGTTAGCCGTTCCGTGATGTCTTTACTATGCACAAGAAAATAAAGAATTTGTATTAAAAAAAAAATGCAACAAAAAAATAAAAAAATAATTTAAACAATGTAAAATAAGAGAGGCTCAATTTTAAACATCCTGCATTCCTAGGATTTACAGCTGCAGTAGTGGCTCAAACGCTAAGGTTAAAAAAAATCTTGATGCTCCCCTTATTTTCTATGTCAACTGTGTATGTCCCATGGACTTCTTACTAGCCGCAGCATTTGGAAGCAATTGAATTTAACAGATAAGATACATTGAACTGCTGCCTAAGCTGTTGGGAAATATACTATGTCTGCTGTGAGCTAAGCAGACCTGCATGTATTTAAAAATATATATATATATTTTTTTTTTTTAAATTTCAGAATTAGACTTGTGGATGGTGTGAAAATTTGGTTTGGCCGAACTTGAAAAATCTGAATCAGGAAACAAATTTTCCAAACAAAAAAAAAAACTATGTTTGCAAATGTATTAAATATAGATGTATTTATTGTTTTACTGCACCTCCTTTCCCCCCCCCCCCTCTATTAGTGACTTCTCCCTTGATCTGTTAATCTAGCCGTCAATCATATTTATTCGCATCAATCTTTTTTTTTTTTTTTGGCACAATGGACAGAATTTCTAATAACGAAAAAAAAAATAACATGCTCGTCCATTTCGTGTTTAATATGGTTTAGGGAATTTGAAAAAATTCCTCAATCGACTTAAACTCAGCGTTCGGGAGGAAGCAATTCTCCAAGTCTATTCAGGGGGACTTTTATGTAGCTTTTCAATATTATAGCTTTGCCCTTTTCAACTGAAGAATATAGTAAGTGGTAGATGAAAAACAGAAACATTGCTCTGTGTGCCCTGGCTGTGCCTAGACTAAATTGGATTGTGATGTCATTTGCTAAATATGTTGAAAGCAGAGCAACGGAGGGTGGAGCCTAGCGCTCAAACGGAGTGGCCGCAACTTACTGAAGCTCCGACAAAGGAGACCAAAAGACGGGACAAAACAACGCTTTTACCACACTACTGAAAGAGCAAACTACCCACCTTGAAACACCCGGGCGGGAGCTACAACCTCATGCCTTTCTTATTCCCGCAACCCAGCAGGAAAATACGTAGGAGGCCTGGGGCCTACTCCGAGCCTCGCAACACATGGGCAACGTGGGAAATACCGGAGTGGCCAGAATCATATCTATAATCCCCTACATACCAGACCCAGCACCCCCCACGGACCACCGAAAGCATGGGCAGAAAAAACCAAAAGACTCCACTGAACACAAACAAAGACACTCAGGATATAGGCGCAATGCTACAGCGCCCAACTGTCACAAAGGTGGCGCAGGGGCAACCCGAGGGCCCGAGTGAACGCGAGAGACTCGGAAAGGCCCACACATACCGAACCGCTCACAGCGGAGCAGGTACCGGGACCCAACCAAAATCCAGCCACAAAACAGGACATAGCAGACCTATTACACGAAATGAGGCAGCTGCATGCCGCAGACCTGGACCTACTCAAAACTGAAATCACAGCGATTACGGCACGCACTCAGGCCTCCGAAGAAGACATCCAGGATCTACGACAGGAGGTACAGAGCCTGAAAGAAACCCTGTATCAACTACAAACTTCCCAGACCACGCTCCTAACAAGAGCGGACCAAGCGGAGGACCGCCACAGGCGGATAAATATTAAGATAAGGGGCATCCCCGATTCTGTAAGCCTAACGGAATTGCCCCATTACATTAGGAGGCTCACCACCTCGATAATGCCACATGCACAAGCAAAGAAACTCACCTTTGAAGGCTTCTTCCGCATCCCGAAGCCGAGGCAAGCACCAACAGGAGCCCCGTAGGATGTGATTGTCCGATGCCACTCGACCACCGATAAAATCCAAGTGATGACCGCAGTCCGGGGTAAAACACAGCTTAACTTTGAAACCGCGCAATTAACATTCTACCAAGACATCACCCGCACCACGATGCTGTGGCATCGATCGATGGGCCCTGCGACCAGCCAACTTCGCAACGCTGGCATAGAATACCGGTGGGCACTGCCATGCACTCTACTAGTCACCAAAGATGGGAGCACGAAAAGACTGTCCACACTACAAGAAGCAACCCTATACCTACAAACCGCCGGCTGCGGAGACAGCAACTACCTCGAGCTCACACACCTGGGACCCGGAGAGATTGGTGCCCTTTAACCCGAGAGGCGTCGAACGCCCAGCGGCCCCAACCTGAAAGAACTGTGCTCACCAATATGAAGATGTACCACACTGTTGAGTGAGGACTCTAGTTATAAGCACCCCGCTTACAAGTTATTGATTTGTTTATTTAGTTTTGTTTGGACTTCAAAATGCCTTATTGTCCACTAATCTGGCTCAATATACACCTACAAAGTTTACTATGACATAGGTCATATACCGCATACAGGTCAAATACATACCGGCACACTCTTAAGCTCCACACACAAGGACACTAGACCAACTCCAGAGTCGCACTCCACCTACCCTCACGGGACCCTGACAGGAGACGAGATCCCCATGTAGGCACCCCCCACACACACCAGACACTTCTAATAGAGTACACCCTCTACCGAACATTACAGACGCAGACACACGATTCCTACCGGAACAACAGACACATAAACCCCTTACAACGCCAAGGTGCAGAGAACAAACGGCCCAGCAGGGCACATGGCACTGGGACACCACCACTTGGCACCCGAGCAAACAACCAATCTCACCCCATAAACATAAAATACGTGCAAGGAATACTAACAATGCATTATGTACCTGCAAATGTCAATCCATCTCAATGCTTACCCTGAATGCATATGTTCAACCTATTGTCAAAAGCAGCACATGAAAAATAAAGAATAAAAAAAAAAAAAAAAAAGGAAAGCAGAGCAACACCTGAAAAGGGGCTAACACATGTTGTAGGTGATTTTCGATCATTTATGAAATGGTGTAAGTTCCAGATAAATGATATTTCCCAGTACTGTCCACTGCGTGCTTGAAAACACTCGCTCAACTTGATTACTATTTTTTTTTATTCTCCATATATCAAATTTTATTGATATATTTCAGAAGTATAAACATGACACATTTTGTACTTCATAAAAGTAAAACAAAAAGAGATAATACCACTAACAACAAGGTGCAGTATACAAAAACTTCATAAATAAGTGTACCCTCAAAAACACTTCAAACAAAGCAAAGAAAAAATGGGGGAAGGAAGTGTAAAAACTGCAAGCAAAACACCCCAAAATACAAGATAAAAAATTAATCTGCAAAGAAAAAAAAAAACACATAGTGCAATAAAATATGACAAAGTAATGGAGGGGTGGGGTGGTAGAGAAGTCACAAGAAGTAATATGGTTCAGGCTAGTCTCCCCTTTTAAGGGTGGTCCTTGTGGATATCACTGTAGTGCTGTAGATTGTATACTGTGCGTCTTCCCAGAATTTATGTATACTGTGTGTTGGGAATAATACACTTTGCCTATATTTTCCTCACTATCACTGTGAATCTTCATATGACATATGAGAATAGAGAGGAGAGCACTTACAAGAGATCAAATATGGTAATGCCTCTCTCCACATCCAGTGATATCCAGAAGTACCAGGATCCAATATCCACAGGTGGAAGGCAGAAAGCAGATAAAAATAAAATACAAAATAAACAAAAGATAAAAAAAGTCTCAATAAATCCAATGAGTTTCGTCACCAGGGACTTCTTCAGGGATGTATGTACACTCTCTGATGTCTTCTCCTTAAATAGCAGACTTCATAAGTCGTTAATTCTCTGCAACGTTTTCGCGTGCGTTCCACCGTAGAACGCACTAGGAGTTTGTTTTTTTATGTCATCCTTAAAAGCTTGCATGTTTGGTACATGCAAAAGTATACAAGAATCACACAGGACTCAGTATATTTAAACAAACAATATGGCTCTGATGCATCCCAAACCTCGCCCTTCCTCCTTCTGATTTGTCACTGTGCCAAATGAACAAAAGTCACTGAACCTTAAATTGTCTCCTCTAACAAACAAGTAGAGCCAGAGGTGGAACGTAGATAGGAGAAGAAGAGATAAAAGGCAGAATAGGCAAAAGAAGAGATATGTAAGGTAAATAAGATAATGTAAGATAAGATTTGGAGGATGCCCAAACACAGCCCAAACACGTTCAACAGATGCGATGCCCTCCCCTTCCTTCACAAAATGCCTCTACTTACCCAAGATTATATATGACATTTCTTTGTAATGTCTAGTGGTTCGGAGTCTAGCATAAACTGCTTGTATGTCAGGTGTGATTACTAGTCATTACGTAATTACTCGCTGTGACGTTTGGACAGAAGGTAGAATATTATAGTAAGGTTTTGCATAGAACAAAAGTACAGAAGACTGTTTTATTCCACTCCCTGAGCCCAACTTAAAGGGTTATTATAACCCTTTTTAAAATTTTAGGTTTTATAGTTTATAATGTCCCCTTGGGCATTACAAACTATGTCCACACCTCTTTATTTAAGCTTATTAACTATAATAAAACATATTTTGAATTAAGTACCAGGATTCCTTGATCGTGGCCTATGCCGTTATACCCAATGATCCAATCAAATGGTTCTCTTAGAGGACAATTTGATTGGACCATTTTCACCACTAAGAGCGCATGCTTAATCACTATGCCTGTGTCGAGAGGAATAAAAAATGAACAAGGGAGGGATTATTTTAAAAAAACAGAACTGCCTGCAATTGTAGAAGCTGATTACACTGAGCGCTGACAACATATGTATATTTTGTAAGGTATGCAAGGGAGTAGAAGTAGCCCCTGGCATGAAAGTGCAAATATGACTACGTACAGGGGTTCCAGCTGAAATGCTAGAAATATAGATTCCTTCCCCCATGACCACTTATAAAAGCAAAAATGTCATGGAGGCTGGCGTAAAAAAAAAAATTTTTGTAGAATTCCTGTAGTATAATAATTCTTACTTCTCAAGAGAGTAATTTTTAGCTGTATAATTATTTTATATTAAATCGATTCTAAAGATGTATTTTGTTGGCATATTTTTATTATGGTACAACAAAATGACTCTTACCTGATTTTGTTGTTGTTGAGCCTCAAAATATGAAGGTCTTTCATGTCCTCAATTCCAACTGGCACACTTTGCAACTCATTGTGATCCAGAAATATTTCCCTCAGTGAATGATATGCCCCATGAAAAGAAATTGGGTCAATGCCATCATTGGTGAGCTTGTTGGATGTTAGGTAAAGGTACTCCAGTCCTGGATTCATGTGGGCAAACACATAGCCAGGAATTCTCTCAATCTGATTCCCCACTAGTACAAGGTGCAGTAAAGATTTAGGCAAGTAGGATGGGACATGATAAAACTTGTTATATGAAAGATCTAGAGATTCCAGGTTCCTTCAAAAATGGAAATTAAACATAATGTTACACAATTGCTTGTAAACATCTGAGAGGGACCAGCTGTTAAGCCAGTTTCAGATGTCTTATGTTACTGTTTGTTTTATTAATACAATTTAATACACAACCATTAAAGTGGACCTGTCTCCTATTCTTGAAAAAAAAAGAAAAAAATCCTGTTTGTTATACAAATATACAATGTATTCCAGGCTTTCTTGACTTCATGGTGCCAGGGCCGATGCAAGATATTTTGGCTACACAGGCAAAAATGCATTTTATCACCCCACCCACACCAAATTCATCTTAATTTGTGTGTCCCTTAATACCCCACTTGAATGTCTTACAATTGTGTGTTTCTTATCATCTCTTTTGAATGTCTTACCCCCTAGTATATCTTGTAATTTTTTCTCCCAAGCCCATTTGTGTCTTTTTCCACCCCAGCTCCTTGGTGTGTCTCTTACTTCACACAGCCCCTTTATTTGTATCTTTGTGTGTTTCTCTCTTTCCTGAGCCTCTCTGTGTGCTTCTTCCACCCAGTCCCTGTTGTTTGTCTCTGTCTCCCTTTCTTCTCCCTTCTATGTCCCTCCCCCACCCCCATCCCATTTGTGTCTTTTTCTCAACACAGCCTTTCTGTGTGTCTTCCCTCCGGCCCCTTTTGTGTGTATTTCTCTCCTTCCCAACCCCTCTGTGTCTCCCCCCCCCAACACCTTGTCTCTTTCTCCACCCCGCCCCTCTTTGTTTTCATCCCGCCCCTCACAGTGTCTCTCCCCAACCCCCGTCTGTCTCTTTTTCCCCTTTTCTGGCCCTGTCTGTCTCTTTTACCCCTTCCCCAGCACTCCTGTGTCTCTTTGTCCCTCCAGACCCTCTCTAAGTCCCTTTCTTCCCCAGACTCTTTTGTGTGTTTCCTTCTCCCCTTCCCACCCCTCTGTGTGTCTCTTGACTCCAGCATCTTGTCTCTTTCACCAACCAGCCCATCTAGGTGTCTCTGCCCCCACTTAGCTCATATGTGTCGCCTTTACCCCTTAACAGCCCTTGTCTATCTATTTTGTCCCTTACCCAGGCCCCCTGTATCTTTTTCCCTCCCTCTGGGTGTCTCCCCCACAGCCCCTGTCTGTCTCTTTTGCCCCTTCCACAGCCCCTGCCTATTTTTATCTTCCCCACTCCCTTGAGGTCTGTTCCCCACACCCTGTGCCTGCTCACCTTCCTGTGTAGCATGGCTAAGTAGCACACAGCAGTGGAGGAGCTTCTGTTTCCTCTACCGGTCTTACAGCAAGCTGTTTGCCACTCTCTGTGAGCACTTCCTGTCAGACCAGGTAGAGGACACAGAAGCTCCTCTATTGCGGTTTGCGACTTGGTGACACCAAAATGACCGAGAGGCTGGAGGGGGACCACTGAGCTGTGCGCTACCCTTTTGCCTGTCGTGCCCCCCCCCCCCCCACACCCACCCCCCGGTGTGCCTTAAGGCGCCCACCTGTGCAATCTTATGGTTACGCTGGCCCTGCATGGCGCCGTGCATTCCGGTGTAATGAGGAAGCACTCATAAGTATGACACTATGGAAGAAATGCCCAAGAACCCATTAGATGCTTCCCACGCAGATACCTGAGTGAATATGTTTGCATCTAGAACATCACAATGCATTGACATAAAGCTGACCCCTTGGCAGAGTGATTCCGTAGTGCTGTAAACATGTGCTGCCATGAGTGGGGAAAGCCAAAGCAGCTGTCAGTCAGCCCAGGGTGAACACCAGGCTAACACGTGTTTATTGGACACAACTGTCCCCTGGTGGCCACCCACTATCCTGGATCTATACAGTCCCATGTTGAGAGGTATGCTTAACTTTTCTACTTTCTCCACCCTACAAAAACCTAAGGAATTGATTAACTGCAATTTTCTTAAAGATAAAGGTTCCTCTTTAATGATAGTGTTGAAATATCATTTAGTACACAAGTTTTCCTTAAATATACATTTTACAAAATATATATATATATATATATATTTTTTTGGCTATTAACTGTATATTACTACTTGAACACAGGTATTCTCAGTTTACTACCCATATACAGATTCACCTTGACTGATCCTTTCTTACTCAAACAGCAAGAGTACGAAGATCAGATAATTAACTTCACTTTAGACAATAAAACATAACTGGAAAGCAGAGCATGTAAAGGGACACTAGTCATCAGAACTCCCACAGCTTATAGGGACACTATAATCACAAAACAACTTTAGCTTAATGAAGCAGTTTTGGTGTATAGAACATTCCCCATGCAGCCTCACTGCTCAATTCTCTGCCATTTAGGAGTTAAATCACTTTGTGAACCCTAGTCACACCTCTCTGCATGTGACTTGCACAGACTTCCTAAACACTTCCTGTAAAGTGTCATCTAAAGTTTATCCTTCCTTTATTGCAAGTTCTGTTTAATTTAGATTTTCTTATCCCCTGCTATGTTAATAGCTTGCTAGACCCTGCAAGAGCCTCTTGTATGTAATTAAAGTACAATTTACAGAGCAAGAGATACAATTGTTTAAAGGACCACTCTAGGCACCCAGACCACTTCAGCTTAATGAAGTGGTCTGGGTGCCAGGTCCAGCTAGGGTTAACCCATTTTTTTTTTATAAACATAGCAGTTTCAGAGAAACTGCTATGTTTATTAATGAGTTAAGCATTCCCCCAAATCCTCTAGTGGCTGTCTCATTGACAGCCGCTAGAGGCGCTTGCGTGATTCTCACTGTGAAAATCACAGTGAGAGCATGCAAGCGTCCATAGGAAAGCATTGTAAATGCTTTCCTATGCGACAGGTTGAATGCGTGCGCAGCTCTTGCCGCGCGTGCGCATTCAGCCGACGGGGAGGAGAGGAGGAGGAGGAGAGCTCCCCGCCCAGCGCTGGAAAAAGGTAAGTTTTACCCCTTTTCCCCTTTCCAGAGCCGGGCGGGAGGGGGACCCTGAGGGTGGGGGCACCCTCAGAGCACTAGAGTGGTCCTTTAAGGTAAATTACATCTGATTGAAAGTGAAACCAGATTTTTTTTCACACAGGCTGTGTCAAACATAGCCAGGAGAGGTGTGGCAAGGGCTGCATAAACAGAAACAAAGTGATTTAACTCCTAAATGGCAGTGAATTGAGCAGTAAAACCTGAGAGGCATGATCTATACTAAAACTGCTTCAATCAGCTAAAGTTGTTTAGACGACTATAGTGTCCCTTTAATGTAGAGGTTCTGGTATTCTATGGCCTGTCCCTGGAGGCTGGGCACAGTAAACACAGCCTTTTCATAGAAAAGACAGTGTTTACATTGGTGCCAAGTAATACCTCTAGGTGCAGTCACTCAGTCAGACACTAAAGATGCCTCCTATCTCGATGCTGCACAGTGTGTAGCACCTAAGTTCGTATTCACACTCTGCATGGAGACTCTGAATGCTCCCCATTGAGAAGCACTGATTGAATGCATATATAAGTGGAGATGCTGATTGGCGCACTGCTGCGTTTTGCACAATAGCCTTCTATGGGAAACATTGGATTGGCTGAGATCATCAAGACTAATGAGCTCAGCCTTGGAGGTGGGGCCAGCCGCAGTGAAGCCAGCACAGCGTGGTGAAAAAGGTGAGTAAACTAAGCCTTTTTACTGAGATTGGAGGGGAGAGCAGTTAACTAAACAGCCACTTCCATGACTATAGTGTCAGAATTATAGGTGTTCCTGACATTATAGTGTTCCTTTTAAAGTAAATGTGATTTTATGTTTATTGCATAGTAACTGAACCACTATTAAAATGTTCCTGTGATATATTGGTGCGAAAGAGAAATCAGTTGGCAGCTTATATGCAGAAAATAGTTGCTGCCAAAATATACTACTGCAACAGCTATGTTAAAACAAAGGAGTGGCCAAATTTTATTTTTAATACTGTGACAAACTCCCTTTTTCCTGTGAGTTTGCCACAAGTCCTTGGAGGGGCCTGCTTGCCAGCCTCCTGCCCACAGACTATGGACCCTGTAAACTGTGATATAAAAGTCTCAGTTTGTCTATTTGAATTATATGGTTCGGTAACTGAACAGCCGCATGAACCGGAGACCATCCTGGACCTTGTTAAGCTTCATTGATACATCGTTGCAATCTCCACTGCAGTGGTCTGTGTTCATCTGGGTGGCCGCAATTTCTATGGACGACCACGAGGTGGCGGCCATCTTGTTCGATTGGACCAAAATCGCGAATAGACTTCAGGGGGACTTAGCCGCGAATGCCCTGGAACTATTTTCAGCATGAAAACTTTGCGGTTCCCAGTCGGTCCTCCAGCGGCACTTAGCTGCGATTCTATGAAACTATTTTCGGCTATGGGACCATGCCTGCGGTTGGTAAAAACTATGACTTCCAGGAAATATCTAAACCCCTTAATTGATCTGGGTGATTTTTGGATATATTGGTGACCCAGATAAGGGCTATCAGGGATAGCTACATTTGTGGGGATATAATGTGTTTTGGGGTACTTTGGAACTTTTTAGAAATATGTTTTTTTCTGCCTGGAGATAGAGTTAATACAGTATCTGATTCAATTATTTCCCAGGCCGAGGAGAGGGATTGTATGTTTGTTATAGGAGTGTCATACATTTAATCACTTTTCTTATTGGTCTGTGTCTTTGTGTTGGAGTCCCCAACAAGGTCCATGTGGGCGTACTGCTTGCATGGGGACTGTCATAAAAGGCCAGTGTGGCACCATTAAAATTCAGTCCTGCTTTACCCTCAACATAGAGCCTCGCCTCATGTTTGTAGGGACCTGCTATACAAGTTATATCACTAGCTCTTATAAGAGCTCTACAGCTATACTCTCTTGGAGGAGAGGCCAGGGTGGGAAGGGACAGCGAGAGCCCCAGCCAAGCTACGACGGCTAGGGGGCTACAGTACTGATGGTGTCTGGTTAAGTGCTTGGAGCCCTCGGGGAGCACTAGGAGCAACGATTGGCGGAGACACCCGTTCGGGGTGGCAGGCAGTCCATCCCCAAAAATACTTTTGTTGTAAATGCTGTGTAAAAAGAAAGACCACAATTGCCCACTAAAAAAGTCACCGTTAAAACCAGCGCTGTTCTTCACTTTGTTTTGTTTTCAAACATGACAAGTCCACATAGACAAAATAGTGTCTATAGATGTTTCACTGTAATTCATCATATTGTACAAACATAATTATGATGTGAAACGGACTAGGCACAGGAAAATCCGTGCATTACTGATTATAATGAACAGTGATTCCTGTGTAGGTTATAATATGATATTCACAAATGCTCTTTACCTCATCTTTTTGATTTGAGATTTAATTCCCTCTCTTTAATCCCCATTGTCTTGTACCTTTTACTCATATTCATTCACCCATCTATAGTGTTCTAGAATAAAACTTTACTCTACAATTCTTTACTGATAGCTGTCTTCTTAATTTATCTAAACGTTCTGCCTTAACCAGTCAACCTTGCTTTTATTAATTGACATGCATACTTTGAGATATTATCTTCCTTCTGTTTTGATATATAAATTGGCCTATTTGATACACCCACGTGGTACTTACTCATGTAGTATCCATGTCATTGGTGTAATGCTTGCTTCCTCAAGCTTGTTATGCCTTAGTATGACTGTATGAAGATTTGTTGTATGATTAAATGCAGTTTCCACAATATCTTCAATCTCATTGTTTTCAAGATAGATTTCCTAAAACAGAAATTAAATGGCAAATAACTCTGGTTATAAGTAGGATAATTCTTGTCTCAAAAAATATTTAACTGATTAGCAAACTATATACATTTCCTTGTTTATGGAAAAAATCTGTAACTAGGCATTTAAAGCAGCACAGTCACTTTTGTTTTTTTAATTCTTTATTTAGGGTGTATTTAATTTTCATAAAACATGGATGTGCATACAACATAAAGTGTTAATATTATAGGAATTAACAGTACACATTATTACATGCATTTTGAGGCATGGAATAGCTATTTGGGCCATACAATAATATACATTATGCATTAGGATCATAACTTGTAAACAATACTGAGCCTAACCTTGTCTTAGGACGATGGTGTTAGAAAAGAGAAAGAGAAAAGAGAGTAACCAAAGAAGAAAGGAAAACATTGACATAGTCGGGTACGTGAGTGGGGTACCCCTGTTAATTTGGACTTTTGAGGTTTTTTTTGTATGAAGAAATGTCAATACAATTCAAACTATATTGAAATAGGTCTACCTTCACAGTGAGTATAGTGCCTATTTTGTATCTTTATTTTTGCAGGTGTTACAATAAACAACACCTGTATATGAGAGCGTTTCACAAAATAGTGACCGTATTGTCTCAGAAATCCATCAAATTTTTCATTATTAACCAAGGATTATATATCCATGCTATTTTGGGAAGGCCTTGACAGTGCTAACTTAGACTCCTAGCATGAAAAAACATAGTTGATAGACCAATCCAGGAAATTGCTATGTAGATTACGATGCATTATCTGCAAGGCATATGTTATCATAACCCCTAACCAGTGGCATAAGTGTTGAGGGGGGTGTATCTGAGCAAGGATTAACTGAACATCTTATACAAATAATACTCTGAGTAAGCTCAACAAAACTCGGATAAAAAATAAAGTTGTTAGATGCCACCAAAACCAATTCATATATACCCTGAGGCCAAGGTTATGGTTGACCCAAAATTTAAAAAAATCTAAATCTAAACTAATGTATATACAATTATGTCACAGAGACAAGTCCCCTTATAGTGGTGATGGGAGTCACATTAGCTACATCCCAGATGAGAGTGGGAGGAATTCCCTTTGGCTTTTGTGTTCCTGTCCCAACTCCGAGCACTGATAGAAAGGTGGTAGCCTCTGCCACATTGGTAGCCTGAAACATTTTCCCCTTCTTTGCAACTGTAAGCAATCTGAGTGCAGACCAGTGGTATGCTATGTCTGCCTCCTGGAGCTGTTTTATCATGAATGCACCTGTGTCTTCACTTCTTAATCAGGGGTGAATCTTTGTCTTTGTAGGGCTGCTATCATGGGACCAAACAGGTAGAAGTCCGATGGAACAAGATCAGGACTATAGGGAGGATTCTTTAACACCTCAAAACAATGTTTTTGCACAGTATGGGCAGAGGTGTGCGGACATGCATTATCATGCATGATCAAAATGCCCTTGGATAGTAGTCCTCTTCATTTAATCCAAATTCCAGGCTTCAGCTCTGCAGTGAGTATCTCACTGTAATGAACAATGTTGATTGTTGAACGTTTTTTTGATAGTGTTCCAATACTGGCCCTTGAAAATCCCTGAAAAATCTAAGTTTCCAGCTGATGTTTGACTTTTAAACTTTTACTTTGTTGACGATTGAGGATTTTTCCATTTAATACTCTTCCATTTATTCTTAGGCTCGTAGTGATGAATCCATGTCTCATCACCAGTAATGATTCTTTTTTAAGAAACTTTTATCTTCTTTCGAGTATTGGTCCACATTTTTAATTCCGTATGTCCAAATGCTTCTGTTTATGCACTTAGTTGTTTCTGTACCCATCTCGCACCAAATTTTCTAAACCAAAGTCTGTCGTGGATTATTTCATAGGCAGAGCCATGGCTGATTTGCAAATGATTTGCCACATAATCCACTGTCAGTCGTCTATTCGACAGAATCATTCCACGTACATGCTCAATGTTGTCATCAGTCGTGGACAGGCATCCAGCTCCTTCTTTATGGCTGACCCTTGTGCGACCTTCCCTAAACTTCTCTATCTATTCATACACACTTCTTTGTGATAAAACACTTTTCTCCATACTGCGCATAAAATAAATATTGGCACCAGGCACACCCTCAGACCACAAAAAATGTATCACTGCACACTGCTTTCCTTTCATGCAGATCACTAGTGGGCCAGCAATTTGTTTATTGCAGCACAGTTACAAATGAACTGAGGTAACCCATTCACACCTGCAAACTAGTGACTGGGGAGACCGTGACCTATAAAGGAAAGCCGTGATGAGTGCAGCTAACCAAAGTTTTAATATAACCAGAGTGCAGCTAGTTTTTGACTGACCCTTATAAATCTGGCATGTCAAATACAATTCTCAACTCCAGTCTTAAGTATACTTCCCATACACTCCCATCACACACCTAGCTTCCCATGCACAACTTGCATATTGTGATCAGACATGTAGCTTCCCATGGACAACTCCCATTATAGGCATGACGCTTTTTATTCAACACATATATCTCTATGCACAAACAAATCCCATTACAGTTGTGTAGCTAGAAACACATTTCCATCATAGACATACACCCTGGCAGAGACTGAGTGAAATGTTGAGGAAGAGCAACAGATAAGGAACAGGGGATGATAAGTAAAAGAGTTAAGAAAAACGGACAAGTACAAGATAAGATAAATACAGATGAGACTGTAGGCGAGAGACAATAATAAAAAAAAAGAAAATACTGGGAGAAAGTAGGAAGACCAGAGGGAGAAAGAGAGTTGTGTTGCAAACTGAAACATGAAGGGGCAGTAAACTGTTATTTTGCTTATGGTTGCAAAAAACCCTGTGTCGTGAGTTGTGACCATGCATCAAATATCAAAAAGCCATTTGGAGCAATAGATTTACATTTCTACAGATGTAATTGTTTAGATTAAATCTTCTAATCTGTTGCACATTAAAACTTCTAAAAAGAAATTCCAATACTACTACTGGCAAGTCTGTAAACATTTTACGTTTATAAGATTCCCTGCAAGAATGCCTTATTTCACATATTTGACTTAATAGAGATAAATATTGATGTACCTCAATAGTTGCAGGGAGTCCTTGTGGAATGGTCCGGAATTTATTTCTGCCTAGTCGCATGTAAATCAAGCTTTGCAGGGGCCTGAACGCCAATGGGTTGACATTAGCCTCACTTAGTAGATTACCTTCTAATTCTAGAGTAGCCAGGTTCTTTAGATCTGGAAAAATATGGATTTTTGAGTAGCATTATATATTAAATGTCCATGTACTGAATATAATTCTGCGTTTTTTAACCCACCCTTGGTAAAAAAAAAAATCTATATATTTTCTGAACATGTTACAGAAATATTTGCATCTAATTCATAAGTTTTGCCTTTCTCTTTAATATTCCTGTGTACAGTAACAATATGCTGCAGGGGTTTAATTTTCCCATTGTAAACAAACTGATATATGCACCATCATAGCTATAGTTTTAACCCCTTCAGTACTGCCAATGTTAATCATAGGTTGTGAACAGAATGGAGCAGAACCATTCTTATCTTAAATAGATAGTGCATTAAAAAAAAATATGCAAAAACAATACATTAAAACATTATGTCAAAGTTCCTGCATTTGCTAGTATACCCCTTGGCTTTGCATCTAAGGTGTGAATGCCAATCGGACCAAGTAGTGACTGAGTCAATTATGGTGCTTGTATAACTTTGAATTATCGCTGAGCTTATATCTTAAAGAGACCTTATAGTCACCAGGACCAATGCAGCCTAATGCGTTTCTTTTGGACATATAGCCTGTCCCTGCAGTCTCAGCAGAGTAAATGCTGCCTTATCTGATAGAAGTCGGTATTTACAATGCTGCCTAACGCCAGTTTTAGTTGCTGTCACTTTGTTCCTGCAAAGATCGCAGGAACAATGTAAAGTGTCTCCACAACTCTCCAAATCAATGAGGAAAGAAATATAAGTTAATTTCTTTTTTTTTTCTTTCAAACAGGGAGAGGAGGCAATGATATAGCTTGTTACTAGGAAACTATATTATTATTTTACATAGTTACATAGCTGAAAAGAGGCTTGCGTCCATCAAGTTCAGCCTTCCTCACATATGTTTTTGCTGTTGATTCAAAAGAAGGCAAAAAACCTAGTCTGAAGCGCTTCTAATTTTGCAACAAACTAGGAAAAAATTCCTTCTTGACCCCAAAATAGCAGTCAGATGTCTCCTTGGATCAAGCAGCTATTACCCCAATAATTAGAAATTATATCCCTGAATGTTATGTTTTTGCAAGTATTTATCCAATTGCAGTTTAAACATCTGTATGGATTCTGATAAAACCACCTCTTCAGGCAGAGAATTCAATATCCTTATTGCTCCTACTGTAAAAAATCATTTTCTTTGCCGTAGAAGAAATCTCCTTTCTTCCAGCCTAAATGTGTGACCTATGTGACCTATGTGTCCTATGTATAGCCCTGTTTATGAATAGATGTCCAGATAATGGTTTGTACTGGCACTGGATATATTTGTATAATGTTATCATATCAGGTGCCGTTTTTCCAAACTAAAGAGATTTAAAAATGTTAACCTTTCTTCGTTAATCTAAAATGTTCCATTCCTTTTATCAAATTTGTAGCTCGTCTCTGCACCTTTCTTTAGAACAGGTGCCCAAAATTGCACAGTATATTCAAGGTGTGGTCTTACCAGCGATTTATAAAGAGTCAAAATTATATTTTCATCCCGAGAATTTATGCACCTATTTATACATGACAAAACCTTACTGGCCTTAGCAACTGCAGATTTACATTGCATATTGCTGCCTAATTTGTTCTCTATAACAATTCCCAAATCCTTCTCGTGTGTTGTTATCCCTAATTCACTACCATTTAGGGTGTAAGTTGCTTGTCCATTCTTGACCCCGAAGTGCATAACTTTGCATTTCTCTACGTTAAATTTCATCTGCCATTTTAGAGCCCAGTTCCCCAATCTTTCCAAATCCCTCTGCAGCAAAGCAATATCCTGCTCACATTTTATTACTTTACAACGTTTTGTGTCATCTGCAAACACTGAAATATGGCTTTCAATGCCTATTTCAAGATCATTTATAAATATGTTAAATTGAAGCGGTCCCAAAACAGAATTCGTCTAAGGCAAAGAAAAGGTTTTTTTTTACTGTAAGAACAATAAGGATGTGGAATTCTCTGCCTGGAGAAGTGGTTTTATCAGAGTCCATACAGATGTTCAAACAGCAACCAGATGCATACTTGCAAAAACAATATTCAAGGCTATAATTTTTCAATCTAGGGTAATTTCTTAATCCAAGGATAAATCTGACTTTCTGGGGTCAAGAAGGATTTTTTTTCTTAGTTTGCAAAATTGCAAGTGCTTCAAACTTTTTTTTTTTTTTTTGCCTTCTCTTGGATAAACTGCAAAAAACAAATGTGAGGAAGGCTGAACTTGATGGACGCTTTTCAGCTATGTAACCCTAAGGGACACCACTTACCACTGCATTTTTTTGAGTCCCCAGCCAGAGGCAGTGGATTCGGAATTTTGCACCCCCCTGTTCTGGCGCCCTAAGATGGCCGCATGTACCGCCTAATTGATGCCCTGATCCTGATTCTGGGTTATTGCATAAAAGTTTTGCTCATGCAAATGTTTCTGTAGCACACAAGGCAGTAATAGTTAACTGGATGGCAAGTCTGGATATTAGCTGGTTCTGATGAAGGCCAGGTTGACACTCTCCATTTTCCAACTTGTCAGCCACTGCCATTCACCAGTAATGTGCATCACACATTAACAAGCCCTCTCTTCTACCTCACTCCCTTCATGTATTGATTTATGCCTTCTAAAGTTGGAACGTATGGTTAACTTATAAGATAAGTTAGGTGATATTTAGTATGTGATTTCATATTTGTGCAGTTGTTTACAATGTTTTGCAGAATACATTATAGTAAAATAACTTGTGCCAAACAACACAAATCATATTGTAATGTGTCAAGAACTGTGCTTGTAATACGCTCCAATCTAGAGACAAAAAAAGCATGTGTAGATCACGTGGACGTAAATGTCTGTTTCCTTCAGTACACAAAGAATGCACATTGTTTCAACTATATTTGTTGTTGTGGTACCTTTAAAGCTGTCCTCCTCAATTCCTCTGATCATATTGTCATTCACTTTCAGTTCCTCCAGAGTAGATGGTAATTTAGGTGGGAAATGGACCAGCAGGTTCCCATCCAAGTACAAACGTTTCAAATTCTTTAGTGACTTTGAGTAAATGCAGAGTAACAATCATTAGAGCACAATATAAAATTACATGGGTAAGTTAGTAACTAATGTATTTAACAGTCTTGTCCTACAGGAAGCCAGCATGCTAGCGAAATTTTTTTATGGTTCTTTCATATTAAGTATCACATTTTCTACAATATAGGCCATGTCATTCTATAGCTTATTGCCGAGATCATATTTGCATCCAAATTTAACTTCATTAGCATAATGCATTGCCTAGCAAATCCTATTAAAAGGACAATCAAGTGATTTTTTACCAGTATGTGTGAGTTCAAAGCCTTTGCCACCAGGTTATAGAAAATGTATGTATGGGAAAACCCAACACCGATCACAGCATAAACTATTAATCTGAAAACATCCTCTAATAGAATTTGTGACCAGTCATAATTCTCTGTAGCTCTGATCTCAATGCAGATATGGAAAGGTCATAGATATTTAGATGTGTTAAAATATTTTTTATATGTTTTTGTAGTGAAAAAATAATATAGAGAATAAAACTCCAAAATGTGTAGTATCTGCATATGCATGTGATGTTTTCTCAGACTATGTGTAACTAAAAGTATTAAGGTGATAGCCATAAATACAAGTCAAGTCAATTAAATGACATGCATAAAAGGTATACAAAGCAAAAATACAATATATCTCCTATTTGTGTGAACAATAAACAGTTTCTTATGACCAGCCCCCACCACCATGATGATCTGGTTATATGGCACTGACAATGAGCTTGATCCTCTATTGGAAGATACATAGGAGGCTGACTCAATCACACTGTACCTATTGTTTTATTGTATATAGGATATTCAATTTATAGTTTAGCCAAATCTTACCTTAAATGCTTGTGTGTTTATTTCCATAGATGTGAGGTTGTTTTTGCTCAGATCAATTCTTTCCAAGTTAGGCAATCCGTTAAATGCACCATTTGGAATAGACGTTATGAAATTTCCTAATATCAAAAGGGAAAACCATAATTTTTTACTGCAGGGCTGCATCTATTTTTGCTATGATTGATGCTTCACATTTGTATGCACTACTTTATGTAATCATTTCCTTCCAATGTTCTCATTTAGAGTATTGGAAGTCTTAATATGATAAATTATTGTACTTGCCATTTAAAAGGATAAAAAACACAGCATTTTATTTTATATAGATTGTTGCATTGTGTCAACGCTTTCCAGAAATAACCGCTTAATTATACTGTATTATTATTATTATTAAAGGGGCACTATAGCCACCCACGTAACTTCATATCAATGATGTGGTCTGGATACAGTGGCTCTGTACTTTTAAAAATACAATGTTTACATTACAGGGTTAAGTCCGGCTGTAGCAGCTGTCATACTGCCTGGATTTACCTTCCATCAGCTCTTCTTTTACAGGAGCTTTCCTTACCTTTACTCTTTCCTGCTTAATATGTTAATATTAGACTAACTTGCTTATACCTCAAACACGAACACTCTCAAACCTTTTTACTACCTAACACTGACAAAGCTTTTTGTTTATTTAATGCAGTCCAAACCCATGAAAAATGAATATTTTATAAAGATGAAACTCTTGACTGCTGGAATTTCATTGAAATTCCAACATAATCAAAAGATATACTGAGGCAAAGTATTACTTTGTCTCAGTATTTTTTTCTACACCTGACACTTCTAAACATTGGGCGAAGCTACCGCAGTCTATAAGTGTCAATGTTCTAGCTGTCACCAGTGACAGCTGCAGAGATATTTGCTTTATATATGGAGATCCTGGGGTCTTGCAGGAAAATCCATAGATCTCAAAGCTGTATTCTAGCGCCAAGAGCGGAGGGTGACCATGGCAGGTAAAAGAAAATATCATCTTTACCTGCGGCCATCAGACCACCAAAGGCAATGTCACCATCGGAGGTCTTTGCATATTATGCAAATTATCCAGATGGTGACAGTGCCACTTTAAAAAAGAATTGCCGTATTGTTTTCATGGCTCTTGTTGATATGAATTCTTAATCTGTGGCACAATGAAGAATAACAAAAAGTGTGTTGCTTACCTAGAAGATCCAAGCTCCTTATTTCCGGATCTGAAATTGCCGGTATTTGTGTTAGTTTAGCATTGGAGCAGCTAACCGTGATTTCAGAGATGAAACAGCCAGGTGGTAATGGAGGATGATGGATCTCTGTTGGTCTGCGTGATCCTGGAACACGTATCTGTGCAACCCTGAACACATCTCCTCTCAAATGATCACTTTCATCTTCATCATCATAATCTTCATCTTCCTCCTGTTCACGCTCTTCTCTTTCCCTCTGTTTTTTTTCCTTGACTAACCAATTCAGTTCCTCTTCTCTCTTATCTTCTTCCTCTTTTCTTTTTTGTTCTTTTTCCATTTTACGAGTCTCTTCTTCTTCTATTCTTAATTCCTCTTCTTCATTTGCTTTTCTTATTTCTTCCTGTTTTCTTTCTTCTTCTTTAGCTTCCAACTGCAGTCTTCTCTGCTCATCTTGCTTGCGTGTCTGTTCCGCCTTTTTTTTCTTTGCCCTTTTCTCTCTGATTCTTTCTTCTTCTTCTTCACGCTCTTCTTCTTCCCGTCTTAGTAGTTCATCCATTTCTTGTTGGGTTCGTGGGGAGTTCCCAATAAATACTTCACTAGGATCATTGGGTGCTGGGGAATCACCAGAAAATTCAAGGCTATTGTCCACTGAAATACTGTGAAAAGCTTGAATAGGAAGGTGACCCAACACAAAAGAAGTGCACAGGAAGCAATGGTATAAGGACAAAAGATTTGTTAGTGCTATTGAACATTGTACCCAACAAACTCATTTCAAATTTCCAATTAAAAGCAACTAAAAGACATGTCCTTTACTTTAAAGGCTTATTTAAAGCCAGTTAGATTTGTTTCATGAACAGAGCCAGATTGGGAACAGAAAGCAGCCATAGAAAAGAAAAAAAATATTCCAGCCCTATAGTTCATCATGTCACATAGGGTGTTTGTATGTTTATATTTATGTGCTTTTGGGATCCAGATGATCCATGGTATTACAGTGCTGTAACACCCACTCTCCAGGACAACCCATATCTGTTGGGATTGGTCCTGCTTTGGGACACTTCTTTGCGCAGGGCAGTCCTCCATGCCGATATCAGAATATCGGCACCAGTGCGTTAATGGCATAGTTGTGACAAATATATGTTAAAAAGCATGCTCCACATAAATAAATCAGTGGCACGCACACACACAAGCTGACTACAGACAAGCTCTCTGATACACAAGTTGACTACAGAGAAACTCAAAGACATACACAAAAGCTCTCTAAGCTACACAAGCTCACTGACACACATAAGCCCATTACAGACAAGCTCACTGACATGCTGACACATACAAGCTCACTACAGACAAGTTCACTGACACATACAGAAGGTTTTTGACTCACACAAGCTCGCTACAGACAAGTTCACTGACACACACCTACAAGCTCACTGACACACTCGCACTCAGTCATGGGCTGCTGGGTAATATACAAGTACCTGTAACTGGCAGTAGGCAGTCTCAGGGCATTGTAAAGGGTTCTTCTTGAAGTTCTTCATGTTCCTGTGTGAAAGGTTAGCTGGCTGAGGCTGGGGGTGGAGCTCAGTGCAGGGGTTTGCTCCTGCCAGACTGACCCTGCAGAGCTGAAAACGACTAAGGAACATGTGTGTGAGAGAGACTTTAAATTCTCTCTCAATCCTCACCGCTGCTAGCCTGTCTGTGTATAGGCTTCTGGCAGTCTCACTGCGGCCACCTATAATTATCTTTCCAAGCTCTCAATGAAAAGTCAGACGAGGGACAATATAAATATGTACAAAGTGCTGCAATGCCAGACCCAGGTGCTGCGACCCTCTGGGAAATTTCCTGGTATCCAGGTGGGCCAGTCTGGCCCTGTTCATGCATGTGTGTGTGTTTGTATATAGATATATGTGTGTGCTAAAAACAATTTATACATGATAAATTATTTTGTTATCTGTATTTTTTTTTTTATAAAATAAGGAAAAAATTTAATTGACGTGTGTGTGTGTGTATATATATATATATATATATATATATATATATATATATATATATTAAAAAATATATATATATAATGAGCCAAGAGCGATGAGCTTGAAGGGAATAATGTTAACAGTAAAATGCAGCAATCATTTAATGCAATTAATTTAGTTTTGCAACATACATTATACAGATTAGTTCTTCTCTTTACATGTCTGCATGTATGTATGCATTTCAGTAGGCAAAGTATTTGTAAATTCCATAGTCGGTAAAGGCAGTTGTTAATTGGCCCATCACCTGCAGTTATGAGAGTGCACATCAGTATTGATCTACCCACCACCTACACAAAACAAGTAATTATGTTATCTCTAAAAATGTATTTGAATTTACTTCACTGGAACAAAGGGGGAGCCCTGATTCTCAGTAGCTGAAAGAACTTGCTATCGCTATACCTAGGTGATCAAGTGAGAGGAGGATTTTTTTTGATTTTTTTTGCACTTAACAACGTCTTCTCTTCCACATTATTTTACTATTGCTTCAGTGTCATGCCATGCATTATATTATTTACTTTGCTTACGGACGTGGATTATCGTAGAAGTAACTTTAGTGTAGACTTTTGTTTATCTGTATATTGTTAGAATGCGTGCAATGCTGCTTCCTAGTGCTATCAGAGACATTGCATGTAAGAGATGCTTCATCATATGTCAGTACTAAGATATTAGTGAGTCTTGTTAGGAGTAGATTTGTTTAATACTGGGAGCACTGCTGCCTTAAAATATAAAAAGAGGGTCACCTGGTGCTAGAAAAATTGAAGTGACTCCATACCAATCTCACTGCAGACGGGGCAGCATTCACCATCGTGAGTCACAGTAACGGGACACGTCAGTGGAGGGCAGATAATTTCATCACATACTTCTTTCCCATTGGTACACATGCAGGTGATGCATGGCTTAGGAGACCAGACTGCATTATGGTACATCACCATCCCATTAACCGTGCAGTGACCTTTTTTAACTAAAAGAGAAGGAAATTAAACATATTTATTATCAAATTATTATACCGATAGAGATACATTTCTTAAAACAATGGAAGTTTGCCATGGGCAAAAAAAAACGTGGAAGCCTTCAAAATGTTAAAAATTATTATAATTGTTTTATTTTTATTTGTTAACCCCATTCTGTAAAAAAATTTTTTATATATATAATTCTTTATTTTTGATGTGCATGGGAATACAAAAAGACATAAAGTGCCACACCAGCCATAGTAGGCATTCACAATAACACACAAGATATAATATGGGCATGCTATTTGCTGAATCTGCACAATTTTTTAAATAATAATAATAATGAACATAAAGTAAACAGGCGTGTTCTGACTGCTGAGTAGGAATAACTGAGCTTAACATGCATGAAGACTGGAAATCTTTAATCGTTGTTAACATACGATATTAAATTCCATAGTAAGTCTATCACATATTGAAACAATAGGATAACAGGAATGATATGCTTGATGGAACTTATAAATTTACTGATGGTACCCCAGTTATACCAATCTCATTTTGCCATCCATGTTGAACTATAACACGTGTATCATCAATCAAATGAAAAAGATGATTCCTTAAGGAGGTCCTGAGGGTGAAAGGGTGATGACAGAGGAGAAATACGCAGAGGATAAAGAGAAATACGACAGAACAGTATGTACAAGTTTAAGCAATGACAAAATTAAACTACGGAGTGAGGCCACCACGGAACAGCCTGGCTGGGTGTGATGAGAGGGTGAGCTTGGCGTCTATGTAGTTATTCAGCCGATGCCCACCAAAGCTAGAGTTCAGTCCCATATAATGGGGTGAATCAGTGGGCTCAGCAGCAGAGGTGTTGTCAATACAGTACCCACATAATAGGGACTTTATCTTGGTTCCTTCTGGCTGAGTCTTGCTTGCGTCTCTCTCCATTGGCCTTGTGTACATCCTGTTCCACTGCAGGCCCGCCCATTGCACCCCTCACAAGCCGCCGGTGCAGCTTTCCCCACCACGTGTGCCGCTTTGCTCTCCACCCCCATCTTGAGAGTTTGGTCACTGCCGGAGTCATGGACTTCCGCTGTGGGATATGAATTGGTTTACAAGGTAAGTGTCTTACTGACTGTCGTAGGGTAGTTTGGTGCATTCTCTGTTCAAATGTTTGCCAGAAGTTGTCAATAATTCTGTCCAGCTTGGACAAGATGTCATGCTTTTACTTGATGTCACCAGGGACCACGTGGGGTACGCAATATCAGGTGAGTCATCTTGGTTCTCAGCTGCCCTTAAGGTTTCTCCCCATGGTATCATAAGATCACGGTAGTCTCCAAGGGGTGGACCGGGATCAACCCCACAGGTGTGGGGGAGAGGTGGTAATAGGACACCTGCTAAATGCAGATGTGTACCAGGTAGCTTCAGGCCGGGAGATCGGCCGCTCACTAGGTTGCATGCTCTCGTCAGTGTAGCAAGTAGGCTCTTGTCGAGTCATGGACTGCAGAATAGGTTTGCCGGTACATCAAGGGTCTAGTAAGTCGCTGGATTTTACACAGTTCAAGCTATTGAAGGCCGAAAGTTGCATTTATTATCAAGATTAGAGAGCAGCTTGATCAAGTCACGTCTCTCCTCCATGACAGTCAGGCCCCGCCCCAAAACCCCATTCTGTTTTGACAACACTTACATCACAAAATCTCACTTGCATTATTTGATCCCATTATTTCCATTAATTCACAATACCAAAACTGTTCAACAGAAAAACATTTACATATGAGAGTACTTGCATGGCTACTCACACCCTACATCGTGCCTTTCTGTATCAACTACTTTTATGCTCCCACCTCTTCAATATATTGACATGCCAACAGAGGAACAGGAACTAGAAATAACTAACTCCAAGGAGAAAATATTAATCCTGGCTCTTCAACTACTAGGTTTCAGGACTCATTATTTCAGTTGATTTACTAATGGTATAGAATATTTTATTACTATGCATGTTTCCTAGCACTGTAACTGCTTGATGTACACATCAAGCAGTTACAGTGCTGGGGAAACATGCATAGTAATAAGACTTTGTACTTTTTTACATATGTTTTTGGGGGCACCTACATTGGTAGGAGAACCCTATAGCGTTGTATTTCTGTAACTGATGTAAAAGGTGCCATTTTCAACACTCTCCCATAGACAGGAGCCTATTTTAATAACTGGCTAATTCAACCCTGGTTCCTTGAAAGACATTGTTCCTTTGGTTATGGACTGATACCTCCTATACACCGCAGTCTTGTGACTGGGGTCACTTATTATTGAAACATTTTTAGAGCTCTTCTTTCTTTATGCAGTTTGGAGTGTTTTTGTGATTACTTCTTTTCTTGTCATCCATTTCCATTTCACATCCCTCGATTTTCCCTGTGTTCTATCTTTCCTACGATCCACCTACTCCTCCTGTTCCTGACTTATTTATAAATTATAAACAACACTAATGATTGTACGTCAGTGCTCATCATTTCACTATACTGTATTGTACCCCTTATTGCAAATTTCTCATGTTTAAAACTCATCTTAAACAATGAAATAAATTACACGGCGAGACAAAAAAAGACAGAAGGGTAAATTGGGAGAATTAAACAGCAGGTTTGTTCAAATACACCCTCTGTTTTAGAGATGTATTGTAACAATAACTTTTTAGTGATCATAATCATTTCTTGTATTTAATGAAGAAAATGTGTTGTCCAGTGTTGTGTGTTACATACAACTTAATATTACCCATAATTGCATCTCCCATTTTTGATTGAAAACACAACAAGACAAATGTATCCGCTGCTTTAGACTGATGGAAGAAGCAATGTTTTATTAAACGTTTACAAGTGGAGTGGAATTTTAAAAGAGAAACCTGTTTGGCTAACGTTGATTTTTATAATGTGGGATGAAAGGTAAATATAGGCATTAAACCTTCAGGAGCCCTGTGTAAACTTAAGAGAGACACAGACACTGCCCTAGTGTCCACCTGCCATCATTATGGATGTAGTTAAATGTGAAAACCAAAAACAGTCAATCTCTAAGAGACGTGTTTAAGGTTAAGTGTTACCCTTAATGTTTCAAGGCTGTAAGGGGAAGTAAATATCTGGAACATTGACAGCACAGCCACATTATTATTATTTATAAAGTTATTTGTAAAGTTCTGACCGGCCACACACATGGTCCTATACCCAAAACAGTTCCAGGGCATTTGGTGCTTTTGTCGGTCAACTTTGGGAGTTCCATGCGCAAGAAATACCGAACCTAGTCTCTATTTGAACAGTGGAGCTTGTTCCCCTCATCCAAATGAACGATTCCACCGAACACTGTTCATCTAAGTTGTATAGAACCGAACGCAGGCGATGATGGAAGTCCAGCGGTGTTCGTGAGTTTCCTTATCCGATTTTAGCTTCATGAACTCGACGACCAAACACCGCTTCATGTGTTCATGTAAACAAGATGGTCGCCACCTCGTAGTCATTCATACGAATTACGGCCACCCAGACGAACAATTAGAACACTGAGTGAACCGTTCCAAGGTGTTAATAGGGGTTAACAAGCTACCGGGCGGTCCCTGGTTCGTGCAGTTGTTCGGTTCCCGAACGGTATAGGGAAATTACACGAACCAAGCCATTTAAGCAGTCTTTTTTAAGGTTTCCCTGTAGGGCCCATAGTCTGTGGGCAGAAGGCTGGCAAGCTCACGTGGGAAGGGGAGTTTGTCACCTATGGCTCCCTTCATACCCCCCTCCTGCCAGATCATTTTGAAAATATACTCTGCCCACCACTATAGTACCAGGAGGCGGACAACTCGCAAGGGCACAACGCTTTTCAGTAACATCCACAGCCGACATTACTAAGCGGTGTCAGGGAGAGCCCCAGTAACTGTCAAACTATTGCAAAACAGGGGATGGTTTCCAAAGACTTATATTATAACCACGATGATGAGCTTTACTGTTTATGTTGCTTAATTTGTTTAAGGGGTTAAAAGGTCAATGTTAAAACGACACCATGGAATGGTAAACTAAATAAAAGAAAAATAGTTTGTATGCTCTACTTATGAGTTACATAAATCCATACATGGGTACTTTAAACAGAAAGTTTTATTTTGCAGATCTCTGACCTTTTATGAACGTATAAGTTATATTACTACTCAGGGCCGGCGCGTCCATAAGGCGGCACAGGCGGCCGCCTTAGGGCGCACGGGCTCTGGGGGCGCAAGATTTCAGTGACCGGCAGGAGGGAAGCTCTCCCCCCTGCCGGGCCACCATCTCGGCCCCCGGTGCGGCGTGCGGCTGTGCTGTAATCAGACGCGGCGAGGGAGCTCTAACCTCTCTGCTCTGCTCCCTCGCGCGCTGTCTGCTGATGCCACGGGAGCCGGAATATGACGTCATATTCCGGCTCCCGCGGTATCAGCAGACAGCGCGCGAGGGAGCAGAGCAGAGAGGTTAGAGCTCCCTCGCCGCGTCTGATTACAGCACAGCCGCACGCCGCCCAGCAGCCCCACTGGACCCCAGGGAAGGATTCATCATCCACACCAGCTCTCCAGGTAGGGAGGCTGGGTGGAAAATATTTATTTGTAAAATAATTAGTGAGTGTCTGTGTCTGTGTGTGTGTGTGTGTGTGTGTGAGTGTCTGTGTCTGTGTGTGTGTGAGTGTATGTGTCTGTGTCTGTGTGTGTGTGTGTGTGTGTGTATGTGTCTGTGTGTGTGTCTGTGTGTGTGTGTGTGTGTATGTGTCTGTGAGTGTATGTGTCTGTGAGTGTATGTGTGAGTGTGTGTGTGTGTGTATGTGTGTGTGTGTGTGAGTGTATGTGTCTGTGTGTGAGTGTATGTGTGTGAGTGTATGTGTCTGTGTGTGTGAGTGACGGCGTGTGCGTCTGTGAGTGACGGCGTGTGCGTCTGTGAGTGACGGCGTGTGCGTCTGCGAGTGACGGCTTGTGCGTCTGCGAGTGACGGCGTGTGCGTCTGCGAGTGACGGCGTGTGCGTCTGCGAGTGACGGCGTGTGCGTCTGCGAGTGACGGCGTGTGCGTCTGCGAGTGACGGCGTGTGCGTCTGCGAGTGACAGCGTGTGTGTGTGAGTGAGTGCGTCTGTGTGTGTGCATGTGAGTGTATGAGTGTGTTTGTCAGTGTATGATGAGTGTGTTTGTCACTGTATGAGTGTGTGTCTGTCAAATCAGTGAGAGTATGTTTGTCATTGAGTCTGTGTGTGACTATCAGTGTGTCTGTCAATGAGTCTGTGTTTGTCATTGAGTGTGTGACTGTCAGTGTGTACAGAGTGGAGCGGAGCGCGGTACAGGAGCTTCTGTTTCCTGTACCTGGCCAGACTGACAGGAGGTGCTCACAGAGAGAGCACTCCCTGTCAGTTCGGCCGGGTACAGAAAACTGAAGCTCCTGTACCGCGCTCCGCTCCACTACACTCTGTACACATTGACACACCAGGAAGGGGAGTGTGACCACTAAAGGGGTGTGGGGTGCACCAAGGGACAGGGAGGGAATGGGAGAGAAACACCAAGAGACAGGGAAAAGAGGGGGGAGGGGAGAAGAACACTAAGGGACAGGGAAGGGACCAGGGAGGGGCTGGTTAAGAGGCACATAGGTGAAGATGTTTTTTTTTAGGGGGGGGGGGGGGGGCGGAAAAAGGCATCTTCGCCTATGTACCTAAAAATCCAAGCACCGGCCCTGTCACTACCACATTCTCACTTGTCATCTTAAACTATTAAACAGCAATATTGAAAAAGATTATAATCCACACTCTTAACTATCATACAATGGTCTCTTTATTGTCTGCAGAAAATTCCATTGCCTCCAGAAGTGGAAGGAAAATAGCATTTCAATAATCTGAAGAGTTTAGTTTGCAGTGGTGTTTTTCTTCCCTTGAGATTCATCTATTGCTATTGATTTAAAAGCTGCAAGGAACACTGTCCGATATTTACACATGTTAAAGCATATCAATCTCTGTATTTATACATGACTGGATTTGGGCTAGAGGGACACCTTGTAGATTGTAAAAGTAACCCTTGAAGCACCACAGAGAACTGCAGAGTGCTCTTTTCTGGGATCCAAAGGGGCAAAATAAAAACCATTGTGGTTTCCTTGAGACCCCAACATGAACCCTGAGAGCAAAAAGTTTTTTTCACGGCTACTTACTGCACATCCAATTTTTAAACATATGAAAATGTAAAAAATGTGTAAAACAGGTGTGCTTAACCATAAGCCCCTCCTTTTTTCAATCAATCTGTGGTTGAAGGGAAAAAATACTGTCAGATGAATGGCCACATCCACTTATTGTGCGATTGAGTCGAGGGCAGTCAATAGCGGGTAAACATCGCATAAATGACCTAAATCTATTCATCTACCTCCAGGCCTGCGATATCCTGAGGAAAGGTGAAACATCTAGGGATGTAGTCTCCAAACCAATCAAACACAGTGCCTAAGAATGCAGGGACGGGTGTGTTTATATATTATTATAACAGTAGCTTTTTAATTCTTAGATTACATAGGGAAAATTGGTAATTTAAAGGGTGAAGCTGGACTTTTTTTCTGGGGTGTTTTGTCATTATTTTATCTTCCATCCTACCGTTATCATACCAACCTATAATATGTTCTATGAGGATTTCTAAGATTATACAAGCATTTTTTTAAATTCATATTAAACAGGTCATTTGTTTGCCTATTTTTAATATTTTCCATTATATCACTGATTTAAAAAAACACGTTTTTACTTTGCATATTTATCTATTATTATTTATGGCTATATATCTTTTACATTTGCATTACATCTTTTTTGGAATTTTGCCTGCATATCCAATGTAGTAAGATATCATTCTTAGCACTCACACTTTAAAGTTCTAATCCAGTTTTGCAATTTTCCATATTTGTACTGAATAGTGGCTACCTCAGAATTTAAAGGGACACTGTATTCCCTAGAACAACTACCGCTTAATGTAGTTGTTCTGATGTCAACTGCAACTTTTCTAACCATTCTTCATAAACATTTCCATGTCCTTTATTTAAAGGAACACTCTAAACATTTTGCGTTGCAGAGTGCTGTAGTGGTTATGGTGCCAAGAGTGCCATGTTGCCCTTCCAATGAAAGTTGTCAAATGGGTTGCTAACAGGTGAACTTCTTACCTGCAGTCTATCGGGTGCCACTTCCTGCCTTTCTGCAGCTGAGATCTGTCTACTTAAAATCTGGAAGTGCTTAGTTCAATGCAAACACTTTGCCTGGTACTTAGTGTATGAGTACCAACTTTCCTGAGTGTGAAAGAATGTTTGAGATGTAGAGGCTTGGTTCCTAATTTCTAAATCCAGTTACTATGTCAATAACTTTTAGTACTGTTTTGGGTACAATTTTGCAGTTTGCCAAGAGGAGTTAATGGGTAGCACAACAGCTATCAAATTAAGTTTCTTGTTTGCAGATTTCATCATGTTCTCTAAAAATTGACTAAGAATTAGCTGCAACCTGGATATCATCTGATAATAAACTTAAAGCTCTAGTGGATAATAATAAAAATTGTTAGTGGTGGATACAGTCTGTTAGGAGTTAGATTTTACAACATATATCAATTTTCTGGTAAGAGGAAGCAGTCAGACAAGCCTGAAGGGAGCAGTTGGCAAATTAGGGAATTCGAGGTGCAGTATGTGTTGGTAAAGTGTAGCTTCCCTTTCAAATTTCCCAGATTTCTTGATTATATGTAGCGTGGTCTGGTGGGTCTCCTGAGTGCTCCTGTGAGCCAGACTTACAACATATGCTGCCTAAGATTATAACATATAGAATAGAAAGGTGAACAGCGCTAAAACTTAGAAAATGTACATACGTTTAGTAGAGATACTGGCCAATGGGGTAACTTGAAAAAAAAGAGAACAGAAATACAATAATGGTACAGTATGTATGAACAATATAATTCAGTAAACCAGAGGTGTTGTATTCACACTCACACTTTAAGGAGCTGTATCAGCTCGGTGTTAGGAGCCTGGACGGAATAATCCCCGTCTGTGGATTTCTTGAGGTTCAGAACTCAAGAAATCCACAGACAGGGATTATTCCGTCCAGGCTCCTAACACCGAGCTGAAATAGCTCCTTAAAGTGTGAGTGTGAATACAACACCTCTGGTTTACTGAATTATATTGTTCATACATACTGTACCATTATTGTATTTCTGTTCTCTTTTTTTCAAGTTACCCCGTTACCCCATTGGGAAATGTCTGTGCGTCTTATGGAGCGAATGTGAAGCTTTACTTACTTGTCTTGAAGCGTGGGCCGGCTTCACAGCGCGCACCGCGGTACTGGAACTTCAATTTCAGGTTCCGGTTTCCGGCGGGACTGAAAGGAAGTGCGCACTCAGTGTGCACACTTCCTTTCAGTCCCGCCGGAAACCGGAACCTGAAATTGAAGTTCCAGTACCGCGGTGCGCGCTGTGAAGCCGGCCCACGCTACAAGACAAGTAAGTAATTGGGGGACACTATGGGACAAGGGGAGGTGACACTATGGGACGAGGGGAGGGGGACACTATGGGGCATTATGAGGGGAGGGGGACACTATGGGACAAGGGGAAGGGAGGGGGACACTATGGGGCAAGGGGAAGGGAGGGGGACACTATGGGGCAAGGGGAAGGGAGGGGGACACTATGGGGCAAGGGGAAGGGAGGGGGACACCATGGGACAAGGGGAAGGGAGGGGGACACTATGGGACAAGGGGAGGGGAGGGGACACTATGGGACAAGGGGAGGGGGACACTATGGGAGGGAAAGTGCAATATGGGACAAGGGGAGGGGGGACAACACTATGGGAAAGGGGGGGGAACACTATGGGAAAGGGGGAAGAACACTATGGGATGAGGGGAGGGTGAACACTATGGGATGAGAACACTATTGGACAAGGGGAGGAGGAGGGGGCTAAAGAACACTATGGGACAGGGGAGGAGGGGTTGAAATCACTATGGGACAGAGGAAGGGGGGGGGTTAAAAATCACTATGGGACAGGGGAGGGGGGGGGGGTTAAGATCATTATGGAACAGGAGAGGGGAGTGGGTGGTAAGGAACACTATGCGACAGGGGAGAAAAAAAAATATTCCGAACAAACTTTCCCATAGTAAGAAACACTAAGTGACCGTTTGTTCAGAATATTTTATTTTTCTGGGTTTCCTCCTCTAAAAACTAGGTGTGTCTTATGGTGCGGTGCGTCTTATGGAGCGAAAAATACGGTAACTAAGGAGATTTGGTTTGAGGTAAGAAAGACTTTTTAGATTATTCATTAGGACCCCGATCAAATTCAAATATCAACATTTAATTACATTAGTAGCATGTTTGGGACATCACAAACTGATACTCCAGCTTTATATTTATGTCATGTTTGCCTCACTGCTATGGAAAAAGCACCACTGTTCATGAATCTTTGTTAATCACATTACAGTGTAACTCCAGCCAGACCTGGGATATCACCATACTATTAAAAACGGAGAATACACTACTGTTTACAAACTTTAACAAGACCCTTAAAAATACATTATTAAGCAAATGGAAGCTGGAGCAAGGGTGATCAGACACATGCAATTTTTATGTTTTACTGAAGAGCTAAAATTATATTGTCCGTAAAAGTATGAGAAATCACGTTTTCAGTTGACTTAATATTGTCCAATCATGCTGATTTAACAAACTCTTCTTAATATCAGTTATAAAAAGGTTACATGATGCCAAAGTTCTTGTCTGTCCAGCATTCTTGAATGCAAGTCGACGTATTGGCATAACCCAGGGGTGTCCAATAGGTAGGTCCCCAGATGTTTTAAAACTACAGCTTTTATAATGCTTTGTTATTCTAAAGGCATGCAAAGCATCATGGGATTTGCAGTTTTACAACATCTGGGGATCTACCTTTTGGGCACCCCTGGCATAGCCTCCTCTGCTTGCATGACAGAATGCAAATACGTAACTTATTGGACACTACACTGCCCAAATACAAAATACGTACGAATCACTGTTTAGTAGATATACCCCAAATGAAAACTTGCATGGATGTATTATGCATTTATTCACTGGAGTTATATCTGCTGCCTTTGCAAGCCCTCTTCTTATAACCCGCCCAGACGTTGTGACTTTTCCATCACTGACGTTCCACTGCAGGTCAATGAGAAGTCTTTGGAAGGCAGGTGCTCTGGGCAATTGCTGCTTCTTGAATTCAGTGTAACTAAGCTAACCAAACCAGGAAGTAACAAGACCTGTTGTCTGCTTGAAAAGTCAGGGTAGTTTAACGAGTATGATTTCTAATAGTGTTAATTTCTATTGCAAAATGAGAAAGAGGACGCACTTTTCACGCATAAAGCTTTTCAGCAAGCTAAAGTGCTTTATGGGTCTTGAGTGTCCCTTTAATGCATATCGGTTTCACAAAGAATGTTAATGTGCATATTGCCAAAAGTTCTTGTGACCAGCATTCTTGAACACAAAATGAGATTTTGGCATAACTTCCTTAGTATGTACTTGCATGATCTATGTAAGGACAAAACGCAGATACATAACTTAATGCATCTCAGACCCTCAAAGAATGTTGGTATAAAGTTAGTGTCACAAACCAGACAATTGATAAGTAGAAAATCTGATCAGCTCCTCATCTACGAGCCATTATTGGAAAATTGCATGACCTTTATTAATATGAATTTTTTTGTGCATAATAAAATCCACAATATTTTTAAAATAAAATATTTGATTGTTTTTATGGGTCAGTTGTTCATCTTACCTGTCTCATTTGAGTAGGCTTCCCCCCACAAAAGTGCAACTGAACATTTTCTCCTTATAAAAGGTTAATATTTACTATGGACTTCTCAAATTATTTGTATACTTGCTTCTTTACATCATGTAGATTGTAATTATGTGGTATTGGAACAAGAATACAGCTATATAATTCGTAAATTACCACAGTGGAAGCTGTAACAGCATGCAAAGATCCCATTTTTCTCCTGGATCAATTTTGCCATTAGATGTCATGACCACAAGCCACATACAATGTTTATTTCATATCCCTTACTGGTCATCAAGAAGACCATGCCTATAATTTACCAGCCACGGTTATTCACTTTTTACTTGGTATCATCATTCTAGACTGTAATATACATGTGGGTGGAGTCTTTGGACCATTATGTGGGCTTTTAAATTAGTATTTGGTTTACGGGTAGCAATACAAAAGCTTTAAACTCTTGCTTGATTGACCAAATATTGAAATAACACAACTGAAAATCAATGTCCATGTCTCCAGATGTCCTAGGCTGACCAGAGTTTACAGCCGACTTGATTAAATGGAAGCATATGGACTGAGATTGTCTCACAAGCATTTTTCTATGGATCCATTTTTTTTTTTTTTTGAGAATTGTTTGGTTTTATGTTACAGATGTAAAGGAAATAAGGATTCATCCTGCAGTAGGAAATTACAGCTTCTGTAATTTTGGTAAACAAAGCTGTTTGCTCACATATTAGCTGTCACAATGTTTTGTGAATCGAAAGAAATAATCACATATTCAAATAAACGTGTCTGAGTTTGAGGGTGGGAGGGAGGTGTTTCTAACAGAAATACACCTCACAGTACCCTAGCCTTTTTTTTTTATACCTGCCATCTTTATAAAATTCTAATTAACCTGATCAATGGGGCAGAAGCATGCATGTATGTGCATCAATTGGTTAATGCATGGTACTTGGAAGAAGCAGCATCGCTATGGGTGGTGTCACCTGGTTTGGTAACTCATGCTGTAATTTCCTCTATGGACCTTCTCCCATAATAGACGATAAAGAATCCTTAGTAACTTTTTTTGTTTAATGTTACTTGCAAATTATGATTCCTGTATATCACTAAATGTAATGGCAACAGTAGTGTGTGTGTGTGTGTGTATAGGATGCAGTATGTATGTGTGCAGGGGATGTTGTGTATCTCTGTAGTGGATGCAATGTGTATCTCTGTAGTGGATGCAATGTGTGTGTGTAGGGTTAGGCTATGGGTGAGGGGGGATTTTAGTGTGTGTGTTAAGAAGCATTTTTAAATATATATATATATATATATATATATATATATATAGGTATATATAAAACCAAGTGGGCTGAACTTACACGAACATGCATATATTATAAGGTTGCTGCTGGGGCCAACTCATACAACAAACAAGATCCAGCGTACTCACTTGTTCAGTAACAGCAATTGCAAAGCTCACAGAATGTAATAGTTGTTGTTTTTTTCCCAAACACCTAACCAAGGCAAAAATAAATAAATCTAGGAGCCAGCTAAAAAAGTTAGCATCCAGGATTTTCAATGCCAAAAATACAGTTCTTAAACGGACACTATAGTCACCAGAACCACTACAGCTTAATGTAGTTATTCTGAAGTCTATGTTCTGTCCCTGCATACTTTTCACAGCATTTTGCTGTGCATGCGCAATGGTCTCCAAATGCTTTCCTGTGGGGAAGCATTGGTTTGGCTGAGATCGTGGCATCACCAGCAAGGCGTGGGGAAAAAGGTGAGTAAAAACACCTTTCACATCTGATTGGAGGGGGCAGATCATCTTAACACACACTCACAGTCACACACTCACAACACAGACAAACATACACTCACAGCCGCCCGCCTCGCTCCCTCAGCTCTCCATGAACCGGCTGCCATCGCCCGCCTGCCAGTCACCTCCGAGGCTGAACAGGCTCACAAATCCCAGATTTGTTGAGCCCTGGTTTAGCTACAGTATATGATCATACATTCCATAAGACTGCCACAAAGCCGATATACCCCATTTTTGGCAGGTCCTATCCCAGTAAACTATTGCATGCTCTTCTGAGATTGACCCATTTACTTGGGAAATCTTTCCTCCTCTGACTCTCTGCAGGGTAAGGTTAAATACATCCTGGGCATGACACACCTGTGACAGGGAGAATGTGCAAAACTGGGATTTGGCCTGTACTCCCAAATATATTAATATTTGAAACCAAGAGAACTGCACTCAGCTGAACATGAATGCATTCTAAGTGTACTGCACATTATATTTTATATATATATATATATATATATATATATATATATCATATAACGATATACATTTTTATTAAGACATGTTTATCAACACCTATTTACTTTATGTAGTTGGGTAAAATGGGTCTTATGTTTCATGCCACATATATTGTCTCTCTTACCTGGTAATATGTTGTAACTTGGCGCTTGCTCGTTCACACCTAACACAGCTTTTAAAATATGTACCACAGCTTCATCGTTGTAGAGAGGCATATCGAATGCTGGAGCTGTAATGGGAGTTGACTCTTTCAGTTGTTGTCTGCCTGTAGAACTTTTTATTCTTTTGCGTCTATTTAACATTCTTCTTTTTTGTCGTTTTGGACTGGAAGAGTGGTCTTCCTGGCTATAGCAAATATACAAGTTGATGAGCAGCAACAGGCAAATAAGTGGTAGAGCCCTCATGTTTTGTATTCTCGGTACAAATCCAGGTGAATGGAGTGTCTTCAAATTCTAGAAATAAACATACAGATATAGGATTCCCAAGAGAATCTTCTCTTTTAACAGAAAGACCACAAACAACGCTCAAAGTGTTATGGGCTGGTTCTCTAATTCTGTATCTGAATCACAGCACAAGAACCCTTTACAAGTAGTGAAGGTCAATTCTACCATGATTTTACATCAGTAATGGTTGTCCAATATAATATACATTGAGCATACATGTCTGATTCTGCTTTGTCTGTATTCCCAGAGTGGATGTTAATATAATTATGAAAAGATATAAGATAAGTTCCATGTCAGCATTTCAGTACTGAAACTTTCAGAGCTTCACTCAGTTGTATAACATTTTACTTATTTGCATTTAAGAAGGAATCAATTTATTATGGTTAAAAAAATATGACTTTTCAGGATACATTGAGATAAGTGTTATTGAACAGACCTTTGACAAGTTAGCAATGGTTTGCCCCCTTTTAACTGGATCCCCGCCAGGGTCTGAGGCTCCCTGGTGATCAAGTGATGCTCTACTGCAAAGTTGCAGAAATGGAATGCTGTGACTGTCTCCATTCATTGGTGTCAGCTCACCACTGTCAGCCAGTGACAATGAAACTTGTACTGATATCACATTAATCAGCCTGGAACTTTTGTTCCGGGCGGACTGACACCCTAATTGTGCTGCAGGAGGTGGAGCTACACATCCATATGTACAGTGTTGCATAACAAACCTCTCCACATACAGACTCCAGGAATCATGACTGCTTTAAAATCACAGAGGCAGTCATCTTATTGGAGTAAGCCTTTAAAGGATGATTAATTACTTTGGTAACCAATTAGACGTACTGCTATGGTTTGAAGGAACGTTTCTTTCCTATTCTTTTATATATAGAAATAAACTGTGTTTGATTACAGAAGTATTCACCCCTTCAATGCTCTGGAGCAAGCATCCTTTAGCAGTTCATAATTTTTTTTAACTGAATTTGTTGTGCAGTGAAAGGATTGCATCATTTTCTAATATACCAGTTTCTCATGGATCCCAAAGTTAGCAGCTGTATGTTTAAGCAAATGTATCATGAAGACCAAGGGGATAACACAACCAGTCCATGATAAAAACTCTGCATGAGTAATTGAGGTTGAGTTGGCAACGAAATATTCCAAACTGTGAATATCCCTCATAGGACTTTTTACACAACACAACCTAAGCTCTGCCCAGGGAAGGCTGTCCACCAAGCTCATTGGTTAAGGAGTATATTTGTTAGATAAAGTGCTAATTCTGAAGCTGGTGAGACAGAGTAAAGATGGTATAAACTATCCAACAGGGAAACAATTTGCACTGTTCCCAACAAAGATAGACTTTATGAAAGAGTACTAAGAATAAAGACATTACTGAAAATCATATATCAATTCCTAAATAACACAGGGCAGTAGTTCACCTGCCAGCAGGAAAATTACCCTAAAGAAGCAGTGAAGCAATTAAAAAAAGAATCTGAATATTTTTGAATGGGCAAGTAAAAGCCAAGACTATAATCAATATAATCACAGGCAAAGCACGAGCAATTCTGACAAATGTTACCAGGCATTGCATATTCCAGATGTGCAAAGAGAATCAGTCACAACTGTAACCTATCAAATTTGCTTCTAACAAGTGTGCTTTTGTGCCATGATAAAATTACATTAAACCTTCATTAAATGAAAGGGACAATATAAATAATTCTAATAAGAAGCTGCTACACAACAAAAAGTGGATAAATACCTATTCAATGCAAAACAAAGCATGTCTCTAAACTCCAATCTTGGATTCCTTTTGTTGTAGCACAACAAAGTTATTTGTATAGCTTTAAGTTAAGACACACTGCACACATGTGAATGCCTTGCCAGCATTTCCAACAATTTTAGAATCATACTTCATAGGAAGAGAATGATCTTACATAGTTACATAGCTGAAAAGAGACTTGCGTCCATCAAGTTCAGCCTTCTATCATGAAAGCATGCAGAGAAGATCAGATTAACTATTACAGTAATTTGATTGTCATATGCAGAAAATGTGACTATGCTCACTAAATAAAATAGATAACAGATGCTAGAACTTTGTTTGTTAACGGTATATAACTTCAAATCATGAATCCCAGACAGTTTTTGTTTGAAGTTTAATTAAATAAATAATAGTGATTATTCTATTTAGGTCACTGGTGTCCGTGAACTATACTCCACAGCCACTGAGCATCTCTAGGGGAATGTAGTTCACAATCACTTGAGTGCCAAATCTCTGTCATAGGACAAAACATTATTTAAATAAATTCACCTTCATAGAAACATCTGCCTCGTTTAACACATGAATCCCCAGCACTGTGGACTAAATTAAATCTAAAAAGAAACTAGCTCAGTTTAAAACCAGAAGATGATATATAATTAACGTTACGAACCACTGAACTGAAAATCCCAGACTTAACAAGCCACTTATATAATTTAAAGTCATTTTTACCTGTAAATTCAACCTAATGAGATGCTGCCTTAGTCTCCAGTTGAGAAATGAGAGGAAGCAATCAAACTCATAAATTTATAAAAAAGCGAGATAAGGCTGTGGTATTGTTGCAACTTGTATGTTTCCGTGGGAAATTATTCTCAAGCCCTGAGGGTAGTGTGTCTATAATGATTCAGCTAACACAGTTACTTAGAGATCTTAAATCTCTCTGTTAGTGAGCGAGAAAGTAGCACAATACATTTGGTCCTTCGGCTGCCAGGGCACAGCTGGGAATGCTCTCTCTAAATAAAATGCTTACATAGGCAAGAATAGCTTGGAGTCCTTTTAAAGGGCCTCTAGTTACATTCACTGTTAACCCAATCCACTTTTCACATAAACAATTTTTATTCATAACCATTTCCAGGTGTTCTGAATTGACTACAAATGTCTTTCAGGAATTGCTTGCCTTTTTTCTCTAGAAAAAGAAAATTGGCTTTTATCATAACTGGAGGAATAAAAGGCAAATCGTGTATCTGCTGGTTGTTTAAGTTCTTGAATATTTACAGTTTAAAAATGGAGTAGATCTATTTAATTCCATGTCACATGCATTTGTAATATTGTGATCTATCCCAGGAGTATATGGAAACCCTTTGATTTTTGTATTTGTCATCATGGCAATAGAAATTCATCTTTCATATGAAATCCAGTTCACCTTCACAGCAGCTAGCATCATTACTCATGCATCTTCCTTGCCCTGCAGCAGTCAGACAGTAGGATGTATATTAGGGCTTCATGGTTGAACTTGATGGACTTTGGTCATTTTTCAACCTGTGCAACTATGTATATACTATGTTAAACTTGGATATAGCTAGTTGGCATTAGTAGTGGTCCATGTTGCTGAGGAACCTTTGCAGAATATGACATTGCACATGCTCCAATAACCCCACTGTCCCATCACAAGCTGTATTTGTCTGTCCTTAGGATAGATTCTTAGCATACCATATCCTTCAAATAAACACATAGAAATATAAGCATGCATTCATCAATCTAAACAATGTTCAAATGACCCCAAAGTTTTTCAATGAAATCAAATATATTATTTAAAATAATGTATTTTTTGCACTTTGTGTGCATTTTGAAATTGCGGTAGAAGGTGCAAGTTATTGCATCTACTCCCACTTAATTTTTCCACACAAAGTGTTAGAAAATAGAAAGCTTCTTTCAAATGCGTTGTAGCCCGATGTTGTTGCAACTCTTTTTCACAAAATCAGCAGATAGAAGGTTTTTAAAAGGGGCACATTTTTCCATGGTTCAAGAAAGCGGACACCTGTAGGAAGCATTGTTATTCTAGGATCTACAGCAGCCACAACAGGGAACAGCCTTTCTGTACACCAATAATCCTTTTTTCTTTCCTTTCTAGATTATACTTATGACGTTCTACTTTGCCCTTCTAGTTCATATCCAAGTGTCCTGATAAAGCCAATGTAAGAGTACTAGAAGGCTTCTTTTTACTTGTTAAGTGAAAGTAAACTGATTCAGCTTTCTGTATTGGACTTTGTAATGTCAAAGTAAAATTATCCTGAAATCGAACACCAAATAACTATCTAACCAGGAGCTAAACATATCAGGAAAACAAAGTTGCAGTGTTGGTGGTAGGGGAGATGGACATTGTACATTACCACAAGTTCAGAATCTGCATGCAAGCCAATTCCGTCTGCGAAGTTTCTGCTGAATTGTTTGGGGTTTTGCAGATTTGAAGTCTGCTGCTTTTCTTCGGTTGTGACAGCTGCTCACAGAATCGTTTCAGTGTATATTGCACAGCCTTCTGTGTTTAGCAAGTATTTTTTACCAGCCGGCTGTTCTGGAGTTCCACCAATGCAGGGGTCGATAATGCAAAAGCATGATCAGTTTGATAAACTGGTTTCTTTAATTAGTAGTCTGTGGATGTGTAATGAGAATATAAAGCAAAAGAACTCTTATGTTTTTTTGTTTTGTTTTATGTGTAGCTAAAAGTTATAAACCTCTTAATGGCTCAAACTGGAAAGCATGTGCAACGTGTCAAACTATAATCTAAGCGCAGCGGTGCTGAACATTTGGCACACAAGATGTTTGTGAACTACATTTCCCATGATGTCTAATAAGCTTTTAGATTAAGTGAGTCTTGTGGCAAATGTAGTTCAGGTGCTATAGCAGGCATCTGTGCAGTCCTGCAACCCTCAAAAAAATGTTTTATTAGAGTCTATACAGATGTTTAAACTGCAACTAGATGCATACTTGCAAAAACGTAAAATTCAGTTATATCATTTTTCAACTGTAGGATAATAGCTTCTTAATACAAGGATTAATCGGACTGCCATTCCGGGGTGAAGAAGCATTTCCCCCCTAGTTTGTTGCAAAATTGGAAGTGCTTCAAACAGGGTTTTTTTGTCTTCTTTTAGATTAACAGCAATAAACAGATGTCTATTTTCAGCCTATATAACTATGTAACATTAGTAGGAGGATAAACCCTCTTCCAGTTAAGAGGACCCATGGATTTAAGAGGTGTCTTAATAGAGACTGTTTATACATGTTTCTTTAGGAGTTTTTGTTGTTTTTTTTGTATTGGCCCTTGCTTGTTCAGATGACAGGATGAGTGGAGGCTTCTGAGTTGAATATGGAAAATTATTTTGAAATAACCTGTGTACTTTCAATAAGGAGTTTAAAAGAGAGTCCTCAACAGTTTTTGTGTAGTTTGACTCAATGCTTTCCTATGGTGCATTTGAAGACGATGGACGTCCTGTGTTGCTTTATGGAGTTAAACTGCAGAAAGTGCCACTAGTGGCTGTCTAGTAGACAGGTACTAGAGGTAGTCTTGACCCTTCAATGTTTCTCTGAAACTGCAATGTTTTGGATTTCTGGAGAGAAATTGTATTTCAGAAGCACCTGTCGCATGTATGCCCAATTTAGTCTGTCAAAATCCGTATCCGCGTCAAATGCAAAGAGAAAATACCTCAGAGAGACCCCCTTCCATGGCTTCCAGCACATTAAGGATTTTCAGTGTGTTGTCGGAGCGCTGGCGGCCTTTAATAAAGCCCGACTGCTCATTATGTACCAATTTTCTAAGGATCAGGGCAAGCCGATTGCTGAATATTTGTGCATGTAACTTGGCGTCTCCATTGAGGAGAGAGATGGGTCGGATATTTTTGCATAGGGTTTGTGGTTTGCCAGGTTTTGGTAGGGTAGAGGTGTGGGCCATCAGCAATTCGGCAGGCAGTGCTCCCCTGTGTATAATGTGGTTATAGAGAGGCACTAGATGCGGGAATAACAGTTGGGAGAATTCTTTGTAATACCAGTTGGGGAGACCATCAGGGCCTGGGGATTTGTGGGCCGGCAGGTTAGTGATTGCCTTAGTGATTTCCTCCAAGGAAATTGGTTTTCGTAAGGAATCTACGTCAGCAGGTGATAGTGTGGGGAGATGGACATAAGCTAGGAATTGGTCAATTTCTACTTGAGTTGGGATCACTGTGTGAGTGTCTTCTTTTAGATTGTACAATTTGTGGTAGTACCTAGCAAACTCATTTACAATATTTTTCGGCTCAATAACTTTTTGACCTTCATCATTGTTTAGAAATGCAATCCTGGAGGCGACTGATTTTTGTTTTAGTTGCAAGGCTAACTTCGCGCCCGCTTTGTTTCCCGAAACGAAAAATCGGTGCTTAGATTTTTGGAGCAGGTGTGTTGTTTTGGACAACTCCATGCATCTTTAATTTAGTTTGTAGCTTAAGCAGCTTGATTTGTCTAGTATTGGTGGGATTGTGTTTGTTCATATGTGTCAGTATCTCTATCAGGGAAATGTATTGGGCTTGGCGTTATTTCTTGGCATAGCTGGCGTGCCTACTAAAGCAGCCGCAAATCACCGCCTTGTGAGCTAGCCAGATTTGATCTGGGGATGTGTCATGGAGCTTGTTCTCCGCAAAGTAATTTTGGAGATCTTGTCTGATCTGGGAAATAATATTTGGGTCATTGAGTAGGGATTCATTCAATCCCCAGGTGGTTTGACCACTCAAGGGAAATTGTTTGGTTAGTGTCAATGTTATCAGAACATGATTGTCAGGATTACAAGTTGATCCAGCACATAGAATTATATCACACCTAGGACTAAAGGTAATGTCTTACCAGGCCTTAGAATGGCCGGACTTAACGTACCAGAGAATAGTCAGAATACTTGCCGAGGTCAGGGACACAGAAGGAGACACAAAGATGAGGGAAAGCCAAAAATTAAGGATACCAGAATACAGGGAAGTCAATAACCAGAAATAAATGCTGAAGAACACAGTCTCGGACAACCACTAAGGGAAACCAGGACAGGGCAATGAGGAAAGGCAAGAAAAAAGTTTAAATAAGTCTCCTTTAAATCAGATTGGCTGTACCCGGCCTCTGACCCCAGAACGTGGGCGCGCGATCTTTACGTGACGTCATACGCTCGCCAACGTCGTTAACACCGCGGGTGTAGGTGGGGCTACAAATTGGCATGGGTCCGCAGCGTCTGGCATCCTTCAATATGCCGCAGGAGTCAGACACCACGGTATGAGACCGATGGCCGCGTCTACTACTTTGAGGAGGGAAGTAGCTTTGATCAGGAATCTGTCAATTTTTGAATAGCTGTTATGTGCCGCTGTGTGGCATGTGTAGTCAATTTCTGAGGGATGTGTGATTTTCCACGGGTCAACATAGTTGTGAATCATGACTGTTTGGCAAAGTTGCAAGGTCTGCGTACATCTTTTCCTCAATGTGGTAGAGGATGCCGTCCGGGAGGTGGATGAATTCATGGTACTGTCTAAGAGAAAGTTTGTGTCGCCTCCAAAAATTACCTCCCCAAAGCTGTGTACATTCAGTAAAGAAAAGACATTGGTTAAAAACATGTGCTGGTTTTTAATTTGGGCAATAGAGTAAAGGGGTGGTTGTTTATATAACATTAAAGGATAAGATACCTTCCTTTTTTATTACTTATTTTACGAATTAAGGAAAAGGAGATTAATAATGATACTCCTCTTTTTTTTCTGCTGTAGCATGTATGATAGACGGATGGGAACCAAGGGGAGTTAAACCGAGGTCTGGAGCCCCACTAAAAGTGTGTTTCATGAAAAAACGCCACTTGAGCGCTTTTTTTTTTAGCGGCTCGGAGGGCTAGCCTGCGTTTATTAGGCGAATTTAGCCTTTTAGTATTTAGATAGAATATTTTGATGGTCATAATTATGGCCTGTGAAGCTCGATTGTATGGTACAGTTACGTCGCTTCCAGGCAGGTTTTGGGCTGGGTTGGACTCAACTGGCTTGGTACCAGCGTGTATAGGCCAACGTGTAGACAGAAAGAACAGAGTAAAAACAACAATAACCATGTACAATAGCCCGTTAGCCACGCTTATGTGGCCCAGTATTATATACGGTATAGAGTGGCTTTAGATGCAAGCCACCTGTGTGGCGAGTGGTAGTTTTGGTGAATAGTCAAATACGCTTTTGTGTTAAACAGTAATACACGAACATTAATTCTCCACCGAGTGTGGATTTAAGACTGTGAATCACATTGCCGTGAGTACAGCCATAAATACAATCAGTCATCAAATATTAAACTTAGGTAGGTACATAACTGCGAGAAAATACTTTTCACGGCAGTGATTTGCTAGGTGATCTTGTATTGTCCTCCTGTACCATGGGGACATTCTATTCTCTGAGCATTCTCGTTCCGTCTGGCATGAGGATTATTTTCTCTGTGCCATTCCATTTAATCAGTAGTTTGGCCGGAATCCCCATTTATATATGACGTTCACCTTGCGGAGAGCTGAGGTGATGGGCACAAACGTGCGCCGTTTATACATGGTGGCTGATAAGAGATCAATGAATAGCTTGACATCGGCAAATTTTTCTGGAAGTGCTGAGTTGATTTTGGACGCCTGCATTACCCGGTCTTTAACTGTAAAATAATGCACCCTGGTAATGACGTCTCTGGGAGTTGCTGCATTAAGATGTCTGGGTTTAGGGAGTATGTCGGTCCTATCTAGGCGGAGATCTGAGTCTTCCAGTGTTGGTACGAGGGCTCTGAACATCTCTTGGACAAATTTAGGCAGGTCTTGCGGCCCTATAGTTTCGGGCACTCCACGAAGCCTTATATTATTTCTCCTGTCGCGGTCTTCATTGTCCACTATTTTCCCCTCCAGGAATCTCACTTTGTCTACTAGAGCTGAGTGGGCATCAGCTAGTGTATTGTGTGTCTGTCCTGTCCTCCAAATGTGTCGTCCGGTCACCTATGGGCTGTATGTCTGCCCTGATGTCAGACGCAATTTTAAGGAAGTCGGAGTGTAAGGCTGCTTTCAAGTCTTGCAGCACAGTACTCCCCGAGGCATCCATCGCTGGGTTCAGGCATGGAGGAGGGAAGCTGCTTTAGCTGTCTCCAGCATCAGACTCAGAGGCGGGAGATCGCAGCTCGCCGGCGCCATCTTGTTCCCCCTGGCTCAGCGCTTCCAGCAGAGTTAAATGTGAATATATCGTCTTTTGTTTAAGTTTCTTTTTTTATTTCGTCACCATCATGCTCAGGCCAGTACCTGTTAGCCTTGAGGGCTATTTTTGAAGTTATTCAGTTGCGTGACACGCTGTAATATCCACGGATCGGCGGAGCTCGTGAATTACACGACCACTTCCATGCGTTGCTTGGCCACGCCCCCAAACTTAGAGCTCCTAGAAAAGAGGGATAATACGATCAAAAAAGGGGACAAAGAAAAGTATGCAATCAAAAAAGATACTGTCCCTGAGATAAAAAAAGACACTCGGAAAGTTTGCTCTTAGGATAGCGGGTGTAAAAAAGTATGCATTGATAAATAAGTGATCCGAGTAATGTTGAGAATACATAAACAAGGATGAACCAGAACATAATGGCTCAATTTTGTAGCAGAAGTCCAAAATTGAAAACATGTCAGTCTGGTATTTAATCACAGATGCTTTTTTCCTTTTGTTCTTTTGTGTATGTTTTTCCATATACAGACATTATAAAAATGCTGATGAAGACAGAGAATCCCACAAGAGGAAACACACACAGCTTTGTTTTCTTTACTATGTCATTGTCATTTTATCCTTACGTTACTTCAAGCTAATTCTACCCAGATACAAATCATGTGATAGTACAAACCAAAATATAGGTCGCGCCAAAACTGTAATAAAACAACAGTAAAAACAATGCGTACTTACATTAAAATGAATAAAAAGGAATAATGTCCTGTTAAAAAGTTTAAGAGGTAATAGTCCAAGTTTGATTGAAGAGATAAGTAGAATCAATAGACCTTGTGGGATCCGAGGAAGTCGGGTGTCCAGATGATGTGGAAACATGCAGATAGAGGAGAGAAATTCCAATAGTGTGAAACTGTAATGGGAAGATGGCAGTGGTGGTAATAACAGTTCTTCTTACTCACCTATTTCAGAGCTATGGCCAGCTCAGGAGTGTGTAGCATTCAGTGGCGTTGATCCCCCACTGGTAGGATATGGGTGTAGGTAGGTACAAGTTCTCGGTATATAGAGAGAAATAAAAACAAATAGTGCTCTCTGTATATTGGCAATAACAAATAGGTATATAAAAGGTATAATACTCACATATACGTGAGCAGGAATATACTGCTCACTATATTGGCGTAGGTGGTATATTGGCGTAGGCGTATGTGGTAATCCCCACCTAGGATTCTTGAGTGAGTGAAAAATCCAAAGATTACAATGGCCAGGTAAGAGTTAAATAAAATAGTAAAAATTAAATAAAAATGTTATAAGAAATATAAAATAAAGGTATATGGCACAAGCACAGTATTATGGGCCAATATTGCTTAAATAATAGATAATAAAATACATTAAAAAACAACCAAACGCGTTTCACCAATAAATGGCTTCATCAAGTGACAATAAAAAGAATCACAAATCATGTGATCATTGTGTGTGTGTATGTGTGTGTATATGTATATGTGTGTATATATATATATATATATATATATATATATATATTTTAAGGCAATTTGGCCTGTAATTGTGGGAGGTGCTTGTTATCCACTCCTGGCCTACTTAAGGAACACCCCTTACCTTGCTCCTTACCGTTCGAGGTCAACCGACTTGCTCTTTTTACTATCCTACATTTCATTATGGTATTTTACTCTGTATTACCGTTCGAGGTCAGCGTTGAATGAGGATCCACTTCTGGGTTCTCTCAGACGCCATCTTGGTTTTTCACTATCCACGAGTTTTTCCGCGGCAAGCTGTGTCCAGGAATCCTGTTACAGGACTTTCCGTCTGTCCAGCCTCTCCTGACCCCGGTCATAGTCGTAGATCGCATCCCAGGGACTCCTAAACCGTAAGTTAGACCTACCTGTCATGCCAGGATCGGTTCCCACGGCGTCCGGTACAGCACGGGTCCTCACTTTACGGTTTTTCCCTGTTCTGTTGCAAATTGAACAAGCCGTTCGCGGAATCATTTCATGCAATATTCGGCTAATCTTATTATGTTAGTTAAAGGTTGTCATTTCGCCTAAAGCTGTTTCGGTTGTTTCGCCTTTCGGCAGTTGTTCATGATATGCTTAAGCACGCTTGCCTTTTCACAAAAAATTTCATACGTATTAACTGTTCGTTTCAGTTTCTGTTTTCCCTTGCCATAGGATTTTCGGTTTTCTTGCTAAAATGTATTTCGCATAAATCCTTTCGTGGATTACATTCATCATTTCATGTATATACCATTCGGTTAAACGATTTGCTTTGCTTAATAGATATAGATTAATTCTATTACTGTTTAAAGGTATCAGAATTGTATTGATTTCCATAACAAACCAACTCACATATCTGTATGGATCATTTGACTCCGACGCTTTCAGGGGTTTTCCACACTTACCCATTTCAGTCAAGTTTTGTTCAGCCTACAGTTACAGGCCTAATTTCTGTGTTTTAAACTACGACACGACATATACATAAGGATACGGTTTCCTTTTCCAAGTACTGAATTCTCGGGTTGAATCACACGTACTGATCCAACCAATCATACGTCTTTACATTACAGTAATATTATATACAACTATACATCATCACTTTAGAGAATTAATTTCATCCCTGCCCCTTTTTGTTATTATATATTAGCATAGTGCATTTACATATAGGCCATGGCCTCCCTCACCCCCTCCTCTTTTCTCACTTGAAAAGAGAGTTTCTAGCCAGAATGTTGGCATTAGAAGACACTGCATCACTTGGCCTTTGTAGCACATTTATGTTGTCATGGCATTTACTACACTTTCGTGCCATTTAAAAACTCCACAATCAAGCCCTTAAAAAACACCTCTGGTACGGGCTACACAGTCAACACCATTCCCACACAGACCACACTCACTATATTACCCTTTTTTACCCATTTCAGGCTGTCCATGTTTATATATTTCACCACACGAATTCGCTGTGAGATATTTCATACTACCAGGTACGTAAGCCTGCTCATATGGTATTCTGACATACATTTCATCTCCCCCCAGAGTAATGGCAATAGGGTCACAGGCTCCCCAATAGGTATTTACCCCTTCTTGGCATTTGCCATCGGTTAGTGGTCCCGCAAGGCTAACACCCTGCCTCAACGTTCGGAGGCAAACACCCATCGGCCCACACGTGAGCTAGTCGCCTTGCATGTCGCATGGAGAGGGCTCACCTGTCACTCTCTTTCCCTGTTTTTCTGTGTTACAGTCACCGAGAGGCCTACAATCCTGCCACTACGACGGGTGGCCTCGAATCCCCTCGCGCCAACGCATAGATAGAGCCTCTCAAGCCACTTGGCAACTAGTAGGGCCTCACCTGTCACCAAACAAGTGTAATGTTTCGCCATCCGGCTTAGCTTACCTGCCAGTACGATCTTGGTGTTTTTTCATACACTAATTAATTGTTTTGTTTTAGTATGTCTCAGGAAGGGGTAGAGGATTTCTCCCTGCCCTAGCACTCCGGCTAGAACAATTACTCCTACACAAGGAGGAGAGGTAACTAGTCCAGCATCGATCAGATTCTGGACGATCCCTCGTATAACCACTGAATTGAGGAGACGGCAAATCCCCTACCCCGCTACAGCAAGGAAAGCAGAGCTTTTCAAATTACTACGTACTTTAACTAACAACATGGATGCCGGGGAAGGGCCCAGCCAATCCAACCCAGGAGACATACATTCCATGTTGTCATCACTCATGGCGTCCATGAGCAAGGTCAACTCCAGGCTGGAGAAACTTGAGTCGGTCACCACGGCCTTTACCCCAGCCAGGCCACCCGCTGCTGCTTCCCCAGCACCAGCCGACTTGCTATTAGTTGCTCCAGCCATCACCCAGGAGGACCAGGAAGTTAGCCCTGCTCATATGATCCCAGAGCACCTAAAAAAAGCCTGGAAGGTAAAGACGTCAACCTGGCTTCTCTGCTAATTGCCTCCCAGGATATCGTGAAGAATAAGACTTATGCTTATGATGATGTGTCTGTTGTGGTTCGATCTAGGGACGCCCGCCTAAACAGGAAACTGACTATTCCCGAGTTTGTACTGGCCTTTGGTATTTACCGGGACGTCATCTGTGCGGTCTATCCCAATAGACGAGAGGAGTTTGATCTTTATATGCACAAGCTGGTAGACCTGGGCAACAAGTATGGTGGATCAGCCTTCTATGACTACCGTAGGTCTTTTTCTGCAAAAGTGTCTGGGGACTTCTCCCAGTATGGAACAAAATCCAACTGGGGAAGGATTGATACCGTCATATTTTGCAGACACTTTGCAGGTCTAAGAACACCGGCTTGTGCATACTGCTCCTCTACGGCGCATACGACAAATTTCTGTCCCAAAACGGCAGACGAACATGCCTCCACGCAAGGAGCTAGTTCCTCTGGTGTTCCAGAGAAATTGACCAGAGACAAATTGGGACGCCCGATCAAGTTTCTGGGCAAGTCCCAGATATGTAATAATTTCAATGTTGGGTCTTGTAATTATAGCGGTTGTAGATTATTGCATATCTGTTTCAAACCATGCGTCCAAATAAAATGTACTCTAAGCCTTACCTAACGTCCATTAACATTTTGGTATTTACAGCATTTCTGTCACATCACCCGTCTAAACACTTGGTAGATTTCCTTATCTCTGGTTTAACAGAAGGCTTCCACACGGGTATTCTACACATACCGTCCGGGATTCTGGAATGTCCTAATCTACAATCCACACAACCCCACAGCTGTTGACACTCTCATAGCCCAAGAAGTTGCTGAGGGTTTCTTATTGGGGCCTTTCAAGTCTCCTCCATTCAAAGAATGGCGCACTAACCCCATTGGTATTGTCACAGGGAAATCTTCCCTTAAACAGAGACTCATCATTGACCTGTCTGCACCACACTTATCAGCTAACCCCAGTCTCAATTCCCTCATACCCTCTGAAGAATTCTCCCTTCAATACACTACCATAGATCACGCCATTACAGCAGGGGTCGGAGCATGGCTTAGTAAGACTGATATTACTCACGCCCTTAAATTGCTGCCAATCCACCCTACACTGTGGCACCTGCATGGCATCAAGTGGTCCGGGAACTACTATTTTTCTACCGCTTTACTTTTGGGTCCAAAGTAGCCCGGCTATTTTCGACACATTTGCCGAAGCATTGTGCTGGGTTACTATTGAACATTGCCAGATACCCTACTGTATTACATTACCTGGATGATTTCTTACTGGTCGAGGAGAACACTTCCCCTCCGAGTAGCCTCAAAGCTACCATCAATCTATTCGAGCAACTAGGGGTCCCAATCTCCCCAAAGAAAACCGAGGGACCAGACACGATTATCACATTCCTGGGTATTCAATTACACTCAACCACGATGCAAGCAAGCCTGCCACACGACAAGATAAGAAACATTCTTACCTACATCAACCACTACCTTCAGCTCGGTACTTGCAACCGCAAAGAGCTACAGACCCTGCTGGGTTCTCTAAATTTTGCCATGCGTATCATACCTCAAGGCCGCTCCTTCATATCACGACTCTTGTATCTATTTCCACTCTTCCTACACGACACACACAGGTTGTCCTTCCTATCTGATCTAGTTTTCTTTAAACCATAAGACGAAGTAGGGACTACTTTGTCTTGTGTATTTTTCCTATGCATGACCAGCAGAGGAGCAAAGTCTACTCCATTTCCTGTGGTCAGAGCATTTTTCCACAATTCTCACCTTTCCTCCAGGATCTTGCGATGCTTCTTGTCAGTATTCCCGAACGTTGTGTCATTTAGGCAGGACGCTGGCGAAACCACCGGATTTCGTCCTAACAAAATGAGAACACTTTGTTCATTAATGTTAGGATGGCATTCAGTACTTTTAGCTCCGTTTGACATTTCATTTGAATGAATGAAATTCCGATCCGATCTGTGCTGCCGCTCAGTAGATAGCTCCTTAATTCCCACAGTATTAGGGAGCTATCTACCAAAAGGCTGAAACACCTAAATTGGTCTTTCAGACAACTTCATTTAGTAAAGATAACTTAGTATTAGTGATTTATCTGCCCCTACTCACTATATCGCAAATAGGGGCATGTCTAGTAAACAGTGAACAGCCTGTGGCTGCTCACTGTTATAAAAAAAAAAAAAAATACCCCCCACAATAAATGGCCCCATGGTGGGGCATCTATTAGCTAGCGGGGTGTGGGACATG